>NW_026294525.1:29808596-30408596 GCF_007827085.1 Peromyscus californicus insignis
CACGAGCAGGAAGCCCACGGTGTTTTGGCAACCTGGTCTGGAGCTTTCCTCATCTTTCCCTGGGAGACGAAGAGGCAACAGCCTCGCTTCATTTTGTATCAGTGAGTCTGTTTTCCCCATAGAACCCCTCAATAAATTGATATATAGAGAGATCACTGAGGCTCTCGTTACAGGGGCTTGGTTTGGCTTATGATTCTAGGCGATACCGTCCATCATGGTGTGGAAGGCATGGCGGCAGGAGAATTGACGATGCTGGTCACATTGCATATGCAATCAGGAAGCCAAGAGCCAACAGGGAATGGGGTCCTCTTTAAAACTTCCAGCCCTACTCCCAGTAACTGACTTCCTCCAGCAAGGCCACACCTCCTAACCTCCCCAAACAGCACAAGAGCTGAGAACTAGCATCCAAACACATGAGCCTATGAGACACCTCACATTCAAACCACAACAGTAAGTATGGTAGCTCCATTTCCTCCCCTCAAGGGCTAAGCTAGATTCTCTCCCTTACATGGAATTTCTTTTCTTTTGATTTTTTTTAATTTTATGAACTTTATCATTTAAAAAAATTGTAAATAAATAAAAACATCACACACAAAATTGACCAGACCCAAAGTGTACGTAACTCAACAAATTTCTATACAGCTAGAATAGACATTAGGGACTCAAGTTGTGGAATACCACACTAAATTTTGTACATTCGGTAATGGATGTACTTTATGCACTTATTCACCAACCAGAAAAGCTACAAAGAAAAACCCTGTCTTGAAAAAAAAAACCAAAACAAAAAAAAAATGACCAAGTTAGAACTAGAAAAAATTCTTAGCTTGTTATCTTCTTGCATAACTATGTCCATCACCTGCATTCAGTCTTCTTCATTCCCTTATATTTATCCTCTCTTGTTCTCTTTGCTTAATGTTTACTGTACCCATACTCTTCTCTCTCATATTTAGAATCTAGCCAAGAATATATGTATCTATGCGAACAAGTATACATATGGTCATATGTAAGATACTACTTTTCATTTGATCACCTAAGATAAGTCCCAAGGAATCACTCTTGCCTTCTTGCTTTTCCACACCAGTCTGAGTCCCACATGTTTTGACTGTGTAAATGTTTTCCAGAATGTCAGCTTCTCTCTACTCCTCTACTCCTGCCTTCGTAGCCATAACAGAACCCTTATCATTCCTTGCAATAATTAGTAATTCCTGTGGTTTCCTCTTCTTTCTCCTTGTTGATATGCTACAGTGGGAACTATGAATCACAAACACATAACACACAAACATCTTTGGAAGGGCACCTGGATTTTCATGTCATTCGGGACCTGGTGTTCAGTGGTGGAACAGCCAACCATGACACCAACCATCATCCACTCTCCTAACTGACATTGTTCAAGTCTCAGGAAAACACGTTTCCGAATCTCTTCTGTTAGGTCCCCTGAGCAAAAGGCAATTCTCTGCATGGTTAGTAATGGGGAGAAAGGCCACAAGTTGCCTCATTATGCGAGCAAGAGTAAGTCTGCATCTTTACACTATAGAGAAATATCAGTGTTATGTGAAAGCAGATAAATCAATAAGCTTGCTCTGTGGCCTGTGTGATATCCCCATAAAATTCACACACTGAAGTTTTAACCCTCAATACCTTGGTATATGACTATATTTGGAAAAATTTAAGTTAAGGGTAATGGTAATTGTGGTTGTATTGTGTTCCCCAAAATATTGTGAACCTTAATAAACTTATCTGGGGTCAGAGACAGAATAGCCACAATATTAAACATAGAAGTTAGGCAGTGGTAGCACACGCCTTTAATCCTAGCATTCCAGATGCAGAAATCCATGTGTTCAAGGATACAGACAGGCATGGTGACTCATCACGCCTTTAATCCTAGAAAGCAAGCCTTTAATCCCAGGGAGTGGTGGTAGAAAGCAGAAAGGTTTATAAGGCATGAGGACCAGAAACTAGAGGCATTTGGCTGGTTAAGCATTTGGCTGGTTAAGCGTTCAGGCTTTCGAGCAGCAGTTCAGCTGAGAGCCATTGGGATGAGGACTCAGAAGCTTCCAGTCTGAGGAAACAAGACCAGCTGAGAAGTTGGCCAAGTGAGGTTAGCTGTGGCTTGTTCTGGTTCTCTGATCTTCCAGTGTTCAACCCAATAACTGGCCTCAGGTTTGATTTTATTAATAAGAACTTTTAAGATTCATGCTACAGGTAATTATAGAGGTGATGAAATTAAAGTGAGTTCATTAGGGGAGACCCTTATCCAAAAATGGTATCTGTTAAGGAGGACATCTTGGCATGGTCACATAGCGGGAAGACCATGTGGAGGTCTAGGGGGAGGACAGCCATTCACAAGCCGAGGAGAGAAGTCTCAGGAGATACCAACCCAGTTGATGCTCTTCCAGGAGCAAGGAGGGAATACATCCTTGTTGTTTCAGCAGCCTCGAGTGTACTTTTCGGCTGTAGCAGCCTGGGAATGAAAGGATTTTCCTGTCATCATAATACCCATTGGCTCCCAATGGTTGCACTTCCTGCTTCACAGTGAATTCCCAGCAGCACCTGGTCTCCTGCTAAAACAAGGTCTACTCTGCTCCTTATTTGCCATCATCATGTAATCCCTCACATGCTTCAGAGTACAGGGGGTCGTAGCCCCGCCCCTCAACCCTGATGTCCACATCCAAATAGCCCTTGGTCCTGTGCTCATTTCTCCCATCACTCATTCCTCTTCAACATACCCTATGGCACCACCGTGCACATCCTTTAGCCTACAGGGTGGCCCAGAATAGCCATGTGTTGGGTATATAGGCATAGCTTGGACAGGTTGACTAAGAATGTCCACGTGCAAATATGCGAGATTCCAAATGATGGGATGGAGTTACAGGAAGCAAGGGAAGTGGGCAAAGTTCTGGGCTGGAGCCATGCTCATTATAATTTCTAAGTTATAAATGTGAACCTGACCGTCTAAGTCTTCAAGAAGCTACGTTCCAGCACTGACATGTAGTTCAATCATAAAGTGTTTACTAAGCACTCACAGTGCCCTGAGTTTGATCCCCAGTACCACCGGAAGGTATATTCCTCAAGATGAGATAATAAAACTCATTTACTTTATGGATTGTTAATATGATATACAGATTTTGTTTGTTTGTTTTTTGTTGTGAGACAGGCTCCCACTATGTAGCCCTGGTTGACCTGGAACTCACTATGTAGACCAGGCCAACCTTGAATTTACAGAGATTGAGATTAAAGGCATGCACCACCACATCCAGCTTACAGCTTTTACATATAGCCATCCTTCAGTAAAATGGGAAGGTGGTCCCACCACCTTCTTCAGATATGAAAATCTGGTCCTTCACAAGGCCCTTATACCAAGTGGTATGGTATTCACATATGACTCATACATATGCTCTGTGGTACTTTATCTCTCTAGATCACTTATGCACTGCTATATGAATGCTACACAAATAATTATACTGCATTGTTTAGGAAAACATGTTCATGTTGAACAGAATGAAATTACTGTTCTTGTCATCTGTACTTGGCTGCATCCTAAGATGTAGAAGCTGTCAATGTGGAAAGATGACCCTATTTCAACATAGAGTATATGGGTCTTATGTGCCTCTGGCCCACACCCAGGAGGAAGCTTTGTGGGTCCAGAGAAAATTGTGACATACAACAGTATTTTCCATGGTTGCAGGCTATTCTTAAAGTTTTAGATGATCAAGATCTGGACATAATAATTTTTAATATCAACAAAACAAGGCAGATATTAAAATTACAATTGAAAATAGACATTTTGTTAACATTTAATATGATTTTACTAAAGTTGCCAAGACAGAAATTTTGCTTTGCCTAAGCAATTCTGACTTAAATTATCATTGTATTTCAGCTACAATTTGCAGTTTGCCCTTAATTTTGATAGATTATTTTAAATAAAGGCAAAAGTACATCTTAAAGTGTAGATAAAATTTAACTCTCTTGATTGTTTATATTTTTATCGAAAAATAGACATTTTAATCTAAAAGAAATCACACTTTGATTTTAATTACATTTCCTTTATAATAATCAAAAGCTGAGATTATGGTAGACATAGAGAATGCAATAGGAGAACAGAGGAGACACGAAAGGAAGAGAAATAGGAAGTCCCCTCAGAGTCCCCCTAAATTAAAAACAAAAACAAAAACAAAAAAACTGGAAATGGTCAAATTACACAGGTTTTTATCAACCATGTCCCACAAAAAACTTCCTAATTAAATGCTACAAATTCTTAAACCAATGAGGAGTTAAATATTGATCAAAAAGTTAAATTATTGAGCCAACGTTCCCTTCCAGTCTGCAGGTTGCCCTAGTCCAGGTGAAATCCCCTCGTTCACACTCTCTCACCAAGGGAAGACCTAATTACAACTGAGAACTGCAAGGCCGCCAAGCCCCTCCCTGACACTTGCTTCCTCCTCACACGCCCCTGCTTTTCTTTTTCTCCAACTACAACGGACCATCTGACCCCTGAGCCTGGAAAGGGCCACAGTGACTGGCCACCGTATGAAACTGAGTTGCGGTGGGAGGTGGGTGTGAAGATGCACCAGCCAGGCTCATGTGCTTAATCGCACCCAGTCCAGAAGATCCTGCAGTGACATGGTTCTCAGTATGGGCCATGCAACCCTCCGTTTTCTGGAAAGCTAATACAGCGATGCCTTTCATCAGTCTGCAGGAGGGTTTCAAACTAGGCAGATCTCCTAGGCATTTCCACTGGGCACTTCCTAGAATTAGCATTCTTGCACAGGCCTTCAAGCACTTGAAATGTGGTTGGTCTGAATGGAGGGAGACATGCTCTAAGCACCAAGCATACTGTATTCCAAAGACAGGACAAAAAAGACGACAGAGCCCAACATCATAATTTTATACTGAGTGCATGTTAAACGGAAGTTATTTTGGATGTATTAGTGTAACTAAAGGGAAATATTAATTTTACGTGTTTCCCTTTACTCTTTCATTATTATTATTGTTATTATTATTATTATTATTCCCTTACCATGGTTAACCTCGGTTGTCAAACTGACATGATTTAGAATCACCATGGAAATGATGTATCTGTAAGGAATGTTCCAGATTAGGTTAACTGAGATGGGAGGAATCATCCTAGATGTGAATGGCACTATTCCAGTGGCTGGGGACCCAGGCTGAATAAAAAGGAGAAAGTGAGCTGAAAATGAGAATTCATCACACTTTGTTTCTTGATTGCCAATGCCACGTGACAATCCGGCTTTCCACTCATGCCTGCATGCCCTCCTTGTCATGGTGAATACATGCTTTTGAACTATAAAGCCAAATAAACCCACCCACCCTTCCTCCCTCCCTCCCTCCCTCCCTCCCTCCCTTCCTTCTTCTGGTGCCTCTTCTCAGGAATTTTATCACCTACTCTCTCAACCACTAGCAGCAACAGCTTGATTTTTCCATTAGCTTTCCAACCCCTGGAATGACCTAAGTCAACCCTTTACATATCAATCACCTATCGAAACAGGAAGATTATGGGCAAATCCAGACACACCCATTGCTTGACCAGGTTAGGTGACCTTCCTCCCCATACCTGAAATTTCCCATGTACCCCTGTAACTTGAATCACAACACAGTTTAACAGGCATATGCTATCCACCTCTCTTCTGACATGCGAATGCCTTGAAGGCCTCTTACTCTTATGAACATAGCAGCACCTGGACGATTAGGCCCTTAATAAATGTTTTGTGGATGAGAGGATGCTTTCAGGATGAGGCAGACACAATTTCTACCATGAGGCCAAGTAAGATGATGCCTGACTGAGCCATGGAGATAGAAGACAGGCCCTCAACAAGAACCAAAGGGGTCTGTATGATGGTCCTTAGGATGTGGGAAAGGAAAAGAGAAATCTTGAGAAATCTGACTCAAGGATGCTTCAGATCCTAGTGAGTCAACGTGTTTTCAACACGTCAATTATTCTCTTCACATCCTTTCTTCCACTATAGCACAAACTCCTAAATAATTAATTTTACTCTGAGCTATTGCACTGCTCAAAAAGAATCTTCGTTTCATCTCTAGAACTTCAACGCTTCTTATAACATCATCTGTGCCAGTGTCTGAGCAAACGGGCTGGCTTTGCACTTTGGCTGTTATTGGACAGACTGCAGGGAGCCTCGCTTCCTGAGGTGAGGTGAATACCCAGCAGGTGCCTCCTGCTCCTCAGTTAACATCTCACAAGAGCATCTGCCAGGGCAATCATTCGGCCTTATGTGGAGACAGGAAAACCATGAGTCATCCAGAGTCAAAGAAAATCCATAGAAAAGAAGAGATTCATTGCCAAGTTCTCTGACTTCATAGTCTATATTCCTTCCATGAGATGACGTTCGCCTCCAGGGACTGAACAGAGGAAAGCTGAACAAAGAGATTAGCTTCTCCTACTTTTTTTTTTTCTGAGTTCTCTGCCTTGGCCTATCATTTTTAGGACCTAAAGATGGTTGAAAAGAATAGCAGCAGTAAACAACATGAGTAAGAGAGAGCATAACAGCAGGGTGGAAGGGCATATTCATCAAATGATGACTGGAGAAGAGACTCGGGGCAGGCTGACATTAATGGGGTGATGACGGAATCATCCAGGATGAGTAGACCATTTTGATCTCTCCCATCATGTCACCTTTGCCTGTTTTCTTGTCTTCATCTTTATGCCTCTTCATAGCATCATCTAAGATTGTTCCAGTGATTCAGGAAGTATTGTTATAGAGTAACAACATCATCTAGTTCCTGTGTTAGATTATCAACACCTTTGAAGCAAGGACCTTATAGAGAAAGGTCAGAAACACGTTGGTATGTAGTAACCACTAAGTATTCGATGAGTTAATGATGTCATTTTAAAAGCCAGACATCCAGAGGAACATAACTTTTTTACCAAATAGTATATATTTAAAGAAAAAATAAATTTAATTGCATTCATTAATTTTGACCCTGGAAGTCTGTATATAGCTAATACTCCAAGGGTAATTTTGCCATTTACTTTTTTTTTACTGATAATGCCAAGACTCCTAAAACCATGAAAGGACACCTTGATGAGCCCTGAAACATATGCAACTAATTGTAGGGATGAAAAGAAGGATTATTGCATCTAAGACACTAATGAGGAACCACATCAAGCCCCATTATTCTTTACTATCAGAGCAATAGTAAATGAATCATCTGGAGAATTCTTAAAGTGTGTGTATGAGAAATCTCTCTCTCTTTTTTTAAAGAATATCCTAACCATTAGGGCCAGCAAGATGGCTCAGTGCAAAGGAGCTTGCCACCAAGTCTGATGACCTGAGTTCAATACCTGGAACCAACTTGGTAGAAGGAAAAAATAGACTTCCATAAATTGTTGTCTGACCTCTACACACATGTGCCTGCACACTCATACATACACACACACACACACACACACACACACACACACACACACAATTAATTAATTAAAGTACTAACCATTAATGCATTTTTTCACCCCAAATTCAAGATCCTGTTAGTCAAATGGCAAACAAGTCTACCTTTGTTTAAGGACAGGGAGCACCCCTCACTGACTCTCCAGTCTTTTATATATTTATGTATTTATTATCATGGAATTCTTACCAATTTATACACATCTCTTCTCCCTCTCCCACCCCAGACTGAATTAGTCACTCTCCTGCCCTGAACTGAATGCATCTTGGAATTAGAAAAGGACAGAATTGTGCCTTTTACATGGTAGACTTTTAAATGAAAGGGCAAATGATGTGAATGAATGAATTGACTCCAGCTCACAAAGAGGCTTGTAAGAATGTCACACAGTATGAACGGGGAACTGTCTGCGTCCACGGTGAGGGCAGAGTGTCCAGTAAACAGTGTCACATCTCAGCACACTCCAGCTGTCTGCCCAGCCATCAGCGTGTCCTTTCTGCTTCTTAGGAATTCCTTCCCACACATATGTATTCACAAACTCACTTGCTGGAGTCTCCAAGCAAATAAACAGCTATTATCTATAATAATTATCAAGGTCTTTTATTTTTCGTAAGTTCTACTTTGTAGTTCAATAAAAATGGCCATTCCCTACCATGAAAATTGTCTTCTGAAACTATTTCCCTGGGGGATATTAAATGTCGATTATCAACCCTCCGCAACTTCACACATCCATTTTGCATCACCTTTCACTTGTACAATCCAGTCAGAAGAAGAATTATCAATACAGGAACTGGGTGTGCAAGCCAGCCTGGTTTCTTCCCCTTCTCCCGCTCACCAGCATCACCCCTGCAGGATATTCCTTGGTCTCCGCAGTAAACTTTAATCACTTTTTCTCAGGGCCACCTTCCTGCGCCGCCTTCCTATCACCAGAATTGATAGCGTCACAAGAAAATACCAACCCCATTCCATCTTAGTTTCCCGAGTTTGACACAGACAGCTGGGCAACTGCCTCATCAAGTGACTCACCTCACAGAATAGGTGCTAGCCCATAAGTGTCATAATCTAATTTATAGACCATGGAACATTCTGTCCATCTGGTCAGAGATATGACTAATTTGTTGGATACTTTTTTTTTTTCCTATAAAAGCAAACATTCTGTCTCGTTCATTCTGGAATGGAATGTGAAGCCTCAGTTGCCGAGAACTTTCGCCACAGCAGTGGAGGGAGTTTGCATCCGGTAAGAAATTGAGGTCATGATGAAGAAGTGTTTAGTGATGGTTACTTGTGTTTCTGTGTTGTGTTTACAGCATTTGGAGGCTGACTTGCCTTGGGATGGAACTGCATTGAATTCCAAGCGTAAATGAGAAAGGAGATCAAAATCATAGGAAAAGATCTGTTTTTTCTGCAACCAATAATAACAAATACGGAGTAGGATAAGGAGGCAGAAAGTAGGGACAAAAAAAAATACATTTTCCCTGAAAAAAAAAAAGCACTCTCTGCTTTTATTGACATTATAGGACAGATTTATTAGCCATTGTTCTAACAAATAAAATCAGAGCTTAAAAACATATTAGTTTCATGCTGTTTTAAAATTTCCATTTTTAAAGATTTTATTTTTACTATTTTTAATTATGTGTATATGTATGTCCTGTGCATGGGTTGTCCAAAGCCCACAGAGGCCAGAAGAGGGTGTTGGATCCCCGGGAACTGGAGATGCAGATGACTGAGCTATCTGACGTGGGTGCTGGGAACTGAACTTAGGTCCTCCACAGGAGGACTATGTGCTCTTCACCACTGAACTGTCTCCCCAGCCCTAGCAATTCCATTCTGTTAATCATGAGCAAAGTTATATTATCACCTCATTCTGGCTAGTCAACTGCTTTGATTTTCCCTGGTTGAATCTTTGGATCCCTTTTCCACTGTTATAATATGGGAGAAATATATATGTGCGCTATACTGTTTTCTCCTCCTCTGGACCCTTCTGTTTTAAGGACAGCATAGCTTGAAAGCATCTAAAGGATGTAGGAGTATCGTCATCACAAGGCATCTGTCAATCACCTCTTCTACCCCACTGACCAAGCACCATGCGAGGTACGCTGAGGGCCACAAGGACCCCTGCCCATCGGGACTTGAAATTGCAGTATCGGAGCAGCACAAATGCATGAAAAACTAACTGTCAACAAGAGCATCCCTCGACACACCCACATTGAAATGACATGTGGTATAAGTAAAGTGAAGGTAAAACCCCACACACCATCTTTAGATCCCAGCTATTTGCGGACTCCAAGGGAGACACACTGAGATGTCTGTGCAGCTGTACTGAGGGGAGCAGTTTGACTTTGAAAGGGGGGCAGGTATCTTCTCGAGGAGCAAATCTTTTCCTTGGGACACTTCTGGTCCTTTGTCCTACCATGGATTAGAAGAAAAATTCCAGAAAATGAGAGGCTTGAAGGCCAGCGGAAACTCATCAGAAGCAACCAGTGACTGATCAGAAGAGCAGCTGCAACCTATTAGCCCTGCTGTACACAGCATCATGAGGATACAACACAGATGTGGGCTGAACTTTCTTCATCCAAAATGTGCCAGGAGCTAGAAGTTTTTGAGCCCTGATATGACTCTGCAAGTAGAACATTCCGCACATGACTTCACGTGACAGGTTGCGATCTAAACACAGGTGCACTGAAAGCAGTATTTAATAGGACCTTCAGGCTATGTGTAGAAGGTATATATGAAACACAAGTGAATTTCATGTTTAGAGGTATGTCCTATTGCCAAGACATTTCATATGCACATGCAAATAAGTATGAAACATTTCTGATCCCAGTGATTTTGGATATAAGCTATTCAACTTGAATTGTCACCGAAATCCCTATCAACCCCCTGAGAGACATGTTATACCTATTTCATGGATAGGAGAACAAAGAACTAGAGGCATTAAACCACGGCTAGGAAGGATTTGAATCCAAGCCTGTTCAGCTAAAAGACCCATCACTTTTTGTTTCGTAACCATACATGAGCTGATCATCCATTTCTCAGCAATGGAGGAGAGTTGACTTAGGCTTTATACTTTATATAAGCAGAGAAGGAAGGGAGAGTGGGAAGGGGAGATGGGGAGGGGAGAGGGACAAAGGGTGAGGGGGCAAGTCTGTGAAGATTGAGACAGATTTTCCAGGGCCGAATCACTAATCCATTCATTTGCCAAGCACAAGCTTATACTGAGTGCCAAAAATTGATGTTCCCTTGGTGCACAGGGCACACAATGGAAAGGGTGCACCGTGCTGCGCCCAGGAGTTCCCAGTCTTGTGGAAAAGACAGCCCAGTGTGACAGATAAGGAAGGAAACAGGGAGACAAGACGGGCAAGAATGGGGAGGAGTGACCTATTTGGAGTACCAGGATCACTAGCTACCTTCTGGCTTTCTCAAGCAGTACGGCAGCCTAGCATGAAAAACAGAGAGAAGCAGATTGTGCAGGGACCAGAGGACAGACAAGACTGATGGAGGAAGCCAACCAGAGGCCTCGCTGGCCCCAGGCTGATGGCATCACCAACCAGCTGGACCAGAGGCAGCAGGTTAGCAAGCATCTCTAGACCTTCTCCAAGGGCAACACCCTCCCTACTGACCTTAGCCAAAGACTGGCACAGAGCCCTGGTGCTTCAAGAGCCCATCATAGCCATGAAATGCAGGCCCACATCGCTGATACTTTTTAATTGAGAAAAAGGACCTGGTGCCACTTTCAGGGGGCTGCATCTCTGTACTAGGAAGCAATTCTCTGTCTCCATGGTCATTGCTCCACCTCCTTCCATAAAATGAGAGTAGTTGTGCAATGCCTTTGTTTTTTCCTTGAGAGTGTAGCTGACATCTCTATGTACTCACTCAGTTATGCGCACACAAGACTTCGCAACGTGGCCCTGCGGAGATTAACCTTCAGTCTACTTATGGGCTGTGACCTGGGGTGAATCGCTAGCTACTCTATGCCTCAGTTTAATCATTTGTCCGATGTTTCCCACTCTCAGTTTGCTGAAGAAATTCATTCCATGAAGGGATGAGGGAAGAGGGAGGGGGAGAGGATCAATTTAGAAAATTGATAGTCTCCAGCAACTTTGAAATGTTCATTATTAGCTGGATGTGGTAGCACATGCCTATAATTCCCAGCACTCAGGGGGCAGGGGGATCTCAATTTTAAGAGCAGCCTGGGCTGTACGCTGAAATCTTGCCTCAAAGAACCAAAATGAACACCAAGGGGAAAAAAAATCTATTATTGTTATCATGTTGTAATTGTTTATACTTACCCTAGGCCGTGGTATACTAAAACAAATCAGTATGTAAGTAAAGGAAGAGGTAGACAGAGGCAAGGGCTACCCAACAGAGTGAGAACAAAATTATATACCCAGGAAAATCCAACCCAAGTCTCTAGCTACAGGAGAGATGTTGGGCTGCCCTCCAGTTGGTCCAAATCAACGCGACGAATGCAAAGTAAAAGGGTCTATGATGTAATAGAACCCGGAAGAAGGGGCTGCACTAACTTCTCCTGCAGAAGTTAAAAGGAGGGGAGGTAGAGGCAGAGAAAGCTTTCCAGGCATCTGTGTGCCCTATGTCAGGTAGGATGATGGAGAGGGGGTGGGGTGGGGGGTGGGGGTGGGGAAGCACCATCATGGCGGAAGGGAAGGTTAGGGATCCTACATCGGAGTCATCTCTGGTCATCCAATCAGGGTCATCCCCCAAAAGCGAAGAGAGCTACAGATCTCTAAGCATAAGAAGTGGGAGGTGCTCTGAGGCCGGAACAGGTGTCTGCAGCGATGGAAGAGTGGAATAACTCACCGGCGGGGCCTCAGACAGTGGCTACTAAATGTGAACTCAATTCGGCTCTGTCACTGGGCTCGGCCTGGGGGGGGGACTCGACCAGGTGCATCACTGTTTCTATTGGGAAAAAAAAAAAATATTACTTTTAATTTCAAAAAGACTTCAGGCAAGCAAACTTTTGAGAAACTTGTTGATAAAATGAGGTTTTTCCCTACAGTGCATGAGGCTGTGAACTTCTGAAAAGAAAAATGACAACAGAAAGCCGAAAACTCCCAGTCTCTAGAGGATTGAGAAGATTGAAACGAAGCAACTTCATCTTCCTCTGGAAAGACTGGAAGATCAGTCAGAAAACTTGCCTCCAGATCTGCCCTATCAGGTTCACTGCTGCGCATCACCTTAAGTGGCGAAGGTGGCATTCACTCCTTCTGAGAGCTCTCCGTGCATGCTGGCTGTGCTCCTCAGCCAAGCACCACAGAAGTTCCTTGTGTATGGTATTTGGTCTTGACAACCCTTCCAAAAAAGGTTTCGCCACCCTCACTCAGGTAAGGACACTGAGGTACGGGAGTTAGAGGGAGTTAGAGGTCAGCCCAATCTATCAGGGATACATAGCTGGCCTAGCAGAATTAGAGGCGTTCCAAAACCAGGTCACACAGCCATTTCCCTAGATGCCCGGATGGATCAATGGACACTTAAGCCACTTAGACTCAGCCTTTAAAAACACATCTCTTAATGGAGCAGCTGGTTCAGGTAGCAGGTGCACTTAACCTGGGCTGTTTGTCCACACCGTTCTCTTCCGCTGAACACTGGTCTTGTTCAAGTACTGGAACATGGCAATATTTTCTGCATGCTTTTCAAGTGTATCATTTTACATGGCTGAAATCTCACAATACCAACACATCCATAAGTCAATATTTACGCTCATTAGTTATAGGTTGATAAATGGAGCTGAAAACAGGGTGAATGGCCAGCCCTGGCATGGAGCAGAGGTGGGAGGCGCCCCAGTAAAACAGCCACAAGAGCCCATAAAAGTTGTGCAGAGCTGTGAGTCAACAGGAAGACATTTCCTACATGCTGGGGGCAACCAGGATCCTGAGACCTCAAGAGGCTTGCCTGACTTCAGCTCTTCGCTTCCTAGTTTTGCCACATGAATCACAAACAGATAACTAGTCATATTTATGAGTCTTAGTCCCTTCCTGGGACTCCTCTGGAAACAAACACAGAACCGTGAACAATGTGTTTTCCAAGTCAGAACACTACCCAATTAGCCTAAGCGAGGTTCCAGTCAGAATTCCATCCAGGCTGACTCAGGACTTTGCCTTGGTGACACCAAAGCAAATAGAGACCCTGGAGAGAGCGTGAACAACCCCGGTGAGGGGGCAGGTTGTGTAGTTGGATGTTTTTCTGAATCCCTAGCCTAAGGTGCAGCCTTAGCAGTCAGCCCTTCTTGAGAAGGCCTCAGGAAGTGGCGTGTTTGTCCTGGTACGGAACCACCGTCATTCAAAGGTAAAAAGGAACACTTAAGTCATATTGATCCACACACATGGCAAATGGAAGCAGGCCCGCATTCCTTGCTATATGGCATTTTTTTTTCCACATTCATTTTCAAGAAATTTATATCCTTCTGTCATGTTTCCTGAACAGTTCAAATTGACCACACACTCATTTTATGTATGCATACATGTATATCCATATACAATGTGAGTGAATTAATTGCTGACATAGATGTACAATCTAACAGCATTCATCAGACATTGCCCTAAGCGCTATAAACAGGCTAAACCTCAGAACTACATACTGGGATGCCTGGAGTCCATGGTCCCATTTTACACATGAGGCTAATGAGGCAGAGGTGAGTTGCCCAAGGGCAGGCAGGAAATAGCAGGCATGGATTGAGTCTGACTCACTCCCATGGTGGTAGTTTCTGTGGAAAACACTTAAAATCTCTCTGCTGTAAAGGGAAGACTGACCTATGGCTTCAGCTGCCTTTCTTGCCCAGGTTAGACCACTTCTCTGTCCTATACAACTCCTTCTCCACGGACAGCCCCATAGAGTGGAATACAGCAGGATAGATGTTTCCAGAGACACACCTCTACCTCTATGATCTTCAGTTTATCTACTGTCCAAATTCTACCATTCCAATCCTTGTTCTAGCTCTCTTCTTTTCCTTTTCTTTCTTTCTTTCTTTTCTTTCTTTCTTTCTTTCTTTCTTTCTTTCTTTCTTTCTTTCTTTTTATTGTTGTTGTTTTGGTTTGGTTTTGGTTTTTGGTTTTTTGAGACACGGTTTCTCTGAGTAACAGCTCTGGCTGTCCTGGAACTCTCTTTGTAGACCAGGCTGGCCTCAAACTCACAGAGATCCACCTGCCTCTGCCTCCCATGTGTGCTGGAATTAAAGGCTTGCACTATCACGCCCAGCCCCTTGTATCTCAATTCTTCCCTTTCTACCTAATAATACCAGAGACTAAGTGTTACGTAACTGATATCAAGTAAGTGCTAATGAAAGATCATGTGAGAAAAAAAAAATCTATTTTCCAAAAATAAATGGCAATGCCCGGGGGGAAAGCTGGTACCTTAGAGGCAATAAGCATTTTTTTTTTCATTTGTTTCGGCTTCTGCAATTGTTTATTCTTTTCTAAATCTTTCTTCTTCATAAGATCCCCCAGGCATGCAGCCTTCCTAACTTTTCCACTCATCCCCCTTTTCCAAGGTCTGCATGGCCATAAGGTTCATAGGCCTTGAGAAAAGCCAATTTTGCTATGGTCTTTGGTTTGCCCAAAGACTGGCTGCAGTAGAAACTTTTTACAGTATAGAGCCAAAATAAAAGATGAAGAGGAGAGAAAAGCAGGCAAGAGAGAATCTTTTAAACTCACTTTTATGTTTCCTTCTGATGGCAGGTAGTTCTCTTAGAAAGGTTTGGATGCCAACTCCAGCTCCCTCCTGAACAACCAGGCCCTAAGTCTTCTCTTCCCAGATCTGTGTTTTCAAGATGAAAAAATCCCTAGTTCTCCAGGTTCCCTTAACAAGATGCCACCAAGTGCACCATATAGGCCATTTCTAAGAGAACCAACTTCTCTTAGCTCACTCAGGGAAAAGTCCTCCCTAAAGAGGCTGAGCAATAAGCTGAGGTTGTATCCTTCCTGCACAGGACAGATGTAGACAGCATCCCTCATCGGGATAGACACGGGAGCATCACAGATTTCCTACATCCTATATCCAGTATGCTCTCTGGCCTTTGAACAGTAAATGGATGACTTGGAGGACATCCCATAGATGCATCAGTCTAGTGAAGGATCATCTGCTTCCCTGCTTAAGACTAGAAGACGAAACCTGCCACTGAGTCACATGGGACCCTCTACCCCAGAACACAGCCTTAATGCAACTCAAGCAGAGGCTGAACCAATATGATCACCGAGGTTCCTGATTCGGCTGTGGCCCAGGAACTACCCCCAACCCCAATCATGTGCAAGATTTTGTGAAAAGAAAGTTGAAAATGAAGGATGGGTGGAAACGAGGTCATGGAGGGTGGTACCCATCTTCTCTGCCTAACCAAGAGCAGCCTACCCAGGCAGCATGCCACGTGAAGCTAAAAGCTGTGCAGGCACCAGAACAAAAAAACACAAACCTTCGAAAGAGGGGAGGGAGCAGGTGCCAGCAGGTGCAGGGAAATTAAAGGCACGACCAAGCCCACATTATGAACACAAAATGATCATGTAGGCGGCTGCTTTATCTCTGCTATGGAACATTGTGATAAATTATTAATAAAATGGCTTGTGCAAGGACTGATGAAAAAGAGATCACCCCGCCCCCAAAAGCTTCAGCAAATTAGAGGCAGGGTTTTTTTTTTTCTTACTTTCACTCTGAATTTTGAAAATAGATTAAAAACAAATGTGTAAACAGTATCTGTGTTCTTTATAAATTCTAGGTACAAAGGAGGAAAAAGTGAAGTTTGAGTCTGAAGAAGTATCTCTGAGAAAAGTTAGCTTGTGGAGAGTGGTGTTTGTGACCTCCAGCCATTTGTCCTTAGTCCTGGGAGGCGAAGTTTGCGCTTTAGTACTAAAGACAGTTTCATACAATGAGTATCTTGTTGAGTGATGGGTTTCCGTGCTTAGATCTCTGACTCCTTTTTCTTTTTCAATTTTATTTTTCTAGACAGGGTTTCTCTCTATAGCCCTGGGTGTCCTGGAACTCACTTTGTAGACCAGGCTGAGATCTCTGACTCTTAAGAATGAGATTTTATTTACTGTTGTTTTTTTTTTTTTTAACTTCGTTCAATTGCTATTTTAATGCACCTTACTTAGTGCACGGAGTTTTTGTTTTTAATGTGTCCTTGAGAAATGAGGAGCTAGGGATGAGAATATAGTTCAGTTGGTGGAGTGTTTGCTTAGTGCACAGGAAACCCTGGATTTGACCCCCAGCAAAGCATAACTGAGTACGGTGGCACATACTGATAATCCTCAGGAGGTGGGATCTGGAGGACTTGAAGTTCAACACCACCCTCAAATACACAGTAAAGCTATTTAATCAGACTTCGATTACTCCTTGCTTTGCCTGGTTTTTGAGGACACCTGGGCTACATGAGACCCTGTCTCCAAAAAGAAGGTGAAGATGAAGAAGAAGATGATGATGATGATGATGAAGAAGAAGAAGAGACAGAAAACAAGACAGGAGGGCAGAGAAAGCTGTCAATGTCAAATTCTTGCTTTTTAAAAGGAACTCTAAAGACCGGGACGTTTTGGCCCACATTGCTAAATAGCAATGAAGCAACTCCCTGTAAAGCTAAGTTGTCCTACAATTAGCTAAGAGCTTCTTCCCCAGCACCCTGAACCTCCCCCAGGTCTGTGATCCTCAATCCTACTCTCCACCCTCCCACCCCTCTTCATGTGCCTCTCCCCTGCCTACCTCCAAAGACATGGGAATCTGCTCTAGATCCCTCCCCTTCCCCCACGGAGAGGGGGAAGTCTATCTTTTGCAGTTTGTCTCCACTTGCTGAGTTTTAGCTGTGGCACCAAAGTCACAGGCAGATGGCAGACACCCTGCTCGGTAGCGGGTGACAGAACTTCTGCAGAAGTACTTTTTTTTTTTTTTTTGAAAGTGTATGCATCATGTTTAGCAAGTCAGTGCTCGATGTTGCCTCCAAACCAACAAAAACTAACAAAAATGGTCAGCTTACAAGATTGTTCTTTAATTCTCTATCTCTTCATTTCAGAAAAAAAAAAAAAATAGATGACATCTTCCATCCAAGACTGAGAAATTAACAAGCAAATGCAACATCTCAGAATATAATTTAGGTCATGTGTTTCCTAAGTCCTATCGTCTGTACTATAACTGGCAAGGCCTGCCTAAGAGCTGGACCCATAAAGGCCTTTGCTAAATAACAATTGACTGTTGCTGATGAGGGCCAGATAGGCATCCCCAGACTGAGCAGTGAAGGTGGGAGAATAATCTACCAGAAAGAAATGAGGTGGACTGCAGGCTAAGTCTATGTAGTATTTCTTGCAGATTCTGGGGGATGTAGATGCCTTCCCTTCATGGTGTGCTGGCAAGTGCTAAGCATCGGGAAGAAAGCTCTTTTCACGGAAGCTCAGCATCCCACACCTCCTCCACCCTGTGTAAGCTCTGTACAAGCACACGTACAAAGCTTTCATCTGAGATGATGGACACTGGCAAGGTAGGTAAACAGAAGCCACCCAGTGGGCTTCCACACATTGCTGCCCAGCCAATTTGTCAACAGAGTGGAGACTGGTTAAAATCCCATAGCCTGCAAGAGGAGAATAATAATTTCCCAGGACAATAAATAGGGATATCTGTGCTGCACTGTACAGCTCTGGGCTCCAACATAGAGCTGCCTGAACTACGCTCTGGGAAAGTAATTAATATGAAATGTGGGCATTGCTGCTACATGGCTTCCTAAGGGCTGTACCTATGGAGGGACAACAGGAAGAGGGAGAAGAGAGATCCTGATTTCATACACACACACACACACACACACACACACACACACACACACACACACACACAGCTTCCCCCCGCCTGGTAGCCATAGCTGGCCACTTCTCACATGGGAGCTCATGACAGCCTTCTTCAAGCACCCTTGTTGGTCTCCAGTATGGATGGCCCCTCTTCCCAGGCCTAGAATTTTACGCCACCCTTTGTGATTTCTTTAAAAATCTACCCACATTTTGTAAACACTGCCTTCATTGAAGTCTCTTCCAGTTAACCCAGTAGGAAGGTGGACTCTCCTACCAGGCTCTAGGGACACCTATGTGCAATCAGGAATGAGGCTCAGTCAGCAATGATGATAACCATGGAGAGTCTTCACAATGCTGAGTGTTAGGAATTCTTGGTTCTTGTTTGGAAGAGGAATTATTCTACAAAAATGTAATTCTGCATCTGTGTTTACAAATTGTTTTGGGTATGGAAGGCACGTACAAATTCAAATAACTACCACATAAAAACAGCTTTTATTGGGACAGCCATGACCTCATACACTGAGACAGAATTTGGGAAATTCAGAGGCCCTGAGACCATGAATCAGCCTTATTTCCTAGTGGAGATGTGCATGCTGAGTTTCTGGATGGAAATACATATGTATAATTAGTTAGTGAGTGTCTTAGTTAAGGTTTCTATTGCTGTGAAGAGACACCATATCCAAGGCAACTCTTATAAAGGGAAATATTTAACTGGGGCTGGCTGACAGTTTAGAGGTTTAGTCCATGATTGTCATGGCAGGAAACATGACGGTATGGCAGACATGGTGCTGGAGAAGGAGCTGAGAGGTCTTCATCTTGATCCCCAGGCAACAGGAAGTGAACTGTCTCCCACACTGGGCATAGCTTAAGCATAGGAGACCTCAAAGCCCACCCCCACAGTGACACAATTCCTCCAAGACCACACCTATTCCAATAAAGCCACACCTCCTAATAGTGCCACTCCCTGTGGGGGGCCATTTCCTTTCAAACCACCACAGTGGGCTTGCTGTGATCACCAGAATTACCCATGAACATGTCAGACATGCATATTTGGCCTAAGGATAGAGCTCAGTGGTGGAGTGCTTACCTAACATCCTTAGGACTATAGGATGCATGCAAGAACAGAAGAGGCAGAAGAGAGGAAAATGACAGGAAATCCTTCAGGTCCCCCACCCTCATGGTAGCACTGAAGGCCAGAAACTTGACAGGAGGGGACTCGGCATGGGGATACAGCATTCTGCTTTCACAGGTCTTCCAGGGGACTCTGCTGGAGGCTGAAGATTTGGGTCTCTGGAATTGAGTGTCACTATATGCAAAGACAAGCCAACTTTTGAGAATCTAGTCAAGAATCCAGTGTCACAAGGTGTAAAAGGCCACGATAAACTCATGGGTAGAGAAAAGGAGAAGTTCGCTTGGAAGACTCTTTCATTAGGAAATTGGACCAGTTTGCAGCTAAGAGAAGAATTCTGGTCCTGTGGGATGTGATAAGATCACACACGCCTGGAATAGTAAGTCAATATCACAAAAGATGAGTACTAACGGCATGAGGAAGCAGCTACACCCTGAAGTGGGAATAGGAAATGTAGGATCCTTACGAGGATAGGCTCCCTGGTCAGTCTGGAGGTCCGGAACAGCTGCCAGTGCAGTCATCACATCTGGAACTGGAATTGTCCCCAGCTGAGGTTGGGGACAAGAGAAGAATTTTGAGTGATGCAGAGTGTGGGGTGTGAGTGCCTGACGGGAGTTTATTGAGACTCTTGTGCTTCAAATTAGTGCTGGTCTCAAGAGCCACAACACAGTTATTTTTTCTAGTGGCTACTACAAGTGCTGGCTGCGGGGAAGGGTAGACATGACTACAGTCCTTTCACAGCAGCAACTTTCTGTCCCCCTGGCTTCTTGATTCCACTGATTATTCTCAAAGCAGCTTATGTTTGTGGACCTGTAGCTCCCCACCTTTGAGCATAGCAGAGTGGTTTAACGAGATGCCACATAGTGCTTTCTTCTTGCTCTGTCGCTAGAAGTTGGCCTGTCTCTTGGTATAGGCCCCCCTCAGAGGCTTTTGGGAAGACTGAGTCAGAAGTTTCTGGAAGATTCTATCTTTGCTAACATCTGGGAGAACTGAAGGTTGTTGAAGAACAGAGAGAAAGTGAGAGCACAGGCTATTGCCAGGGAATCTACAGGCCTCAAAAGAAGGGGGAAGGAGGAAAAGCCCCAGGCTGAGGATGTGGCAGAGTCAAGGGAACCACAGGCAGAGCTATCTCAGGGGGTAGGATGTGGAGAGGAAGCCCCAAGGCACTCCTGATGATCATTATATCATCAACCAGACCTTGAAAGAGCCCTGCTCCCAACAGTGGCTGGAATGCTGGCCCTAAACCAGAAGGACACTTCATTCTGTAATGACAGCATCTTAGATAAATCACAGCCTCCGTATGGACATAGTAGTTAAATGTCAGGAAGACCTGAAGAGGCACAGGTGCCTATCCCATAATGTTTCCTAATCATGTGGTTTCTAGGATTGCTGAGAAACACTGGGAAGGGTAAAATGGAACCTACAGTATTCCATTTCTTCATGTAAGAGTTTTTTCCTTGCAAGTAAATAAGACAGAACTGTCTCCCTAAAAACTAACCCTAATCTTGTGCATCTTTGGTCCCAACTACTCATCTCTCTAGGGGGAAAGCTAAGAGACTTCTGTCACTCCTAGAACCCATAATTTCCTCTCTCTATGCATTATTAAGGCAAAAAGATTATAGCTTATGAAAGGCAGCCCATCAATTTTATAGTCCGTACAAACCACCCATCAACGACATAGCATCCTGATGAATGATGCTGTGAGCCCATCTGCACTATTAATTTTCCCTCAGTCAAAGTGAGTTTTTATGCTGCATTCTAAGAATTACAACTTTCCAGTGGGGACATTATTTGGGAAAGTCATTTCAAGCGTGCCGCTTTCCTGACTCCATGTGAATCTACAGCTCACTGTCACCATGGATACCGCCTAGCTTTGCGTCTTTACCATCTTGACATAATGATATCCACATCTCAGAAGAGACTGTATCCCTAACCCCATGGGTGACTTCTGTGAGCTTGTCAGGACCCCTTGGTCCACAGTCCACAATGGGAGAGATATGGACAACCTATGAGAGGGGCTGAAAAGTTGGAGCCAGGGGAGTAGATCTGCCCTGCTCTGTGTTCTCATATGGTCTATGAGATAAGAAAGGTTTCTATAGTTTTTCAATGTTGAGAAAATGTCAGAACATATATCCCCTGAACACTGAAATGATAGGAAATTAAAATGGCATTGTCTACAAAGTGTGATTGACACATGTTCACCCTGTTGGTTTACCAGCTCCTGTTCGTCCCTCCCCACCCCCACTGCAAAGATGGGAAGATATCCCAGAAATCACATGGCCTTCAAAGTTAAAATTTTACTCTGTGACTCTTAAAAAAACAAACCACTTTTCTGTCTTGGTCTATGCACTTGGAATCTTCATCCCCTGAACTCTTTGTGTGAATAGAAATACTAGCAATGTGCGGTTTAATGACAACACCTGGGGAATTTGGTATTTCATTTTCAACTAAGCACTGAAAAGTTTGTATATGGGAGATCACAACGCAAGATAGATGTGACAGGGAAGGCTCCTCCCTTTCTGAGGATCAATAAATGGTGGCTATCCTTCAGGGCTTTGTTTTTTTTACCTGTTTCTACATATTTTTTGTAGTTTATATTATAAATGAAGAAAAGTCATGTAGAAATTCTATGCAGCCTTGTGTTGACCATTTATTCATTTTATTTTTATTTATTTATTTTTTTTCTTTTGGTTTTTCGAGACAGGGTTTCTCTGTGTAGCTTTGCGCCTTTCCTGGGACTCACTTGGTAGCCCAGGCTGGCCTCGAACTCACAGAGATCCGCCTGGCTCTGCCTCCCGAGTGCTGGGATTAAAGGCGTGCGCCACCACTGCCCGGCACATTTATTCATTTTATAATGGTGAGTGTTTTTCATGCCTGTATATTTATTTGAAAATATATGATAAGACACTGTAAGATCTAAAGGAGCATCCTGTATTCTCTTTGAAGTAAGATAATCTCCATAAGAGACCAATCAGGAAAATGACCTTCTCTGGAGTTAGACCACAGATCTAAACCCATGGGTTAGACAGGATACAAAGGTCAAAAGAGGGTCAAAAATCTGGATTCCTCACTTGATTAAAATACATGCCCTTCTCGTGGTGAGTTTTTTTATTTTATGGAACTGTGTAAAACCTTCATGTTTTTCAATTAAAAGAAAATCAATAGCCCCAAGCACAATGTTTTTTGAAAAGGCAACTAATAGGACAACAGAGAGTGAGAAACTGGATGGACTTCTGATCTAAAATTATAGCTTATCTGTAAGAAAACCCAGCACTCCTAAGTTATGTGGTGTTATCAGGAAGAATTTGATCCCTTTAGTCCTGGTAAAATCTTCTTGCTTTTAAATGCTGGTGACAGATTTCCTAAAAAGCAGACGGCATCCTTCCTGATTCCATAGACAAAAGGTCTACAACCCTATGTGATGCCTGGAAGCATCAAGTCACAAGCTACAAGCCACCAAAACTCTTAGGGACCAGTTAGGATGAGTGCCCATCCAGTTTCACCCATCCAGTTTCACAGGACTGTCTCAGTGCTGAAAGTCTCCCTCTCTGGGAAGTGTTTTCAGTCTTGGGCAAAAAAGAAGAAGAAGAAGAAGAAGAAGAAGAAGAAGAAGAAGAAGAAGAAGAAGAAGAAGAAGAAGAAGAAGAAGAAGAAGAAGAAGAAGAAGAAGAAGTTTAATAAGCCACAATTACCATACTCTAACTTATTCTTTAAAAAATATAGCCTTCAAACACACACAGACAGAGGGTGGGGAAGAGAGAGAGAGAGAGAGAGAGAGAGAGAGAGAGAGAGAGAGAGAGAGAGAGAGAACACAGAGAGAGAGAAGACAGGGAGAGAGAGTGGGGGAAAAGAGGAAGGAGAGACAGGGGGAAACAAACACAGAGGGAAGAGAGAGAGGAAACAGGAGAGGAAGGGAAGATAGAGAGAGAAAACAGAGAGGAGAATGAGGAGAGGACAGGAGAGGAGAGGAGGGGAGGGAAGGGGAGAGGAGGGGAGGGGAGAGGAGAGGAGATGGGGGAGGAGGGGAGAAGACAAAGGAGAGAAAGGAGGGGGTGGCTATTGTTTATAAATTTATACAAAATAATTGGCTTTTTGGCTTTTCTACCATTTGAAACAATCCCAGCCCGCCTCTCCCCCGACCACCATCATCTTGGTTTTTTATCTGCTAATCAGAGGATCTGCCACAGACGTCACATTCCATTTCTGTATCCATGTCCTCAGCAACACCTGCAAGTCACATTAACTGGCACATGGCAGAATCAGGAATGCAATTCCACACTGTATCGGGAAAAATGGACAGTGTTTGCTCTATACACCACCTATCCCAGGTGTTGGAAGAAAACAGAAATGTAGGAGCAAGAGAGTTGCTTAATCTCTTCAGAGGTTCCACTGAAGTACACTATAATCAGCTAAAAAGGCCAGCTCCACGACAGTGGACCCAGGGTACATGCTGAGGGTAAAGCAGAATCTGGTCGTGTGTGTGTGTGTGTGTGTGTGTGTGTGTGTGTGTGTGTGTGTGTGTGTGTGTGTGTTTGCAAAAGTATATGATGTGTGTGTGTGTAAACACTCGTGGGGGGCACACATTTGTGTGAGCACACTAGTGTGCACATGAATGCACAGGTGTCTGAAGCTGATGGGAAGAGTCTTTCTCAGCAGCGCTCTACCATATTCCTTGAGGCATGGTCTGTCTTGAACCTGCAATTGGATGCTAGTCTAGCTAAGCAGCTTGATCTGAGGATCTGTTTGTTTCTGCTTCAGAGTATTGGAGTTACGGGCTGTTCACCATGCCCACCTGGCATGTCTGTGCTGCCTGGGGATCTAAACAGCAGCGCTGCCCATGTTTTTCATGGTGAATGGTTTACCCATAATGCCCTCTTTCCAACTCTGAGAATCTGGTCTTTCAGGAGGAGCCTGAGTACAATGGATGACCCTGGTCCTTGTTGGTCACTCTTGTGACAGATCTTGTTATTCCTTCCAGGTCCTTCTAGCTGTGCTGTGGCAGGTCTTGTATATGGTGAAATTCTGTGTGTGACTTAGATTCACCCAACTACATGCTCTCATAGGAGACTTAATTCAGAACTGAGTGTCGCTGGGGAAGAGACAGGATGCGGGTAGGAGCACAGAACTGGAGGTCTGCACTTGGCATATGAGGCTGCAGCCTCTTGGTTCTGCAGCTTCCTGATCCACATAGAAGTGACCCTTACTCTCAATCCTTTGATTTTATTCTTGGCAACTCAGCCTAAATTTTTTTTTCTCAGTTTTCCCAACAGCCTCTGAATTATCTGTATACCCTAGCAAATTCCTTTCTGCTTGTGCTACCCAGTGAATATTCTAGTATCAAAATAAGAATGCTGATTAAAATACTGAATGGCCAGCCGAGTGTCATGGCCAGCACTCGGGAGGCAGAGGCAGGTGGATCTCTGAGTTTGAGGACAGCCAGGGATACACAGAGAAACCCTGTCTCAAAACAAACAAACAAACAATGCTGAATGGTTCACATTTAGTTGGCTGTTTTGATGGCGGTTGGGGGCAAAGCTTGTTTTGGGGGCAGTGTCTTGATTTGTAGCCCTGGCTGGCTCAGAATTCTTGCTATGTAGATTGGGCTGTCCTCAAACATGAAGCAATCCTCCTGCCTCAGCTTCTGGAGTGTTGGGATGA
This sequence comes from Peromyscus californicus insignis, assembly GCF_007827085.1. NCBI lineage: Eukaryota > Metazoa > Chordata > Mammalia > Rodentia > Cricetidae > Peromyscus > Peromyscus californicus. The sequence goes on from NW_026294525.1 coordinate 29,833,569, forward strand.
TAGACATGTGCCATCACTTTCCTTCAGGCCATAAAATTAAAAACAGCCGGGCGGTGGTGGCGCACGCCTTTAATCCCAGCACTCGGGAGGCAGAGCCAGGCGGATCTCTGTGAGTTCGAGGCCAGCCTGGACTACCAAGTGAGTTCCAGGAAAGACGCAAAGCTACACAGAGAAACCCTGTCTCGAAAAACCAAAAAAAAAAAAAAAAAAAAAATTAAAAATAATTGTTGCTATAAAATCTCTGCCATATGTTTCTGCTGACATTTCCCTACCACCCCTAAGAAGGGAAACAGGGCAAAGCCAGAGGCACAATAAGAGGAACACATAAGGCTCGAACCGCTGCAGCTTTGCCCATCTTCCGAATTTTCTGCCTAAGCATTTTGGTTAGATGCCCATTTTCTCTCCTGGGATAGAAAGGCCATAAAAACAGGTGCCTCTTTGTCACTTGCCCAGCCGGTGCTCCATCGTGATAGCTAGCATATTTCTGGCTCACTGTAGATACACAATAAACAATTTGTGACTCTACAAAGCCATGGAGGTAATATGCAAACATCTCCAGGTTGGACATCTATCTATCCAATGATGGCAATGGTTGTCACTTACGGAGAAGCTACTGAAATTGTCATATATATTATCTTGCTCCTCTGTAGAATAGGGGTATCGCCTATGTCTCCCAAATGAGAAACCATGCCTCACAGAGAGTATTTAACAGTGATCTCCAGTGTTGGAAGTTTTTATCAAACTAGAAGGACAGTTTTTTGTTTGCTTTTTGAGACAGGGTCTCTCTGTGTTGCTCTGCCTGTCCTGGATCTCGCTCTGTAGACCAGTCTGGCCTCCAACTCACAGATATCTACCTGACTCTGCCTTCCAAGTGCTGGGATTAAAGGTGTGTCTGGCCTAACTTTAAGGATTCTTATCTCAAAGCCTATGCTACACTTTCTATTACACCTCACATATTCACTTTTATGGATTAAGTGTCTCATTGGGTACCTGTGAATCTTCTCAGTGTTCCGAACGTCTAAGAAATCCACGGCTTCTACAATACCTTCCGCCCTCCTTAGGACATCCTTCCAACAGGATTCCTGGAATTGAGCTGAATGTAAGGAAATACACCTTCCTCAGGGCGCCTCTCATCTCTGCTCATAGCATCACCTAGAAACAGAAGAGAAAAGCTCCCATATGCCTTACTAGAGACTCAGAGGCACGTAGTCTGACCCCTGACAATGCCTGAATGTCACTGGCAATCAAATTCTAAGTAAATCCACAGGGATTCTCTACAGGAAATATTTCAGAGAAATCATTTTTACTAGGGGGCTGTTTTGGTTCTAAAGTCATAGTCACCTTGGAGGATTTCCAGACTTAGCTTTTAAGTCCCTTTAAAAGCCACTGTGGATTACTCATCCTCCCTCTGCTTCCTGATGGAGGACCCAATGTGACAAATGCTTATACTGCCGCATCTTCTGGTGGGTTTTATCCTGCTGACTGTAAGTCACAATAAACCTACCCTTCCTCTCTTAAAAACAAACAAACAAACACAAACAAAAAACAAAAACAAAAAACCTCTATCTATCTACCTACCATCTAGATATCATCTATCTATATCTATCATCTATCTGTCTATATCTATCATCTATCTATCTATCTATCTATCTATCTATCTATCTATCATCTCTATCTATTATCTATGTATCTAAGCCACTGAGGTCTGGTCTGGTAGCACATGCCAGCATTTGGGCAGAGAATACAGGGGGAAAAGGAGTTGAAGACCATCCTTAGCTAAATAACATCACTGGGTCTGCTGGGACTACATGAGACCCTGTCTCCAAAAGCAAAATCAAACAAATAGAAAACAACAAAAGCCACTGTGACATACAATAAATTTAATGGATTCTCTTTTCTCCAAGTAGAAATGATATCTTCTGCTAGGCATCACTAATTCTTGCCTTTGACAATGATCATCAACTCATAGACTCTACCACATGTGTGAGATCCTGTACTAGGGGTTTCATTTAAATGTAGTAATTTTAGCCCTCTGGTCAGTTATGTTTTTCATAAAAGCCTTTGGGTGCTTACAGCTTTGGAGCCCTGAGTTCTTATTAGATGGAGCTTATTTCTTGTGGAAACATTTGGATTACGCTTAGTTATAGAAATACATATACCTCCAATTTGGCTATGACTCAGCAGCATCGTAACTGATATGCAGTGTCCCTTGGCTATACATTAAGTCACATTAGTTAAAAAAAAAACATGCCGACAGTTTCTGACATAGATCTAATATTTCAAGTATCATAGATTCACTTTGTTTTCTGCAGATTCTTAAATCCTGAGTCAACTCAATCACTAAATTTTACTCCTGCCCTGCTCTGCTCATCAGAGTGCTGACACCGATGCGGAGAAGAAAGGAAAATGCTCACTTCCAGCAGATTTTAAGTGAGAGGTCTTTGCTGGGGTCGCTTTTAAACAAAGACCGATTTTCCCTGACCTTCTGCCCAGCATCCTCTGGAAGCAGAATCAGACTCCTGCTGATGATTTAAGTCCAAATACAGAATAAACCCAAGCGAAGGCTCCAACCTCATTACGGTTACACCTGCAAGGAGAAGACTCTGTGGTTCAAGGCCGTTTAGAGAGGTTGCGCTCACCCATCACGGTTTAGCTCTGGGCTGATACACAGCATGTGAGTTTCCAGTGCACATTTACTTTAAGATCAGAAAGCTCAATTATGGTCTCCGAAGTTAAATGGCTGGTAAGTGGCAGAGGATTGGATTTTGATGGCTTAAAAATTCTTGCCAAAAGCCTAAGAGGCATTTAATGTTTAAAAATATAGTGAAAATAGAGTGTGGCAATTAGAGTCAAGTAACAATTTGAGACCTGAATTTCAATCCAGTTTCTCACCTATACTTCCCTACCACTTCCCTTAATGTGGGAGACACCCCATAATTGGTCTATGCTCTGGTTCTCTCAACACATAACAGAGATATTTATTTCATACCAGAAAGTGCTGGGGGCCTACTGAATGTCTCTACTTCTCTTTGAGCTCAAATAAGGCACTCTTCCAACAAAATCTATTCTTCCATCTCTGGTCCTCTGTGGTGATGGGGCATTAGCCCAGCCAGCCTGAGAGGAAGACGATGCCCCATACACCATGTGTTTTCACGTGGCTAGAGCCAAAGGGAATTTTCCCCTTTACTAATTCCCAGCAGAGAGAGGTTTGTACTTCAAAAAAGTAAAGGGTTGAGATTTACCAACCTTGAAATTTATCTCACTGTCCCTCCGGGTGGACCATCTTCTTGTTTGGGAAGTAGTATAGCACGCATCTTAAAAGTTCTTATTAATGAAAACAAACCTGGAGCAAGGGGTTGGGGTGAATGCTGGAAGATCAGAGAAGCAGAACAAGCCACAGCTTCCTCACCTCGCCAGTTCCTCAGCTGATCCAGTTTCCTCAGACTGGATGCCTCTCAGCTGAACTGCTTCTCAAAAGCCTGAAAGCTTAACCAGCTCTAGTTCCTGATCCTCACACCTTATATATCTTTCTGCTTTCTGCCATCACTTCCTGGGATTAAAGGCATGAGTCACCATACCTGGCTGTTTCCAGTGTGGCTTTAAACTTACAGAGATCCAGATGGATCTCTGCCTCTGGAATGCTAGGATTAAAGGCGTGTGTGCCACCATTTTCTGGCCTCTATATCTAGTGGCTATTCTGTTCTCTGACCCCAGATAAGTTTATTAGGGTGCACAATATTTTGGGGAACACAATATCACCACAAAGTAGGAGTTGTTATTTGGGAAGGATGAATGGAGAAAAAGATGGGAAGTGCCCATCGAATGGCAGAGAATGAGTGGTAGCTCCAACAGTGACCACCCAGTGGCTGAGAACCCACAGGTCAGCCTCATAGGTCCCCGCTATGTGGAGGGGACAAACCCAACCAGAAAGGCCGAATCTATGCAAGTTGGGGGTTTTGTCTCATACTCATGAAGAGAAGCAGAAGACTTGGTGTGGATTGGAAAAATGAACTCCGACATTGCTTTGGGGATGATACTCTGGGAGAAAACGGGCTATTTTTATATCCACAGAATATAATGGCAGCTTTTCCCAGCCAGGAGCATCGCTTTCCTTTCCTAAATAATTAGTTTCCATAATGACTTATAATATGAATTTGCCTGTTTAATGGAAATACAATGTGCAGTTCTGTATTTCTTATTAGCACTCCGAGGAGCAATAATAGTCAAAGCTTGCAAAGCTTATTAAGACTAATACCCAAATGTGGTTAAATGCATTAAAAAGCCTTAGTGAAGAATATGCACTATTGATCCCATTCACAGCCTCAGCTTTTGCAGAGGGCCCATTAAATTACAGCATGTTATCAATGTAAATTAGTCCCCAACGAGTGACTTTGCTCCACTCAAAATGAGCAGACCTAGAACTCAAGCTCAAATACACTGGAAATTGCTGAATAACTAAAGTCCTTCATTCTTCTTCTTTCTATATTTCATATGATTTCAATAAACGCTTAGTATCTCATGTGCAAATCAAAATTTCCAAATTGGCTAGTAATTGATACTCTTTATATATCTTTAAAAATTATTTCATCCCCTTTGGGAACCTCAATATAGATGAGGAATAGACACAAGAAACATTACATACAAATAAAATTTAAGTCACTGAATTCTCCTGGTTGAACACTTTGTCAAGGAAAACAAAATGTCACATAGACAGTTCATCTATCCAAGAACCAGCCTTTCCCTCCAAGCGATGTGGTGACAACAGATGTGTGAGTCAAAATGAATATTCAAGTGTTAGAGTTAAAATGATGAGATTAGGAACAGTGGACATGAAAAATAAAAGGGCTTTACAGCTGGCAATGAGATAGCCAAGCTCAAGAGGAAGGCTCGAGTTCTGAGAAAAATGACAAAGCCAGTCTTGGTATGTTTTGACGGGTGCCTGTGACACCTCTCCTGAGGAACATGTGCAAAGCACTGTTGTCCGACATAATCTCACACCCAATGCATCTAATTGCACCAAACTAAATTTTAAATAAGGACAGCTTCTAAGCAAGCCTCAGCCTATTCCAGGAAGGAGACCACCCCCAGACCACTGTAAGCAAGGCGTGTACAGAAGTAACCAAGAACAGCTACGTCTGCATCTTATTAGCTGTGTCTGCAGATTCTTAGATGTCCTTTGGAGTACACACTCTCGAAGCTGCAGTTGGGTTGTCTCTGCCCCGTAAGAAACTAAGGCACCAGGACATTCACCCATGTTTTCTTATTAAGGATATAAATCTTCAAATGACCTGACGTCATTTGCATTGTGGTTTTTGACAACACTCACCTTTCATCAAGGTCATGGGAGAAAATACCCTAAAAGAGTGATCCAGTCTGCAGGGGTTTAGGACAAAAAAGACCTCACCTTACCCCATGCCTATGCCACCCACCTCATAAGTTTCATTAAAACTACTTTCAATTCCACAGTGCAGAATCCAGTGCGTAGCTCCCGCCTCAAGGCAGCCCACTCCGGTCTCTCTCTAGAGTGCTTGCTTCGCTTAGCTGTATTAAACTTTGGCTTCTTCGATAAATACTCTTCTGCAGCTTTGCTAAAATAAACCTCCACTCAAACCGTCTGTGCTTCTTGACTGAATTCACTCCTTTGAGAAGACAAAAGCCAAGGGACCCTCCACAGTATCTGCAACACAAGCAATTACTCTGCTTGCACTGATGAGCCGCCAGACAGAAGTATTTTCAAGTATTTTCTGCTAAAGACCTCTATAAAGGTCTGTCTCTTCCTTACTGGTGTTTTTTCAGTCAGGGCGACACTCCTGTACACAAAGTTTACTGTGATGAAGTATACGATTCACCAGTATCACCGGTCCACTCAGTGTTACGTCATCACCGCCAGCCTTTTCATCAACTCCAAAGATGTACCTGCACTCATGAAGCTGTCACCTCAAACTCCCCCGTCCCAGACTTTAGCGTCTGGAAACCATCCTGATTTGATTGCTTGAAGCTGCTTACAACAAACATCTTTTTTTTTTTTTAGTGGAAGGTGTGTATTTGTCTCAATTGATTGAGTGAGTGATTCATGCTGGAAATAGAATCTAGGACCTCATATGTGTGAGGCAAGTGCCTTACCATTCAACTGTATCTCTGCCTCTTTTCTATTTTATTTTGATTCTATATTTTTCTCTCTATATATATTCTTTACTTCTATTCTATATTTTTGATCAAATGACAGAATCTCGCTAAATTGTCCAGGGTGGCCTTGAACTTTCAGTCCTCCATCTTCAACCTCCAGAGTAGCTGAGATCACAGACCTGCACCATTCTAAATAGCCTACTTACAACACTTGATTGAGTATTTTCCATCCCTTAATCCTGGGAACAGTAGCAGTGAACCAGATCAACTAATAAATATGGAGATTTTCAGGCCCCTGGCCAAACAGCCCAATATCTGGAGGCCACTTTTCCAGAAGCCTCAGCACCCTGAAGAGCTTCCTTTTGCCCCGGTGAATACCTTCATTTTGATAGGCTGGCTGAGATCAGGAAGAGATGGCCCTTGGAGGTACTTCCTCTGGTAAGAGATGGTAAAACAGGTGCACAAGGTCCGGCCAGGTCACAGGAGGACTTGGACAATGTTCAATGCCAGGGCAAGGCAAGTTTTGATGGAAGGAAGGAAGGAAGGAAGGAAGGAAGGAAGGAAGGAAGGAAGGAAGGAAGGAAGAAGGGAGAAGGGAGAAGGGAGAAAGGGGATGGAAGAGCAGGTGGGGGTAGCATTCTGTGCACCTGTGACCAGCTTCTGACAGCTGGAGAGCCAGCTGTTCCTATTCAACAGGGGGTGAGGGGGTGGGGAGGCAGCAGATGCAAAAACTCCGTTGGTGGATTTGGTGGGTAGGAAGGAAGTAAGGTGCTTCTTGGCTGCTGCCTGCAGCTGTGTCTCTGCAAGGTAAGTCGTGACTCCGTGCTCAGAGTGGGAGTGGGTGTGTGGGTGTGGGTGTGTGGGCGTGGGTGTGGCTCCTTACAAGAAACTGACAGCGCAAGGAGGTGCTGCCAAGAATGAACTTTCTAGAGCAGCTGAGCGCGTTTGCAGGGTCCTGCTGAGGCATTGCCCGGGAGTGTGTGTGGTGGTGGTGAGGTCACTGTGAGTGTGCAAGGGTTCGAGTTCAGTCAGGTGTGCACTTTCTCTGCAGGCTCAGCAGGCTCGCTTCCTCAGTATAGTCTGCACAGCAGTTAGGGTCCCCCACTGTGGGGCTGTGCCAGGAAGAACAAGCACAGGTAAACATTTACAAGAGAAAGGACTTCTGACTCCCCCAGGAACACAGAGACTTACAGAAGCGATTTTCGTCATGGAGAATGCTGGGAACTTGTAACGGCTTTCCTCTGTTTTCCTCCGCTCCGTTCCCACCTGTAGCTCCTATGCTCTCAGCAATCCCAAAGACACCTGCCAGGGAGGGTTAAAAGCTAATAGCCTTGACAAAAATGTACTTATTGTGGAAAGAGAGTACAGGTCAGACCTAAGACAACTAGGTAACAGAAACCAGAAGCCCCAGCCAAAGTGAATGCTCAATAGCAAAAGATTGATTTTTGAAATGCAAGTACTACTGTTTTGTTTTGTTTATAAAGGGATTCAGTGGCTTTATCTCCATCTTCCTTTCCAGAACTGAACCCCTCTCCGTACACATACAGGAGGAGCCAGCCAGGCCTTTTCCATCATGTCTCCATTCTTAGCACTCTTGGAGTCCCAGGGATTTCTGATCATTTATTAGCTATTTGGGGAAAAGGCATAATTTGAAATGAATGCTACCAAAGAGTTAGCTGAGCCTGGTGCCGCATGCTCGTAATTCCAGCACTTGGGAGACAGAAGCAGGTGGCTGGGGAGTGCCAATCATCTTTGCACAGAATGAGTTTGATGCCAGAGTGGTCTACAGAAGACCCTGCCTCAAAAAACCAAAACCAACCGACCAACCAAACAAACAAACAAAAAACCCAAACCAAACCAAATAAAAGAAAAAGAAAAGAAAGAACAAAGAAGCCTTAAGAATTAGGTGTGTTTCTTTACTAGTTTATAAGAGAACAAGCAGTAGTTGGGGTCAGGGCTGAACTGGAGGAATGTTCTCTGAACAGGTTACTTTCTCTCATGGCTATAACAAAATGCCTGACAGAAAGCAGCCAAGGAAGAAGGGATTTGGTTTTGTTCGCGTATTGAAGGTGCATTCCACCACGGTGAGGAAGGCCCTTTGCTCAAATGTGATAACAGAGAAAAATGAGTGTGCAAGTCCTAGGGCGGCTTTCTCCTCTTTTCCCGTGTTCATGCGGTCTGGACCTTAGCCCACAGGACGGTGCCGCCTGTGTTCAGGGCGGGTCTTCGATTCTCTGTAGAATCAGCTTCACAGACACACCCAACGATGTGACTCATCAGTTGTTTCTTAATGGAATCAAGCTGGCTGTGAAAACCAACCACCACTGTCTCCTGGTCTCTACAGGCAAAGAAAACCTTTCAATTTTTTCTAGTTTTGTGAGCGAAGCTCCGGGTAGAATAAAGAGAGATGAAAGGAGAGATTGATCTTGCAGGACTCTAGCAATGTGCTCATGAGCTCTTCGAAATCGAAAAACACAGTATAACTTTGCAACAGTTTGTTCAAATTCCTACAGCATCCATGTAGAAATTTCATCCATCAGAGCTGTGTCCAGGGCTATACACATTTTGGGAATCTGGGTGAAGGATGTCCAGTGATAAGTACAGTGGCCTGGTTTTACTGATATGACCCAGGGCCACTATCACATTGTTTCTCCTGGCTTGGGAATGGTTTCCAGGTGTGTTCTTGCTGCCTGCCAACTAGACCAACTCATGATATTGTTGATATGACAACAAACCCACAGGACTGAGCTGTTCCCGTTGGACTATTATCACTCAACTCATGCTGGCAAAAGCATTTGAAAGGGGAAGATGAAAAGGATCATGGGAGATGATGAGTAAGAAGTGGGGAGCTAGGGATGGGGTGACGGCAGCAGAGAAGGACAAGGGCAGAAAGCATAGTTGAAGCAGCAGATGTCAGAAGCTGGGAAGGGACCCTGGACAGCCCGCGCCAGGGCCTCTGCCTAAGAGATGTCCATCTGGGTTCCCTATGCACCCAAAGAGAGCTATTTCACCATGCTGCAGCATCTGGAAAACCTCCAGAGGCTGAAACGGGGGCTGCCACCATGCTGTTTGACCCAGGAGCTTTAATGACCCCACGTCCTCCCTTCTCTTGAGAGCGGTCAAGGAACCATCAGGAAAGATGACAGCGTGTGAGTATCAACTTGACCCCAGCAAGGAGAGAGAAGTGTTGACAGCAGGAAAGGAGGGAACAAGCTGAACAGGTCCTGAGGGGAAGGAGAAAAGAGAGAATAAAAGAAGGTGACATGTTCAAAGCGCCAGCCTTCTTAGGGCTCCCACCAAAGCCAGCCATCGGCAAAGCTGGCATCAGGACTTCTAAAGAGTTCTCTACTAGTTTGAGAAAGAAAATTCTGTCTTTGTTTACACTTTACAAATTCACTTACTGTGGACACAATTCTTTGTTAACATCTTGTTTCTGGTTCCCTGGGTTCAGAAGGAAAAGAATGGACGGGTGGAGGTGGCCTCCTGAACCTTGGCCACAGTCTGGCCATTCCCTAGAGCATTTCTAGAGTCACATACACGGACTGAGAAGAGACCATCCCTATCCCCACCGTTTGCTGATTTGGCATCAACTTTTGGGACCAATGGTTTATTTCACGATCATATGAAATTTGACTCAGGCAGGGGTAAAATTAATTTTTACCAACAAGTTATATGAAAGAGCATTTGAACTTTAATTTTCCTCAAGATGACACACAATAAGTCTTATGTGACCTCTGTAATTTTATTCTGACTCTACTCTCACAAAAGAAAACTTAATGTGAAAAAAAGGAGGTTATTTTAAGATCAAAATTCCTTCTGGTATTTGAATGAGTCATCCTGGTGTTTGTGCAATTAATTTAATTTGCCCCGAAGAAACTGCCTTTATTTACTTGTTGCCATGACGTTAGGCTAACTCTCGAATTGTAGCATCATGGTCTCATAGATACACCACCAAGTGCCCTTTCTATTTTTGGCTCTTTTGGGTTAAGCATCATGGCAATTGTGATGGATTTGTGTCTTTTCCTTGGATGGGAGCTGCAGTCCAGCCAAGGCTGTTTCTTTCCTCCCCGCACTGACCAGTTCATAAATGGCCAGGCCTGGCCCCTCTGTGCCAATGGGAAATGCAGACAGCTTCACTTAGCTTCTAATGAAGAAGCTAACCTCCCCCCAGACCCATGATGCTGCACTGTTGTTTTAGGACGCTGGTATTAGTCAGGGCCTCACAAGATACCATTGCCATCCTCAAAATTAGAACAACCCAAAAACACTTTAATAAAGGGGACCGTTTACAAGGACAAAGGAGTCAGGATGATGCCGAACCATAGGATGAGGAGCAGGAGAGGTATCATCATGCCTATATCCACAGGGACAAAGGGGAAGCAGGACCAGAGTCCAAGACAGAGTCACACAGAGAGGGTGACTTTGAGTGAAGCAGTGGCCTACAATGAGGAAAGTGGTCAGCATAATGGGAGTTCCCAAGGCAGGAGTCAGGTGATTAAGTAACCCAACATCCTGTTCATCTCTGTGTTCACAGAAAAGGGAGAGAAGGCTAGAGAGTGGATGTGAAGGAAGAATGAAAAGTGATCAGCAGACGGCCTCAGGTCCACTAGGAGAGGCCGCCCAGGCACAGATCTGGTGCTGTGGAGAGAGAGCGGGGATGGAATAGCTGGGGGACTGGGGGCAAACAAGGTTACATTCTGCCCTGTCTTGGAATTCCTGCAAAGTGAGATATGTTTCCATGTTGTTGAAATCAGCTCGCCTCAGAACTGTGGCCCGGAACAAAACCCACCATAACTTTTAAATGCCTCTTAAACAGCTTGTGGTAACCCATCCGTGAGTTGTAAAATCACTTTAGTAGACTAAAACCAGCAATGCTTTTTAAATGAAAAAGAAGGGTGAGAATAGAATGAAGCATATATCAACACAAGAGGAGAATAAATACCTTTGCCAGAAATTTTGTTTCTATTTTGTGTTTTGAACAGAAACAGCTCTCTCAATAGTAACAAAATACCTCATATATTTTTAACATCTCCTCTGTTTTCAGAGTTCTGCGCCTTCCTATGCAAACAAATGTCCCTGAATCCCTGAAGATACCCAAGGATCTGAGATCCAACCTTGGCTAGCAGGAACCAACTTCTTCCATCTTGATTCTAGAGTTTTCTCTGCAGAGACTAATGAGTATTTGCCTCACTGGGCCCATTCACAAGACCCTTCTACAGAATGCTCCAGGCAGACATGATCTGAGCTTTAGCAAATACAGCGGTATCCTGTATCAACTAGTACAGTGGTTTTCAACCCTCCTAATGCTGTGACCCTTTAATACAGTTCCTCACGTTGTGGTGACCTCCAACCATAAAATTATTTTCATTGCTAATTTATAACTATAATTTTGTTACTGTTATGAATTGTAAGGTAAATATCTGTGCTTCCTGATTATTTCTGATTTAGGCAACAACTATGAAAGAGTTGTTCAAGACCCCCCCAAATGGGTTGGGACCCATAGGTTGAGAACCACTACTAGTAAAACAATGAAAGACTGTTACAGGAATGTCTCGTTTCCCTAAACCTTGTTGTGAGATAATAGTCTTATTATCTGGTGACATGCAGCATTTCAAATATGAAGGGATCTAGGGAAGGCTTCCAGCTACAAGGTAATAAAGACATTTGATTATCTCAGCCAATAAGTGGTCTGGAAGTAGAGGGTTCAGGTTGTATGGATGAGAGGCCACAGCTCAATGACACACTGAGATTCCTATTCTTTTTTTTAAATTCTTATTACATTTGTTTATTATGTATGTGTGGGAGGGGCATGTCACGGCACATGTGTGAGGTCAGAGAACAACTTTCACGAGTCAGTTCTTCTTACATGTGGGTCCCAGAGATTGAACTTGGTAAGTCCTCAGGCTTGGCCACAAGAACCATCTCTCCAGCCTCCATATTCTTTTTATACCATCATCTTTTCACCTCATAGTGAGATCAACATGGTCGCCTCAAGTTATTCTTACTTTCAAGGTAAGGAGAAAGGTCTGGGGACCGGTGGACTTCTCTAAAGTGTCTACATTTTTATTCAGGAACAGCATCTGATATTGGTGAAATTATTAAGGCCACTCCACGTAGTTAAAAGGAGATTTATTTAATGGCGTAACTTACAAATTAAGGAATAGGTAGGTCGCGGAGTCTGGGGAAGGTGTATCACAGTCCAGCGGTGTTCTCTGGAGCTCTGCTCGGTCCACCTCTCCAGTCCAGGGTCCCGCAACAGAGAAAGCGCCCGCCGATCCAGATCTCGGGTCCCCCGGCGCCTCCCTTGGCCCTGCCTTGTAGGCGTGACAGTTGCCGAAGTCTCAATGGGGGTTGGAACTTCCAGATCAAAGCTGGAATGGCTACCCACTACATCTCCCCCTTTTTGTCTAAATAAGAAAGTTCTAACCTAATACAAGACTATATACAAAGGAATGGTTATCAAATATTGTCTAGGAATAATGAGGGATAACGACCTAGATAAGATGGAAGTACAACCAATGCAAACAATATCAAGCAAGAAACACATACTAAAGTCCAGAGAAGTATAGAGCATAGGTAAATGGCATGTTACAAAGATCCTTCCAAAAGGTGTCCTATCCTAAAGAACCTGAATCTAATACTTAATATGTTCTATCTACTAAGTTGTAACTATAACTGCTAGTCTTCAATCCCATCAAAGACCTGAGAAGGAATATAATGGTACCTGAGAAATGGTACATGGATGCAAACAACTTTCGGGAATCTTGCGAGAGTAGACGGAGACAGCTGGCAGCCTGGACAGTCACCTAATGTTTCTCAGCATTGTTGGTGCATACAAATTGGCTACAGGCCTAAAGTATCTGACAGACCATTTTCAGAAGCAGGAATTCTGAAAGACCATCTTACCCTGTCTTGGCAGAGTACAGTGGTCGCTTTCCTTGTGTCCCGCTTGTCCAGAGTCCTGGGCTTGTGGTGGGAACTGAGTTGCTGCAGCTGGCTAAGACCTATGGGATCCATTCCCCGGATTTTCTTCAAGGAACTCCCCACCTAAGTATTTGGGGATCTAAGTAAAAGCAGGATTCTCTTTCCTTGTAAGGGAGGAATGGGAGACAACAGCCAGTACTGCCTTTTATAAAGCCATTCTCCTTTCATTGTGCCAGCAAAACTGGGCTGCCTTGGCAGAGCTGGCTCCAGGACTTTTGTGATGCCAGCTGTCAGTTTAAAAAGGTTGGGGGGCTGGGCAATGGTGGCACACACCTTTAATCTCAGCACTCCGGAGGCAGAGGCAGGCAGATCTCTGAGTTCAAGGCTAGCCTGGTCTACACAGAGAAACTCTGCCCCCCCCAAGAAAAAAGGAGGAGGAGGAGGAAGGGAGGTGACTCTGGAGGAAACAAGTCACCTGTGTGTTTTCTCCATGCTGGATAACAGAAACAAAGCAAAACAAAAACCACTGGACGTCATGAAGTAGAAAAGGCTTTAACTAAAGACTTTTTATGCCCAAAGCCTCCTAGAGTGGAACTAAAGATAATATAAATCTCTGTTTGGAATCATCAATCAATTAAAGCAAATGGCCCAGGACACTTCAGAGCTGATTTTAGTTTTCTGTGTATCCATACTCCATGGAGTCTTTAGAATAATTACAAGTGACTCCACAATGTGCCTAAGTAGGCATCCCTGCTAACACATGTGTAAAATGAGACTGAATTTGTTGTGGAATATTAGTTAAAGATGTGTTGTGTTCATTTATGCTATGGAGTATTTGTTTAATGATGCAAGGATGTGTTGCATTCTTTTATGTTGTATTTGTTTAACTCTGTGAAGCTGTGTTACTTTGCCTGCCTGAAACACTTGATTGGTCTAATAAAGAGCTGAAAGGCCAATAATTAGGCAGGAAAGAGAAATAGGTGGGGCTGGCAGGCAGAGAGAATAAATAGGAGGAGAAATCTAGGCTTGGGAGAAGAGCAAGGAGTGACAAAAGGTGGAGAGGAGGATGCCAAGGACCAGCCACCCAACCACCCAGCTGGCCATGGAGTAAGAAGGAAAGAAAGATATATGGAATAAATAAAGGTAAAAGGCCCAGAGGCAAAAATGTAGTTAAAGAGAAATGGGATAATTTAAGTTAGAAAAGCTGGCTAGAAACAAGCCAAGCTAAGGCTGGGCATTAATAAATAAGAGTAAGTCTCCATATATTTATTTGGCAGTTGGGTTGTGTATCCCCAAAAAGTTTAAAAAATAAACAAACATGCCGGGCGGTGGTGGCGCACGCCTTTAATCCCAGCACTCGGGAGGCAGAGCCAGGTGGATCTCTGTGAGTTCGAGGCCAGCCTGGGCTACCAAGTGAGTTCCAGGAGAGGCGCAAAGCTACACGGAGAAACCCTGTCTCGAAAAAAAAAAAACAAAAACAAAAAAAATAAAAAAAAAAAATAAACAAACAAACAAACAAAAAACAGCAACAAAACCAACTTCACGCATTGGATATCCAAGTGGTTGATACTCATCTGAATGTGCCTCACCACTAGATCAGATTACTTTGTTATTTCGAATGAAATGCAATAAGTTCCTGGAACTATTCAAAACTGTTCCCTTTAAATAATGAAAATATTTCTGAGATATTTCCATGGATGCTAGCTCTTTTGTTCCTGGCCAGATCAAAGCTGTTTCATTAAAACTAAATACCAACTTGATCAGTGTTCCATTAAAATATCCAAACTATCAGATAAGTTTTCTAGTCTAAATATAACTAAATATAAACAGCTAGCAAGTATTCCTGTGTTGTCAAAGTTCAGAAAAGTTGCTCTATGGCAGAATATAAGCATATCTCAATGTGTGAACTTGCCTTAGAGTAAGATGTTCATACTAATAGACGTGTAGGATAGCCAATAGACATGTGTGAATTACTCCATGGGAGGGTATCCTGGGCATTGTTGGGTGTGTTGTCTTTTAATTCTCACAAGTCTGAGAAACAGGTATTGTTTCAAATTTTTACATATGATTTAACTCTTCAGGAAGATCGAGTAAATGTCCCACCATTATCTTCAAATTCAAATAGTAGACTTTGGGCCAGGAAGATGACTCACTCGGTAAAGCATGGGCTCCACAAGCCCAAGAACCTGAGTTTGGATTCTCAGAACCCCTGTGAAAACTGGCTGTGGTGGCACACACAGGTAATCCTGGTGCTGGGTCGGAGGCTCGGAGACAGGTGGATCCCATCTCAAGAGCTCAGTGGCCAGTCAGTCTAGCCAATCATAAGCTCTGAGTCGGTGAAAGACCCTGGTTCAAAGAATAAGGTGGAGAGCAATATGATAAGACACTCAGTAACAGTCTTATACCCACACAAATTCACACTAACACACAAGATAAAAGATAACAACACTCAGGAGGGAGAGGCAGATGGATCTCTGTGAGTTCCAAACTAGCCTGCTCTATATAGTGAGTTCCAGGCCAGCCAGAGCTACATAGTTGAAACCCTGACTGAATAATAATAATAATAATAATAATAATAATAATAATAATAATAATAATATAATTAGAAAACTTTAAAAAGTGAAATATTACAGAACCATAATAGATTGAAGCAGACACCTCATACCTGTGGAGTCCATGTCTGTCAGAAATACGACATCATTGTTTACATCCCAATTTCTTCAACTGTGGGCCAGGATATTACAAGAGATCATGTAACAGAACTAGTGGGTCATGAAAATTTTGGCAATAGTAAAATGGATCTGAACACACAACAGCCAAGAATTTATTTGTAAACCAATCACAATG
This sequence comes from Peromyscus californicus insignis, assembly GCF_007827085.1. Taxonomy (NCBI): domain Eukaryota; kingdom Metazoa; phylum Chordata; class Mammalia; order Rodentia; family Cricetidae; genus Peromyscus; species Peromyscus californicus. The sequence goes on from NW_026294525.1 coordinate 29,849,466, forward strand.
AATGTGAAGCCATTCCGGCAGTGCTTGCCTGTGTTGCACAGTACATGGTCACCATAGCCATAGTTCTGAACATGTCATGCATGCCATCACACCACAGAGCACCGACGACGGACACTGCCTGAGACACCATGGCTCACCTTTGAGACTAGTTTATGTTATGAATTGCAGTGATATTACTGTTTACATAATGTACTCTGTTCTTACAGAAAATAATGGTTTAATTATGAGAAATCAAGGCTTTCGGTATTTTCCTACAGTCATTTCTCAGCATGTAAGTATCAAATTACTATCTTTGGATTAGAGTGTGTTAGACTGTTTGATTTTTAAAATTACTGTTTCCATTGCTGACTTGAGTCTCATAAAATTTCATTAAATGAATTTTGACTTGGGATTAGAACAGAATTTCCAACAGTTTCTCAAATGGTCTTAAATAATACTTTTGTTACATAGACATGCAAAGCAGCATTCTCAGTATTGATGGTAAAAAAAAAATGTCAGTCAACTTGGAAAAAAGTTAAAGACATTGTAAGTCCTGTAGTATCAAATAGTCACTCAAGATTGTGAAAATAAATAAGCACACTCACCCCACTAGTATGCAAATTTGATTTTTGTCTTTAAAAAAAAGGCAAAATTTTACATATGTCAAATAATTGTTTTAAAATAAAATTTTAAAGTGAACTTGGGGTTTATTAATAGCAAGTTTTTAAGCACAAGTATGGAGAGAGAGAGAGAGAGAGAGAGAGAGAGAGAAAAGGAGAGAGAGCGTTAAGAAGGTTAAGAAGGCACACATCCAAACCATGGGTGCAAGCTTCTCAAGAGAGAATTGCCAAAAGTGTCCTTATCTATTGAGTCAACCCATAAAAAAAATGTATGTTTATTATCCATAAATGTTTGATATGTTTTTCTGTTTTGTGTGCATATGTACGTGTGTATATATGTGCCTATGTGTATGAACTCCATAGGTCCACTTCCCTTCTTACTCTTCTGGTGTCAACCACCTTGGGTTTTGGGTGTTATTCTGTTGGGTGGGTAGGTGGTTGATTGGTTGGATTTTGTGACAGGTTCTGATTGTGCAGCTATGGCTAACCTGGAACTCACAGAGGTCTATTTGCTTCTGCTTCCTCAAGATTAAAAGCGTATGCCACCACACCTGGCCTCACCTTGTTTTTGGAGACAGAATCTCCCATTGACCTGGGATTTGCTGATCAGGCTAGGAGAGCTGGCCAGCAAGCCTCAAAGATCTGCCTGTGTCTGCCTCTCAAGTGAGATTATAAGCACACCACCAACACCTTTTCATGTGAATCCTGGAGATCAAAGTCCCATCTTCGTGCTTGTGTGGCAAGTACTTTACTGACTGAGTCATTCCCCCACCCTCCCATTTTGTAGACTTTTATACTCAGGGTCATGTAAAAAGTTCTTAGGCAAAATGGGGTTGGCTGTGAGTCAAAAATTGTTTAGGAGTCTCTGGTTTCGAGTTATTAGTTCTTACAAACAAGAGAAGATTCTAGACAACATAAGTTAAATGTATCAGAGAAGTAGGAGGTAACACACACAGCCAAAGAAGCACAGCTGGGTCAACACAAGAATGAGAAGCAGAATCACTCCTCATGTGGAGTTTTCGGCAACGAATGAATGGACCAGTTTCTTCAGAAAAACCACCCGAAGGATAATAGGCTCCAGCCATTTCCCATTCAAGTGACTCACAATTCCAATCTGTGAAATTGAATCTCACTGTCCTAGCTTGGATTGCGTGCGTTCCTGTCTCAGTGGAAGACAGGCATCTTGGTTGCTCCCACAAAATAAATACAAGGCAATTCCCTTAGGGAAGAGGAAGATATTGTTTGCAGAAAATGGAGGATGGATGCTAGGCTGGGAAAAATCACCAGAATTCCACACAGCACAAACAGCTGAGATTCAGACCTAAGCCATTGTAACATTCTTTAGTCTTAATGGTCTGCTTTCCAATTCAGTCATTCATGAGTCACAGTGGAGCAAAACGGGACAGATGACGAGAACTCTCACTGTGGGATTGTTGCTGCCATGTACAAATTCAACAAGGAAACCAGAAATCCCAGAAAGTCTTTGAGAGAGACCCATGAAGGGTTTGGCTGCTGCAAACCATTAACATCTTTTCTGCAAGTGACCACTATGCCATGGCCGGCTTGTTGGGCAGTCTCTTAGCAGCCAGCCTGGTAAAATTCACCCATCTGGGACCATTGAGTTGCCTCAGTTCTCAGTGGGATTGCAGAAGTGTGTTCTTCCTGTTTTTAGCAGGGTGACGTCAGAGCATCCACATTCAGGCTACTCTCAGTTTCGCCCAGCAATTTCATTAGTGGTTTGCTGTCTCAATATTAGCTCTGAGGAACAAAACACCAACTTGCGTCTGAAAAATTCTGAGTGTTCCCTCTTCAAGATTTATTTTTTCTGTGGTTTCAATGGATGTGCCGAGAGACAACTTAGGCTATAAAATTTTGTTTTTTAAGTTAAGGATGTGAGTGCAGAGGTTAAAAATACTCACCGCTCTTCCAGAGACTGGAGTTTATTTCCCAGGACCCACCTGGGGTGGCTCATAACTGCCCTTAAGTCCAGCCCCAGGAGCGTCCCCACCTCTATCTTCTGCAGGCACTTGTGGTCATGTGAATGTACCCCTGTGCGCACTTGCGCATGCGCACACACACACACTTTTTGTTTGTTTTTCGAGACAGGGTTTCTCTGAGTAGCCCTGGCTGTCCTGTAGACCAGGCTGGTCTTTAGCTCAGAGATCTGACTGCTCCTGCTTCCAGAGTGCTTGGGATTAAAGATATACACAACAAGACCAGTTTCATAGTTTAATATATATATTTTTTAAAAATTGAAGCTGTGCTTTAAACGGCAAAGCAGATACCTGAAAATCTTCTTGATATAGTCTCGTCGTTTCATTTCTTCATCCCCTGAAGCTCTAAGGAGTCTTGAAGGCTTCATATGGAAACAAGAAACCAAGATTCCATTTTTTTCCCTTCTTAAAATACTGTGTATATTTTAACTCATCATGTAAATAAAGTAAAACAATACTTTTCTAGAAAAGGAAGGAAGGGAAGAAAAGATAGAAGGGAATGGAGGGAGGAAGAGGGGAAGGAAAGAACAAGAAGGAAGGAGGGAGGGAAGGAAGGATGATTAAGGATTGTCCCTTAATCATTTGTTCATTCATTCATTAAAAAATCATGAGGACACTGAGAAAGGTGTACATCTCCAGGCACAATCTTCATCGATGGCAAAGACAGCCACTGCTAGCAATAAGGGAAACTGAAGGACGAAGGTGAGAAGAGCTGTGTCAGTGTTTTAAAGGCACGAACGCTGAGGTTTGCATTGAAGAACGGAATGGGCATCCAGTTGTGATTTTTAAAACAGGTCCCTAAAGGTCCGGTTAGGCTTCACAAGAGCAGGGGGAAAGCACATTGTTCCGCATCTTGGCTGCAGACACTAAAATCTCAGCTCCGCTCTTTGACGACAATCAAATGAGTAACATCACATTACTTCTGTGGCTTCGGTCTTCTCCTAGGTAAAGCCACCGACGACTGCTATACAGTGTGTGTGAGGTGGAGGGTACTCCTAAGGTCCCCAGAATGACACCTGGACTTTCTAGAGTTACATCTCAATATAATATGCTATGAGAACATGAAGATCATGTTGTAGGAACAATATCTATCTGTGTATAGAAAGATCAATTATAAAATAATATAAAGAACGTTAGTTTAAGTTTTAAAGTCCTCTGTCTAAGATCTGGGAGTATAGTTCTAGTGGTAGAAGTCTTACTGGTTCTGGGTTCAATCCTAAGTGAAAGAAAGAAAAGAAAAGAAAAGAAAAGAAAAGAAAAGAAAAGAAAAGAAAAGAAAAGAAAGAAAGGAAGAGAAGGAAGAAAGGAAGGAAGGAAGACTGAGAGAGAGAAAGAAAGGAAAGAAAGAATCTATATCTACATTTTGTCTTTATATATTATCAAGTGCCACGTGGGCAAACTAATGTTAAAAGTGCTATCTCAGAGTAGTAGAGTTATGTACTGGATCATGAATAACATTGGCTTTCCTGTGTTCTTTCTTATTTTCCAAATAAATCAAATGAATCTGACCTCATACAACAGAACACACTACAAATACAGCCAGTATTTCTAGAAATGGGTCTAACTAATAAATCTGAAATAAAGTTGATCCGAGACCAAAGAAAAAGAACCCAGTTTGTAGAGGAGCAAAAATCTCTCAGTCCATGTATCTGCAAGGGAAAGAAAACAATTTGGGATTGCATTCAGATTCATTGCATTAGTAACTTTTGGTCACTATGATCCAAATATCTCAAACAATGTAAGAAAGGAATAATTTATTTTAGCCGAAGGTTTCAGAGGGTTTGGGCCAGCACGGAAGAGAGGTTCAAGTCGTGGTGTCTGGAATGTGACAGGGACTGTTCATGTCATCACAGAGCAGGAAACAGAGAGAGAAGCAGGAACCAGGGGCCGGGTATGACGTCTAAAAGCCCACTGCTAGTGATCTACTTCTGCCACTGAGGTCCCCATCTCCTAAAGGCTCCACAGCTTCCCAAAATAGCAGCTGGAAAAGAGCCTGTGGGGGAACATTCCAGATTCAAACTACACGTGTGACCCTTCCTTAAGCAACTCAGTATAAGCGAGCTTCAGTTTGTTCCTGGACTCAGGCTGCTGGCCATTAAGAAAAATGAAGTCATGACATTTGCTGGAAAATGAATATAACTGGAAATCATTAAATTAAGAAAAATAAACCAGACTCAGAAAGAAAAATATTCACAGGTGGAGCCTAAAGTTACGTCTATGAATATATATGTGTATATTATAAGTATGTTCTATAACGTAATTGTGAGTGGGTCATGACACTAGAAAGCGGATCATGAGCGAGAGGAAGAGATCTTTCAGAGGGGAAGCAGGGACGGCGATGGCTATCTGCAGCAGGGGACTAACTCGGAGAAGAACCAGAGGCAGCTGGAAGAGGGGATAGAGCAGGAGAGGGACCAGTGAGAGGAAAATGACTGAGGACAAGGCAGAATGACACATAGGGATGAAGATGCCATGATGGAACCCAATTCTTTGCATGGCAACCTAAAAAAGTAGTGCAAAAACATAAAACAAAGTCCATTCAGGCTGCCTGATGGGAGGGGCAGATGAGGAACACAGAAGCAAACAATAAGCAATCAATAATTATACCTCTGTCTCGAAAACAATCCATCTATCACCTTCCTATGTCATTGCATAAAAAAGTGAAGTCTTATGTTGCTTGCTGCTATAAAGTAGAAATTAAGTACACTCATGAATGTGATAGTTAACCTGATCATCATTACTTTTCTTAGTTTGTGAGTTCAAAGGGCAAGAGCGCGTTCCACTTTTTGAAAGACTATTTCTAACTGATTCTTACTATAGCTACTCATACGATTAAAAAATGTGTGCATGGATGTGTGTTTGTTATACGCACACACGTATGTACAGATGCATGCACCAACACAGGTCAAAGGATGATCGTGCTGTATCCTTCTCCACCTTCTACACTTGAGACAAGGCGTAGTATTGAACCTGCAGCTACTATCTCCTTCCCCCCAAGCACTGAAGTTACAGGCCCGTGGGCAGCCAACCCTGACTTTTTACATGGAGGCTGGGGATTTGAACTCGGGTCCCCACACTTGTTCAGCAAGTTCACTTAACTCGCTGAGTCATCTCTCCATCTCTGCTCTAAAGGTTTTAATTATAGGCAAACCAAGTCTCAGTTTATTAAAAAAAAAAAAATCATTTAGTCTAGAAAATCAAATAGCAGCCGTTCCCTGATTTATGATGGGCCACAAACGTCTCAACACGTTAATTTCTTTTCCTGTTGCTCTGACATAGTGCTCTGGGATTTCTCCTAAGGGAGAAAGAAATTATTCTTCCTCACAGTTCAGGGCACAGTCCATCAGGGCAGGACAGTCAATGTGGAAGGAGATTAAAGCGGCTAATCATGCCACTTCTGCAATCAGGAAACAGACAGGGATGGATGCGTACATTGCCGGCTTTCTCCATTTTATACAGTCTAGGAGCCTCTCCCCAGGGAACGGTCCCACCTACAATTAAGTTGCGTTTTCCAGCATCAAAGTAATTAAGATACCCCCCCCACACACACATGCATACCCATTGGCCCCTCCTAGGAGATTCTAACATTGTCAATTTAACCATTATACATGTGAAGAATTATTTCCATTACTTCCTAGCCTCATATCTATGTGGTCTCGTTTATGTAGGAAAAAAAAAAAAACCAGGAAGGAAGAAATTGCTTTTGTGTTGTCCGGCTGCAACCTCGTTATTGGCAGAAGCCATACTTCTCAATGTTCATTGCATAGATGAACCCCTGGTATGTGGTCTTCAGCCAGTCTGCAGCAGGGTCTGTTTCTCTGGCTCTTGCTGTGCTCTGGAACCCAGGGCCTTTGAACTCTGCATCATCGAGCTTCACCCCCAGCTCCTGTGATTCTGCATCTCTTTCTTCCTTTCTTTCTTTCTTTCTTTCTTTCTTTCTTTCTTTCTTTCTTTCTTTCTTTCTTTCTTTCTTCCTCTCTCTCTCTCTCTCTCTCTCTCTCTCTCTCTCTCTCTCTCTCTCTTTCTTTCTTTCCTATTACTTTATATACAGGCTCCCATGTATGTCAAGCTCAAACTCACTATGTCACTGAGGATGAGCTTGAACTTCCGAAGTCCCTGTCTCCATTTCCATAGTGCTAAGATTGTAAGTGTGTGTTGCTATGCCCCATGTATGCAGATGGAGCCTGGGGCTTCATGGTAGATGGTAACCAGGCATCCATCAACTAAACCACATCCCCAGGACCTGGATTCTGTATTTCTAACAAGCTCCCAAATGATGATGATATCGGTAGTCCATGGGCCATGCTTTTTGGACATTTACTTAATTATTTACTTTGGGTCTCTGTGTGTACGTGGGCACAAGAGTCACGGTGCCCATGTAGAGGTCAGAGGACAACTTGCAGGAGTCGGTTCTCTCCACTATGTCTGTTCCAGAGATCAAACTCATGTCATTAGGCTTGGTGGCAAGAACACTTTACCCACTGGGCCACCTCACCAGCTCTGGACCACTCTATGAGTGGCTTTAAGAAATATGTGTCCAGCCGGGCAGCAGTGGCACATGCCTTTAATTCCAGCATTTGGGAGGCAGAGCCAGGCAAATCTCTGTGAGTTTGAGGCCAGCCTGGTCTACAGAGCAAGATCCACGACAGGCACCAAAACTACACGGAGAAACCCTGTCTAGAAAAAAAAAAAATACATATCTGAACTAAAAGTTCCAATATTCCAAGGTACATGTGTCGAGAAGAGATGTTTCTGATGAGTTTTCTTCTCCCTGAACTCCGCAGTACTGTCTTCAATGCTTCTAAGCATTTACTTGTCTTGTTCTTGCTGACTTCTAAGAGTCTTCCTTCATCTGGTAAGCTGCTACTCATCCTTTAAAATTCATCTTACAGCTACGTCTGCTTGAAAAAGACTTGTCTCATGTCTGACTGCGGCCAGGTCCCTTGCAAATCTCTGAAAATGTGGGCTCTTCTCCCATCGGCTCCTCTCCTCATCCTCCCTTGCTCAGCCTTCATCAAAGGACCACAGAGATTCTGCATTTTGCAAGGTGACCTTTAGGGGGTATCTCTTCTAGCCATGTACTTCCCCCATACTGTAGCTACCCAGTGAGAAGGGTCAGCAGGTTTTATGTCTGCCTAGTGTTTTGAGTTCATTGGGTGGAAGGTCTGTGTAAAAAGACAAGGTGAAATGCAAGTAGTTAAATAACACAGTAATATGTCTGAGACTCATTTTCTGTAAAGTCAGGACAACAGAAACGCCTGTATGCCATTGAATGAACCTCATCTCCGTGTACCAAGTGCAAACAAACGTGAAAGCACAGATGGATCAGTTATGTCACGTGAGTGAAGATGGCCAAGTGGCCCTACCAGTTCCTGACCTATCTAAACAGGGCAGTAGCCAGGCATCCTCTCTGGTGAGAATGCTTCCCTGGGCCACCAGATCTCCTGGATGCCAGAAATCCAGGTTTTTATATGCAATCTCCCTCATCAACAAACCCAATTCTGGGTGGTTGTTGTTCAAACACTGTTAGAGCCAAACCAAACAGATCTACGGGCCAGATGCAGCTGGCTGGGGAAGGACAGAGTCAAATGTGATAGTTTTTTTCATTTGAGGAGCTGGAGAGATGGCTCAGCAGTTAAGAACACTGGCTGCCCTTCCAGAGGACCCAGGTTTGATTCCACACAATGGTTCCAGTTCCAAGAGATCTGATGCCCTCTTCAGAACAGCATGGGCAACAGGCATGCACATGGTGTATATATATATACATGCAGGCCAAACACTCATTCACATAAAATAAAATAAAAAATATAAAAAAAAATAATTAATCTTGGAATTAAAAATATATTAAATAGGCTGGGCATTGGTGGCATATACCTTTAATCCCAGCACTTGAGAGGCAGAGGCAGGCTGATTTCTGAGTGTTTTTTGAGAAAACAAAACAAAACAACAGCAGCAGCAACAATATCAACAAATATATATATATATATATATATATATATATATATATATAGTACTATATATACATATAGTAACTCTGCTGCTGAGTTACAGCTTACTTCTGACTTGCAAAATCAACTAGAGGTGAGTGTATAGTTCACCGGTGTCTGGTATAGTCTGGGTTCACCTTCACTGTTAATCTGAGAGGGGTGAGGAGACAGGTTGAATGATCCTTTCATAGAAATCGCCCAGGACCATCAGAAAACACCGATATTTACATTACAATTCATAGCGGTAGCAAAATTACAGTTCTCTGACTCCGAGTACTTTTAGTCCTTACTTATATAATCTACACACACAGCAGAAACATGTGGAAAAACATAGTTGTGACTATATCACCTGACTATCTTTTCAGAAAATAGCTGCCTTGGGATGTCGGGCTATGTAAGTCCACCTGTCTCTGGTCTGCATGAGCAGCATCTAGTATCCATGGTGATGGCCCAGCATCTTGTCAAGTGGGAACAGAATGAAAAGGACTATAGACCAGGCAGCTCACACAGCATCTTCTGATGCTATGAGTGTTAGTCCTGTGAGAGCGAGCTCCCCGCTCAGCTGTAGCTCAAGTCTTCTAAGTCCTATGTCCAAAGTATAGGGCGTCTTCAGCAAAGGGATTTTACCTTCAAGTTCTAGGAGGCAACCACAGGCAATGGCAGCAGCCCATGTTGTTTTGAGAGTCTCTTACCACCCCTTCCCCTTACTAGTAACTCAAGGGAAGGTTTTTTTGTTAGATAGTCTATAGCAGCGGTTCTCAACCTGTAGGTCGCGACCCCTTTGGGGGCCAGGGGTGAGGAGACAGGTTGAATGATCTTTTCACAGAAATCGCCCAGGACCATCAGAAAACACCGATATTTACATTACAATTCATAGCGGTAGCAAAATTACAGTTGTGCAGTAGCAATGGAAATAATTTTATGGCTGGGGGGGGGGGGGTCACCACAACATGAGGAACTGTATTAAAGGGTTGCAGCCTTAGAATGGTTGGAAACCAATGGTCTATGGCTCTTGAGGGAGAAATGTCTCCCCATGTGGTCTAACTCCATTTAAACTATTGCATAGTAACATATATGAACATGTAGTGCTTTTAAGTCATCTGATAAAATCATGTTTCCCCATAGCTTTTTCAAATGTCCTTGGTCTTATTTCTCTCTCCTTCCTCTCTCGCCCTCTGTATTGTCCTTCTCTCTGCTCCCCCATCACAACTCTTGTTTCCTACCCTCTCCCTCTCTAGAACCCTTTCTTCCCTGCCCCTCGTGGTCCCTTTCTGCTTTCCCGGCTTCTGCAGGTGCTCCAGGTTATATACAGTCTCACATCTAAAGGTTTGGAGTCAGGATCCACAAATCAGAGGGAACATGTGGGATTTGTCTTTCTGGGTCTGTATGAGCTCACTCGATGTAATATTTTCTAGTTCCATTCATTTTACCTGAAAATTTCATTTCTTTTTCCTTCACATCTGAATAGAGTTCCATTGTGCAAATGTATCACATTTTCATTATCCATCAATCCACTGAAGGATGACTAGGTTGTTCCCATTTCCTAGCTATTGTGAACAGACCAGCAGTGAACATGGCTGAGCAAGTATCTCTGAAAAAAAAAAAATTTAAGTTAAAAAAAATAATTCCGCTGGGTGTGGTGGCACATGGCATTAATCTCAGTGGGCACAGGCAGATGGTTCTCTTTGAGTTAGAGACCAGCCTGGTCTACATAATGAGTTCCAGGCCAGCTAGAGTTATATAATGAGAACCCATCTCAGAGAGAGAGAGAGAGAGAGAGAGAGAGAGAGAGAGAGAGAGAGAGAATTCCATTTTCTTATCATAGCACAATATGGGTGGTGAGGGAGTCTCCCTTCTTAAAGTTACCAGAGTTCTCTCTGTTCAGTCAACACACATGTGCAAAGAGGTCCAGAATGGTGGTGGGGAGGTTTGTAGGCCAAGTATGGAAGGAACACACCTCCATAGCTACAGTTACATGATTATACTACCTGCCGGGAAGGTAGTCTCACTGAGTACATACTCCAGATGAAGAGATAACGCTGGCTGTGGCTGAACATTGTCATCTCTGATGTAACTGAGGCTACTCCAGGGAAGCCATAAGCAGCAATGGATGAATCTGCCACTAAGCCTTCAATGGGATATTCAGCTGATAGACAGCCCAGGGACTGAAGCATGGCGTGTCTTTGTCCCAGCTCACTGTCTGAAGCCATCTAGCTGGTGACAGGGAAGCTGTGACCTTCCTCCCAAGGCTCTTCCCTACTTTGTTTCAGTCCCCAGAGCCCACTGTGGGGGAACCCATGTGAAGAGGGGGCTCCTCTTCCCTCAGATAAGATCTGTTTCACACACCCTCAGTCTAAACACTGGCAGCTTGAGAAAGTTGCTATTATTAAAGGAGATGGTGTCCTTGGAGACAGCAGGGGCTCCTGGACTCGGTCTTCACTGATACTATGAAAGCAATCAATACTACTGCTGCTTTTAAAAGGGAAATGAGTAGAATTACCCTTTATCACATCTACTTCAAAACCAAACCACACATGAGTGGGAACACACGCATGCATGTGTGTGTTTGATAGATTTTTGTTGGCTTCAAGCAGAACTTTTCAAACTCTAGGTCCTCACTTACGAGCGGATCCTGACTCAATTTAGTGAATGGCAGCCTTCATTTCTGTTGTAGGACAGAGGGCCTCATCCTACCACCCAAGCTGACCTGGAACTTTCTATGTAGCCCAGGCTGGCCCTGAACTTGTGATCTTCCTGCCCCTTAACCCCAAGTGCTGGCATTACAGATGTGTGCCACCATACCCTGTGATAGCTAAAACTTTATTAAATAAAATGAATTTTTCATTCACTGCAGGAAAGAATAATTTTATTCAGGAAAACTCTTGTTCAGAGCCATAGAACAGGGATTAATGAGAACCAAGTGCTTCTTTTTGTGATATGGTCAAAGAGAGTTGAAAAACCCCATCTTATAAAATATGTTGTTACACTGCTTCTCAATGCTGAACTTAAGATAGCTTTGCCAGATATTTCCAGATACTTTTTAAGCAGCAATTAATCTGGGCATCAATCACCTCAATTGATTACTCATGTTCACCTCTGTTAGCAGCAAGGTTACTTTTGAAGATAAATACTTAAAAATATTCACCTGCTTATTCACATAGAAAATATGTTTCTTACATATTCAGTACATATATATTCCTACATTTATTAGGAAACCACTCCAAGTTAAAAACATGGAGGAAAAAAAGAGGATTAAAATCAAATCCAATAGTAACCCACTCAAAACATGCTCAGCTGGGAGACGGTAGAACATGAACCCGTGGACAGTCTCCATCAGCAGACTCCATTTCCTCTTCTGTGTGCAGTGACCCAGACTCCTGTCATCAATTAAAGGGCCAGCCTGCCATATCTGTCCCTGGATAATAATTTTCAAATAACATTCCAATGACAGATAACTGGGTTTTAGAGAAACAAAACAAGAACAGATCAAAACCTTTTGCTGTCCTACTCACCTGTGCCTTATTTAAGTGGCTGTTAAACACGAATATGTACACACACACACACACACACACACACACACACACACACACACACAGCCTATAGGGCTGCATGCATAATTAAAGGGCAGCAACCAGATACTTGATATTTCTGTCCTCTCCAGGATCCAATTTGCATAGCTCATCCAGGTCATAGCAGTTACTAAAGATTTCGTCTGTTTGTCTATTTGCTTAGTCATTAGAGAAAAAAAAAATCTACCCATGTGGTTCACCAAGCTGTCATCCAGCGACACTTTCCATTGTATTGCACTGTATTATCACTACCACCCTAGCATGGGAAGTTCGGTAGGTTCTTTTTACAAAGGCAGGGCTGGGTGAGCCTGCTATATTTTGCTAATATGTTAGAATGACTATTATAAGTGGTGGAGTTTGGGGGCTGGAAGGGACCGCAGTGTCCTTCAGTTTGGACTTTCTATGTCACTGGTAAGGAAAATGGGGTCAAGGGGCACACACTACTGCACAAGCCACCCCAAAGGCAGAGAGGCAGGTGGACCAAGCAGCTGGTCCCCTGACACACTCCACTTCCTGCGCCCATCCAAGGTCAGTCTGATGTACCCCTGTGCTTAGACGCTAAGTTGCCTTGGCGTGGTGTGTGCTCATGTACTCACAGACTCCCGAAACATCTATGATCTACTGAAAAGGTGTGTGCCTGACATGGTACCAGACTCTCTAGGAAAAAGAACAGCAGTGAGGAACAGGGAAGAATGTTTGGAGATGGACCCCGATGGTTTAAACAGAGGATAATGGTCCACAATTTAAAAGGATGAACTGAGGCCAGAGAGCTGGCTCAGCGGTTAAGAACACTTGCTGCTCATGCAGAGGACCCAGGTTCAATTCCCAGCATCCATATAGTGGCTCACAATAGCCGGTAACTCCAGTCCCAGAGGTTTCAACACTCTCTTCTGGCTTTCTGAGGCACTAGATATACACATAGTGCACAGATACACATGCAGGCAGTCAGAAACACAAAAAAATCAAATAAATTTTAAAATAGAAGAATAAAGATAAATACAAAAATAAATTCACCCCTATAATCTCAGCATGTTTAAATCATAAGTAACTGGGGTTTTTTGTTTGTTTGTTTTGTTTGTTTGTTTGTTTTTTGAGACAGGGTTTCTCTGTGTAGCTTTGTGCCTGTTCTGGAACTCACTCTGTAGCCCAGGCTGGCCTCGAACTCACAGAGATCCGCCTGCCTCTGCCTCCCACGTGCTGGGATTAAAGGGACCACCACTGTCCGGCAGTAACTGTTTTTTTTTTTTTTTAACCCCTTCCCAAATAACTGCTTTTTTTTTTTTCTCTCTCTTCACATCATCAAAATTCATTCAGACAGTATCCAAACAAACTGGGTACCAAATGGTTATATGGGTGAAAGAAATATCAACATAGACCTGAAATTGACTCTCCTGCAGGAAGACTCCGTAGTATTTACAGCACACTTCCAGCATTCCCCAAAGCCAGACTGACTTGGACTGTAGTAGTTCAACGCTCAGCGAGGTGTCTGTAGCAGTGAGTGAGTGTCAGCATTTAGCTTAAATCTGTGCAAAGAGATTTTCCTCCTTTTCCTTCTAAAGGAGTACACGTCTGGTTTTTGAGAGACAGGTGGAAGAAGAGGCAGAAGACAACGGGCAGAAGGGACTATATCTTTGTCTCAAATGACACATAAGTGAAAATGGCAACACCAACGCTCCCAGGCAGCCCTTCCGGGCTTGTTGCATATTTCAGGGCTGGCTGCCTTGACTTTCCCATTTTCTAAGTGCTGCTGTGACTCAGTGCTCTGTTGACCGGGTGCTGTTCCGGGAACAGCTACGTTTCTTGTGTAATATTGATGAACTTGAATGTGGAGCCTCTAGTCCCATATCTTCCTCTATGAATAACAGGGCACACATAAATGATTAAAGCAAAGCAACCAGAAACCTGACATTGCCCGTCTGCCCTGGGATCAGACTCATTCATCAGCCTACCCGAGGTCACCGGCCTCGGTTTCCCGGGGGCCTAGCCGCAGCCATGATTAATTGATCTCCTCTCTCGTTTCACACATTTAATTGGAAACAGGGAAAGAGTAAAAACATCTGAAATAATTGGCCTGTAAGTATCTGTGTTCAGCTTCCTGCATCCTCTCAAACATGTAGTAACAGTGGTTGCTGTGAGCCGGGAGAGCTGAGGGTTCACAAAGATACCATACCTGTTCTTATACATCTTCTTCATATTACTTCTTACCCCAAGTTTAATCCACTCCCTTTGGTCCTTCATATTAATCTAACCTCAGCAAGCTATACCCACGTATACATGTTCATGCATATGCCAGAGACAATGGTGGATTTGGACATCTATCTGGGTCTCTGAACAGGGACTAATGTTTTGAATATCAGTCATCAGTGTAACAGAATACTGAGTGAAAAATGGGGGCTGCTGTGGCACATCTGTAATCCCATCACTTGGGGAACAGAGGTAGGAAAACAAATAGTTCCAGGCCAGCCAGGGCTACATGATAAGACCCTGCCTCAAAAATAAATGACAGAGAGATGATAGATGGTTGACAGATAGGTAGATAAATAGACGATAGATAGATAGATGAAAAATAGAAAAATAGATGAGAAATAAAAAGGTAGACAGATAGATGATAGATAGATAGAGGTGAAAGAAGAAAGAAAGAAAAAACTAGCTTCAAAACAAAACAAGCAAAATCTACAGTATTCAAGGCCACCCATTTGAAATTTCTTGCAAATAATAATGCACGATGATGGTGGTGTAATATATATAGAGAGAATATAATCGGAGCATATGGATAAACTGGTTTATTGTAGTAACCAGATAGCCAAAGAACCATCCTAAGCATCTAGGTTGAAGGTATATTTAACACTGTGAAAATGGTTAACATGAACAATGCTCAAATAAATTCCTAATAACTGACAGAAGGCAAGAGCCCTGGTTTATAGCATGTGTTCACTACTCTGGAACAGACAGACCTGCTATGAGTAACCAATGTAACTTCACTGGGCACAGCACTAGGGAGAGATGTGTGGCAATTATAGCATTATATACGATTTCTTCCATAGAATCTTCTAGATTTCACAAACAAAAGTGCGGGATAAGTTTTCACAAGCATAAATACAGCTACGTAAGAATTTAGATAAACAACAATTTGTTGTTGTTGTTGTTTGCTGGGCAATGGTGGCACATGCCTTTAATCCCAGTACTAAGGAGGCAGAGGCAGGTGGATCTCTGTGAGTTCGAGGCCAGCATCATCTCCAGAGTGAGTTCCAGGACAGCCAGGGCTACACAGAGAAATCCTATATCCAAAAATAAATAGGTAAATAAATCAATCAATCAAACAAACAAAAAACCCTCAAATTTTAGTAAAAGTTTTTCAACACAATGTTTTGAACATAATTATATTAAAATATTATTTACTATCTGAAATTCAAATTTAACTGGGCTTTCTGGATTTTATTTAGCAACCCCAAATATCGAGGAACAGACATGAATAATTTCAAGTACACAGATAGTAAAGTGTCGTGGTGAAGTCTGAGAATGTATTGCCTTTCTTTAATGTAATTTAACCTTTATTATTATATAATTTCATTTTTAGTCATGGTTGTTAGGCAACTGGGTGGCAACACTCATGGAAACCTAATAACCAGCTTTGGTAGGACCGGTGATGACACACTTCAGTGTAATAGTCCTACACTAGGGGTTATTCTTTGGACAGATGGTGCCATTACAGAATTTTTATTGCACTTATTTATTTATTACTTTTTATTATTATCACTTGGTGTGAATCTTGCGTCTGTGTGCTTGGAGGCCAGAGTACACCTCCCAGGAACTGTTTCTCTCTGGTTCTCATCTTCCTCCACATGGGTTCTGGAGGTCAAACTCTAGCCATTGGTCCTGATGACAAGTGTTTTTATCCCCTGAGCCATCTCACCAGGCCCCTGAATTTTTACAGTGTAACTCAGTGCATGAAACGAATATGATTTTAAGATAGCACGTGAGCTTTCGTTAGTTCCCAGTTAGTTTCCACATAAACTACAATTCACGTGGATCTGAGGCGGTTTCTCTGTACCAGGGAAGAATACGTACTTACACATCTTGCTTTCTATCTGTAAGGATCTACAGGGGCGTTAGCCTTTTTAGGATTGGGTGCCTTTGATGAAAGAGCTGCCACATTAAAGCTCTCCATTTTCATGTGGGTTTCGGGTGTGGAAAATAAAGCAGAAAATCCTTTTGTTCTTGGGCTTGGCTGGGTGCTTTCATCAGATACTATCGATAATGAGAAGCTAAGCCTAAAATTTTGTTTGGCGTAAACGTGGAAAATCTGTGTTGATTTACAAAGTAATGGGATTAGGAGTGTGCAGGGGGGAAGCTGGTTGAGACGGGTTTGGAAGAGGCTGCAGAGGAGACACAAGCAGGAGTTTGTTTAATTTTTAAAAATTCAATCAAGACACAAATTATTTAAAAAAAAAAGTGTTTGGGGGCCTGGGTGGGGAGAAGGCCAGTGGGTAAAGGTACTTACCACTAAGTCTGACAGCTTGAGAAGGACCCGAGGACCCACATAGTGGACAAAAGGAACTGAGTCCTCAAAGTTCATCTCTAGCCTCTACATCCATCACACACACACACACACACACACACACAAACACACACACACACACACACACACACACAAACACACACACACACACACACACACACACCCCACAAACACGCTCACATGCATACGCAAATAAATTAATAAATGTAAAAACCAAACCAAACCATCTTTAAAGTATCCCCCCTGTTTAGGTTATTTGATATTAGTCCCTCATTTCAGCTTAGCATTTTGTGCCAAATGATTTTCAAAATCAATTCTCTTTTTGACATTTGGTAGACCGTTCCATGGTTAAAAAAAAAAAAAAGGTTGCAGTGTGACCTAACCTATATATTTAATTTTATACTAGGTTGGGTTTTATGTAGGGATTTCTTCACGTGAGTAACCTTCAGTGCAAATTGGAGTTCACATTGTCTATTCATGTATGATCTTGTTTAATTCCCAGTGGACATGTGTACTAAATGTGAAGTCCAGTTGTCTCTGGGAACATAAAAACACTGCAAGATTCACATTTAACAGTGGTTATCTTTTACAAAGAGCCAGTCCTTTGCAAAGATTGCGTGAAAACTGGGAAGTTTGGGCGTTAATAACAGTACCCAGTTCTGTAACTCACTTCCTTTTGCTAATTTCCTCATTCCTAATGTTAGAAAATTGTGTCATAAATAGGAACAGTTACTACAACGTGTCTGAAGTTTCTCTTTCTCTTCATTGACCCTCCCTGTCTCTCTCTGTTCCCTCCTCCCCACAAAACCTCTCATCACAGAACCTCACAAACTCTCCTTGAGGTATTCCTGTCAGACCTCAGGCTGGTTTCTAAACCTAACTTTCCAAACTGAGTTTCAACCACACCAAAAGCTGTTGTATTGTTGAAAATAATTGGGCTACACAGAATTAAATCATTTTGCTATTATAACAAGGTCTCAAAAGCTCCCAGCTTCCGGATTAAACTGGTATTGAATACCTCAAAAGAACAACCTCAAATTATTATTAAAGCTTTCGTCATTCATCAAACTCTATTACCTACAATGCTTGGTGATGAAAATGAATCCTTCCAGGTCTCATTTTTTTATAAAATGAAATTGAATTTATTTCCATTTTTTTCAGTGAAATGGAAGTTATTTGTACAAATCAAAAAGAGAGATGGTGACTTTGTCCTTAATAGAAATACAAAATTAATCTAAAACTTTAGACAAAATGTCTTATAGATAGTGTGGGAAAAATAAAATGCTAAAACCACAAGAGATAAGAGGAAAGAAGTTACTACATTTGCGACACGTATATATAAAATATGACGTTTATTATTAATGTTGTTTGCTCCTCTCCATTTCTTTTTCTGGTTGTTTTGTTTTAGACAGGCTCTCTCTATACACCCCTGATTGGGGGCATGGAACTTTCTGGCCCTGGAATTCACAAAGATCCACCTGCCTCTACCTCCCAAGTCCTGGGATCGGAAGGAGAGACCACCACATCTGGAGCTCCCAAGTCATTATTTTTCTTGCAGCTAGCCAGATGCTGAGCAGGGAGTCTGAACCCTGTACCACGTAGCCCGACTCAGGCGAGTGCTGGCCTCCCTGGACCTCTGTTGTTTCTCCTGGAGAATAAGAGGTTGGAACTGACCTGCACCAAGCTTCCTCTCTCACTTCTCCAACTTCTTCCTAAAGCCCCGTGACCGTGAACTCACACTCTGAAGCAGAACACGTCCCTTAAATGACTCAGCGGCTTGCCTCAAAGATGGTGAGTGACAAGATGTCAGCAGCCCTCTGTCAGCTCTGGCTTTTGGGGTTTTTTTTTAGAGGGAAATTTCATTACATTTTAGTGAGATGGGACTATTACTCAATGTTCATTAGATAGGGTTGTCAGGAAAAATGTTCCGTTTTAACACCACAGCCACTGGTTTGTTACCTGGTCACAAATGGTAGAAATTAGATCCTTTGCAACTCTTTAATATTTTGATTTTAAGATAATATAGCAGCTTAAGAAGGTTTAAGGGGAACTATAATTTTTCAAAATTACTTCAAAACTTAAAGGGGGCTGTTCCAGAAAGTCCTGTATTCAGTGTGCCATTTCTAATTCCATCTGTAATGTTAGGTACGTGGTAAATCCTTAATAAATTCATTAAGATAAAAGTAATATAGTACCTGATATTTGGGAGACATGAAAGATTTTAAAAACATACTTTGTGGTTGAATAAATAATAGATAAAATAGAAAATTAGGCAAATCAAAGTAGATTTATCTCGTTATATTCATATTGCTTTTGTTTCTTTTCCTAAGTAGATTTGTTAATAAACAGAAAGTAATATAAAGAAAAAATAATAAATCAACAACTGCCTGATTCTTCAGAGGATAAGAATATACATAGCATATTATTAAAAAAGCTGGTAAGATATGAGGTATTTTAGTACTCGAGGCAAATATGGATAATTTAGTTTTTCTTTTTTTTTAACCTAATTTTAAAAGATAAATGGGAGCTGCTGGGCGGCGGTGGCGCACGCCTTTATTCCCAGCACTCGGGAGGCAGAGGCAGGTGGATCTCGGTGAGTCTGAAACCAGCCTGGTCTACAGAGTGAGTTCCAGGACAGCCAAAGCTACACAGGGAAAGCCTGTCGATGGGGCGGGGTGGTGGGGGGGAATAAATGGGAGCCAGGAATTGTGGCTCACACCTGTAATCCTAATACTCGGGAGGTAGAGCAAGGAAGATCAGAAGTTCAAGGCTAGTCTACGCTACATAGCAAGTTGGAAGCTATCCTGGGCTGCAGAGAGCCTGTCTCTGAAAATATGTTCACTTGTAAGTAGGCTACAACACAAAGGCAGTATTCAACAAACACTGATTGATCACATACTCAGAGCTAAGCACAAAACTAGGAGTTAGCGATCCTGCAATCAATAAGCCAGGCCTGTTCCAGCCCGAGGAAGCTTTGTTCTGATTATTTTGTATAAAAGCCGATTATATGTATGTGAAAGAGCAGATGCAGCGTGTGGTGGCTTCTTCCTACCAAGCCAGTGCGTGGGCACTAGGGCAGGAGGATTGCTGTGAATCTGAGGCCAGCCTGGGTGGCCCAATGAATTCCAGAGCAACTTAGACTAGAAAGCAAGGCTCTGTTTAAGAAAACTAAAGGCTAGGGACAGAACTGTTCTGGGTTTAACTAGCCTAGGGAGCCTAGGGCTGTGTCTTTACCCATTCCCCTGTCCTATGGGACTCTGTTCAGCAGTACAAAAGCAGCACCTTCTCAAACTTCAAACACTCTATCATCACCCTGTGGCCACTGGAAAGGCTAGACTTCTCAAAAGCCTAGAAAAACACTTGCCCATAATCCTCATTCAAAACCTTCAGCAATGATTTACAAGGTTAAGTGCTGGGATGCTATTGCATTCTCGGCCACCAACCCACCCATTGAGTGCTTTCTGTGTGCAAAGCACCCAGATCCCAGAGGAGAGTAGACCCTAGTCGCTGCTCATTTGCCCTGTCCCATCTGGCCAGGAATGCAGGCTTCCAGTCCCTCGTGAGGCAGTGAGTTACGCGATTACGGTTCTATGCCGCCGCGCTGTGAAAAGAAGGCACGGAATGGGGGGATTGGAGAGTTGGGGGGATGTGAGGGCTTCCTCCAGGAAGTGGCATCTGTTCAGATCACCAGTTCATTAGTAGGAATTAATTAGTCGAGGGACTGTAATCCACATTCCTTCAAGGGATCAGGTGGGCAACAAAAATGTGTTCGTCCAACAGGCCAGACTGCAAGAGATTTGACAGCCCCAGGCCAACTGGAGGGAATCCACTGGCCTTTAGGCATCCAATTCAAACTTAAAGAATTCTGGCCTAGCCAAACAAAAGACATGTGCAGCCAAGTGCAGCAGAAAGGCTGGCACCGGGTTCTAATGATTCAGACAGGAGCAACAGCAGGGGCAGAGGCCCCAAGGCAGGATGGAGCTGGTCTGTTTTGAGGAGCGGGAAAAAAGAGCTACTGTGGGTAGAGACGGAGTCCACAAGAGAGAGAGGGCTCCACAGGCAGACAGAGGACCAGGAGCCACCTCAGTTGGGGTCTCATTGAGAAGTAAGGACTTTAGCCTTTGCCCCAAGTACCCTTGGATAAAGGAAGCGAATTAATTAGTGTTGTGTGGGATGCTATGGGTGAGGAGGGTCAGATGGTTTCTGTATGATCCTGGCCAGCCTGGAGCTTGTTATGTAGAGCAGGCTGGTCTGGAATTTGCAAAGATTCTTCCACCTTTGCCTCCCCAGGGCTGGCAGCATGGACAAGTATAATACTATGGCCTGTTTTAACAAAGAAAAAAAATAATCTCACTATATAGCCAAGGCTGGCCTCCTACTATATATCCCAGGTTAGCCTCAACCTCTAGATCGTCCTGCCTGTGAAACAGTTGGAATTACTAGCATGTCCCACTGGGCCGAACTTAAATCAGCCTCTGAAAAGGCTCACTAGGTGACAATGTAGTGAAGGACTGGAAAACCACAGTGACAAAAGTTGTCACAGTTCCCCATGGCTTCTCCAATGTTCGCCTACATTGTTAGACTAATTGGACTTATCTCTCAGAGAGGAGTCTCTATGTTTCCTGGGTCTGAGGGAGAAAACCCAGTGTCAGTGCCCTGGAAAGGACTAGAACAAAGCCCTGCCCCTCAGCCCAGACACACAAACTCTTCCATCTGCTTCTTTGATGTGACCTTTGGACCACTTCCCAAAGCCATGAATGGTTAGACGGTCCCGGTCTTCCATAAATCCATGTAATTGGGAGGAGGAACGTCTAAGGCAATAAATCCCGAGTGTTGTGGTTCCACCACGAAGATATAAAAGCCACGGTTACAGGAATTCTGAGACAGGCACCTAAACTGTCAGAGATGGGACTCACGAGGCTCTCTGAGAAAAGCTAAGACCCTCGACTGAACTTAAGATTTGGTTCAGCATCAAACAAGCAAGGAATGACAAGAGTCCCTCCATTTTCATAACACAGTTAATGTTGTTTAGAGATGGCCTCATACAGGTTCATGTCAATCAACATAAATGAATACGATGACATATGAGCACACGAACAACTTATGTCATTAGCATGCCCACTCTCTTGGTGGCACCATTCTAGGTCCTTCTAGACAGAAAAAAAAAAAGGAAGAGCTACCCTAGAGGCTGACTGACTATGAGTCAGCAAATCTCCGTAAAGTCTATTTAGCGGTGAAAACCCTGGGTTAGGAAAAAATGAAATAAGCTGGCACATTCACTTCTCCTAAACGGTGGAAACGACAGGCCCCAGTGACATTTATACACTGGACATGTGTTTGTGCTTTTGTTGCTATTGTGAAAACATCCTGGGTGAGTGCTTACCCAATTCAAAGTAACGTCTTTTTTTTCCCAACTTATTTATGCACCCTATATTTAGACTCAGAATTGACTTTTCCCCCTCCCTTCAACCTTGTATAGAACATGCTCATTCACATGGTATTAACCCTAAAAATAAAACACTGAGATTAGAAGTCCTCACTTCCATTCACACTTCCCTTTTTCATGTTTCTATAGCTAGGTCCCAAATGTGCCAGGTTCTAACCAACACTTCTTTTTGAAATCTGGTTTCCCCTGGGAGGCTATGGTGTTGGAAAATGAACCATCATACGGAGATCACTTCCTTGTGATCATAACCAAAAGAGGGTTTTGTTTTGTTTTGTTTTGTTTTGTTTTGTTTTGTTTTCTGACATCTCTAGGGGATTGAACTGATCAGGCTGGCCACAAACCTACTATGTAGCCCAGGCTGACATGGAACTTGTCATCTGTGACCTTCCTGACTCAGCCTGCATGGTTGCCTTGGAGGTTTCTCTAGACCACGAATGTGTGCCACCCATGTTTTCCTGAACTCTAGAAAGTATAGCCGTGGCATGGTGGATCTATCTGGAAATCAATCAAACAGGATTGGTACCATCATGGTGACTAAATCCTTTTTAGAATGTTTTTTCTAATAAGCTCAGACATAGGCCCAAACATCTGCCAAACTGCTTTTTCCCTCTCTAAGTGACAAAAAGAAGAAAAGAAAATGACAATTGTCATCAGCCCACTTTTTACCCTTATCTATGCAGTTCCTAGCAACCGGAGTTTGTACTCTAGGGTGTGTTGGAATGATTGTCATATCTTTGAAGAAACTAAATCTCTAATCTTTTCCCGAAAGATATGACAATCCTTTGATGGTAAAAGGTATTCAAACTGCTAGACGGGGTGCACGCTTGTGCTTCCAGCCCTTGGGGAGCTTTAGCAAAAGAACTGCTTTACATTTGAGGAGAGGCTGAGTTACAGAGAACCTTTCTGAACTTGTTTCCAAACAAACAAACACACAAATCAAAGGGCCGGTGAGATAGCTCAGCTGGTGAGGATGCTTGTGGCTGAGCCGGATGACCCTGATCAGACCCGGGTCCCAGCAATCCATGTGGTAGGAGGAGAACATTAACTGTCAAAAGTCCTCTGACTTCTACACATGCAACATGGTATGTGTGCCCCACCACACACACATATACCACACACACACTAAATAAATAACTTCAAAATTTAACCAAGTTTATCACATTCCACTAAAAACTCCTAGAGCCAGACGCTTGGCGGTATATATGTAATCAATAAGAGTGGCAATAACTAGTGAATCCTGACTAATAATGGCTGCCGACTACAGTGTGGAATGTGTTAAGCCTCCTAAGCATATTACATCATTTTTTTTAATCCCTGCAAAACTGTAAGTGGTAATCGGAAGTGACTATGCTTTATTTTGTAGATAAACATGCTACAGTTTTCCTACAAGGGAAGTTTAGGATGAGTAATGAGATATGGTGCTCAGTATAGTTTCTGTCATACAGGGGATGTTCAATATATTCATAAAAGTATTCATGAGTGAATGCCTGAAAGGTGTCTTTCAAATGGGCTTTCTTCCGCCATATTTAGTTGCCTATAAAACAAAGAGCAAATGTTGAGAAATACCAACCAAAATAAAAGTCTTCCTTCCCCGCTCTTAATTTGACAGACATTTTGTTCCAAAAGTAAGCCGCAAGAAGCAGATGCAGCAGAGTGGGAAGACACAGAGCTTTGGATCCTACGCAGACCTCCTACTCATGTGTCCTGCCCTGCAGCTGGCAGCTGGATGCGGAAGAGTGGGGTAAGAACTCCTCTTAAAGAGCCAGATGGAGTGCTAGAGCCATACTGTCATTAATAAGAGATTCATCATTACCTTCTTAGTCATTCATTATTACCTTATTATTTAATATTCCCTCAGTTAGGGCTGAGGCTGAGGGCAAGGCTCTAACCCCCACAGAGGGTCTGAGGGTGTGGAGCTGGAGACGTGTGACTCCAGACAGCCTGGTGTCAGGGGCTCATCAGATGGGCCAGATCTCATTCAGGGAGCACCAAGGCTACTACAGTAACCTCTGCTCTATGAGACTTGGTTCAGTGTCCACTGGCCCTGGGGGTCTAAACTAGAAAAAGAAAAAAAAAAAGCTTCTTAAGTTAATACCAACATACATTCAGGATCTTGCTTAATTGGTATGGTGAGTTGAATAGCATACCCCCCAAGTTCATGTCCACCCAGATCCATTTATGGAAACAGGGCCCTTAACAGTCTAACTGGTTAAGATGAGCTCATTTTAGATGAGAATAGACTCTAATCTTCCATGCCTGTATCCTTATAAGAAAAGGAGAGAGCGCATATATACACATACAGAAGGTCATGTAAGTGAAATCAAAGGTCATGGGTACCGAGGACCACCTGGAGCCACCAGAAGCCAGGAGGAAGTGATGGGGAATTCTTCCTGAGAGCCTCAGCTGTTGTCTGGCCCCAGCCAAAGCCTTGATACTGGGCTTTGAGCCACCTGGGTCTGAGGAGAATACATTTGTGTTGTTTAAGCCACCCTCACTGTCGTACTTGGGTAGAGCAGTCTTTAGAAGCTAATGCAAGTGGAAAAATTCAAATCCATTAACTTGGCATCAAAGCACTCCCAGGATCTCGAGCTAGGTGATTTTACTTCTCCCAGCTCTCAGCTATGTCTTCTACATCAACCCATGAATGGGTCCAGAAAGTGCTCGTCCCTTTCCTGGGGGCTCCAGCCTGCTCCCACTATTCCCACAGCCTATCCATTCCACTCGTCATTCCTTCCTTCATGACCCAAGGGCAGAAAGCAATCCCACCACACCTGCACACCCATACATCAGATGTGATCTTACCATCTCTATGAACCCCACAGAATTTCCTTCATACTCCCTCCTTGCCACTTTCTCCTTTGAATGAGTTATCTGTATCTTTGGCTTAACCTCCCTTGTTAGACTAGGAACCCTTGGGAAAGTGAGCAAGCCTCCTGCATTTTTGCGTTGACTGCAGTACCTGGGCTCAGTGCCTTCAATGAAGCAGTTACCCAATAAATGCCTGAGATAATTATCTCCGTCTGTATTGTTGTCTTGCTTGGTCTATGGAGAACAGATAGATAACAGGATGCCTCATCCATGTGTGCAAGTTTAATTGAGAACAATAGCAAACATAGAGAAAGTAGAAAGCATGGAGCTATGTGTGTTTCTGCAATGTGTGTATGTGCTTAAATGGACAGAAAAATACAGCTCCTAGTAAGTCTGCAATAAATCTATAATTAATAACAGTTTTCGGACAGTCTTAAAGAAGTGAAAGGATTGGGGTGAAAAACGAAAAGTCTAAAGAATAATTCCAGGCATGGAGGCCTGCTCCTCTCCCTCAGTGGTAATGTGTCTCTGCTATTTGCTCATGAGATTAATTGTTTCGGGGCTCTAATGGTCCTGTGTAAAGATCTGAGGAAGGAGAGGTGACCTAGGGGTCTGCTGCCCACTTCACCCTTCTTCCTGGGCCTACACAGATGCCCATGGAAGGACATCTTCCCTCTGCCCAGCACTCCCTTGCCAGCACATGCAATGTTACCTTCCTACTTTCAATGGACAGAAACACCAACGTATCTGAGTTTTTTTCCTGCGTCCCACCAGGTCCGCAGCTGCTCAGCTTATTCCGCCTGTACTTCCTGCCTGGCTACTGGCCAATCAGCATTTTATTAAACCAGTGTACAAAAGCATTATCCCACAGCACACCAAAGCAAAGGGAGGTCCCATGATGGTTAAATGGGGTCGTCTATGTATTGGCCTAGCTAACCATGAGCTTGAATGAGCAGTCTTTACTTACCTGGTTTTTGTGATTAAAAAAAAAAAAAAAAAAGCCACGCTTGGCTGTGCAGGACTGATTTTCATTCTGTAATGAAAAGATTTGATTCTTGCCTGATGGGCTGTCAAGACTCCCCAGGGCCTTTGCCCCTGGGAGGGAACACTGGATGTCCTTGAAAAGCTACTTCCTGCCGGCTGTGAAGGTGAAGATCCAGCACTGCTGCTGGAGAGAGCATCAGGCAGTGACAACCGAAGTCCCCAGAGGTGCTCTATCCATAGCCACCATGCAACATCAGGTTGCGGGGACCTGCGACAGTGGACCCTGGCTAGGAATGTGGGGGTGGGGGGTTGGAAGGAAGGATGAGCCGCTCTCCATTGCCGCATACAAAGAACACTGAGCCCCTTGAATAAGGCCAGGAGTCAAAGCTGAAATGGAAACACAATTTGAATGAGATAACCTAAAGTATAGGTCTAATTAAGTTAAGTAAATCAAATCCCATGCACTTTCACTCGAAAGTTCTAGGCCCATTAAATCTAATTACTTTCCTCCGGGGATTTGGCTTTAAATGGATGTTAGCAAGGATCGCACTGAATCCCTGTTCCTTGCCCGTCTCTGAAAGCTTCCACGGGAAAGGCACATGGATGACGTCTGTGAGTGACTGCAGCCACCTGAAAACAAAGCCTCCCATTCTGTGGGACAAGGTCAAGGAAGACACTGGCAGAGGACCCCATGTGCTTTCTGAAAATCTGAGTTTCTTTCCTTCTTTTTGCCTTCTGGCCCCCTCACTCCAGCAAAATGGTGCACATATGTTTATTCCTTGGATTTTCCAAAGGGTTGCCAACCTATTGTAAATTTCACAAACTCTTTGTCTCTTGATACCAGGACCTACCAACTTTCCTCACAAAGTTCATCAGGGAGAGGAGCATGGAGCAACAGCAGTCACTAGGTCGGAAGGGCATCCTGCTGCCCTCCTCCAGGAAGACTGTGTGGGTGGTCTGTATACTTCCTCGCTGAATGACCCCAATGGCATCATTAACTGAGGCAGCAACGATCCTCACAGGCCGAACCATCTTGTCATTGTTGACTGTCCTTGCTCCCCTGCACAATATTAACCTTGCTTAGTAAAGGAGATGAACAGCTGTGGCCAGATGGAGTTTCCACAGCTTTGGCTGCATCTGGGGCATAGGTTTGCTCTAGACTGACGTCCCTAAGATCATTGAGTTGGGACTGAGCTACACACACATCCTGGCTGATTTTGTTAGACAGAGTGGATTTTGAGATCAGATTCTATAAAGCTTTGAAGTTAGAAATTTTAGGACAAGGGGAGAAAATTCTATTTGCTTCTGCTTTTGACTGGTTTAAAATGGGAGTTTGGGACTTATTATTGTTATTTCACCAACACGTGATGGAAAATCTTCTGTCTTTTGGGGACACCAAATCCTAGAATTCCTGTTGTGATACTTAAACTATACAGTGCAGTCAAATTCCCAGGACTATCTCAATTCAAAAATAATGTCTAAGGCTGGGGATGTAGCTCGGTGGTACAGTGTCTGTGCTGTGCTGGGTTCCATATCCAGTATAGACAACAACAATAATAACATCATAATGATGATGCCTGCATAAACTAATCAACTTTAGGTCAAATGGTTTTGCCATTTGGTGGCTCTGGCACTTGCTATTAATATAGCTGGCTGTTGTTAACTTGGTATGGTGGCACTCACTTATAGGATCCCAGCACTCATTAAGCTAAGGAAGAAGATACTGAGCTCCAGGCCAGCCATGTGCCACACAGGGAGACCCTGTCTTAAAACAATAACAACAATCAAATAATTACTGGCAATGCACCTCAACCTTGGCTAGTCTTGAAGCAATCTAGGAGCTTTGAAACTGATACTTGGCTCATCCCCTCAGCCAGTTGTTGGCAGCTGATGTCTTCTGAAAAAATGGGAATCACTTTTCTTTGGGGATGTGATGCAGGTAGGTTGCCCATGGACCTGTGGATGGCCTCATATCCACGGTCAGCACTAACGGACTTGGAGTTATAACAGCAACAATAATAATAAAAGGACATAAAATTAGGAGGGAGAACAGTGGGTGGGTCCTGCAAAGGAGTTGGAGGGAGGTAGTGGGGGGTAGATAAGATAAATACATTAATAAAAATAGTACTTTAAAAGAATCTACAGTCTGAAGGGCTAGGGAGACCGCTCAGTTGGTAAAGGCACTGGCCACCAAGACTGATGACCTGAGTTCAATATCCAGGACCCAAGCTGCAGAAGAAGAGAGCTGCCTCCTGCAAGTTGTTCTCTGCTCTCCACACACACAGGCTACGACACATGTTTGCACTAACACACACACACACACACACACACACACACACACACACACACACACACAAATGGTAAAAACAAAATTCTGTAGCCTGAAACGAACCTTTAAGAAAGGTTCCATGTTAAAAGGAAACAAAGCATAATTAACTGAATCTACTTATGTCCCAGACATTTCAGCTAAGTTCTTAGATTAACTCCATAGACTAAAAGTTCCTGAGCAGATTATAGAAGGGGCCAGAGCGTGGGTGAACCTCTAGAGTGGTGAGGACATCCTCACAGGAAGCAGCGGTTTGTGAGGTCGCCAGGAGATAAATGGGGTGCTAAGGACACCCGAGAGACAAAGAAGGCAGCTCTCTCTCCATCACGAGAAGAGGAAAGAACAAAGTCTGTACAATCCCAAAGGCCACTCTCAGGACAAGCAGGGGACCGTCCCTTATTACAGCCCTCAAGAGATGGCTTGAGAAAAAAAGGTCTGTGATGATGGAGCTAGAGAGATACAGATGTGACAGAGAATAGAAAGAAAGAGAGAGAGAGAGACAGAGACAGAGACAGAGACAGAGACAACCCAGGAAGAGAAAGGGGAGAGGTGGAGAGAGAGACAGAAACAAAACGTGTTGAACTCTTTACTACCCGAATTGTTACAAGGCAGGGCCTGAGGTAAGACACTATAGTCAGTGGAAGAAGTTGCCCACAGTCGTGCTGAGCTGAAATTCTAATGAGGCAGACAAGCTGACTCCAGAGCCGGCCTGTCGAACTGGTCTCTGCTTCGGAAGCCAGAAAACACAGCCCAGAGTAGGGACATTTCTGTGTATTTTATCGTACCCCCAGCTCCCAAATCTGTAATTACACCTAGGGTACAAATAAATGGGGAGAATTTAAAAATAGTGACAGGCTGGATTTTTTTTAAATGTGCAGATTGGTAGGATCTGGCAGCTAATAATTTAGCAAAACAAAAGAAAAGAAAACAAAAGGGCTGCTTACCACTTCCTGATAATGTAACATGGGGGAGCCGACATCAAAACAGGAATTGGGGATGCTTTGCTCACCCCAGCCATCATCAAGGAAGTTACCCCCCCCCCCCCCCCCCCCCCCCCCCCCCCCCCCCCGGCCTCTTGCATTCTGAGTGTTCCATCCAAGAACTGAATGCTAACAGATCTTGCTCCCTCAGTTTAAACCATCCATCCTACCATTGATTCAAGAGGGTTGCTTGGGTTTTACTTAATAGGTCTTCATAGATACCAAACATTACAAAGTTTTTCCCCCGTGAGCCTCAAGTCCACTGTGCACTGTGACTGAGGTGATCAATGTCCACTACACTTTAGTAACAGACTCCCGACTGATCCCGGGCTTCTTCTCGGATTCATCACGCAGTGCCCAGCACGCTGTCTCGTTATTAGTTGAGTCATTTGGACGGATGTTGACAATTGGCTCCGTCTTTGGCAGAGATGAGAAGTGATGAGCGACTGATAAAGTGCAGACTTCAAAGGCGAAGAACAAAGCAGCCTCTGTGTGGTACCCAGCTTTTCACTAGTTAGCTATGCATACTTAAGAGCAACATTGCTCAGTCGTCAAAGTTTGAAGAGACATCAAGAGTGTGGCATTTGCACACCAAGCTAAGAGCTTGCCGAACTTTATTTTTTTATTATTGTGTATCAAACTGAACAAAACCATGGATTTTTGTTATGACATTTTCTTCTTTTCCATTTTTCTTAATTACTTGAGAATTTCACACAATGTGTTTTGATCACGCTTACCCTCAACTCCTCCCCTTATCTCCTCCTACATCTACCCCTACATCCCTACCTCCTCAGCTTCATGTGTCCTTAAAAAAATAATAATAATTCAACAACCCATCAGCTCCAGTTTGTGTTATCTGTATTCTTCTGGGTGTGGGGCTGTTTACCGGAGCATGGTAGAACCTACCAAGAGCTACACCCTTAAAGAAAACTGACTGTCCCTCCACAGCCCCTCAGTTAGGGCTGGGGACTCATGAGCACCTCCTACTCCAAGGCTACAGGACTGACTGGCTTGATCTTGAGCAGGTTTTGCACAGACAGCATGGCTGCTGTGAGTCCACGTGTGGGGAAGTCCTATCGGGTCCCTACAATGTTGCTGCAGTCATCCCTGATGCATGCATGACTCTTACAAACTTCCCACCCCCTCCCTGCGGCAGTCCCTGAGCCCTGTGAAGGGAATACGGGATAGATGTCTCATTTGTAGCCGAATATTTCACAGTCACTTATTCTCTGCCCTTTGACTACTTGTGACTTCCTGCGTGCACCACCATCCACGACACAAAGGAACCTCTCTGACAAATCGGAGGGCTGCACTAATGCAGCTTCAGGACACTGGGGACAATGGCCTGGTGAGCTGTCTATTAAGACATTTTCATACATGTGTACAAACACCCCGTGACCATAGTCATCCTCTCATTTTCCTGACTTATCCCTCTTCCCTCCCTCAGACTATCTTCCTTTTCCTTAACTGTACTCTTCCTGCACTTATGATATTTTAAATTTTAGTTTGGGGGGGGGTTGTTTTGTTGTTGTTTTGTGTTTTGTTTTTTGTTTGTTTATTTGTTTTGGTTGGTTGTTTGTTTTTTCGAGACAGGGTTTCTCTGTGTAGCTCTGGCTGTCCTGGAACTAGCTCTGTAGACCAGTCTGGCCTCAAACTCAAGAGATCTGCCTGCCTCTGCCTCCTGAGTATTGGGATCAAAGGTGTGTGCCACCACGGCCCGACAATTTCATTTGTTTTAAATTGAGATAGGCTCTCTTCATGTAATACAGACTTGTTTTGAATTCTTCATCATCCTCCTGCCTCAGCCTCCTGAAGGCTGGGAGTACAGGTATGCACTACCAAGCTCAGCTATTTCTTGAATGTCTAGCTTCCATAACGGAGAGACAGTGTCTGTACCCCAAGGCACCAGGTTTGAAGACTTTTGCTACAGCAGGCAGAGCATGGATGCTGGCAGCAGCTTATGGATGACTGTCTTTGAGAATCCCGTGGACAAGGCTGGAAGCAAATGGTGAGAAAAAAAAGTTCATTAGAAAAAAATCCAACCGAGCCAGGTGTGGTGTTTCACGTATTTAATCCCAGCACTCAGGCAAGTGGACCTCTGAATTCAAGGCCAGTCTCATGTGCAGAGGGAGTCCCAGGACAGCCAGGAGGAAAGACAGAGAAACCCTGTCTCAAAAAAGGAAAAAGAAAGAAATAGAAGAAATCAAATGGTACAAACTTGCTTCTGACATTCCATCATTCCGAAATATTAGAATATACATTGTATTTTTACTTATTGCATGTATGTGGGTTACATGCTCATGTGTACGTAGGTGAGGTCTCTTGTCTGTAAACCCAAGGTCAATCAATATCCAATGTCTTCCTTTATTTCCCTCTACTTTGCTTTTCTGACACAGAGTATCTCACTGAACCTGGAGCTTGCTGTTTTGAGGAGGCCAGCCGGCCCATGAGCTCCAGTGGGGCTGTCCCCACTTCCCACCCCACTGCCATCCAACACTGGGACTAGAGACGCTACTGCCACATCAGGCTATTCCCTCATGCTCGGGCAGCAAGCATTTTACTAAACCATCTCCAAACTTCCAAAATCACGTTTAAAATGAGTATCATGGACCATATCTGATTACAATGACTATGTTAGCCTTTTGACATTTGGATACGATCGACTTTTTCTTTATCTGAACATGTCAGTGGGTGAAGTGTTCTCATGAAGTGAAAAGAGTTAAAAGGCAAATTTCATGTAATACAGATGTGGACTGGACAGGATCTGGGTAACAAAGTCTGCATTCGTCCAGCTCAGTGATGTCCCTGTTCCTTTTGTTTTTGTTATTCAGGCTCTGCAGAGGATTTTGTAGGAAGTGATCCTCCTGCCTCTGCCTTCCATCCTGGAATTACAGGCATGGTCTCTAACACCAGCTTTGAATTTTGTTGTTGTTGTTGTTTTTTTTTAAGATTTATTGATTTATTATGGGTATTATGTGTGCCTGCATGCATTTTTATGTGGACCACATGCATTCAGGTGCTGCAGAGGTCAGAAGATGCCAGATCCCCTGAACCTATCTGTGAGGCACCTAAAACAGGTTTGTGGAACCAGCTTGGTCCTCTGCAAGAGCAGTAAAAACCCTTAACTGCTAAGCCAAGTCTCCAGTGTGTGTGTGTGTGTGTGTGTGTGTGTGTGTGTGTGTGTGTGTGTGTGTGTGTGTGTGTAGGGGGGTTGGTTGTTTGGTTTGGTTTAGTTTGGTTTTTTTAGAGAAAACAACTCATACAGTCCAGCTGACCTTGAACTCACTACTTAGACAAGGATGATCTTGAACTCCTGATTCTCCTGACTTCACCTCCTAAATGCGGAATTACAGGTAGGTACCACCATGCCAACTAGTCCTATGTATTTTTAAATATGTAATACTTAGCTGGGCATGGTGGGGCGTGACCACTCATAATCCTAGCAATCTTTTTTTGTGCCCCCCATCCCAGTAATCTTAGCACTGTTTCTAGCTTTATCCATAAGACCCACAGAATGAGCGATCTCCAAGCTCCCGCCAGCATCCCTGTATCCAAGTGGTACGGCTGCTATAAGACAGCACTTCAGATAAGGGAGGCTGAGTCAGGCCGGAAGATCTCTGGGAGTTTGGGGCCAGCTTGGGTGGGTTTCAAAAACAACACTAAATAAATAAAAACAACACAACCTGAGTGACATATAAATACAGAATTCTTCACCCCCCCAAAAAAATTTTCAGGTGATAGGGCCAGAGAGATGGGCTCAGCAGTTCAGAACATTGGTTACTCTTTCCAAGGACCTGAATTGGATTCCCAGCACCTACATGGTGGCTCACAACCATCCCTAACTCCAGTTCCAGGGGATCAGACTCTCTCTTCTTGACCTCCATGGGCACAAGACACACATATGATTCACATACGTGCATTCATATAAAGTAAGAAGTAAGTCTAAAAAACATGATCTTAGATTTCAAGTGACAATGGAATATACCCCCCAGCTTTGCCTCAACGCTAAGCCTGGAAACAAGAGGTGGCAACTGGGAAGGCCGGTCCCTTGGGATTCTGGGATCTCATGGTCTCTAATCACTACCCACCCTTTCCGAGACTCTTCATGTCTCTGCTGCAGTTCAGCCTGTCTCCTCTTAATTCTCGGGCAGCAGATGCAGGAACTGCCTTCAAAGTCATTCAGTTTCTGAAAGGGAATTCTAGGGGTTACCCTAAGGATGACCAGAGTCCACTGTGGACAGCAGTTTTGGAGCAGGTCACTGCAGGGCTGAGGTCCCGGCAGCTGTCAAAACAAGGACATGCCCTAGGGCCATATCGGGGCCTCTGATCTCCTTAGCTGAGGACACATCACACACACTGAGACCTGCCCTGAAGCCTTTCTTTCATTCTCAAAGGATGCAGAAACTGGGTCAGAATTCACCGACTAAGCTTTTATTGACTTTTCTATACCAGTGGAGATAATTTCAGTAGTTATTTGCTGTTTATTTTCAGTGGCTATAAAATCATGTTCCATTTTTGTGTGTATGTGTGAACACATTTTACCTCTGAAAATAAAAGTAAGCTCAACATTGTGCTTTTGACTACTGGGTGAGCATTATCAATAGATCGATAAAGATTGATTTCGTCATGCAGCCAGCTGAGGGCTAGCCATGGTAGAGAATATAAAAAAGAATAAGGGACATGGAGAGTTGGCTCAGTGGTTAAGAACACTTACTGCTCTTGTAGAGGGCCCGGGTTAAGTTCTCAGCACCTACATGACAGCTCACAACTGTCTGTACCTCCAGTTTCAGGGGATCTGATCCCCTCTTCTGACCTCCACAGGCACCAGGCATGCATGTGGTACACATACATACATGCAGGCAAAACACCCATACACGTAAAATAAAATAAATAATCTAAAACAATTTTAAAGAGTAAGAGATGGTCTCTGCCACAGAGGGTATCTTCATACTAACTGAGCAGGTAAAATCCAGTTTTCATCATATTGTCAAAACCTATGGGAAGCCCTGCCTGGAAGTATTTATCAACATGTACAAGGAGAGCCAAGAAGAATTTGGCGTGACTTCAACAACCATCACGGGCATTGTCAAGGACATCAGATGTGAGCTGCTCTGTGTGAGCTTACCGAAGGGCAGAGCCTGGGTATTAAGTTGTGAAGAGCTCAAGAGAGAGATACAAGGATGGGGAATGGGGTAGGAAATCTGAGTTGAGAGAGTCAATATGCCTGATGTCTTGACATGAGAAAGTTCCAGATCTAGAGGCACACATCTAGGTAGTAAAGGAGCAGGTGCCCCACAGGCACTCCCGTTTTTTATGCCTTTATTTCTTCAGGCTGCTTTAAATAGAGTCTCATGCTACCCAGGCTGCTATGTAACCAATGATGACCTTGAACCTGATCCTGCTGCTTCTACCTTAAATGTTGGGGTTACGGGTACGGGACACTGTGCCTGGTCATATGTTTTTGTCTTCCTTCCACATAGAGTAAGGACTGTTAGGTGCTCAGCTCTCTTCTGGTGTTGTGGGTAGAAGATAGCAACTTCTGGCTGCCAGCTTACGTTCTAGCCAAGTAGACAACAGCAAGGGTCTTTTGTCAGTGGCACATGCTGTGAAGAAAAGGACAATTAGGGTAAGGGGATGGAGGTAAGTCTGTTGTTAGGCAGATAAAAGAGGGGAAGATGGCTTCTCTGAAGGAAAGACATCCAGGGGCTGAGTCACCCAGGGCTTCGTGGGTCATAGCCAGGGTTTCAGGATTTGTTGGCTGTGGTAGGAAAACATTAAAAGGTTTATTTGTTCATACATTAAAAAAAAATTGCTGGGCGATGGTGGCACACTCCTTTAATCCCAGCACTCAGGAGGCAGAGTCAGGTGGATCTCTGTGAGTCCGAGGCCAGCCTGAGCTACAAAGTGAGTTCAAAGCTACACAGAGAAACCCTGTCTCAAAAAACCAAAAAAAAAAAAAAAAAAAATTGTTCTGGCTGTTTTGTATAGAATTTATAGCCGGGAATCACCATCCCCTCTTGTCATCCAACACTTGGGAGGTAGAAGCAGAAGGATCAAGAGTTCAAGGCTAGCCTTGGCTACTTTGTGAGTTTGACTCAAGTCTGGGCTACTTACCATCCTCTCTCAAAAAGCAAAAGACAACTAAAAAGATAAAAACACTGCGTGGTAATTAGCAAGGGCTCTGTTTGCGTGGTTTCGTGAGATCCAAGTTATGGAGTTAGGGGTCCCTGGTCTAGAGGGGCAGAGTCTGGGTGGTTGGAATTGTTGATAAATGGAGGAAAGGAAAGAAGAGGCTAAGGCTGGAGTCATTTAAGTCCAGGGTTAAGCCAGTGGGTGAGCGGGATGCTGTTTACAGGGATAGTGAAGCCCAAAGTGCCATCAAAGATGGTGGAACTAGGGGTTTGGGGGCGGGTAGGGAGCAGACTGTGTTGTACCAGACAGATCTCAAGCACAAAGTCAGCAAATCTGGAGGCTCAGGCAAAAAAAAATCAAGTCCGAAGCCAACTATTTCAAAATCAGAAGCATATGACTCCAGCGTAAAGCCGTGAGGTATACAGGGCTACATGAAGAGTAAGTTTCGAAAGAAAACAGCACTGATTAAAGCTAGGTGCTGAGAAACTCCACTAAAGTACAGAAGAGTGGGGCCATTGAAATGGTTCAGTGGATTTATCCACCTGAATTCTACCCCTGGGAGCCACATGATGGAAGGAAAGGACCAACTTCCCCAAGTAGCCCTTCAATCCCCACACAAAAGCCACAGTGTGCAACGTGTGCATCCACACACACTCATGTGTATACAATAAATAAATAGAGCCGGGCGGTGGTGGCGCACGCCTTTAATCCCAGCACTCGGGAGGCAGAGCCAGGCGGATCTCTGTGAGTTCGAGGCCAGCCTGGACTACCAAGTGAGTTCCAGGAAAGGCGCAAAACTACACAGAGAAACCCTGTCTCGAAAAACCAAAAAAATAAATAAATAAATAAATAAATAAATAAATAAATAAATAAATAAATAAATAAATAAATAAATAGATAAATAGATAAATAAATAAATAATACATACATATTTTAGAAAAGAGTATGGGGGAAAAAAAGGAAAATCGATTGGCCAGGAGGGATGATCGAGTCAGGAGTATGGACTTTCAGAAGCGCTAATAAGCAACATAAATCCATGAAAGCAAGAGTCAGCCATTAGGTCCATCAAGAGAGTGAATAATGAGAGGTGGGCTTGGCCAGGAGTTTGCTGGCAATGAGGCAACAGCCGCAGTGGAATGGTAGAAGAAAGGCCCGATTAGGGTGGCATGAGATGATGGGGTGGCACATGCACACTGTAATCCCAGAACTTGGGAGGTGGAGGCAGGAGGATCAGGGGTTCAAGGACAGTCTGGGTTAGAGGGAGACCTCTTATCTCAAGAAAAAGTTAAAATGATGACGCCTGGCATGCTATCCTAAAAGCAAAGGAAGGATGGGCGTGAGGATAGCCTGAGCTTCACAGAGGAAAGGGCTCAGAAAAACAAAACAATAACAATAAAACAGACGGACAAAGAAGAGCAGGAGGCCAGTGAGGAGGGAGCAAAGGAAGAAGAAGTGAAGAAAAAAGAGAAAGAAAAAACAACACTGACGGTAGATCATTCTCAGAGAGAAATGATTTAAAATGTCCTGGCAGCCAGAGTCTGTAAGTCTAGGAAGTACTTATGGTTTCATGGGATTGGAGACATCTATCATGTGTCTCTACTAAGTGCTGGTGTTAACAAAGAGAAATTCAGGATGTAAGGAAGCTTGAGGAGGTACTTGCTGGAAAAAAAGTCATGAATAAGATTCTGAGAAAAAAAAATTAGGCAGCCTTAGGTGGGGCAAGGTCTCTCCCTCCAACTACTGAAAGGCAAGGGTGTATGGATGGTTCGGTAATAGTCATACATTCAGAGGTGGAGCTGCTGTTTTCCTGATCAACAAGAGGTCAAGCTATTAGCTGTAAAAGAGGTATGGGGAGCCGGGCGGTGGTGGCGCACGCCTTTAATCCCAGCACTCGGGAGGCAGAGCCAGGCGGATCTCTGTGAGCTCGAGGCCAGCCTGGACTACCAAGTGAGTTCCAGGAAAGGCGCAAAGCTACACAGAGAAACCCTGTCTCGAAAAACCAAAAAAAAAAAGGTATGGGGAAAGAGATCAGAAGGTTAAAAAGAAGGAAGATGAGAAGCAGCGGTTCCTAGGAGTGAGCATGGAAGTTGCCCGGGTTCTGGGCATTGCTAAGGCCAGCTTGAGATTTTTAGTCACAACCTTTCTGTGAATGAAAAGCAAAGGGTGGGCTACTTTCCCTCATGGTAGGCTGCTCCGGAAATGGAGATGAGTAGGCAGTGTTGGGTTTATCTGTGGGCGAGGCCTTCAGGATGAGAAAATGCAAGGAAAAGGAGCAAGGGCTCTTATGGAGGATGTAGATGGAAAGAAAGACGAGAGAAGGGCAGTAGTGAGGAGCAGGATGGTGGTATTTTTAGGCAGAGTTTCTCTGTGTCCTAGTAGCCGCTCCCAAATAACCAGACTGAGACTTATTATTAATTATAAATGCTCAGCCAATAGCTCAGGCTTGTTACTAGCTAACTCTTAAATTTTAAATTAACCCCTATTTCTTATCTATGCTCTGCAACGTGGCTCAATACCTTTTCCCAGTACAACTTCATCTCCTTCTCTCTGCGTCTCCTCCCAGTTCTGAGACGTGACTCCTCCTCCTCTTCTACTTTGCACTCTCCTTTTTCTGCAAGTCCCACTTAACCTCTCCCTGTCCAGCTATTCTTTATTAACCCAACAACAGTGACACATCCACACAGTGTAAAGGAATATTCCACAGGTATGGAAGACTGATTGACTAGAGGCATCAACAGAGAGCTGGGAGGAAAGAAGTAGCAGTCAGAGCTCATGGAGATTGAGGGTGGGACACTGTGGTCATGGGAAGATCTTGATCACAAAATGGGTAGGTGAGGGGGAAGTCAGGCTACCCCAAGAGACTAGAACCAAGTTTCCACTTCCTCACTGGTTTCTCTGGTCTCTTAGTTAATCAAGTTAATTTTGTTTATTTGATTATTTGTTTTTGAAATTCAGGAATCCTTTTATTAGAATTTGATGTAAAAAAATAATAATAACAACAGGGCAGACAAGCTGTTAAAATTGGCAACTGCTTAGAGGAGGGAAATGGATAAGTCGTGCCTTTTGAGTTAGCATCCAGCATCCAGCAGATTCAGCAATGGAGGTCAGTAAGCATGGGTAGGAGCAGAAGTCTCTGGAGAGGGAATGAGACATGTCCCAAGTGTCAAGACAAGCATCCTTAGGATTGGGGGCAGAATCAAAAGAAGAACTAGAAGGGTAGAAAGGAGGGCGAGTGGGATGACTCGGCAATAAAGGCACAAAATTAACTTGCTGCTAAGCATGGTGACCTGATTTCCATCTCCAGGATCCACAGGGTAAAAGACCAGGACAAGAGCTGACTCCTCAAAATTGTTTAGAAAATGTGGAAAAGGAAAGGTTATACTTCTTGAGTTAGAGCTCATAAAAGCAGGCTTGATTAGCAGAGAAATCTTTAAGCAATTGCCTAGTGGGAGGAACTCCTTGGGGTAGATAAATACTTTATCTCATTAGGGAGATAATTATTCCTCCCATCTATTTGGCATGTCTTCAGGTGCATTAGCTTTCCTGAGGGTTGGTCTCCTGGCAGAGACTGAGAGGCCCAGTTGGATTAACTCCAAGGGGTGGGGACAATCTTATGTGTTTGTAATCTTATGCTTTGGGTACACGCTCTAGAGTGTCATGGCTCCACCCAGGGCTGGAGAGAGAAATCTGATTCTAGTCTTTTGCCCAGAAGGAACGAGCTTTCCCTTAAAGGGTTTTAATAAAACCCACATACCTCTACCCTATAGTTGGACTTTCTTGTGGGACGCCAGCCCCCAAATTATGACGCTGACACTTATTAATTTGAAAGCTTGACCTTTGGCTTAGGCTTGCTCCCAACTAGCTCTTATAACTTAAATTAACCTGCTTCTATTAATCTACACTCTGCCACACGGCTTTTTATCTCTCTTACATTTGTATGTCTGACTTGCTCCATGTCTTGCTGGTGTCTCCTGTGTACCTAGATTCATCCCAAGTTCCTCCCTCTGCCAGAAGTCCTAATTGGTCTCTCCTGTCTAGCTATTGACCATTCAGCTCTTATTAAACCAATCAGGTGCCTTAAGCAGGTGAGGCAAAACATAGACACATCTTCACACAGTGTAGTGGATGGCTGCTCTGTCCATGACCTTGAGGCACCACCCTTAGAGATGCAGCAGGTAACTGCTCCACCTGCCTATGACCTTGAAGTACGAGCCCCTGGGACGTGGCCTCTCAGTGACCCTTAAGACCTGAGATGCACATAGGCATTTCTCTCTTCACTCTCTCATGGGACTTA
The DNA here is from genome assembly GCF_007827085.1 of Peromyscus californicus insignis. Taxonomy (NCBI): domain Eukaryota; kingdom Metazoa; phylum Chordata; class Mammalia; order Rodentia; family Cricetidae; genus Peromyscus; species Peromyscus californicus. Next base: position 29,889,104 of record NW_026294525.1, read on the forward strand.
GATGTGGGACTGATTCAGGAGGCCTGAACAGTGTTCCAGAACAGCATTCCAGAACCTCTGTCAATTCTGTTCTATACAGTAAGTTTTTCCCCTTAATAAGTTCTTTTGCCCATTAAAGAGGCTCCATCAATTTCTCATTATATCTGGCCCCAATGTGGCAATGTAAACAAATACCCTGAAACACTACCTTCCTCCCTTACATGTAATATTTTAAATACTAAATAGGGACACAACTGATTATGAGAGAGGATGCCATTAACAATTCTCTTTAAGGCTGTTAGTACCTATCTAGCTATTTAATATTCTCCTCTTTGGAGTTGAGACCTTAAAACCACTTAGAAGATAGGCATAGAATCAATTTGGTTACTTCTGGCTAAAATGGGACATGACATAGAAGTATTTAGGGTCTCCATTCTTGTTGACTTCCAGGCCATGAAGTACTATGAAGAAGACCCAGAAAGATGAAATTAAATTGCTACAGGATCATCTGAAGATGGATCCACTGTAAAGGAGAGGAGATTAAAGGTAGTTGTAACCCAAATTGCTAAACGGTCTTATTAATAAAAATAACAAACTGGAGCCAGATATTGGGGTGAAAGCTGAAAGATCAGAGAAACAGAACAAGCCACAGCCAACCTCACTTCACCAACTTCTCAACTGAAAGCCTCTGAGTCCTCGCCCCTGAGGATCTCAGTTGAACTGCTGCTAAAAATCTCTAGTTCCTGGTCCTCCTGCCTTATATACCTTTCTGTGTCCTGCCATATTACTTCCTGGGATTAAAGGTGTGTGTCCTTCCCAAGCAAAGACATGAGATCTCAAATGCTGGGATTAAAGGCATGTGCCACCATGCCTGGCTCTGTTCCTAGTGTGACCTTGAACTCACAGAGTTCCAGATGGATCTCTGCCTCCCGAGTGATAGGATTAAAGGCATGTCCTACCACTGTCTAATGTAGTGGCTGGCTCTGTCCTCTGATTCCCAGATAAGCTTTATTGGGGTGCACAATATGTTGGAGGACACAGTATATCACCACAGATAGTAGTTAAGCACACAAGATCTAAAGAGTAATAGGATCATTACCAAGGTCATAATAGATACAACCCCTCTCCACCACAAAAATCAAATGTTAAAGCTGTTCACCAAAAGGGATGGGGTGCCTGGCACAGTCTCAATCTGATTTTGTAGATACTGCAAAGGAAATGGAGACTTCCGTCAGGAATATACAGATAGCATTTGTTTGTGGTTAGGAAAAGCATGAGAGTCCCTTAATCTTATTATAGCTGGGGTAACTTTGACTCCCCTATCTAGCAAGCCAGTGGGGAGGCCTGGGAGGCCTTCCTCGGTGTTGGTCCCTTTTAAAAGCCTGGTCTAACTCTTTTTGTCTGGCATGGCCCAACAGTCTATCCTTTGCCTCCATTTTCCTCCTTCCCTATTTAAAACCCACTAAGTAGCCAAGCCTTAACTATTTTCTATTTTTTAACTGTCGAGATCAGTTAAATGTCCTTCGGGGTTGTTTTCAGGGACTGGGAGAAAGAAACCTGTGTCCTTCTGTCTTTTCTCTACCAGTGTGCCATCTGTCAAGGTGGCTTGGGTGGGGTCTTGCTGATTTAACCCCCCGTGGCTTGGGGGTTATATCACAGTGGGTAATGTTGCCTTACACTCTAATGTCCTCTCATCAGAGTTGACTTCCCGTTGGCCAACTGTGAGCATTTTTAGGGGATAGTCAACCAAAGGTTTACTTGCAGTTGTATGTAGTTTTATTGTGGTTTAATATCGTATTTGAATATTACTATACTTTTTAGAAGCATTGGTAGCATGGGCTTTGAAAGACGGGCTTCCAACCTCCTCTTCACTCACCTCCCTTACACTAACTTCTCTGACTTCCTCCTGCACATACTATAAGGCCACAGCCCATCCTTCAGGACCCAACCCGGGAGTCACTGGGCAGTGGGGAATAGGAGAGGATCAGGTTTTTATTGGTTGGTCATTCTGCTTTTTATAGAAAGTATTAGACAACAGGTAATCATTGTCTTCATCATGCAAAAAATGTGTAATCCAAACATAGAAAAGTAATGTTGCAAAAATGTGAAGACAGAGGCATGGTGGTACACACAAGATTCCACCCCTTGGGAAGCTAAGGCAAGAAGAATAAGCGAGCTACCTACCTAGAATCTATCTCCAAAAAAAAAAAAGCAAAAGCGGGGTGAAATGGGCATAGTCAACTGAAGAGTATGTAGTTTAAAAAACGGAAAAGGAATGCTGAGCCTTACAGAATAGACAGTTGAACAGAGTAGAATGCCGTGTTGTAGGTCTGGCGTGGCGATGCATGCCAAAATCTGAGCACTCATGGAGCTGAGACAGGAGGATCACAAGTTCCCAGCCAGACTTGGCTATCTAGCGAGAGGAAAAGAAAAAAAACAATGAAACAAACAAACAAAAAAGTTGCATTGTGTGTTGTTTCAGTCTGGGTAGATTTTGTTCATGTATCTGCCAGCAGCCCGTGAGAGTGACCATCTTCTGCATCTTTTCTCATTGTAATTGTTTACGTACATCACTTTCCTACCACATTTTGGTGGGGGCTTGGTTTTGGTTTTGTTCTTTTCAGGAAGGCCTTCTTCAGGTTGCATCAGCCTTCACCACACCTGCTCAAAAACCTAAGCTTGTCACCTACTCGTAGCTTGAGGAAACTACAACCTCTCATGACCCGGCCCTTTTACAGGGCGCCAGAGCCAGAAGGCACAGTAGAAAATGACCAGCGGTAAATTCCACGTGGGGCAGGTTTTATGGTTTTTTCCTGATGACTTACCCATGTTGAACATTTTCATGCCGTGAAAAGATTGAGGAATTTTCCCAGACCTCCACCCCAGTAGTTTTCCCTTTCCCACATGCCTCTTCATTTCCTGATTCTGGCCTGGACTTGAAGCAGAGGTACCTGGGTGCAGCCAGGAAAGCTATTATTTCAACAGTTTGGGCCTAATAGGGGCAGGAAATACCAATGACCTTTGGTGAGCTCTTTCCCAGTGGCTGGCCAACCTCGGTGCATAGACCTGGTGCCTTCCATAACGATTCCAGTGATGCTCGAACATGACCCCAACATTTGAAAACATCTTTCATTCTAGTCTTGTGAGACCATGGGGTAAGTAAAAATTCCCACAATGCAACACTGATACGGAAATTGTAGTGACATATGCATGTATATCCTAACGCAAGTCCCCGAAGAGCAAATTCCATTTCTACAGAGAGCGTTGTTCTAAATACCAACTTTGTCAAAAAACTAGAGTAGAGTAAGATATTCAGAAAGACAAGCAACAAAACTCAAAATTAGCCTTATTCCTTAGGAAAGGAAATTACCAAATGTATTGCTTCATCTCTGGCTCCCATGTTAAGCAAACGACAGTTCCTTTTCCCAGAGCGTTACAAGGAAGAAAAGAAATGGGGAGTTGACAGGAGAGAAAAGCGAGTTACTTTTGCAGACTATCTGATCCACCCCAAAACCGCAAGGTAATCCATAAAATACGTAAAGCACATAAATGACCTCATCTAGATGTATCATTCTCTAGTCAACCAAGTTATTCTCAAATATCTGCCTGCTCTTACGATCACCTTTCTCTCTTGTTTCTCTGCCTTGGGCGATTTTGAAATCTTTGTTGACATAATTGTTTTGTAGTGATGTTTACTATGCCAGCGAAACAAACAACATTAGCCCTGAAATTGGCCTTGTTGTGACCTGCCTGGTGAGTCACCCTGGGCCTACCAGCCCTTAGGTTCCCAACACTGACCCAAGGCTGTTTTCCTGCCTTGGTTGGGAGATCTGTTTACACTCATTCCCAGGCAAGCCTGGGCTGAGCCCGTTAGCACAGCTCCAGGGAACAGCACCCAGGCCAGCAGGCCCTCTCTCCCAGAACTTTGAGTGGCAACAGAGGGCGTGGCATCAAATTTTCAAAACCCTTCCCTCCATAGGAGGCCCTGGTGATTTCTCTGTGGTTGGTTTTGAGCACAATCCCAGGACTTCCACAAATCAGATATTTTGGAGCTGACGCCTCAGCCACTGGGCACAGCACAAAACCAGCGGACTTGCATAGGAGGGTGATGATGGCTGGAAATGTCCCACCTGCTCTAAATCTCCTGCTAAGGTCTTCATGCAGAAGAAGAAGCCAGGTCCAATGTCTGTCGATAGGCGATTGATTGAATAAATGAACAGACATACAACGTAAGGGGCCAAACCTGGAAAATGAGACCCTGCCAACTTCACGGGCCCAGCTCATTCTAATGGCATCTTGTTTTGAGAAAGGCTCCTTCAAAGAACCCAGGCCAGAGACAAAGATAGGCAAGCCGCTTCTTGCTCCTACTATTACTTCATTAACGTAACTACCCGTCGACTATCCATTCTACTAAACTCTCTATTATCCACGAGGGGCTGTTGCGCCTCCACCCACCCATTACTGACCTTTTAGCCTTCTGATTATTCGTGCCGAACTCCTCCCAAATTAAAAGGATTAGGGAGTGGTTTTCAAACGAGTTTTTTCTCTTAATTAGAAACTTCAGGAAATAGGAGTTAGGGCGGGTCAAGGTAAAGAGCAGGGGATGGAAGCAGTTTTGAGACTGCTGTGGATTGCAGGCTGTCATGGGAAACTTTCTCTCCAGAGACCAGGTCACAGAGGAGGTAAGGTACACAAAGGACAGCTTCCTTTATTCCTTGGCCAGGACCACTCAGGGTCATATTCCCCACCCTGCTAAGCCTGGAGATGGGGGTGTGGGGCAAAATGGAAAAGCAGCAGTAATGACGGGACCTCACCATGTCGAAGTGAGTGAGAGAATCACACCAGGACAGAACAGAAACTCGAAGTGTGAGAAATAGAACCGTGTCTACAAACGCAAAGACTAAAGAGCCAAGCCCAAATCCTACACTCAAGTTAGTTTTCTCGTGGGTACCAGTGAGGGATTCTAAAACAGTTACATATATGCTAAGATTGAAGAGAAAGTAGATACGCTGCACACAGTGAGCAACCAGGGTTTTCAGCATCAGAGAAAGGAATTACAAATTAGGAAAGTGGATGGAGGCTAGAATGAAGCCCATGGATCAAAGAGGCAAAGAGGCATGAAAATGTGTGTGTGTGTGTGTGTGTGTGTGTGTGTGTGTGTGTGTGTGTGTGTGTGAATGTGTGTGTGTGTGTGTATGTGTGTGTGTGTGTGTGTGTGTGTGTGTGTGTTTATAGATGAGCTACTTTTAAACTTCTGGGGTTTGTTTGTTTGTTTGTTTAAGTTTACCCTGAGTCCTCAGAGAAAGGAAAGACAGATTTTTGTCCTATGTTTTTTTAAAAGGTAGATTGTGTGGTACATGTCTGTAATCCCAACACTCTAGAGGCTGAGGCAGGAGGATGGGGCCAATTCAAGGCCAGCCCCTAACTTCCTTTCCCCTAACAGACAGAGATGGCTCCTGGACTTTTAGTTCATACTTTTGATCCACAGAACTTATTCAAAACTTATTCCTGCTTAAAACCTGTAGAGAAAGAGCCAAGCTCTACTTTGGGGGAGTCCTTTGAGCCATGCCTGAGTTAATGAATGACTCACAGATAAAATACAGCTATTGCAAAGCAGCTCTCAGAGACTCCCCACAGAGGAAACACACCAGTAACCAAGTGACTTTCTCCAGGGAGTCTTCCCATCTATTAGTCACTCAAATGTCTTCAATGAGAGATTAGTCAAAGAGGTTTGGTGCACGGGATGACTCACTCTCCCTTCAGCTGGGTGAAAGGCTCTGAGGGGTATGGACAAGCAACTCACCCCTCCATTCCCACAGGAAATTTTTATGCATGGGTTCAAGGGGGAAAAGAGATAATTTGTCGATTTCTCATTGAGTGGAGCCATGGGTTGAAAAAGGAAAAGAGACAATTTCTCATCTAGTGGAGCCTTGCGTCAGAGCATCAGTAAATACCAAGGATCACATAGCTACAGATGCCCTCTGCAAAGCAAGCTCTGGGACTGTGCTGATGGGGATTTCCTGTTTCTCTTACTATTGTTCAGGGATTTAATCCTGTTGAGTCGCCTTGTCATGTGACTTCTCTCTTAATGTGATTGACAGCTCCACTGGACCACAAGGGTTAAAATCAGATTTCAGTGGGTTTATTTCTTTTGCCCAATTGTGGTGAAGCTGTCTTAAAGTTTGACAATAGTAATGCAGTAGGACTTCAACAGATAGAATCAACCCTAAATTAAAGGGTCAAGGCCTTCCAGGAGCTGAAATGTGCACAACCCTGTTTGGGGTCTGAAAGTGGTGGATTTTGAAGAACATCACTATTTACAAAGTTTATTCTACAATACCCGATTAGCAGTTCAGAGTTGGTGTTTTGTTTCATTTTTTTTGTTTGTTTGTTTTTTGGACAGAGTCTTATGAATCCCAGTTGGCCTCCAGCTAGTTCCATAGATGAGCATTATTTCAAACTTCCAATCCTTCTGCCTCCATCTCCCAAGTGTTGGGGTGAGAGACAATGCCACCACTGCCTAGCTTATATGGGGATGGGGACCAACCAATCTATGGTCTCGTGCATGCTAGCCATGCACCGTACCAACTGAGCTATATATCCCTGGCCCGAGAATTTATTATTCATAACAGAATCGACATCAACGGAAGAAACTTAAATTTATTGAATACTGAATGAATAATTGTTAAACATGAAATCTAGGATTCACCTATCAAACAAATTTTGGATGTTTGTTTTTGAGACAAGATCTTGCTAAGCCTCAAACTTGGGAGTTCAACTCAGGCCTCCCACCTCCAACTCACGAGTGGCTAGGCTACAACACTGGTCTGCCTGACTATTGATGGTGATGTACCAGAGTCTGTCTAGTGGAATGGAAAATAGAAACAGACAAACCAGTAAAATAAAGTAGAAATGAAGGGCCTGGCTCATGCACGGGAAGAGGAAAGACGGACAAATAAATGATGCAATACAGCACAGGATGAGCGTGTGGAGAGCACAAAGGGGAGAGTTTCTAACCCTGTGGGGAACGAGAGTAGGGCCTGAGGAGGCAAGGCCTGAGCAGGAAGGAGAAAGAGGGGTCACAGACAGCTTTTAAAGGAAGGAAAGCACAGTGCAGTGAGAGGGAGAAACAGCATTCCCAGAGGCCAAGAAAACAGTTCCCGGGGCAATGGAGGAATGAAATAGCATCTTGTCCTGTGACCGTTGAAGTCAGGGTTCCGAGTGAGTCCAAAGACAAGACAGCAGGTGGCTGGCAGCCACCTGCCGTGGAGCGAGCAGGTGCACAGGGGTGGGGGGGGGGGCACGTGTATCACTATCACGCACACTCTCGTGGCCCTGTCTTGATCCAGAGGGCAGCTGGTGCCTAGGGCGAATTTTCCAGAACGTAGTCAGGTGTGTATTCTGGAGAGAGAGGTCTCCGGGTAAAACCAAAATGAAAGTCTGGGAACGGGAATCGCATGGTGATTTACATAGTCTGCTTAGAAACATTTCTCACCAAGCCAGGCGTGGTGGCAGCACGTTGGTAATCCCAGCACTAGAGACATGCAGGCAAAAGGGTCTTGTGTTCTGGTTTAGCCTGGGCTACAAAGAAAGACGGTCTCAAAACAAGAAAGAGGGAGGAGAAGACATGAAGAAAAAGGAAACAGAGGCCTAAGAAAGAAGGGGAGAGGAGGGAAGGGAGGACTCAGGTGTTCTTCCTTTTGGGGTGGTTGTTTGTCTGGGACAGGGTCTCTCTATGTAGTCCTTGCTGTCCTAGAATTCACTGTGTAAGCCAGGTGAACTCAGAGGTCCAGCCTCTGCTTCCTGAGTGCTGGAATCAAAGAAAGTTGTACACCACCACAGAAGGGAGGATTCTTATGAGCATCTTTTCCAACTTCTAAGTCAGTGGCTCGCAACCCTCCTAATGCTGTGACCCTTTAATACAGCCCCTCGTGTTGTGGTGATACTTCATAACCGTAATTTTGCTCCTGTTATGAATCGTAATGTAAATGTCTGATATACAGTCACCTCCAAGAGGTCCCACCCCGGAGGTTGAGCGCCACTGTTCTTTACATGAACAGTAATAGCCTGTCTACTGTGGTTCTTCACACCCATGCTAACTGCCAGTGTCTTTTATTCCTCCAGTCAGTAGCAGTAGTGCAGAGAGGCAGGAGGAAGGTTGTAGACTGCGGTCACCTTCCAGCGTGTGACCCTTTCGCATGCCGCTTCAGCGACCCCGATAAACATCTCATCTCACGAAAATGGCTTCCCTTGCTCTCCATGGACAGCCTCCAAATGCAGCTCTCAGCCTCTGTAGCTCTGAGGCCCTCATTGTATGTACACACCCTAGCTCATCAGGTAAAAATCAGCCAATGACTGTTAGACTCAAGAGGGACTCCTGGTGTGGGAGAGACGTCTCGGTGCTTAAGAGTGCATACTGTGCATGCTGAGGGCCTGAGTTCAGATCCCAGCACCCACTTTGAGTAGCTTACAACCACCTATAAACTCCAGCTTCAGGGGGTCTGACTCTCACTTCTAGCCTCTATGGTACACACACACACACACACATTCACACACACACATTCACACACACACACACACACACACACACACACACATTCACACAAACACACACATTCACACACACACACACACATTCACACACACACACACACACACACGCACAATTTTTAAAAAGGGACTTAGGTCCCTGGAAACCTTCCGTAAGGTGCTGTGGAACAATCTTTTTGTACACTATGAATATGCATTACTTTCATTGGCTGATAAAGAGCGCACTAGCCAATAGCTGGGCAGGAGGAGGTTATACCAGCGGGAATACCAGACTAAGAGGATGCTCTGATGAAGAAGGGTGGAGTAGATGGAGAAGGAGTGGTACACACAAAATGGGATAGAGGGAAAAGCCACGTGGCAGAATGTCGGTGAATAGAAATGGGTTAATTTAAGTTGTAAGAGCTGCTTAGTAATAAGCCTGAGCTATCGATCAAGCATGTGTAATTAATACCAGCCTTGGTGTGTTTATTTGAGAGCGGCTGTGGGACAGGAAAACTCCGCCTACAGTAAGGCCTCATGGGAAACCTCTCATCAGATCCCACTGGTTCATGATGTTTGGAAGAGGCCTCTGCAGGTGTCCCCACTAGTGAGTCTCCGTTCCAGCGCCAGCGGAAGGTTTGGCCACTGGCTGAACCCTCAGCGGCCTTCCCAAGAGACTTTCAGGCGGGGAGTGTCATATAACCACCTCCTATCTGGAGGCTGAAGGCTCAGAAGAGTCCCATAAAACTCCTGGTCATCACCTGCAAACTCGGGGAGAATTTCCTGTAGGACTTCCAAGCAGTAAAATGGATAGCTGATCATTAATAAATAAATAAATAAATAAATAAATAAATAAATAAATAAATAAATAAATAAAATGTCCCCGGTTTTATGTATTTGAAGTGACTTTTGCATATAATGTTGGAGACTGTAAATACCTTGGGCCTACCCCCCTTTTCTCTCCTTATATATTTTTTTTCTCTATGACTTCCCACCTACTTGTCACCAACTGGTAGATTGTTACTAAGAAGTTAAAACTTAAGCTGGGCGTGGTGGTACATGCCTTCAATCCCATCACCAGGGAGGCAGAGGCAGTTGGATCTCTGTGAGTTCCAGGCCAGCCTGGTCTACAGAGCGAGTTCCAGGACAGCTAGAGCTGTTACTGATAGAGTTCCTAGCCACTCCCCCAGCTACAGGACTGCATGTGCGCTGACAAGATGCTTAGTCATCTGTGGTGATATTGTGTTCCCCAAAATATTGTGCACCCTAATAAACTTATCTGGGGTCAGAGAACAGAACAGCCACTAGATACAGAGGCCAGAAAATGGTGGCAAAAACACCTTTAATCCTATCACTTGGGAGGCAGAGATCCATCCAGATCTCTGTGAGTTCAAAGTCACTCTGGAAACAGCCAGGCATGGTGACTCACACCTTTAATCCCAGGAAGTGATGGCAGAAAGCAGAAAGGTATATGAGGCGTGAGGACCAGAAACTAGAAGCTTTTAGCTGGTTAAGCTTTTAGGCTTCAAGCAGCACAGTTCAGCTGAGATTCATTTGGATGAGGACTCAGAGGCTTCCAGTCGGAGGAAACAGGATCAGCTGAGGAATTGGTGAGGTCAGGTGGCTGTGGCCTGCTCTGTCTCTCTGATCTCCCAGCGTTCACCCCAATACCTGGCTCCGGGTTTGATTTTATTAATAAGACCTTTTAAGATTCGTGCTACAGTCATCCCAGGGCCTTACGTCCTAGTAATTCATGTGCTGCTACATGATCACAAAATCTATGCACATGCGCATGCATGGTGTAGCTATATAAGCCCATATGTCGCATGTGTGGGGGGAACCTCTAAAAGCAGGTGCCACATATTCTTCCCCTCTCCTCCTGCACACTCCTTCCATAGGCCTATGCACATCTTTCCTAGTCCCTTCCCTTGAATAACTCTTAGAGTGGGTTTTGTTGTACCTCGTGGCTTTTCTCACAGCGTGGACAGTGCCGCTTAATAAATAATAGTTACACAGAGAAACCTCAGAAAAAAATAAAAAGAAGTTAAAATAAAAATCAGCAACCATGAAGCAAGCTATTTTAAATATATCTCTCTCCCTTTTCTTGCCCCACTTACAGGGTGGACTGTATACCAAAGACATGCCAGTTGACTGTGAACTGCAAATACATAATAAATAATATTTTATTATAAATATAGCCCATGCAATATTTCATATATGTTTGCACTTTTCAAAAGCTTATCTGAAGCTAATCTGAAGCTCTGGTTTAACTAACAAATCTGCATTTATTTGACAACTCTGTCAAAAACAAAAAAGGCCGTAATTTGTTTCATGGTACTTTGGTTAAGGTATTGGGCTTGAAAACAGAAACAAAAAGACTTCCATGCAGTTTTTTTGTTTGGTTGGTTGGTTTTGGTTTTTTGTTTGTTTGATTGTTTGTTTGTTTTTTTGAGACAGGGTTTCTCTTTGAAGCTTTGGACCCTGTCCTGGAACTCACTCTGTAGACCAAGCTGGCCTCAGACTCACAGAGATCTTCCTGCCTCTGCCTCCCGAGTGCTGGGGTTAAGGGTGTGCGCCACCACTGCCCCACTCATGCAGTTTTATGAGATGAAATATAACTGGATTTGGGGCTAGTATACCTAGACCCAGTACTTGAGAAGCTAAGACGGGAGGGTTCTCATGTGTTCAAGGCCAGCGTGGGCTACAGAGTGAGGCTCTGTCATAAAAAGAGAGGGAGACTAGAACTTGGACACAAGCGTTTTGTTTATCTGGTGTTTAATTTCTTTGAGACAGAACCTGACACTATAACCCTGGATGGCCTTAAACTCCCAACAAACCCTGCTACCTCAGCTTCCAGAGTGCTGGGATCACACAGGCTAAGCCTTTTTTAATTTAACAGAAGGGCTATGTAAATCCAGCATGGTGGAGACAGCTGGCAGAGGAAAACAGGAAACACAGACCTGGCCCCTCCTGTCAGACTGGTTGGTGACTACCTTCAGGTGGGAACCCCAACATGACGGTGGCACTCAACTTCCAGATGCCAACCAGACCCTCCCAGATAACATCTGAGCTGTGTCTGATCACATGGAGAAGCAGAATAACAATGGGGACCTTCAGGTCACCTCCATGTTCTCTAACAGGAGCATGAGTGTCCTTGGAACACTGGGGAGTAGGACACATAGTTCTCGGCTGACTGCGGTGGGGTCCCTGTGACCAACTCCAGTGTGGTTGTGCCAGTCTGTCACTCCTAGTCAAAGGCCACTGTTTGGACATGACAGCCAGATTATGCCTTCCAGGATATAGGGCTGGCACTTGTGTTACCAGGAATTTGGGGGAGTCTCGTTAAGATTGACACATGTAACCAGAGAAACTAGGGAAACCAGGATCCCTACTTGGGAGTCTTAGTTTCATTAATAAAATAGCCAAAGGACAAACAGAAAAGAAAACCCAAGCCGGGCGTTAATCCCAGCACTTGGGAGGCAGAGCCAGATGGATCTCTGTGAGTTCGAGGCCAGCCTGGTCTACAGAATAAACTCTAGGACAGGCACCAAAACTACACAGAGAAACCCTGTCTTGAAAAAAAACAAAAAACAAAAAACAAAAACAAAAATGAAAACCCGAAGACAATTTTATTAGTGTTTAAAAGAAAAAATCCACGCCGGGCGGTGGTGGCGCATGCCTTTAATCCCAGCACTCGGGAGGCTGAGGCAGGCGGATCTCTGTGAGTTCGAGGCCAGCCTGGTCTGCAAAGTGAGTTCCAGGAAAGGTGCAAAGCTACACAGAGAAACCCTGTCTCAAAAAAAAAAAAAAGAAAGAAAGAAAGAAAGAAAGAAAGAAAGAAAGAAAGAAAGAAAGAAAGAAAGAAGAATCCAGAACAGGCAAGCTGTAAATCTTGGCAGCTACCTGGAGGGGAAGATGGAGAAATGAAAAAAAAGATCAGGCCATTTCAGTTAAACCAGCATGGAGGTCAGCCACATGATGGACAAGCATCCACATGGCAGGAAGGGAAACTTTGGAAAGAGATGAAAATGCCCAGGTACCAGTGGAAGCATTCTTAGGACCTGGCCAGAATCCAACAGAAAAAGGGGAAGTTATACCGTCCTGAGTCAGCACTCAGAGGGCAGGCAGGCCCAACAGAACCTCACACACTCAGGAGCAACTGCATTCGGGGCGGGAATTCTGGGAAGGAAAAGTGAATTATCTCATTGAAGGGAAAATGAGTCCGTCCACCTCTAGCATAGCTTAAGGTGAACCCATCTTCCCAAGGGGTGGTTCCTTGTCCAAGTGATGGACCTACCCAACTTAGTTCTTAAGGGAGTAGAAAATGGCATGTCTCTACCCTGAGTAGATTCTACAGTTGTACCACCCTGGCCCTTGGAACTCTGGGATTCTATTAGGCTATGTTTTCAGATTCTGGAAATCACTGGAATTGTAAGACCTACCTATCACTATTGCTTTTGAGGGAAAGATGCATGCCTGGTGACATGTTGGTCTTAAGAGAGGCCACTTCCTCACAAACTACCTTTGGTTCATCTCAATCTCTCTCGACCCAGTCTCCAACGATGTCCTACTTATATCCCAGACTGGCCTCAACCTCCATGTGTAGATGGGGGATGGCCTTGAACTACTGATCCTTCTGCCTCTACCTCCCAAGTGCTGGGATTACAGGCATGCATGATCATACTGTTTTATGCAGTACTGGAGACTGAACCCAGGGCTTATGGCACCCTGGGCAAGCACTCTGCCATCTGAACTAAATCATAATCACCCTGACCTTGGCCTCTTTGGGGGAATGTCCTGTTCCTTTCCCTGAAGCTCCACTTTCATCTGAAACTACAATTGCATCTTTTGAGCTGGCACAATTCCAGATGCTCTGAGTGGCATGTTTAACACCTCCTGAGGCTTCTGAATCTACAGGACTGTAGTCAACTCAGGTAAGTCTGTCCACAAAACCACCTCCAAAAAATGAAGAAATGTCTTGCGCCCAGCCTTAGTTTTCAAGGACCTCAGTACTGGATTGTTTGTATGTATTTTATGTATTTTATTTTTCATTTTTAGACAGTGAGTGAATAGTGATTGTCAACATTTACTGCCAATCGCATTATAATCAATCTATTATTTTATCTAAATAAATCAGATCTCGTGGCTTTCTAGGTGGAGGCAGGATGGTCAATCAGTTCAGGGTAATCCTCAGCAGCATATTGTTAGGTTTCACACTGGGACAAACTGTTGAGATGCCTATTTAACATATCAAAGAGGCCATTAGCCACCAGGTTCTCCCAGCATCCCTCAGTCCCAACTTGTAACAGGGCCCCCCTGACTGGCATACCCCACCTCCTACCCAAAACTTCTCCAGCCCAGGGCTGAGCTGCCCTTCCCCCTGTAGTCGGACTTTCTTTGGATCACCAGCTCCCACATAACTACACAGAGACTTCTTATGAATCATAAAAGCTTGGCCTTAGCTTAGGCTTGTTTCCAACTAGCTCTTATAACTTAAATTAACCTGTTTATGTTAATCTACATTCTGCTACATGGCTCGTTGTCTCTCCTCTATACTGTATGTCTGACTTCCTCTCAGATTTTCCCCCAAGTTCCTCTCTCCCCGGAAGTCCCGCCTATCCTCTCCTGCCTACCTAATGGTCATTCAGCTCTTCATTAAAGCATTCGGAAGGTGCCTTAGGCAGGTGAGGTTAAACAGCGACACATCTTCTCACAGTGTGATCAAACATCCCCAACATCCCCCAACTGCCCTTCCCTCTATAATCCAACCATTCCGTTTACCTGAGGCTCTTTCCCTCTGCTCTCTTTTGGACATCCTGGCTACTGCACCTGGTCCCCCTCTCTCCCCTCTCACATCTCCCTTCCCCTTCTCCTCTCCTCACATGGCTCAGGGACATGTCCACTCTGGACTCTCCCAGATGTCCCTATCTTTGGCTATGTTCTCCCACACATCTACAATAAACCTTCTCTCCACCATACCTAGGAGCAGTCATGTCCTTTCTTTCCTTTTTATTTATATCTCCTCTGTATTTATTTTTTTTTTCATTCACATATGAAGTCCAGTTTGGTTATAGGAGACCTTGTCTCAAACCAAACAAAATAAACAAGTAGTAAATAAAGGAATAGCACATCATTGAAAGAAATTAGCATCACTCAGTGGCAAGAGAGAACTCTGAAGTATTGCCCCACATAGGAAAATGCACATATATTAAACAAAAATGAAAGCTACGCAGTGATAGCTGACCATTATAGATTGGAAGTTACGTAACAAATATGTTATAACTGTTCTTTTTGCTTAAACTTTCAAAAACCATGCTATTATTTTTCAGGCATTTTCTTAACCAGTGTTCTATTGCTGTGAAGAGAGGACATGACCAAGGCAACTCTTACAGAGGAAAGCTCTAAGAGGCTCGCTCACAGTTTCAAAGGTTTAGTCTGTTATCGTCCTGGCAGGGAGCATGCCAGCAAACACGGCATTAGAGTTGTAGCCGACAGCTACATCTTGGTCCATGGGATACTGGGCCTGGCTGGAGCTTCTGAAACCTCAAAGCCCACTCCCAGTGACACGCTTGCTCCGACAAGGCCACCCCTCCTAATCCTTGTAACCCTTTCAAACAGTTCCACGCCCCGTGACCAAGCGTTTAAGTACATGAGCCTATGGGGGCCATTCTCATTCAAACTGCCACAGACATAAAGATGAAAAACTCAGGGCTTCCAGAGGGTTTCTGTGTCTAGTAATCATTGTATAGTCATGCATGTACATAATGTATTGTCACAAAACAGCATGGTGGTAGCGAGAGAATAGGAAACAGTAGAAGCCATAGCACTCATCAGTTTTCGTAAGAACGTAGTAATTTCCCAAGTCTTCTCCCTGTGTTTTCTACATGTTCCATAGAAGTATACATTGCTTCTCAAATAAGACAGTAATACATTTAAATACGAAAAACTTATCTGACTGAAGAAAATTATCATTTTAATGCCCACGGCACCTTCCCACAGCATACATTATGAAGTGAATTTTGGGGAGTGACATCATTCCGAGTTTTACCTACCCGAAAGTCCCCTGGGCAGCTCTGATCATGGAACTTTAATTGGAATTTCACATGAGATTTAATTTACACATTTTCATTTGTGCATGCGCATGTGAGCTTATTATCTGTAGGAATTCCCATAGGCACACGTGTGGGGAGGCCGGCCACTGACATTCAGTACCTTCTTTGGTGACTCTTCTGGCTCGTTCTTTGAGATAGGCTTTCTCACTCAGTCTGGAGCTCAGCGCTTGGGCTAGGCTCCCTGGCTAATGAGCTCCCGAGATTTGCCTGTCTCCACTTTCTAGCTCTCCTCCTCACAGGAGGGTTATAGACATGCAGCACAGTGCCTGGCTTTCACATGGGGGGCTGGGCTGCTCCCCTCGGGTCCCCTTGCTTGCCCAACTGGCAATGTACTGACTGAGCCGTCTCCCCAGCCCCACGGGTCTGCCTTTTTGAGGATCTCTCTTCAAAATCAACTGGCTAATTAGATTCTGTGATCTCAGCCGTCACTGCACTGCATATTCAAAAAAAAAAAAAAAATCCTTTCAAACAAGATGAAATAGGAAATTTATCAGCCTAGAAAACTAAATAATTAAAAGCAGAGTTCCTGGAGCTTTTGGTAGCCATTTGAATGGATGGAGAAATATTGGGCTTTACAGCTAGCAAGGAAAAGAACACGCAATTTAAACGTGTTTCCAACTTGTCCCCTCAGTGTGTCCTGAAAAAGTCAGCCACCCTTCAGAGAATTACAGACTCTTCTGCACTGAGGTCACCATGCTGGCGATTAAGGAACAGGTTTTTCCACTGCATATCAAAGAAAGGGCCTCTGAAGGGCATGGGGCAGGCCCCACGTGAACAGTGAACTAATATGATTTCAATGGCTCTTATATCATCACTAATAAGAGTTATTTTTACAGGAAGCTGCCTCTAGCCAAACATATGCTCCTAGCTTTTGCTTTAAAAGAGCGACGCCAATCACTGACCTTATCCTTTAATTGCCTCATACGTAATAGAAAAGATTTTCTGCGTAACGGGCAAGCCCGAACAGCAACTTGGAAGCCAAGAGTTTCTATAAACGTTCACTGGGAGGTGGGGCCTGGAGCCTCTCAAAGAATGCAAGAGGTTGGAGGAGAGGTCTCTTCCAGAAGAGGTCTGAGGTCCACAGGAAGGTGTACGGTCTACCTTCCTATGCAGAAGAATTCTGACTGCTTCTCAGAGAGAGGCTACAAACGTGACAGCCTCTAGCCGGAGTGAGTCACCGTTTGTACAACTCCATAGTGTTGGCAGCCCACCCCTGCTCTAGCTCACAGTTTTTGTTTTCTCGGTATGATAATTAGTTGTTGGCACTGTGAGTGCATCTCCTGAGTAAAGAGAAAAGAAAAATATGGGCACCTGTTATTTCTAGAATGAGTAGTGTTCTATGCATGGTATTATTGAGGTAAGCCATCTGCTCGGAGTCCAAGTGTTGGCCAGCCCTGGGCCATGCAGCTTAGAGCTCTCTAGTTCTCTCCTGGTACTCTTATCCCAGTAATGGAACATGAATGGTATATCCACTCTCCTGCCTTCTGCTGGGTTAAACAGATACGAAGCATCCTGTAAGGGGAAAAACAAAAACAAAAAACAAAACAGTAGTTCCTCAGAGCTAGAAAAACTTGAAGGTTATTACTTTGTGGCTTCCATCTTGGGCTTGGGCTATGCATGAGAATCTCTCTAAGACCTTTCAAGAAGTTTCCCTGGTACAGTAGGGCCCGCAATAGCACTGGCATTGTTCTAAAGCTCCTGTGAACAACCAAGATGGACAACCACTGATCTTGCCCATCAAAACCCTTTCAGGTGATACTGAGACCCCGAGAGGCTGACGGATGGTTCTGGAGCCCTACAATGCCTTCGTAATTTGATCTGCATGTAGGTCTTCTAGACTACAGAATCCAACAACCAACCCTCTCTGTTTGTCTGTATTATTGTCTGGTTTGGGGTTTTTGACAAACTGGTATCACTATTTTACACAGGCTAGATTTAAACTGGGGTTCTTCTCCTTTGGCAAATCCAGCTAGGATAGTATATGGTACAAGAGCTCCTACTTGGACCCCAAACTGTGCAGCAGCTATTTCTGTGCCCGGCCCATGACCCCTTACCCTGGCCATTTGGTGCATGGTCAGCCTTCCAGTGGGCTGCATCTCCACAGCTAACGTTTTCCTTCTTCTGCTTATTTTCTCTGTGCCTGATGCCCAGGTTGTACGTGTTCACCAGGACTTTGACACACCAGAAGCCCCAGAAACAGAATAATCTGCCTCTTTTCAGCCTTCAGTCCCACACTGACAATGACAGGAATTGGAGGTTCCAGTTTCTAGCCCCTCAGACCTGCTAGACACTTCTACCGGCCTCACTAACTCACCTTTTACTAGTGACCCTTTTTACCTCCTTCCTTTCCTAACTCTTATCTAATACTTCCTAAGCTTATTCTCCAGAACACTGATGCCCATCTGACTCTGTCAGTTTATAGCCTGTGTGTGTGTGTGTGTGTGTGTGTGTGTATGTGTGTGTGTGTGTGTGTTTGTGTGTACATGTGCATGCAAACGTGCCCACACATGAGCATATGCCAAGGTGAGCGTGTAGAAGCCAATGAATAACGTATTGGAGGTCAACTCTCTCCTTCCACCATGCGATCAAACTCAGATCCTCAGGCTTAGCAGCAAGTGCTTTTAGCCACGGAGTCATCTTGCTGAGCCTAGCCAAAGCAATTTTAAGAAAATCATTTTACCTCTCTGCTGGGGCCTGTTCTCAAAAGCACAGTAAGGATTTTAGAGTCTCCTGTGGTCATCACCATCTGCATAGGGCTGCTTCATGTATCCACCAAGGCCTTCCCTGCCCCAGCCTCCATCTGCTTACTCCCAGACCTCACCTCTCAGCTTGCTCCTCCTCCACAGTGCTCTCCAACCATAGTTTCTGAATTCTTGCAACAAACCATGTTCTCACTTGCTTCGGGCCTCTTACTCACGCTGTCCCTCTGCCTGGAACATTCTCCTTCCTTCTGTTGGTTTGGCTTCCTGGTAGATTCCTCCCACTTTGCATTTAAATATCATTTCCTGTAGAGATGCCTTGTCTGACTCCATTATTTGCCGTGGAGAATAATGCCTGGAATGCTGGGCGGCGCCTCTTAGCGGAACTCCCTTTTGTGTCCATAAGCCCACCTCACTCTCAGTCCCCAGCCATCATTATTATTCTTTACATTCTTATTTTGGTTTTTCAAGACAGAGTTTCTCTGTCTGTTTCTCAATTCTACCTGTCCTGGAATTCCCTCTGAGATCAGGCTGGTCTCAAACTCACACATATCCACTTGCCTCTGCCTCCTGAGTGCTGGGATTAAAGGTGAGAACCACCACTGTCCCTAGTCTTTCCATTCTTCGAGGGCAGGCCCTCAATCCATCTTCCTCTCTGCTGTAACCCTGGGATCGAGGCGAGGGCCTGTCATCTTGAGTATGTAATAAATAAGTGTCAACTGAAACATATACTTGTTTACTGAGCCTCAAATTTGGAGAATAACAGAATCTTGGAATAAACTTAAAACCAAGTTTCCCGACACAGGTCCTGCTTGTACTGTGGCAAGGTACAGACATCCCTTCCCCCACAACCCAGTACTTCTGCTTGAAACCTGAGGAGAAGAGCTTCTGTCAAAGATGGGGTTTCCTGCAACTGAGGAGGGCTTTATATTTTCTCACCCACGTAGGTGGCATCACTATTAACCTGAAAAGTTAAAACTGGGCACAACGGTGTTAAAATAATCCAGTCCCGTACTCAAACTAGACCAGGTTGAAATGAGGAAAAGAACTAAGAGGATGCACAGTCACTAAACGTTGATGACTTCGGAAAAGAGAACTGGGGATAGAGCTCAGCTTGGCTTTCTCTAAGGCCCAGGGTTTGATCCTCAGTACCAAGGAATGTGGTGGAGAAGGGGGTTCTGGGAAAACAAAGTGAAAGGAAGGGACTGGGAAAAGTTAGCAGCGCACGTTGCTCACGGGCAAGGTGTTCCTATGGCAGCCACAGAGTGACCATCAGCTGTGGGGTCTTCCTAGGGAGCGCCTCTCTCCATACGCCTTTACCCCATACTCCTTTCCCTTGGATGCCTGGTGGGCTTTACCTTAGCAATCCCTGGGTCCACCAGAGAGGGGGCTGTGTTTGAAGAGTCAACTTTCACCAGTTTCAGCAGGAAATCCAAATGTTTTAGCATGGTGTAGCCATCTCTTGGGGTCACGCACGTTGGCCTACCTTTCCCTCTTGGCTCATCTACTTCCATATTCTACCCCATACTCTGCTTTTGCTTTGTTTATTTCTCTGACGGGATCTCATGGCATTCATGCCAGCCACAGACTTGCCATGTAGCCAAGGCTGGCCTTGAACAGCCAGTCTTCCTACCTCCACTTTGCCAGTGCTGACTGCTGGCATGCGCCACCACCCCTGGTTTGTACACTGGTGCTCAAACCTATGACCTTGGGCGTACCCGTATCTCTACCAGTTGAGATCCACCCGCGGTCCCTCACATGTTCCTTCTCTATTTGTTCACAGGCATAATACTCTTCCACATTTCAGTCAGCAGATACTCTTCACCTGATCCCAGAACTCCCCCACCCTTATATCAGTTTGGCTTGCCAACTCTTCTTCATCCTCTGAGGCTCAGCCCCTCCCCAGAATAGGCTCCTTTCAATGCTCGGCCTGGATTCCACTCTGCTCTCACTGGTCCCTGATGTTCCCTCCAACATGTTTATAGTTGGATGTTGTTGTTGTTTGAGATGCGTCTCACTATATAACCCAGGCTGGCCTTGGGATTGCAAGTGTGAGCCATGATGGCTGGCTAACATTTATTCTTTGAAAGAATTTGTTGTCTGCCCTCCACCAGCCAGAATCACTTCAGGAACAGCCTGAGGAGAAGCCCCATGTCACCGGAATCTCTGTCCCCTTTTGTGATGAACATGGTAATTTTGCTAGTCAACAAATCTTTGCTCAAATACACTCAAGATTGCAATCAGCACTGGGCAGTGGTGGAGCATGACTTTAATCCCAGCACTCGGGAGGCAGAGGCAGGCGGATCTCCGTGAGTTCGAGGCCAACCTGGTCTGGAAAGCCAGTTCCAGGACAGACTCCAAAGCTACACAGAGAAACCCTGTCTCAAGCAAAAACCGAAACAAAACAAAAGATTGTAATCAGCTTTTGTGTAACCTGACCCCTGCTTGAATACTAGAAGACACATTTTAACAACCTGCTGATGACTGACTTGCTACCAAATTCTGACTTTAAAACATGTTTTTACCATGTAGCCTTTAAGTGCATTCAATAAATTGGCATGATTTGGGAAAAAGAAAAAAAAAAGGAGTGGCCCAGTGTCTCCTTTTCGGGGCTATTACCTCAGACAGCCATCCTGGTACCACGAACCTGGGCAGCTGGCCGCTGGCGGAAAAGAAAGCACTACAAATGTTGCATGTGAACCTTGTTGCTCCTAGAGTGCTCACCTGGGGGTGTGTGTGTGTGTGTGTGTGCGCGCGCGCGCGCGCGCTATGAGATGACAAGAATGACGAAAAGTGGATAAACAATTCTTAAGAAGCTCGCTTCCCCATCTAAGTGCTAACCAGGCTGACCTTCCTTAGCCTCTGATATCAGGCAAGAAGGCCTTTTTTTTTTGTTTTTTTTTCTATTTGAGTCGGGCTGAATAGGGGCCGTCCTGTGTTGAGATGAATGAAATCTGCTCAGGCACTGGAATTTGTTTCTGAGGGAGGAGTCATCCAAGAAGTCCTTCTCCTGCTCCACCCTGGCGCCTGCCCTAGGCGCACAGAGGCCAGCACGTCTGTACCCAGCCAGGAAAGGGCAGGGCAGCGAGCACCAGTTCGGGACAGCGGCAGGATGCTCAGCCTGTTCCAGGCCCTGCCGCAGCCCCTAGGGACCAGAGGCGGTGACACCCCTGTGCTTGTCCCAGGCCTTGGGCTTGGCTTTTGGTCTCTCGAAGTTGGTTCTGGATGTAACCTTGCATAAACCTGGCACACTGCCCACACTCCTGTGCACTGTAATAGCTCTAGTGATTGTTCTGGGAAGCAGTAGTGTGCCTACTTCTCTTACTCTGTGTGGAGTGCCTGTGATCGGTTTGAAACCTGGCCCCCAATCTGGTGTGTAGCTCAACTGTGTGGCTGTTTCTCCCGAGTTGGACATGACTGTTGCCATGTCGAAGTGGAGCAGTTCTCATTGACAGGAAGCTCTCAGGAGATCAGGCCCACTGACTTTCCCTGTCCATCACAGAGGGAGGGGAGAGGTTCACGGGGATCCCAGCCTTTATGGGATCCACAGGAGGCCCCTCTGGTCCCCCTGGTTTTACGTGAGGTAAATAGCTGACTGACTGGGACTCTTCAGTGGCATGGCTGCCTATGGGTTTCTCAAGGGAGGCTTCGCTAGAGTAGCTTCTCATAAGTCCATGCTATGGGAGGGACTCTGCTGTGCTGTAACTGCCTTGAACTGCCCATGTTCCTCTAAGCAACCCCAATAATGTCATCGGTGTACCAAGATGGACTTGTATGAAATCATTCCTTGGGCGACCCTCCCCATCGGAGTTTTCCAGGAAAAATCACAAGACAAGCTGTGTTGGATGAATACCTTTGACTCAAAACATGAGCGCTTCATAAACCATGATAAGAGCTTGGCATGTGGCATGTGTTTGGCGGAAAGCTTTCTTGGCATGTATAAGACTGTGGGTTCAGTCCCTAGCACCTCATAAAGCTAGGCGTTACGGTAATACATGCCTATAATCCCAGCACTCAGGAGTAAGAAACAGAAAGGACAGAAGTTCAAGGTCATCCTTGGCTACATACCAAGTTTGAGTACAGGCTACCAGATGATGTCTTAAAATAAATAAAGAATACAATGGCAATAGCTTTTATAACTTTCACGAAGACCAACTCCATTATGCCCACCAAGGATTTTTAAAGAAAAAGTTACCCTCCTCCTACTGATGAGGACATTGAGATGCTGAGCAGATGTGCAAAGGGAATGCCTTTGCTCCATCCTGTTGTTTGGATCTGTCCAGGACACACAGACACACAGAGAAGACTTCTGGGTGAGGCAGGCGAGAAAAGAATTCCTGAGGAGTCCACGATGTGATTTATCCAAGTTTTTTAATAAACATACTGGACAGCATGATTGTTATTTTAACTGAAAGATAAAAAAATTAGTTTGCAAAAGGGGTCAGGGGAGGCCAGAGGGGGTTATCGAATGAAATTGGATTATGGTAAGGGTGACAGTTTTTTTGCTTGGTTTTCTTTATTTTGCTCTGAGTACAGACTCAGTTCCCTAATAGTACCAGGAATATGAAGACTTGCTGTTTTTATTTTTGCTTGTTTATTCCTTCTCCCACACACACCCCCACACCCCAGAACCCTGCTATGTAGTCAAGGCTGACCAGGAAGTCACAATAGTCCTGATGCAGCCTCCTAATTTCTGGGATGGCAAATGTGAGTTCGGTCCATGATTCTTTTTTTTTTTTTTTAGTTTTTTTCGAGATGGGGTTTCTCTGTGTAGCTTTCCGCCTTTCCTGGAACTCGCTTTGGAGACCAGGCTGGCCTCGAACTCACAAAGATCCGCCTGCCTCTGCCTCCCGAGTGCTGGGATTAAAGGCGTGCGCCACCACCGCCTGGCTTGGTCCATGATTCTTAAATGTAGAACGGATGCAGTCTCAAATTGTGTCATCCGCTGCCCTAATGCCACCAGCTTTCACCTCCTGTAGATCAGCTCGGCACCTTTGACCCGCCATTCTTCCCACCAGCCCGTGTCCCCCAGCTGTCCACGTGACTCCTTTCATTGTCTTCTTCAGGCTTTCATTCAAAGCCACCTCTCCAGAGAAGCCTTCTCCGACCATTCTTTCCACTTAAAGTGAGTGTCCCCGCTGTCTGCAGGACCCCCATCCCAACTCCTGTCCACTTCCTTTACCTCTACCATCAACTGTATTTCATATCTTCGTATCTTGTTCTGTGTCTTTACAATAAACAGCCTATATCACCTACGTGAATGCAAAGACATTCATATATAACACAAATAATGTACTCAAAAGGAAAAGTAAAACCAAAATCGGAAGCGAATAACCTTTTGAATTAGTAGCATTTTCCTATTAAAGTATTTTTTAATTGTTATGTTTTATTCTATTTTATGTGTAAGGATGTTTTGCCAGCATGGATGTCTGTGCACCACATACACTTCTGGTATCTGTAAAGGTCAGAAAAGGGCATTAGATCCCCTGGAACTGGAGTTACAAATGATTGGGAGCTACCATGCAGGTGCCGGGAACTGAACTCGGGTCCTCTTCAAGAGCAGCCAGTGCTCCTAACTGCTGAGCCATCTCTCCAGCCCCCTATCGAAAGTCTTAATGCTTACTCCAAGAAAGCAGCACAGTGCATGATATTAAAGTGTTTCCATCTTTGTAGTGGTCCAGAGTTCTCCATGACCCAGAAAAATGATTTCCCATCAATTAAGTCACAAAGAAGAGGACTGTACAGTGACAGGTGATGACTATTATGAGCGGCCATGTGGGTGCTGGTAACCAGACTCAGAGCCTCTACAAGAATAGCAAATGTTCTCAACCTCTAAACCAGTGGTTCTCAACCTTCCCAATGCTGCGACCCTTTAATACAGTTCCTCATGCTGTGGCGACCCCAACCACAAAATTATTTCATTGCTACTTCATAACTGTAATTTTGCTACTGTTGTGAATCGTAATGTAAATATCTGATACGCAACTAGTGACATTTTACATTTAGTCACATCATTTCATTTTCCAGATGAGGCCCCTGCTGATTAGCTTATGCAACAAAGGCTTGGAGGTCTGGACCAAGTTGCACATCCGAACACCCCTGCAAACCCCCCTGACCCTTCACTGCTGCTCATCACACCCATGCATCCCCACTGCCTGTGACCAGCCAGAATGACCCCGTGAAAGGTCAGCAGCAGAGCAGCGCGTAGCTTGACAAACAGTTGCTGAGTGAATGTTTGTTGAAACCAGCGCCTCAACTGTTTTATGTGGCAGCTCTGATTGATAACTGTCAGGCCTTATAAACTAAATTTGGCTCTTTTGGATCGTGGAATATGTATAGGAAACAATAAGAATCTGAATGATACCGAAAATAGTATCATTCAAATGGGGGAACAGCTCTGAATTGTCCCATGACATTTGAAATGTGGTAAATGTCACCATCTGTGAGACTTTCACTTTGTTCCCCACACATGCTCGTGTACACGGGTTTCCAGGTCTGAGGACGCCTCAATCCAGGCTACGCTACATAGCAGAGCTGCCATTGTTCATCATTCAAGGCCTGGACTTGTTGAAACTATAACTTACCTGAAATTGGCTTCACAAACTCCAACTATTTCTTTCTTTTATCTTTTCTGATGAGGAATGGGGTGGGGGGGCAAAAAAAAAAAAGCTCCTTGTCAATACCTCAGAGTTAGAAGAAAGCCCAGAAGACAACCTCAAAGAATAATTCAACCTATAAATACACCCTTTGGTTAATCTTGGAGCTCTAAAGGTTGGGAAATTTTTTGCAGTTTCTCTTGGAATGGCAGGGACCTGGTACCAGTACAGTAACTGGCTGGAGCTGATTGACAGGCTCCTCTTCAGATGGCCACCTTCACCTCGGTTCCTTTCTTTTGACAACCCAGCTGAAGCCTTAACGAAGCAAAGGGCAAGAATGAAAAACCTATCAAGTGAGCCAAACCTCAAAATAGCAATCACTTGGGTCTGCAGAGCTGGCCGGTGGTTAAGAGTGTGGCGTGTTGCTCTCCCAGAGGACATCAGTTTAGTTCTAGCACCCATATCAACTGCCTGGAACTCAAACTCCAGAAGAATGTGATGCCTCAGGCCTCTGAGGGTATCTGTACTCATGTATCCATACTCACACACACATACACATACACATACACACAGGAAGAGATAACAACAACAAAAATACCAATTACTTGTTCACTGAGGCTGTTGTTAACATCAGCTCCTATAGTGTTTCATATATTTGCACTCACAACTATGTTCTCTTTCTAGTTCCCACATCGATAAGCAAATTATTACATTGGGCTTACTATAGGTGGCCATCGCCTCAGTATTCATACACTAATTCATTTTCATCGTTATTGCAATGCTCTGAGATAGTAAGGTTTTTCAGCTTTTCACTGCTGTGGCCTATGCCTGAGAGAAACAACTTCAAAGGAGGAAAGATTTTACTTTAGCTGGCATCTAAGAGATTTCACTCTAAAGTTGGCTGGAGTCATTTTGGGACCTGGGTGGGGGGGGCTGCAGATTATCATGAAAGCATGAATGTGTGGTAGAGGCTGCTTACCTGGTATGGAGGAAACAGGAAAAGTGGCAGGGAGGTGTCTACTTCCTCTAGACTCTACCTCCAAAACTGTCCGTCAATCCCAATAATGCCATGAAGTTATGAGATCAACAGTAGATTAACCCACTGGTTAGGTTAGAGTCCGCATGGCTGAGGAATAGGCCTTTAACATGTGAGGATTAGTTTGTTTGTTTGTTTGCTTTGGTAGGAGGGAGACTTTATATCTAAATCATAACAGGTAGAAACTATTTAACTATTTCTAGCTCTCTTTTCAGATGAGAAAACCCACAGGACAGAGTTTCAGACACTTTCCCAGATAACATTGCTAGCAGGCAGCGGGGCCAGGAGCTGAACTGTCGAACGCCAGAGCCTGACTTCCAGGCACAATGGAGTTCTTCTCTAGCTCCACAGTTAAGATTTCCGTTTTTGCTGGGCATGGCGTCACACATCTATAGTTCCAGCTCTGTAGGAGGCTAAGGTGGGACTTAAGTCTATGTGTTTGAGACCAGCAGGGGCAACATAGTGAAGCTCCTGGGTGACACAGAGAAACCCTGACTCAAAAAAATTAAAAACCAAAACCAAACAAAGAAATTGATGTCTGGTAAAAAGTATTCTTGCATCCCCAAAGCAGAAGGTCTGAATGCCTCTGGGCTCCAAACACCCTATGTTCACTGCTCCCACAGTCCTTCTTATCACACAGCCCTGAAATGTCTAAGTAAATGTCCTGTCTACTTCTGAAGCAAGGAAGTGTATCATTTGCCAGCATGCGGTGCACAGCACACACCAGGTGTCTGTTTCATAAACAATAAAATGGGTGCTTTCAACCTTTATATCTGTATCCTCCGGTCAGAGGGTTATCCTGTCAAAACGGGAGGCTGCAGCAGCCTATTGAAGGGTCTTGTTGCCTCTGGACTTGTCTTTCCATGGCAACACTCGCCTCTACAAGTGCAGAGAACATTCTGCTCTCCAATGCAGGAATTCAATGAAAAAATTCTTATGAAGTGCCTGACACTGAAAGGGGCTCACAATAGAGCATGTGCTATTTAGACACTTGAATATTTCATTTAATATCATTCTTCCCAAGGCACTCCCAGACCCAACTTAAACTCCTGCCTCCAGCCATGAGCACGTGGCTCCTTGCTCATCATCAACCTGTGTCGCTCCATCTGGCATAAATGGGAGAGTGCCAGAAGCCATGGAATAGTGAATAGGTCTCAGCTCTCAAGAGCAGAAACCAAACTTGATGCTTTGGAGTAAAGGTGTAAGAGGCATGCATGATGCTCTGATGTGAACACTCAAGAGAATGTGTGTTTGGAGGCTTTGAAATTTGCACCAACTTTTCCAAAGATAAAACAAGACTGAAAGCCATTCTGACTTGCAGATGGCTACTTTAATTCAACATCCTCAGATCCCTGTGGAAACTAGGCCAACAGCCCAGTGACCATTCTGTCCAGCGTCCAAGAGTTATTCAAAGACCTTCCTGCCTTCTAAACCTTGAGGGCTACTCTGGAGCCACTGGTCAACAAACAACTCCTGCAGATGTTTTCAGATCAGTAACAGCAACAGCCATGCAGAGTCCCGTGGACCCTGTTCATTCTATCTTCTAACTTTCTCTTTTGTACAGAGTTTTGTGTTGTCTGGCCTGGCCTCAAACGTACTATGATGGCCTCAAACCTTTGATCTTCACACCTCTACCTTCCAAGACATGAGATTATGGACACGTGACTCCATGCTTGGTTTGCTCGAGGTTGGGAATTGAACCCCATGCTTCATGTGTGTGAGGCAAGCTATTGACTCCTCTCTAAAGATGGAGAACACACCTGGGAGGCTTAAATAATGTGCTGCATACTTGGAAGTCTTCTAGTAAAGACACTGTCAGACTCAGGGATTATTACACTTGGCCATTAAACTATATGCATGGCCCCTAGTCGGATAACCCACCGTTTGATGATAATTATGGGGCTGGCTTAAATCTGCATATTGAATCATTGAGATAAAGAGATAAAATTCTTGTCTCTTATTTAGACTATTCCTCCTTCCTCACCCACACAGTAGTGGTATATTTCTATCAAACTGAATAAATACAGCTTGGCTTATGTGTCATTAAAAATAAAGGGAAGTTTTCCTTTTTCTGACGACTAAGTGTTTGTTCGTGTAGAATGACTTCCAATAAAATATAAGTGCATGTTAAACTTTGAAAACTTTTCAATGGTCAACTTCATTATAGAAATAGTACACATTTGGAGGCTCAAGAGATGGCTCGGAGATTTAAGAGCACTTGCTGCTTTTCCAGAGGACCAAAGTTTGGTTCCCAGCACCTATGTTGGGTGCTCACAACTGCCTCTATCTCCAGCATCGAGGGACCCAATACCCTCTTCGGGTTTCTGTAGGCACCTGCACACATGTGCCTTCCCTGAGGCCCTAGACATTAAATAAACTTTAAAATAAATACATAAGGTAAATAAATTGAAGTACTTTTAAAAAAACAGAGCACGTTTGGTAAAAATGAGAGTTTTAGCATCAGGAGAGATGTGTCCGTGGGTACAGGCTCTTGCTGCGTAAGCCTTCAACCTGAGTTCAGTCCCCAGAAGGCAGAAGGAGAGAACGGACTCCCACAAGTTTTCCTCTGACTCCCACACATACAACTGTACAGTCAAGTGCGCATGAACGTGTAGCTTAAGTTTTCCTGCCTGACCCACAGTCAGGATAAATCTCCCTCACCTGCCAGTCCCACAGCCACTCAGATCCGACCAAGTAAACACAGAGACTTATATTGGTTACAAACTGTATGGCCATGGCAGGCTTCTTGCTAACTGTTCTTACAGTTTAAATTAATCCATTTCTATTCATCTATACCTTGCCACGTGGCTCGTGGCTTACCGGCATCTTCACATGCTGTTTGTCATCGTGGCGGCTGGCAGTGTCTCTGACTCAGCCTTCCACTTCCCAGCTTTATTCTCCTCCTTGTCCCGCCTACACTTCCTGCCTAGCCAATGGCCAATCAGTGTTTTATTTATTGACTAATCAGCAACACATTTGCCATACAGAACACCCCACAGCATGAGCATGCTCTCACACGCGCGCGCACGTGCACAAACACACACATACACACACACACACAAAATAATAAACAAAAATTTAAAAAGAATATTTGACCCTAAACGTATTTTAAACTCTTTTTGTTCAGCTACATCTGAGAAGGAATTCTAGACAAAACTCCTCTCTAGGAAAACTCTGTATTAAAATTAAAAATAAAAATGACAGGCCTCATAGGCAGTCAGTGTTTTTAAATATGAATGACTAAACAGGAGAATTGTAGACAAGTATGCTGGTCTTCCTGCTGCTATGTCTTGTCAAGACAGCATGGGGGCGGGTCACAAAGGAAAAGCAGAACTGCTAACATGCTCTCAACCCTTTGCAGGTCTGACCTTTTCAATGCGGATGTTTTGGGATCACACAAAAAATTTCCAAAGAGCTGCCTTCTCTTCAGAAAGTTAATATAGATATAGATTGATTTAAGTTTTGTTTTGCTGAGGTTGAATCCAAGGCCCTGGGCATCCTAAGCAAATTCTTCACTGGTGAGCTGTATTCCTAGCCCTGTTATTATACTTTTAACAGAAAATAGCGCTTGTTTCTCTGGCAGAAGACCTGGATTTGGTTCTGGCCATCACATGGTGGCTCACAGCCATCTGAAACTTCAGTTCCAGGGCATCCAATGTTTCCTCAGACCTCCCCAGGCTCTTGGATGAGCATAGTACACATATATACACTCAGGCACACATGTATACACATAAATTAAATAGATATAGAAATATGTATTTTTGCCATTTGGAACACACACATGGAGCGGAATGAAGTTTCATACATAATAAGCATATCTAAGTACATATTCTATGCTTATGTATGCACAACTAAAATATTTAATTAAATATCCTGTTTATTATACTATAAAGACATAAATTTAGTTTCAAAACTTCCAAAAAATCTCATGAAAATCTTGAAGTGTGGTGGCAGGAGCCTGTCACCCTATCATTCAGGAGGCAGACGCAAAATGGAGGTCACCCTCTGCTACAGTCTCTGTCCCTGTCACTTACACAGTGAGGGGTGTAGTTAGAAGATCGGGAAGTTCAGTTCCAGCACTGTTAATTCTAGGTACCAGCACTTGGGGAGGCAGAGGCAGGCGGAGCTCTGTGAGTGTGAGGCCAGCCTGGTCTACAGAGCGAGATCCAGGACAGGAACCAAAACTACACGGAGAAACCCTGTCTTGAAAAAAACAAAAAAATAAACAAATAAATAGATAAAATAAAATAAAACAGGGGAAGCAGGTCATGTGTGGTGGTTCATTTGGGAGCCTGGAGCAGGAGGATTGCCACAAGTTTAGGCCAGCTTGGAACTCTAATGTGATTTCCCATCTTCTAAATAAATATATATTTACACTAAATATGAAATATATATTCATATTTTTCAGCATTTTTGACATTTTTGTAATAATACATACTTGCAATAAGTATGACATTGTAGAATCTTCCATCTACCTCTTGAAATAGTTGGGTTAACCTTTAGGTATATAACTTTTCATTCATTCTCATCTTTATGTATTTTAATAAAACAGAATGATTTAGTTTTCCTTAGAAAATATTAGGATGAAACATTCTTAACTTGTCAGTAGTTTATTTTTATTGCTATAACAAAATACCAGGATCCTGGTGATTTGTGAAAAATAGTTTGCTTTGGCTTATGGTTCTGGAAGTTTTGTGGCTCATCCTAACAGGGCACACAGTGGAAGCTGAGAAGTGAGCAGGTGTAGGAAAAAAAGGCACAAGGGGCAGATTCACTTTGTAATAGCTCTCTCACAAGACCTGCCCGGCCCCCCCCCCACGCCCCCCCCCCTCGTCGAGAGGATGGTGCCAATTCATTCATGGCAGTGTGGTCAAATCCCAAGCATCTTCTAAAGGCCTCCCCATTTCTCTGTACAGCCACAATGGGGATCAGTTTTGTAACACGTGAATCCCAGGGGCCATTTTCAAGCCATAGCAACTATATATATATACTATATGTAACAATATATATAAAATACATAAGTTTTAAGATTGGTACTTATTGCCGGGTGGTGGTGGTGCACGCCTTTAACCCCAGCACTTGGGAGGCAGAGGCAGGCAGATCTCTGAGAGTTTGAGGCCAGCCTGGGCTACAGAGTGAGTTCCAGGAAAGGCTCCAAAGCTACACAAAGAAACCCTGTTTCAAAAAAAGAAAAAGAAAAAGAAATAAATAAAATATAAAAAAGGTACTTATTGAGTCAGGTGCAGTGGTGCAAGTCTATAATTCTAGCCTGTGGGTGCGAGAATCAGGAAGTTTGAAATCAACATGTGATACGTGATATTCTCTCTCTCTCTCTGCACATATAGAAATACAGATAGACAGGATAATTTTAGAAGGGTTGCACAACTAACTTCACCACACTCCTGTCTTCCTACATTCTTGCTGTGTAACCAATTTGGCAGCAAGGGTCCTTACGTGGAGGGTCACACATATGAGCACTTATCTTTTACAAGGTTGATTCTGAAAGTTAGGATGCTTTGATTTACTTTGTTTTGCTTTGCTTTTGTTCGTTGATATGGAGTCTTACACTATAGCCCAGGCTGGCCTGGACCTCTTGGCAATCCTGTGTCAGCCTCCTGAGGGCTAGGATTATTTGTATGCTCCACCACGCCTAGCTTTTAAAGTAAGATTGCTGAGTCAGTAGACAAGGGTATTTCCATTTTGCATAAATATTGTTCAGTTATTTTCACAAATATTCACATTCCCCTGAACTAGATAAAAGTAACTATTTCTTCAGAGTCTTGCTTGTTTTGAGTGCATCCCATGTATATATGTTTATTTGAATTTATTTCTATTCTTCTGATTTTTTAAAATCTTATAAGCTTTGTCTATGACGTGGTTTGTCAGCTGGGCAAAGCGATGCGCTCTGTAATCCTAGCATTCAGGAGGATGAGTCAGGAGAATCATGAATTCAAGGCTAGCCAGGGCTATACAGCAATGCTGAGGACAGCCTGGGTCACAAATGTTTTCTTTATTGATTATTTTTGTTCTTACACTTTTCTAAGCATTTTTGGGTGGAAGTTCTATCAGCTTAGTCAAAAGGATTGACATGAACTTTGAAAACTTTCCCCACCTATTAAGCCAGCAAGTAATATAACAATATTCATTTTTTTAATCTTTTCAAGACATGGTTTCTCCATGTAGTTTTGGTGCCTGTCCTGGATCTTGCTCTGTAGACCAGGCTAGCTTCAAACTCACAGAGATCCGCCTGGCTCTGCCTCCCCAGTGCTGGGATTAAAGGCGTGGGCCACCACTGCCCGACAACAATATTAACTTTCATATGGACACTGAGAGTGCATCAGTACCAGAAATAGTATCACAGGATGAAATAACTGCTATGAACTGAGTCATGTCTCATCCAGCTTCACGTGTAGCAGCCTCACCCCTGACGTAGTGGTGTGTGGAGATGAAACTCTAGGAGATAATATTTCAATCAGAATGAGAAGTCCGTCATCTTGGATCAGTTCTTCTGTAAGAAGAGTCTCACCCTGTTATGTGCAGATGCAAGAAGGAGTTGATCATCTACATACCTGGAAAACAATCCTCACTGGAAACCAACCAAACACACCAGCACCTTAAAATCGGATTTCTAGGCTTCAAAACAGTGAGGAAATTCATTTCTGTCATTTAAGCACCCTAGTCTACAGTATTTTGTTACAGCATCTTGAACTGGCTAAGAGAGCAATGAACAAACTGAAAGATTACGCTGCCTAAAAAAGCTAGGTAGTGGAGTATGGTGGTACATTCTTACAATGCTCTGGAAGCTGAGGACTGCATAATAATGAGACCCTGTCTCAGCAGAAGGAGGGGAGAGGGAGACAGAGACAGACTGAAAGACACAGAGACAGAAAGATACTCGGAGAGAGATTGAGACATCAAGATCACTCAGCTCCATCAATTACTGATGGACTGATTACTGACACTTGGCCATTTCCTTTCAGAACTATTACTACATTTTCCCATTCACGTGTTTGATGCCTGGGCTAGGATACCCCAAAAGCCAGGTATAGCCAAAACCATCGACCATAGTGCCTGATCCTGTCTTCGTCATGTGACAGGGTCTTTCTCACATCATTGTAGCCCCTGGGAAACCGAACTTCTACACAGTGGCTCAGGACTCCAGTTGAGAAAGTCCCCGTGAAGGAGGCAGGAGCATCATGCTGCCTTAACTGCGGAAGTTAAATAACATCTCTTCTACTACTATGCTAAAGGGTGTGGATCCAACCAAACCCTTATACAATCAAGTGGAGCGAGATGCTCCCACCTGTCAGTGGGAACATAACTGAAGAACTTCATGTTTTAAAATTGTCACACTCAAATACATACACATAAGTAGATAGATATGTGTACGTGTACGTGTGTGTGTGTGTGTGTGTGTGTGTGTGTGTGTGTGTGTTAAATCTGTCTTTAATTCCCTGTAATTCTTACAACAAACCAATTGCTAGGAAGCATGTTGTTGGGCAGTTTGGGCTTGCCCAGGGTCACATAACTACTAAGAAGCAGAGGCAGGATTCAAGTCCCTTCTAGCAACAACTCTCAGGCTAGTCCTACTGAGTCACTTAAAAGGATACTCCATTTGTCTTAACGTTCACTATTGTCATCCCAACCGTTTTGGGTTGATATCACTGTGTATGATTTCCTGGGGGGCAGGGAACCCAGAAGAAATAGAATTGTGTTCCATTTAAATAAACACAATTTACGTAACCGAACAGCCCTAGGTAGAGTTTCAGATTGAAAGCAATCATGCTCAGGGATTGATTCATCCTAAGGCATATTTTTCTACAATAATAGGATGGAAACTCGTGGGTGGTTCTTTGTGGGTTGTTTTTTTTTTTTTGGGGGGGGGCTGCTCCTGTTGCTGGCCATGTCTGCTCAGCTCACTCTTCCTTCTCTGGAAGCAGCAGCTGATTCAAATTATCTGAGAAATTAACTCAGCTCTGTCTTCTGTGGCGCACATAGAGACATGGCCAAAGATCCTGTCTGCGGAGTAGAGAAGGCAAGACTAGTATCTCTCGTTTCCCTCTCCTGTCTTTCAGTCAATGCACATCACAACAGGCTATTCTACTCCACACAGAGCAACCCTCCCATGCCATGCATGGTTCATTTATGCAGAACACAGAAGAGCTAATGTACACCTTTGGACAAGTCAAGTTGAAAATGCAGCTTCCTGTCCTGTTAGCCAAGAGGTCATCTGCACCCGATCTCAAGGGTTAATCATTGAATGCAAATAGAGAAACATAATGACCAATTTTTAAAAATCATCTTATTAAAAGGCTATATAAATCCATTACCATTTGTAATTCCTATTTTATGTCTCAAAGTCACAAGGCCCTCCCATTCATAAATGATAATGACCTTCTCAGGATGTCCTGCGAACCTACTCCACTGATATCCACTAAGAATGTACATAGGCAGTGTTTCTGAAAAGGAATGCATGTCAGCGATGTTTCCCAGGTCTCTACTGATTGGATTCACACACTGATAAAGTCTTCCTGTAACTGTGTGAGGAGACAGAAATTGTTATAACAAGGAGGGTCAGATCCAAAAGGAGCCTCCCAAAACAAATTTTCTTTCACATAAATAATCATTGCAGGTTCTAAATCCTTTGTATAATTTTTAATAGAGGATACAATAACTCCACAAATATGAAGTCTTGGAAAACCGTAAAATTCATCGTTAGCATCAGATGAGTTATCACTGATGTTCAAATGAGCAATTTCTAACAAACTGATCTGTCCCTTGGGCTACACATTATCACAAGAAAGACAGGGTTTTATGTCTTTGTGACAGCAAAAGCTATGTCATAAACATATTTTGCACCACTTTATCAGAGAGAAAAAATCGAAGAAAGAAAAAAAAAGAGAGAGGCCCATGTGGGTGTCTGCGTGGGTGACGCAGCAGGCCCAGATAAGAGACAAGGAACAGAGTTGGGGAGAGGGTACACTTTGAATCGGCCATTACAGCTCCGCCTCAACTGAGGAACAGTTTATAATTCCATCTGAAAATGATGTAAGCAATAGGAATAAAAGAAGGTCAAATCTATTTGATAGATTGATAAATATATATATAATTATTTGTGGTATGAGTACCATGATTAGATATGATTTGGCAGCTGGTCATAGTGGCTCATACTAGTAGGCCCAGCATTTGGGAGGCAGAGGCAGGTAAGTTCTGGGCTATCCAGGGCTACATAGTGAGATGCCCCCCCATCTCCAAATATAAGCTAAATAAATTAAAACACCATGGACTGAGATTGAAGTTTGGGTGTTTCTTCTTGGGGTAGTATTGATTGTGTAACCTTTCATCTCGTACCTTTTTCTCCTGCAAAGGATCCAATTGGCCGAGCTGCTTGCAGTGGTTCACACCTGTAATCCCAGTACTCAGGAGGTTGAGACAAGACAAATTGTCTTAACAAACGACAATGGACACAAACAAGATGTACTAAGGAGGTGACTCAGTGGGTAGTGTGGTACACACACAGATAAATATACACATAGTAAATACACAAAATTAAAAAAAAATCAAGACCAATCCAATTTAATGAAGTAAAAACATTACAAATTTGAAACAAAATATAATAACAGAACTCTTTGGCACGTACACAATCAGAGGCATAGTCCCTGGTGGGTTTTCCGAAGCCCTGGTTGCATGCATGCCTACCACAGGGACTAGAGCATATAATCAAGTAACCCATGTCAAAGAGGAATGTGTCATATTTCTTATGACATGATCTATTTGTACTCTTTTCTTCTGTGGGACATCAGTCCCTCAACAGATATTCTCTTATAACCGTTTCTGTTTTCAAGGTGCTGTAAGAGAAATCTCATTAAATTCAGAACTTAAATGTATCACATGCCAACACTCTAAGTCTATAAAGAGTTTCTATATTATACTGGTGTTTGTCTCCTGCTTGATTAAAACCAAAAGGATGGATTTACTGGGAGTTTGCAAACAGGAACAAAGCCCTTCACACATAATTTAATACTGACAGTTTCTTTATGAGGCAGGTAGAGAAGCATTTCATTACTATTATTCTACAGATGAGAAGTTGGGCTCAGTAGCTGAGGGAAGGTTGTCACACAGTCCATCCCACTCTGGGTAGATAACGGTGATCAGTACTGCACAGCTCCTTTATTCATTTTTCGTATTATCGTGTAAATAATGTCAGCAAGGAGACTGGATATACCCTAAGAAAACAAATGGGGAACTAGAGAGGGATGGCTGAGTGTGTAAAGTGACTGCCATGTAAGCATGACCGCCTGAGTTTGGATCCCCAGAGGCCACGGAAAAAGCCAGGCACCATGGCATTTGTGGGTAATCTCAGGGCTGGAGAGGCAGAAACAGAAGGATGGCGGATGGGCTCTCGGACTATTCAGTCTAGCCAGTGGGTAAGCTTCAGATTCAGTAAGAGACCCTGCCTCAAAACGTAAGGTGGAGAAGCCAGCAGGGTGGAAGACACATTTAATCCCAGCCCTTGGGAGATGTTTGGTCCATTACAGCAAGTCCCAGGCCAACCAGGGTTACTTAGTAAGATCCTATCTTAAAATAGTAATAATAATAATAATAACAATACTAATACTACTACTACTAATAAAACAACAATGACAATAATAATGTGGACAAAAACAAAGATGTTGGGGGGAGTCTGAGAGAGTGAGAGAGGGAGTTGGGGTGAATATGATCAAAACACATTTGTAGATATGTATAAAACTGTCAAAGTATTTTAAAGCAAAAATTTAAAAAATAAGGTAGACAATGACGTCACCTGAGGTCTACCATTCATGTGTGTACACGCATACTCTACAGAGAGTATCGGGGAGAGAGAGTGGATAGAATTCCAAGTGTTCTTTGTAAATCTAGGATGGTCAGTATGAAAGGAGGGAAAACAGTGTCATCGGGGCTTAAAAGAGATATGATAAGAAAGGAGGGCCAGGGTCTCTTACCAGATCTCAGTGCATAGGATGTGATTGGAGTTAATGCAATAGTTTCACATGATCGGAGGAATTTAATGATCCCGACAAACAGCCCAGGGTCACAGATGTCGGCTTTATTTATCTTCTGATTGAGTTCATGAAAAACCATTGCCTACCACAGGCAGCCACTTCCACTGTGTGCTGAGGTTACGAAAATGAACAAGTGATGTTTTCTGATGAAAAGAGGGAAATAGTTTCATTAACTTAACGAAACCAAGGATTATTTTGCTATAAGAAACGGGGATATTTCCTTCCTGGAGCCTCTTGTTTCCTTCTCATTCTTCCTTAATAAATCTATATTCTTTTTTGAGAAAGAAAAAAGGAAGGAAGGAAGGAAGGAAGGAAGGAAGGAAGGAAGGAAGGAAGGAAGAAAGGAAGGAAGGAGAAACAAACAAACAGAGTGGCTAGAATAATGGCTCAGTGGTTAAGAGCACTTTCAGAGGACCCAAGTTCAATTCCTACATTGGGTAGCTTACAACCACCTGTTGTTCCAGCTCCAGGGGATCCAACAACCTCTTCTGGCTTCCTCAGACACCTACACACCTGTGGCATACACACACACAGGCACACACACACACACACACACACACACACACACACACACACACACACACACAAAGAGAGAGAGAGAGAAATAAAAAAATAAATTGCCCCCACTCTCAGGACAAGTAATGGCCCAACTGGCCTGTCCCAAGGGCAGCCGCTGATGTCACTCCTCTGAGGAAAGCTTCTCTGGGCCTTACTTACCTTTTTCCCCACCTTGCTCACCTGCAAACCAGAATGGATCTAATGCTCTGTGTGTGTGTGTGTGTGTGTGTGTGTGTGTGCATACTGTCATAGTCACTGTTCTATTACTGTGAAGAGACACCATGACCAAGGCAACTCTTACAAAAGAAAGCATTTCATTGACGGCTTGCTCATATTTTAGAGGATAAGTCTATGATCGTCATGGCAGGGAATGTGGTGGGAGGTGGGCAGGTATGGTTGTGAAGAAGTAGCTGAGAGCTTCACATCCTAATCTGCAAGCTGCAGGCAGAGGGGAGGGGGGTGAGGAGCAAGGGAGGGGAAGAGGAAGAGAGAGACGCTGTCTGGCATGGCTTTTGAAACCTCAAAGGCCACACCCAGTGGCACACCTACAACAAGGCTGTGCCTACTCCAACAAAGCTCCACCTTCTCATCCTTTCCAAACAGTTCACAAACCGGGTAATAAGCGTGCAGCTATACGAGCCCATGAAGACCACTCTTGTTCAAACCACTACTTGGGCACATCTCATGGGATGCAAAGCATGCATCGTGGCATTCATAGAACCTTGCATAAGGTCTAGGGTAGGCTAACTTACAGTGACAGCATCTAGAGGTGGTTTCTGAAGGACAGGAAGGATAGGTTAGCCTTCAGTTTGGGCTTCACCTCCTCCCCTGTAGTCTCTAGGAGACATTCCTCTTCACCCCAGGTCAATATAGAGTCTGTATGGTAGAATAATAGGAAATCAAATGGGGGTCCCAGAACCTCCTTTTCCCTAGGTTGTTTAGAAAGTCCCTCCTATGTATCACCCCAGTTCAATAAATGTCTGTTAAAACACTTTTCCAGGAAGGGCAATTAAAGGAACACGAAAGAAGTTGAGTGACCACCACTGTTTTCTAATGAGATTTGCTGAGGTCTAATTTACTATGAAAGCAACTGTTTTTCTTTTCATGGTGAAGTTTAGCTCTTATGGTATGGTAATCATTACCATAATCATGGCGGAGAACATTTCTATCATCTCAAAATATTTCCCTTTGAGCTCTGTTTTTAGATGACGCCTTTAGGAAAACCTTAGCCTACTGATGCTGTAGATGACATAATGTATCCTTGTGTCTTGGACAACTTAATCCATATCTCATAGACTCATACTCAAAAGAAACCTCTCCCCCAATTAACCTGCATGTTTCCCTTCTCTTTAGAGACTGCTATGTAAATGGTTTAACCATGTGGGGTCGTTGTTGTTGTTGCTGTTCTGTTTTGGTATTGTCTCATGAATTATAGGCTGGCCTCAAATCGCCTGAGGATGACCTTGAATTTCTGATCCTCCTACCTCTACCTCCCAACTTCTGGGATTCTAATCTCATGATGCTACCACGTCTGGTTTATGCCGTGATAAGGATCAAACCCAGGGTCTCATGCATGCTAAGCAAGCAGTCTGTCAACCATACTACATCCTCAGCCCTTAGAAGCATTTTACTAAGGGGGTGTCTTTTAGGTGCATCAAACTGGCCCAGTGCCTTTCTCTTGTTATTAGCAATAGTTCAGTTGTATTTCCTACTGGTGAACACATGCTGTATTTGGGTTTGACCTTTAAAATGAATGGAATGAGACAGCAAACAAGTGACTGAGTAAATGAATGATTACGTCCACCTCATAGACCAGGCAGCATCTGAAAGGCAAAGTGAGGTGAAGTGGCTGATAGAAAGCCACACACTGGCAGGCAAGCAGCGCCCAACCCAAAGCTAATCCCTTTTCCTATAAACACTATCTTAAAAAAAAAAATCTTATGAAATATCAACATCAAAGAGCATAAGTGGGAATGATTAAATGTTTTTGTTGTTAAGTGAACTTACTATGCAGAGGATAAATAAAGTGTGTAAGGGTTAGGGGTAAAATGAGGCATGAAAAAATAGGTCTTCTTGCTTACCCTAGCTTCCTTTGCATTAAACGGACTCAGCAAGAATTTTTGGAAAAGGGCTTTGTGAGGTTCTGCTTGCTTGTTTTACACACTTTGTTTCTGTCCATTGATTTTCTTTTATTGCAGTGTCTTTGGCGAGACAGGCACAATTACCTTCCCTGTCCTTCCCTATATTGTCCCAGTGAATGGAAAATGTCAGAAAAGACCCCACAGAGTAAGAGACCATCCATTGTCACACCCGTGCAGGCACTTTATTTTATTCCATTTTTCAAGGTTTGCATAGGTCAGGAACACATTTGAATGACATTTCTTTTGAGATGTTTTGTATCAGAACCGGAATCCGAAGAACTTCCTTGAGCATTACGTTATTGGGTCTGCGTTTTACAGATAACTCCGATTGCCACGGTCTTTGCAAAGAAAAACCTACTCTAGTGGCCCTCCCAAGGGAGTCAGCTGCTCTCCTGTGCTTTTTGTGTGTGTGTCTTCTGTCCATCCCCCTGCTCCCGCTCACAGATGCCTGCATCCTTGTTTCTTCCAGCCGTGCTTTCTCTTTCTGCTTGCCTTTCTGCGAGGCTCTCCCTCCCTCCCTCCTTCCCTCTGGCTT
Organism: Peromyscus californicus insignis; assembly: GCF_007827085.1. Classification (NCBI taxonomy): domain Eukaryota; kingdom Metazoa; phylum Chordata; class Mammalia; order Rodentia; family Cricetidae; genus Peromyscus; species Peromyscus californicus. The sequence continues at coordinate 29,929,331 of NW_026294525.1, forward strand.
AGGCTCTTTCTTACTCCTTCCCCCCCAGCTGCTTAACTACAGCTCCCACTGGAACCTACACAATCAAAAACAGCTCTCCTCCAGCAGCCTCCAGAAGCGCATCACCTGGAGCAGAGCGACTCGCTGCGGGCACCGGACGCGCGCTAGGTAGCTGGGGGCGGGGACGGTACCCTGATCCCTCCTGAGCGGCCGCCAGAGCATCTCCCCAGAGATTTGCCGTATCCGCCATCCGGCCCCCCGGGGTCCTGTTGCGGTGATGCTTACGTTTCGGAGCAATGATGGAAAGGGAAAAGCCACTGCCGGTGGCATCTGAAAGTGGGGCGAGTTACTGCAGTAGCTGCTGCTGCCGCAGAATGAGCGAGTGAAGAACTGAGAGAGAGCCCCGTTAGCCTCTCCATCCCGCTCGCTCGGTCTTCATTCACCATCTCCAGGAGGTGAACCGGGAACAGATGCAGTAACCAGGCGGGTGCCTCCCCGGATCTATAACTGTGAAGTCCCCACTGTGGAAGATGGTAAACAAAGACATGAATGGATTCCCAGTCAAGAAATGCTCAGCCTTCCAGTTTTTTAAGAAGCGGGTAAGGACAGGTTGTGTGTGTTGCTTTTGTTTTCTACGCTTCTCTCTGAAATGCTTTTGGACGTTTGCCTGGGGTAAGCCTCGGGTTTTGTTACTCAGTCCTTCGTGAAAAGCAGAGCTTCTGGTGTCAATGGTCAAGGTGAACAGTGACCCTGCCTTCACTCAGATTGGGTGGGGGGAGGGGGCGGGGGGCTGGTGGAAAGGAGGAGGCTCCGTGGAGTTGCATTGGTAGGAGGGGGGCTGGGCTGAGATGTCTACAAACGGGTTTGAGATGGGAACTGAGATTTCTCAATCAAAGCCATGCCCAAGATTACAAAGCAGTTTCAAAGAGAGCTGGCCTGAGTGCAGTTAATGGCAAGCAATTTAGTCTGGGCTAATTAAGTAGCTCCCTCTCTCTTATCTTTGAAGGATTCAACTTTTCCACACCTTTCCTCTCAAGGGCTGCTGCATTATCTTCTTCTTCAATCGTTAGAAGCAGCTTTGGCTCCTCAAATTCATTCTGCCAATAATTTGCTGTGCTGCTATCCCTGGTATAAATAGCCAAGGACCCGTGTGACCTTTCACAGAAATGACCGACTCCAACATTTCAAACCCTCTTTCAAGTTGCCTCAGTTTTGCTTAACACATGTGCCCCCACCAAAGGGAACAGGAAATGGCCTCGTTTTATAGCCTGAACTGTAATTGTGGGTTATGCTGCTGTACACATTTGTTTAAATTCCTTGTTCTTCCATTCACAGTATTAGTAATGTCACAGGGCTGTAAATGAATAGATCTTTCTCTATGCTTCAGAGATAAACACAATTCATTGCAGTGGCCACACTGGAGGTCTGTGGTTCTGCAAAAGTACACACGAGTGGGGGGTAAGGAATGAATGGTCGTTGGAAGACTGATGACTAACATTCTTATGGAGAGTATTTCTTAGGCAACAGAAGGCTTCTCCAGCTCCCAGTGGTTCCATGCTATTTAACACCCTGGGGCAGTTCTATCAAAATGCTACTCTCCATTCATTCATCCTCCCCTTCATTCAGGCCTTTTTTTTTTTTTTTTTTTTTTTAATGCCTTGCCTGAAATGGCAACAGAACACAATGAATTACAGGCTGGTCTGGCTTGCCTCATTGCACTGAAGGGTCAAGCTGGAAAGCCAGGTCTATGAGCAAGCAGCCTGTAAGGCCAGCCACAGTGTCAGCCGAAGCTCCTACACATCCTGGATAGACCTCCTCCGTCAATGGAGCCGTGGCTCCCAAAGTCTATGGCCAAGGGGTGTGCACTGAAACCTCAGTAAAGCGAATTCCTAAAGCTAGAGTGTCAGCGGAGGTCTTTCCCTAGTAGAGTCTGCAACCTGAATGAAAGTAAGTCAATATGGCTTCACACCCCTCCAAGTGCTACTTAGGTCTCCCCTAGAGCCAAAAGATGCCTTTCCAAAGGAAGAGCCCTTTCATTCAGTACTTAAATTCTCCACTCCCTTCTAACTAACTAGCCAAAGTTTGTTGCTGATTTTGTTTTTGTTTTTGTTTTGACCTGAGGTCTGGCTACACTGACCAGGCTGTCTTGAATGCCTGGGCTGAAGTGATCCTCCTGTCTCAGTTTCTTGAGTATTGGAACTATAGGCATATGCCATTGTACCTATCTTAATTAATATATTTGGTGGTATTGAGGACATTTTATTTTACTTATATCTTTTACAGTGCTGGCTCTCAAGCATGCAACTGCCTAGTGAACTCTATTACTCCCAGCCCTGGGTAGTTTAGAACCCTTTTTAACCAGGTATTCTTAATCAACCAAGTGTCTATTGCATTTTTTTTAATTTTAATTTTTATTTTGTAATGCCTTCTTATTTTCTTTGCCATCAAAACGTACTACTAGAAATACTAGTTTGCCATCTGGTTGCGTTTTGCTTAGAAGCATAATTTACCAATGTGCTTCAGGGAGCGCTTCCGCAGACCTTGGATTTTGGAAAAGAGTGAGACAAAGTACAGATGTCTTCTCAAGTACTTGGAGAGAGAAAGACATTTGCATCATGAGATCCAGCAGGCAGTTTCACTGGGCTCATCGAAATCTCGCTGGAGATCGGGTCAGAAATGTACCCACCCTGCCGCCTCTGCTCTCCCCACTCAAGGACAGCTAGCTGAGTAGAAGGTGACTTTGCATCAACTCATTGGTGGCCCCGAGGAGAAATTCCTTAATCCCTTGATTCCTGTCTACTTTGTTTCATTACACATGCGATTTCTTCTGTGTTCTAAATGCACAGTGTTTATACTGTGATCTTGCCTTTGCCGTTTTTAGTTTTGGCAGTTTTGTTTGATTGATTTGAGACAGGGTCTCTCTCTTCTAACCCAGCTTGGTCTCCAACGACTCATTATGTAGCTGAGGATGACCTTGAAATCCTGATCCTTCTGCCTCTGATGCCTGTGTGTTGAGATCATAACCATGCCTCATCATGCCTGGTTGTCGTCTTCTTCTTCTTCTTCTTCTTCTTCTTCTTCTTATTATTATTATTATTATTATTATTATTATTATTATATAGGTAATAAGAAAAGAAACGTGTAAAATTTGAAAACAGTAGAGAGGATTATCCACCTTTTCAGGACTTCTTCCTTCCCTCCTCAGAAATAACTGTGTCATAATGGTGTTGATTCTTGACCGAACTTTTCTATGTTCTTTACTTACAAATTCATATTCTATAAAGTCTTTGTTTTCAGCCAAGAAAAATCCATTTCCTTATGTTCTATTGTTAAAGTTCCACACATTTCTGCATATTTTAGTTTTAGTCCAACTAGACAGTCTTACAAAGCAAACCTTTGTCTGGTGCCCACACTGAACTGTGAACAGAACTGGTGCCCACACTGAACTGTTCTTGGGAGTGGGGGTGGAGGGGCTCATGCACTCATTTAAAATGGACAACTGAGTCTTGAACCCAATTTTTGATTGCAAAAGGCTAAAAGGCTGCTTCTTACACCTCTCGGTCATCCGGAGGGAACTTAAGGAGCTGCCAGAAGGGAATATGGCTAAAATGTCCCTATGTTTGCCCACCAGCAGACATTGATCAGTTCTGACTGGGTTTCGAATCTCCGGGAAGAAGTGCTCTCCATCAATGATATCATTAATCCTCATAGCAACCCAAGAGAAGAAAAGTTATTAAACATACAGTGTGACTTAGAGAGATTGAATAACTGCCCAAGGTCACATATACTGAAAGTAAGAGCTGAAATATGTATCTTGTTTGCCCAAAGATCAAGTCTGGTTTTTATTGTCGTTGTTGCTGAGACAGGGTCAAATCCAGGCTGGCCTCCACTCACCACGGGGCTGAGGCTGGCCTCAAACTCTTGACTACACCTCTCAAGTACTGAGATTATGGAGGGAGGGGTACCACCATGCCTGGTTCCAAGTCTGATACTTTTTAAATCTCGTACCATCCCTCTCTCCCCGATTTTCCTTTGTTTCGTATCAGACTCTCCTCCAGCCCCATGTGAAACAAGTGTGTCGCTACCCAGTGTCCAAAGCCCAGCCTCAGAAGATGAACTTCTCGCAGCTTCCTTGTCTCCTGGCAGTAGCAACAGTCACTAGAGACAGCTTGGCCGTGTGGAGGAGGGGCATCTGAGCTAAGTCAGGGCCGATGCTTTCCCCAAGATCCTCTGGACTAATGCTTCTCACCCTCGTGCTTAAAAAGCTGGACTAAACCAGCTCCATTTCACTTGACTGACTATTGCTAAGCTAAACTAAGTGAGACTTTCTATGTGTTAATGACAAATGAGCACTGAATGTGGACAGGTTATGTTTTATTCCAAGAGCCTCCAACATTTCAGTTAAGATGAGTGGAAAAATACCCTTCTCAGTTTTTATGGGAAAATCCAAGAGCTCTAGGATATATCAATTCTGATAAAGGTAATCCCTTTCCTCGGGTTTAAATCCCTGACGTGGATTCCTACAGAATGACCCAGAAAACACAAGCAAATGATTTTGCCTTGAATTTGATAATCCTTAGTGGAAATACACCAGGTATGTGAAAGAAAACTGATAACAGCCATGCTGTCATTGCCTTTTGTCAAATTTCAAAGGCATCTGACAGACAGAATTTTAGATTGGCAGCTGGGAGCCAGAAGCCTCAGGGATGATAGCTATAAATCTAGTATGTGGGATGCTGAAGTGGTAGAATTGCCTTGGGTTAGCAACCAGCCTGGGCTAACATAGTAAGACCCTGCCTTAAAGAAATCAAACACACACACACACACACACACACACACACACACACACACACACACACACGTACTCATGCACGCAAAGCATGAACCTCAGGCATCCTTTCATAGACCTTCCTGTATTAAAGATGAGAAAACCAATTGTGAGGACATTAACTAACTATTCTAGAATGGGGCTACACAAGCTTTGCATTCAAAGCTTTCACTTGCAGACCTAGAATGCTTGCTTCTTCTTCTTCTTCTTCTTCTTCTTCTTCTTCTTCTTCTTCTTCTTCTTCTTCTTCTTCTTCATTACGCTCTAAAACTAGTCATGTCTCATTCATCCCCTTTTCAACAGAGTAGGGACAAACACGGTTGTTGTTCCTCTGTTCTATCTCCAAGGAGTCAATTGCAGACTGTTCATCAACTCTGACAAGATGCTTATGTCTTGACTCTGTATTTTATGATTATGTGAATTTGAGCAATTCCTTCTATTGTTTTGTAGTAACAATAGCTTTTATAAAAACTGTCACTTATATGACATTGATCTTGTCAGAAGCAGCGAAAGATGCTGGGTGGTACCTCCTCAGAAAGCAGCCGGAGGAGGTCTGTTCTGAGGCCTGTCTACAAGGGTAAGACCTAGATTCTTCACTAAAAGGATAAAAATACAGAAAGGGGGTGCCTTCCACAGGCCCTGCCATGGTTTGCTCCCCAAGAGAACTTGCCATGCACCAAGAGGTTTTTTGGAGAGGGGGAGAATTGAAAGAGTGAAAGGCCATCTTGGAGTGGGGACATCAGAGAGGCAGGCAGACAGACAGACAGACAAGCAAAAGAAGAAAGAGCAAGAGAGCGAGAGAGAGGACTGTGACAGGCGGGCACTTTTAAGGGGTGTGCGTGCCACATAGCTGATGTGGAAAGGCACCTGGTGACCGGTGACTATATAACGCCGAGGCAGGCTGGACGGCGGGAACTAACATTGACAACACAGCAAAATGTAACGTTGTGATAAATCAGTGTGAAGCGAAGTTGAATCTTCCCAAGTGCTGAGAGCAAGGAGGTGACGTCACCATAAGAAAATTTTAGTTTCTGCTGTCAAGGAACTAACCGGGTTCAACCTTGCTTATCATCCCAGATCAGATGAGATTGGACACATTCAGAGTGGTATGGCCGTAGATTGGAGTTTCATAAGAAAAAAGTCCATCAGCAGAGCATGATGGTACATACCACTGGAGTCTCCGTGAGTTTGAGGCCTGCATGCTCTCTTCAGAGAGTTTCAGGTTAGTCAAGGCTACAGAGTCGAGCCTGTCTCCAAAAAGAAGAGGGAGGGAGAGGAGGAGGGAGAGAGAGAGAGAGAGAGAGAGAGAGAGAGAGAGAGAGAGAGAGAGAGAGAGAGAAGGGAGAAGGTTTGTGGACATGGTGGGTGGTAGTGGGAAGATCAGGAGATCAAGGCCAGTTTGGGCCACATGAGACCATCTCTCAGAAAACGACGGAAAAGAAATTTAATATAGATTTGATTCGAACATGTCAAAGGAGGAAAAGGTGCCTAGGAGAAGCACGGTTGTACACACCTGAATGGGGTTTGGGCCTCTCAAGAGTCGAGAGTCCCATTTGAGTGGACTGGCAACAGCCATGGAAACAATTTTGGTGGCTTCTGAAGTGACTTAAAGGGCTTAAAGAATTGAGTCAAAATGTTGGGGTTACTTATTTTTTTGTCTGGAAAACATTTCTTTAGGGAATGAAAATATGAGGCCGTTTATGAGATGCTTTACCCAGTTCACAGGCTGCCATGGCAAACACAGAGCACAACAGAATAATGCCGGTACCATAAGCAGGGTACAAGGAAGCCAAGGGATGTGACTGGACTGTAATTATGATCGGTAATCTCATTTATGAGGTTTGATTTAACCATGCCCTCCCAACACACACACACACACACACACACACACACACACACACACACACACACACACACACACACACATCCCAAACCAGGATCAACTCTGCAGTCCATGCTCCCCTTAAATCTGCAGCAAGGCTTCTAGCTCTGCCTCTTGAGTGCTAGGACTACAGATGTACCTCACCCTGGCTAGCCAAGGTCTCCTTCATTCTCAGTCAGCTCTTTTTCTGCCTGTCCCATTAGATACACCTGCCTCTCATCTACCCACCCACCCACCCTCCTCCCACCCCACCCCCCATGGCAATATCTCACTCTGTAGCGGGAGGCTTGCAGGGGGTTCACAGTGCACCTCAGATTAGCCTTCAAATCCTCCAGCTGAGATTGTGGTCCGTGCCACCACACCAGGTTGATTTTCCTTGCCCTGTCCCCTCAGCCTTGCTGGGTATGCTTCCAAGAGTTCTGAGCATACTACATATTTAAATTCTTACATAGAAAAAGCCCCAAGGGGGGTAGTTTATTATCATTTCAATTTCTCCGATTGAGAAAGTTGCCCTGAGACGTTCACAGCTCATTTAGTGACAAGGTCAGGATTTGGGCCCAAGTTCCGCTTTCCAAAGTCCAGGTCCTTCAACCCCGTACATCTTATTCTCTAGGCCATCCAACTCAGGAGTAAATAGAGAAGTGGAAAGGTGTGACCCCTGACTTCCTCTTTCCTCTAGGACTGCTGCCCGGAAGAGGAACAAAGGCGAGGCCTTCGACTTTGCTAAATGGAGCTAGCACACTTAAGAAGTGAAATTCAGCTCCTCTGAAATGGAAATGTTTTACAATGGTCCCGTAAACCGCACCTTTTCACTCCGCATTTCCTTTCTCTGTTCTAGTTGGAGGCTCCAATCCACCCAATCAAAACAACAAAGCCCCACCCCCCATGGAAACCCTCAAAGTTCCCTTAAAAAGATAACCTCTGCTGAGCTCTTACTGGGGACCAGGCATATGTAAAACACTTCACACCCAAGAGATAACCTCTGCTGAGCTCTTACTGGGGACCAGGCATATGTAAAACACTTCACACCCATTTTGTGGCCCGGGAAAGGATTGAGGCGCACAGAGCTAGGAAGAGGTGTGGCTGGGATTGAGATTGAGCAGTCAACTTTAATCCAGGCAAAGATCCCGCAATGCTTTTATATCTGTCTAGTCATGGCACTGGACTTGCAACTAAGATCCAAAGATTTCCACCCCCTAGCTATGGAGAGGTGTGTCTCCCACGCCGACTTCCAAGGGCAAGCAGGAACGTGTTTCGGCCTGTTGCGAATCTGTCTTAGGTTTCTGCTACACAAATCTGATCTTAGAGACTCTAATGGATTCCACTGAGCCTCTTCCAGTGTAACTAAAATCAGGCATGGTGCAACATGCCTTTCATCTCCACACTGACAGATCTCCTGCAGAGGCAGGCAGAGCTCTGTGAGTTCTGGTCCAGTCAACGTTACTGAGTGAGACTGTCTCAACCCCAACCCCCAAATATGTGTATCTAAAATCTGAGCTGCTAGGAAGTCTTAATTCCTGCCTGGGTCCCTCCCACAGCCCCATACAGTCCATGGCCCAGCCACCTGCTTATGCATCTGAAGATGCTATGGGCATGGAGGCATTTTACAGGGTGTACTGTGCCCTTGGGTTTATCAAAGCGCATGCGTTAAGTGAAAAAGACCGCCTAAGTAAATGAGTAAATTGCTTGTCCCTAACACTGGCTGTTTTTCTTCTATAAACAGGCGAGTGGCTTAGGAACCTAATGTGCCTTTGTTTCATGCTGGGCTGTAGATTAGATGTAGTGAAACTGAAAAATAACTTAAACCTGCCTCAAAAGCAAGTTAATGCTTGCCCTTAGCAGCCACTTAGGGAAACTGGACATCAGTCTCCTTGCTGACCCCATTGTCCACACTACAACCTCTGTTCTGTGGTGTGTTTCCTGTCACACTAAGACAAAGTCAGTTGAAACTGCTCAGTAGAAAAATCACTTGCCTAGCATGAATGAACCTCTAGCCCTACAGAGAAACAAAACCAGACATTATAGTCATTCACTAATCTATTTTACATTAATATAAATGATTGCCCTCAGCATTATACAGTATTGACATTATGCATTCTTCCACCTAGAATAGGAAGACAGTTTTCCGATTGTTATGGGGAGTCATTTTCTTGCTGAGGATGGAATGCAGGTCCTCGGGTACATGCTTAATACCCTGTTCTACCTGTGAGCTCCACTTCCCGACTTATTCCTCCCGTGTTTTAATATATTAGGAGCTTCAGTGTTTAGAAACAATTGAACTCAATGTGCATTTTTCACAGCGACTTATAGTTTGGACCTGGAGCAAGGCAGAAGCAGGATTGATGAGTTTGGCTATGTCAGGGAATTAGCCTCAAGTACTCGAGCAGAATGTGGATAATGAGCTGTGTGTGTGAAATGGGGATTCTGTCTCCCCAGGAACTCTCGAGAAAGTCCTGAGACAGGCTTGCACTACGCTGCCTGCCATGTTTTAGACACGCTGTGAGTGGCAGGCAGCGGGGCTCAGACTCTACTGTAGCGCAGCTGTGTGTTTCACACTGTGGGGAGGAGAGAGACCTGAGCTCACTCCGGTTTGAAGTGCTTCCCAAGGTCAGATAGTGGGAAGAGGAACGGCGAAAGCTGGGTGAGAAAAATCAAAAGTTCAAGGTCATCCTGGCTAGCAGTGAGCCTGGCACAGGTGACAGACCATCTCAAAAAAAATAAGGAAGTGCTTACGATCGATTCCTCTGCACAATGACCAAGGTGTCACAGGATTCAGAGAGAGAGAGAAACGATCAAATGAGAGCAATCAGGATCATGGAATACTATTCTTTCAGTCAGAAGATCTGGGGAGAAGCTAGGGTAGACTAAACCTCTGTACTGTATCTTCTTTTTAAGATTTATTTTATTTACTTATTTTTATTTATTTATTTATTTATTTTCCAGAGCTAAGGACCGAACCCAGGGCCTTGTGCTTGCTAGGCAAGCGCTCTACCACTGAGCTAAATCCCCAACCTCTTAAGATTTATTTTTATTATTTTAATTGTGTGTGTACCTAAGAGAGCACATGCCCACCAAGTCCAGAGATGTCAACCCCCCCCCCCCCCCCCCCGAAGCTGGGGTTACAGTTGGGTGTGAGCCGCCTGACGTGGGTGCTGGGAATCACTGAGCCATCACGCCAGCCCACTCTGTCCCATCTTTATACTTGACAGATTATTTCCCTATCACCTGTTTTATTTAAAACAACAACAAAAAAAAAAGGGTTTGGAGAGATGGCTCAGTGGATCAGCACATGTAATGCTTTTGCAGAGGGCCCAAGTTCATTCTCCAGCAACCACCTGGAACTCCAGCCCCCCCCCCACGGGGGAGGGGGGCGGGAAGGCCAGGGGGACAGAGACATTCCTGCCTCCTTAAGGAACCGCATTCATGTGCACATGCCTACACACACACACACACACACACACACACATAAAAACTTAGTGGCTTATTTGTTTGTTTTTGTTTTTAAGATGGATATATAATCCCTACACTGAGAAAGATCAGAAACTCAAGGCTATCTTCAGCCATATAGCAAGGAGAAGGCCAGCCTGGTCTACATGAGACCCTGTCTTTAAAAAAAAAAAAAAGCCTAATTAATAATTTAGGCCAAACTAAATTACTAATTACTAAGAGGTAGCTCATTGGAGCATATTTCAGTATGGTATTTTAAAACGCACATGAGTTAGAAGCTCAAAAGTTAGCCTGTAGATAACATTCATAATACTAGCAAGAGTCTCCTGAACATAAGTAGGCTGCTGCTTCCTGCCCACTGACAAAAGCCAGAGTTCCTCACTTGTCAGTATCTCTAGGTGTAGGCAGGGTCCTTGGTTCCTTGTGAGGATGACAGTGGCCCCATCCCATGGGGTCTCACAGGACAATCAGTTTTCTAGAAGTGAAGCCATAGGTTCTGTGTCTCCGGTGATGCAGTTCCCTCCCGTGTGGAAAGCAGCCTGCTCAGACCTCAGCCTCAGTGCCTCCTTTCAGTGGAGAAATAAGGACATGATGACCTACCTTGTTTCGGGGCCTGGGAGCAGGTGTCGTCAATAAGTGGCCAGGTCTGGTGGCAGACTGCATGCACCCCATGATGCTGGCAAGTTCCTAACCCATTACTTGTGGCAGGAGGAGGAGGACAAGGGGAGAGGAGAGAGAGAAGAAGAAGAACACAGAAGCAGCAGGCAGGAAGGCCCATGGGCTGCTGTTTGGGTCTCCCACGGCTGGCCCCTGCCGTTAGAGACCTGATTACCATGGAGCTTGTTTATTCTCACCTATTTCTTCGCAACAGTCTAAAATGACTTTTTAAGTATTTAGAAGATGAATGAACTCAAGGATGTAGACAACGGTAGGAGAGTCTTCCGGTTCGTATGGCAAGCTGTCAAATATTATTCTAATTGCTTTCTAGAGCCTCCTGGGGACATTTTTTTCCTGGGAGGAGCCCACTTCTGAGGTCCCCTTGGTCTCTTGTCCCTCCCTAAGTCAGGACAGTCACTCAGATGTGCTTGGGAAAATTGTTCTCTCTCTCTCTCTCTCTCTCTCTCTCTCTCTCTCTCTCTCTCTCTCTCTCTCTCTCTCTCTCTCTCTCTCCCCTAGATTGGGGCTCCAGAGAACCAAACAAGAATATCTGAGTGAGGTCAGCCAGCATGGATGACCTTGATAACCAAGAAACTTTAGTTTCTGGAAATACCAAGATCACCAAATCAGTTAAAATGTATCTAGAAACTAGTGTCCATATAGGACAGAAATTTAGAAGTTACCTGCGGGAGGGGGGGGGGGCTTTATGTGAAATTTAGCTGAATGTAAAATGTATCTAGAAACTAGTGTCCATATAGGACAGAAATTTAGATGTTAACTGGGGGGTGTGGGGAGGGGGCTTTATGTGAAATTTAGCTAAATGTGATGGCGCAGGCCTTTAATCTCAGCACCAGGGAGGCAGAGGCAGGCAGATCTCTGTGAGTTTGAGACCAGTCTGGTCTACAGAGTGAGACCCTGTCTTGCTCCCAGACATGCCCTCACCCCAAAGAATTGAGTGATAACTGGGAGGGGCGGTGCTAAATGTCGTACAATAAAGCGAGTTAGAGGTTGCAGAGGGTGCCTAACACGGCATTTGAAAGCTTACAGCTAAATGAATCAGAGCAAATGGTAAATGAAAGAAACAATACGATTGTTTTCCCACTCAACCACTTGACCTCAGAGATTAAACATTAGGTGGTGACAGCTTGAACCTGGCACTCACTGTACCCAGGGCTGTAGCTATCAACTGCAACAAAGTGGTCATATCTAATTTACCGTCTGTTCAGCCAGCGGTTCTGCAAAAGGGCCCACCCCTTCTCGCCATTGATGAGGAAACCATGCCCAATAATCAGGCACCCGGCACGAAATGACTATGTTAAATCAGTCACTTGAAATTCAGAACTCATCTCAATGAGGTGAAATTTTAGGCTGTCATTTTTTTTTCATGCTATACCCTTGCAATTACCTCTGATAATATATATTTTACTCATTGCACAGATCAGAGGAATGGAAATTTCTTCTCTTATTTCTTTCATCTACAGTGCTGAGGATCAGACTCGGGGCCTTCACATGCTAGCCAAGTGCTAAGCTTCATCCCTGGCCCAGAAATACACATTCCTACGCGCTTTCCTTCACCAAGCTGTTACCTCCCAAGGCTCAGAATTTACTCAAGAAGTAAGGTTCAGATTTCCTCTCCTTTTAAAAACATTTTTAAATTTTCCTTTTCTTCTTTTTGGTATTCTTAGCAGCAGCCAACAAGAACTCAGAATTTGTTAAGATTATACTAGGAATAAAGACATAAGGAATTCTAAGTGCCCTCCACATTCCTCACCCTAGCCCTCCTGAAACTCAGGCTGTCTCCTCCTGTTGCATGTCCTTTAGAGTTCTGTGTATTTTTTTTTTATGGCACCTGCCATTTTATAATTACTATTATCGAATATTTTAGTTAAAAAATTGAAATTTATTTATCTTTTTGTGTTTGGCTGGCATCAATATAAACGCATCACATGCGTGTCTGGCATCCATGGAACTGGAATCGCAGAGGATTGTGAGCCACTTTGTGAGTGCTGAGAACTGAACCTGAGTCCTCTGCAGGAGCAACAAGTGCTCTTAACCATGGAGCCAGGTCTCCAGTCCCTGGTGTAGCTTTTTAATTGATGACCTCATCAGTAATTAACATCCCCCCTAGACTACGATTTGTATCAGAGCCTGGCTCTTGTTCTCTTTCAATTACCAATACACCTTCAGGTCACGGCTGTAAAAGACATCAATAAACATTAGTTGAAACAAAAAGAATAAGAAACAATAAAATTCTATCATTAAGAGACAGGAGTAGATCTAAAACCCATATGGAAATTAAAACTGGTTTGTGTTAAATTCTGTTTGTGACACATTTGCATTCTAAATAACACCTCTTTTTTTTTTTTTTTTTTTTTTTTTTTTTGGTTTTTCGAGACAGGGTTTCTCTGTGTAGCTTTGCGCCTTTCCTGGAACTCGCTTTGGAGACCAGGCTGGCCTCGAACTCACAGAGATCCGCCTGGCTCTGCCTCCCGAGTGCTGGGATTAAAGGCGTGCGCCACCACCGCCCGGCAATAACACCTCTTTTGAAGACAAGGTTTCTTTTGTCATTTACCCTGGGAGGTGATCATGCTTTAGCACAGAGGCCTTTCTTTTTGGAAGAGAATCACATTTAGCATGAAATAATGACTGTATCCCACCCAGGAAACAAATCATTCCTTTGTAGGCAGATTTTTCTGTCCTGCCTGCAAGATCCCAAATAACTACACAGAGACTTCTTATTAATTATAAAAGCTCGGCCAATAGCTTAAATTTGCCTCTAACTAGTTGTTTTTTTGCTTTGTTTTGTTTTGTTTTGTTTTTTTGTTTTTTGTTTTTCGAGACAGGGTTTCTCTGTGTAGCTCTGGCTGTCCTGGATTTCGCGCTGTAGACCAGGCTGGCCTCGAACTCACAGAGATCTGCCTTCCCCTTCCTCTAGAGTGCTGGGATTAAAGGTGTGCACCAACACTGCCCCGCTCTAACTAGTTCTTATAACTTAAATTAACCCAGATCTTTTAATCTATATCCTTTTAAGTGACGTGATTACCTTTATTCTGTACTTATCCTGATTCTTCTCTGGCTGGCTAGTGACTCCGCCTTTCTTCTTCCCACAGTCCTCTCTGTCTCTGGAAGTCCTGCCCATTGGCTGTTCTGCTTTTTATTGCGCCAATCACAGCAATACATCTTTGTGTACAGATATACAAAATAATCCTTCATTCATCTTATTCATGCTTTACACATTTCCTGCCTGTTAGTAATTATTTCAGTGCAGTATGTGACTGTAACTGTTCTGTTTTATTACTGTTCAGGTTGTCCATCTTTTACTATGCCTAATGAATGGGTTAACCTTTATCCTGGGTATATATGGATAGGTAAAAACAGTATGTAGAGGATTCACTACTATTCACGACATTGGGCATCATTTGGAGATTGTAAAATATATGCCCTGCAGATATGGGAAGACTATTATATACAATACATTTGCCATATTATAATCAACAACAGGGATAGCCCAGAGTTGAAAGTGGAGAGAAATCCCTATCTCGGTAAGAACAGTGGCAAAGGAAAACTATACAAAATTTTCTATTTGTTCCACAAAAAGATAACAGCTTTCTCCACATTGTTATCCAACTATACTGAATATATGTACATTTTTAAATCCAAATATTTTTAGGCCCTTTTAAAGTTGAAGAAATACCCAAATACTTAAGAGGAAAGGCTACCGAGGACTCCCAGCCTGGGACCAGGCATGGGCTGCTGGCCATCTAACTACCTTACTTCCTAGCTTGGTAACAGCGGGCAAGGTCTGATTCTCAGCCTGTTGTCTGGTGTGTCTGATGAGGTTGATAATTGCCCCTACCTCACAGAGCTGTTTCGTAAGGCTTCAACAGACCACACATGTGAGTTACCCAGCCCTGATGCTGGGTATTCAAACCACGTTAGGCACTCCAAACATGTAACATATCACCTAGAAAGACCTGAGAATTTTTTGTTATGCTGCTAAAAAGACTCACGCATGCTGAGCAAGCAAGCACACTGAGTTTCAAACTAGGTCCTCTAAATGATTTGTGATTTCACTCCTGAATCTACTTATAGGTTATGCTACTCTGAAACCTCTTTTCACCAATCCTCGGATAATCTTTCAAATCCCTCTATTATTTCAATTTGCTGATAGTTCTTTTCTTTTTCTGTTTTCTTATTGTGCTGGTAGTAGCTGTGGTTGGTTTTGTTTTGTTTTGTGAGATAAGACCTCACTCTGTAGCCCAGGATATCCTGGACCTTGTTATGTAGGTAGCCAGGCTGATTGAAAACTCAAGGTAATCCTCCTGCCTCAGCTGCCCAAATGCTATGATTAGAGGCATGTGTGAGCCACTAGACCTGATGAGCCAAAATTCTTATGAAGATAGAAGATGTATTAGAAGACATACTACCCCTGTGTTTTCTCTACCTCGAGGATCTACTTCCTTAGCCTTGGTTCTTTTTGTGGACACTCATCCATCCTCATCTTGACCTCCTCCTTCTCAGCATGCCTCCCTCTGGACAATCTCCCCCATGAAAGCTCAGGTGTACCTTCTGTGGCATCCTCCAAGACCTCCTTCGGCCTCTGACTGCTTTCTGTTTCCTTTTAGGCTCTCTGGTCTACCTGACTACTGTAAAGTCACAGCTCAGGCTTAACCCTTGTCTAATCAGCCTCCCACCACGTCTTTCTTCCTCTTCCCCATTTTCTCTCCCCTCACCCGTTCCCCTCCCTCTTCGGTCCCACCCTCACTACCTAAACCTATTCATTCCTCTGAAGTAGCTGGAAACCACACATCTTTCCCAAGTGCATCAGTTCTCCGAACCAGCCTCATGTCCCCAGTGGTCTCCTTAAGAGTCCCATTAAAATGTGTCTCTCAGGTTCAAAACTGAATTCTTGATTTTTTTTTTTTTTTGCCCGATTTTGTTCCTTCCTCAATTTCCCTGTTTCAGTTGTTAGAACTAAGAGTGTAGAAAGTATCCCCCTCTCTTTTTCTTCCAAAATCGATGGTCATTCATCAGCACATTCTATTTGGAGTTGACCTCCAAGACGTAAGTTGTAAATCTCTTTCTCTCTTTGGACACCACCCGTCCCTCAGGACATGCTCTTGTTTGCTTCGCCCTGGGCTTTCTGGTGGAGTCTCCACCCTCGCTCTCTGTTTTTCTCTTTAGCTTGAGGGTGAAGAATTCACAGTACTTTAGACAAATTAACGCTTCCCACAGCAGTGAGGTGTCCCCGAGGAGACAGAGCATGGGGAAAAGAAAGTCCTTTTTATAAACACTTACTTCACAGGTAATTACATACCTACTGTGGTTCCTTTGTTTGTTTGTCTGTTATGCATTTTAGGCTCAGTGATAAAATGCTTGCCTAGCAGGCCTGAGGCCCTGACTTCGGTCCCCAGCACCACAAAACCAACAAATATTTGGAGCCCCTTGAAAATGATGATGATTTATTTAAATTTCAGTGTTCATGGACTTTAGGAAAGCTACCAGAGCTGTAGACCCAGCACATGCACCAGGCATGTTGTCTTGTGCCTGTGCGGAGGAGGAAGAGGATCAGAAGTCCAAGGTCATCTTGTGCTACTTTGCCAGGCCCACACCACCTTATGCATATGAGGCCTTGACTCCAATAACAATAACAAGAAAAATATAAAAGACAGATAAGTTGCTGGTGGTCCCGAACCCTTCCACAGGAAAACAGCTTAACTTTTTCTTTGAAACTAGAATAAGAACACTTATTTAATATCTACTTAAGAGTCTTTTTCTTCCAACTGCCTTCCTAAGCCAGGAATACATCGACACTCTGATGTAGGGACCGTGCTTTCCGTACGTTTTACTGTATATCAATAAATTCCTTTATTTATTTATTTAATCGGGGTCTCATGCAGCCCAGGCTGTCCTGAAAGCTCACTCTGTAGTCCCACAAGTCCTAGGTACAAGCATGCGCACCACTTTTAGCTCGCTCTCCCACTCTTTCATACCAGGGTCTCCCGGTGTAGCCCAAGCTAGCCTCAAACTCTAGCTCCTTCTGCCTCAGCCTCCCGAGGGCTGGAATTACGGGAATGTGCCACCCTGCCCTGTTACATGTTTTTGAAAGTCTCTCCCTTCACTCTTCAGTATGAGCTCACCTCTGTCATCACTGGGGTACGCGTGGGCTCCTTGTCCCCATGGTCTCGGTTTTTCCTTTTCTACTTAAAAGCTATTGTTCTGCTTCTGCCCCTTATCCGTACCCCCTCACTTAGCTAAATTCTCCACATTGTCCAGAGCCATCTGTGATCCCCGAGGTTCATTTTCCCAAGTGTGAGTTGTCTACATGGCTGTCTAATTCCTCCTCAACTCTAAGCCCTTATTCATACATAGCAATAACCACGCTTCGTTGATTGACTGTGGTATACGGGCACGAGTAGCGTCTCCTTAGCACTTCATTTGTGGAGTCTTCAATGACTCTCTCTCCCTGTGACTCACAACCCAGAGTGCAGGTTTCCTTGACTTTGCTCTAGCAGCAGAGAGAGCCGGCATCAGAACACTCAGGAGCTTCCCCACAGTCCCACAGATTAGAATATTCAAGACAGGGCCTGGAGAGATGGCTCAGTGGTTAAGAGCACTTGCTGCTCTTCCAGAGGACCCAGGTTCAATTCCCAGCACCCACATGG
Source organism: Peromyscus californicus insignis (assembly GCF_007827085.1). Lineage (NCBI taxonomy): Eukaryota > Metazoa > Chordata > Mammalia > Rodentia > Cricetidae > Peromyscus > Peromyscus californicus. The sequence goes on from NW_026294525.1 coordinate 29,946,789, forward strand.
CAGCTCACAACTGTCTGTCACTCCAGGGATCTGACACCCTCACACAGACATACATGCAATGTGCATGAAATAAAAATAAATTACATATAAAAAAAATTCAAGACAACTGAAGACAAGAGTCTTTTCAAGGCCGGGCGGTGGTGGCCCACGCCTTTAATCCCAGCACTTGAGAGGCAGAGGCAGGCGGATCTCTGTGAGTTCGAGGCCAGCCTGGTCTACAGAGCGAGAGATCTACAGAGCAAAGCTACACAGAGAAACCCTGTCTCCAAAAACAAAAACAAACAAACAAACAAAAAAGAGTCTTTTCATTATATCACAGAAGAGTATCACTTCGTAGTGCAGACTAGCCTGGAACTCACTGTGTAGTGTAGGCTGGCCTCAAACTTGAAGCGATTTCCCTGGCTCGGCCTCCTGAATCATCCTGCCTTGCTTGGGCATCTGTTACCTTAGGAACTTGAGAAAATTGAAACAGAACTCTTTGTTCTCCTGTATCCTTAGATTCTTCTGTCTAGGAGTAGAAGCTCAACTGTTTCTGCCCATCCTCCCTGCTGAGCATCTTCTGGTTCTCTCTCTCACTTCCCCACAGCCATTTCCCTGGATTACATCATCACGGTCCTTCCCTGCAAAGGGCCACCGCCTTCTAATTGGCCTCCTGCCATGGAATCTAGCAAACTACATTCTAGAAACGCAGGTCAGAACTTGGCATCTCTGAGCTTACAACATTTCCGTGAGCATGGCTGAGGCCTTAGGTTCAATCTCCAGGACAATAAAAATCCATAGTTGTGGGCCAGTGAGGCGGCTCAGGAGGTAAAGGCACTTGCCGACAAGCTTGACGATGTGTGAGTTCAATCCCTGGACCCCCCACATGGTGGAAAGAGACCAGATCCCTGGAAGCTGTTCTCTGACCTCCACGTGCACACCATGATGCCCCTGCCCTCCGACACATAATCCTCAAAGAAATAAATGGAATTTAAACTAAAAAATCCAAAGGTCCATTGTGCGTCTTTTTTTTTTTAGGGTTTCTCTGTGTAGTTTGGCGCCTTTCCTGGATCTCGCTCCGTAGACTAGGCTAGCCTTGAACTCACAAAGATCCACCTGCCTCTGCCTCCCAAGTGCTGGGATTAAAGGTGTGCGCCACCACCGCCCGGCTCCATTGTGCATCTTTAAGTCCCACTTTGGACACTGCAAAGGGCAGACTGTGATGGGCCCTTGCTCACTCCTCGACCCACCATATCTTTGGTGTCCCAGCACTAACAGAGCTCAATTCTCCACCCATACTGAGTGGCTTTACTCTTCTCCAGCTGAGCCTTCTTACCATTTACCCATGGTCCCAGAGTCCATGCCCTTTGGAGGCAAGGCCATGTCTATGGGTGGAATTCAGGACTTACCCACCCCCCAAAAAATGTATTTATTTTCATTACCTGCTAACTGAAAACTAGTATCTTCTCTAGGCATGAACACAGCCAATAATCCATAATAGTATTGCCAGGACCTGGAGTTTTGTCACTGGGAGAAATTATAGATATTTTCATATCAAGTGACAGTTAATGAAGGTAGATTTAAATCTATATAATTTATGCCTCTTATTACTGAGAAATTTTTTGGTGGTTATTAATTTTCCTCTAGGCTGGCTTATCTACATAACAAGGAGTCTCATGCTATACTAAGGTTTTTTTTTTTTTTTTTAAGTTATTTTGTCAGCTGGGTGTGGTAGCCCTTTACACAAGGCCTATAATCCCAGCACTTGGTTCAACAAGGCTGTGTCCCCCGAGGTGGGATGTGGGGTTCAAGGCTTCATGATAACATCTATCAAAGAACTAAAACAAGGAAAAAAAATCAAATTTGCCAACTGTAGTTTGATCTGACAGATGGTCTTTGCGATCCTAATGAAATTTACTTTATTCATTAAACTCTTACTCTAGGAAGGGACCCTTAGCCATCCCCAAACTGTTAGAAAAGTCCAAAATGCAGAAAGCAGCCCTCGCCTTAAGAAAGTTCGTCTTGGGGTTGGGGATTTAGCTCAGTGGTAGAGCGCTTGCCTAGCAAGCGCAAGGCCCTGGGTTCGATCCTCAGCTCCAAAAAAAAAAAAAGAAAGTTCGTCTGACTTTGAACTCTAAACCCTTGGCCAACACCCATTTGTCTCTTGGGACTTGTTTAAAAGCGTGCCTTTGAAAGTTGGTTTCTGACCCTTCAAACCCAGAAACTCTTCCTGTCTGTTTCCTTAGCAACGGGCTTTCTCTCATGTAGCACTAATTTTACTATGACACTGTTACCTTCCTTCCATTGACTTTATCTAGCACAGACTTGGCTCCTTAAGGCAGTCCTATGACCTTCTCACTCTAAAAGTCACACTGCTCCACACAGGATGAGTGCTAAGGAGCCCTCTGTTCAGTCTTATGTCACTCTAGCCCATGATAGCGTTGATAGCCCCATCCTGAACCATTCATTCATTCATATAAATCTTTTTTTTTTTTTTTAGACAGGGTTTCTCTGTCTAATAGTCCTGGCTGTCCTGGAACTCACTTTGTAGACCAGGCTGGCCTTGCACTCACTGAGATCCACCTGCCTCTGCCTCCCAAGTGCTGAGATTAAAGGCATGCGCCACCACCGCCCGGCTTCATATAAATCTTTATTAGGAGTCTATGGACCTCAGGGACTGTCCTATGCATGGGAGAACAGCAGAGAAGAACAGAGAGACAGGACCGGCCTTCCTGGATGTTAACGTCCTCAAGAAATGACTTTAGTCAATACATAAAACTGCAAAACAGAGAAATCACAGAAGCAGTTTTTGCCTGGTTCTACTTACATGATGCTTTCTTAAGAATATTTTTATTTATTCCTTGACAATTTTATACATGTATACAACGTCTCTTGGTTATATCTAACATAAACCCTTTCCCAGACTCCTGTTAATACTTTCCCCAGAAGTTGTCATTGACATTAGCTCAGCTAGAGATAGAGAGTTTCATGAGACTGTCCTCCATCCCTGCTGGATGGCGACTGACTTGATCTTGTGGAGGTAACGGTAGCTAACTGTAGCTACCATGAGTCCATGAGTACACAGCCAGACGATGTCCAGAAGAGAGCATTTTACAACAATCTTCCCCATCCTATAGCTCTTACATTCTTTCTGTATCCTCCTCTATAGCATTCTTATACTTATGTTATATATATATTATATTACATACTATTCACCTATCGGAGGGGGCGTGTGTAGAGGTCAGAGGACAACTTTCAGAAATTGGTTCTCTACTCCCACCACTTACAAGAGTTTTTAAAAAATATTCAATTTCAAAACTAGAAAGTTAGATGGCCAGCCTTGTGTGGTGGTACATATCTGTGATCCCAGAGCTTAGAAGGTGGTATCCGGAAGATCAGTAATTCAAGGTCAGACTTGGCTACAAGAGACTCTCTCAAAAGGAAAGAAAAGGGAGGGACTAGACAGCTGGCTCAGTGGTTAAGAGCACTTGTTGCAAAGGACCCAGGTTTGATTCCCAGCTCCAGAAGGAGGCTCACTGCTTCCCCAAGTACCAGCACACATACAGTGCACAAATGTTCATGCAGGCAAAAACACTCTTACACATAAAATAATAAAAATAATCTAAAATTTTTTTTTAAAGAAAGAAAAAGGAAAGGGAGGGAAAGAAGGAGGGAGAGAGAGATGGAGGTCTTAGAAGCCAGGATAGACATCATGGATACCAGGTTTCTTAGCGCTTCTATTGCTCAAGCACTGAGCTCCAGTAAATACAACCATACGTGCCAAAGAATCAGCATGACATGAACCGTCGTGGGATCATCAGTAGACAGCACAGCTTTTGTAACATGTAGTGTTCAACTCCTAGGACCTAAATGCTGTTCATGACCCCAGCCCTCCTGCACATAAAGTGAAAAACTCAAGAGAAATAATGGGAGAGGGTCTTCAAACTGTTGCCCAGGGCTGGCTTTATCTTTCCATGGCCACATTTGGTTGAAGTATTATTCTGTCATCCGGGAATTATGAGACTGTGTGAGGAGGTACAATGGCCAGATTTTATCAGATATCGGACAACGATAACTAGTTTCTATTTTCAGCGCCTCCATAAATCACTTTAATATCTGTGCTTCCTCGGGTTTGCCTTTATTTAGTTTCTATTCATTCACGAAAGATAACTCACGTCGATTCCAAGACTGACGGTCATGTTTCGTAAGTAGTCTGGCTCCTGTTCTCTTTCATACATTGAGTAGGAATTTTTACCAAAGTGAATATTCTCCTATCTGCAGATTTAAAGGTTTGATATGCGCAGTATCAAGATGGCTGACTTGGCTTGATACGGCCAACCACACATACAGCCTAACTGATTTTAGTTTTTAGCAGTTTGTCCAATAAATAGAGATCTTTGGGGCCTGTTTGGCTCTAGCCCAAAGGTTTCATCATGCTGAGATAATGGCTTTTAACAAAGCCACATGGAGCATCCAGTTTAACGCCCTTCTCAATGGTAACTGTGAAGGTGTCTTAAATGCATAACTCCTCTTCAGTAGGATAGTAAGACCTGTATAGCTCACCAGAAGCTGCCAAATTCTGAGCCATCTTCCATGTCAAGAGCCTTAAATATAGATTACCAGTTTAATTCCTCCAAATTAAACAGATTCTCTCCTTCTGCTCAAATTCTTCTGAGGCACCCAGACAAAAACATGGCGCTTGGATGAAAGCATCACTGAGAAACAAGACCATCAATGACCCAACTCTGAGGATGCACTGTGACTAACTTCCCATGACCATGATCTATCCCACGCTCCCCCTCTGCCCCCTCTCCCCCGCCCCCCACACCCCATGTCCCCATAGCTCTCCTGTCAGGTGGGAACCCTTTGACATTTCACCTTTGTGAAGAGTCATTAGTAGCCCTTTTTTTCCCGTTTTCTTTCTTTTTTAGGGGATTGAATGGATACGGGAATCACATATAGCCAGAACTTGCTGTTGGTAGCACTTCTAACATTTTTTTAAAACACGTGAACATTTAAGTGAGTGCTAAATCACAATACTTGGATGCATAAGGGACCATCTTAAGAATTTTCATGTCAGTCGTATTCGGTGTCCAAATTTTTACAGCTGTTTTAAAATAATTATTTTTACATGTATTAATTTATTTGTGTGTGTGTGTGTGTGTGTGTGTGTGTGTGTGTGTGTGTGTGTGTGCGCGCAGTCAGACAATCCCTTACAGGAGTCAGCTCTCCTCCCACCAGGTGAGTCCCAGGGATCGAACTCAGGTCTTCAGCCTTGGCAGCAAGCACCTTTACCCACTGAGCTGTCTCAATGGCCCTCTATAGCCATTAAAACAAAACAAAAACAAAAAACAAAAACATTTAGAATGCATTTTTAAAAAAAGTCTTTTTCTCTCACTTTTCTACATTTACTTAACATTTGTGAAATGAGTCTTTCTCCTAGAACATGTAACCCCGCCCCTGTCCCTACCAAGGACCTTCATTTTCATGGTGACATCCATTTGGGCAGAGTAAAAAACTCACAAACTCTTTAATTATTTTTTTAATAAGAGCAACTTTTCTGGGTCTCACTCTAGTGGCAAAAAGTCACCTCTATGAGTGTATACTTTTTTTTCTTTTTCTCTTCTCTTTACTTGATTTTACTTATTTTTGCTAATTTTCTGAGATAGGTCTCATGTGTCTCAGGCTGGCCTTGAACTCACGCTGTAATTAACACTGACCTGATCCTCTTCCTGGGGTTGCCGGCATGTGCAACAACACTCTGTTTTATACAGCACTGCAGATCAGGCCAAGAATTTCATGCATGCTAGGTCAACGTCTGGTAACAGAGCCCTGAAGACTGCATTATTTCCACAAACTGATTTGTTCTTACTGTAATTCTGACTGATGCTTGATTTATTCTCATCTGGACCTCTTCCCAGGACTTCTAGAAGAACTTCATTGCCTTCTTTTTCCTGCAAATGTGCCACACACGTGTAAGCTGCAGGTCAATATTTAATATGTAAGATGTAAATGTAGACTCTGTCCACAGAATTCATTACAAATCCTTATCTGATGCCCATGATCCTCAGCAATGGGTTCAGTATCAGTTTTCTCCTCTTCTTCTTCCTCCCTGTAATAAATCATTCATTCATTCAGTCACTCACTCAAGCATACTGTATTTGTTTAGAATTATGTATTCATCATCTGTTAGGTATTAGAAGTAATGATGGCCAACCCAGGCAGAGTCTAAGCAGGGCATGCCTGTGCATGACCCCAGGTGGGAGAACATGAGCAATGTCTGGAAGGTGACCTATGGATCTCCCCAGGTGGGAAGACATGAGCAATGTCTGGAAGGTGACCTATGGATCTCTGTAGTGGAAGCAGAGAGACCAAAAGTAGATGCGACATTTGGGAAGCGAAACAGAATGTAAACTGGATATGATCTTGTGGACTTCCGTAAGAGATTCCATATCTTCAGCACAGCGGAAACACTCCATCGCTGGGCAGATCTATCACTCTGCGTTCTGTCCACCTGTCTGCTTGAATCATAACCACCTCTTTTAATGCCAATTTCACCTCCTCTTTTGATTTGTAATGCTGGGGTTGGACAGTGGCTTGTTCATGGTGCACGAGTGCTCTGCCACTGAGCCCGTTTCCAGTCCTTTCTCTTCCTGGGACAAGGCCCCCCTTTCCGTAAAGCATGTCGAGCTGGTATTTCAGTCTATTATGTCACTTTCTCTTCTACATATTAGAGCCATAATGTCCAGTGTGGCAGCCGCTAGCCATATGTAGCCACTGAGCCTCTAAAGAGTAACTGCTCTGACCTGCGGTGTGCTTCAATACTAAAATAGCAATCAGGCTTCAAAGATGCAGCACAAATAAAATGAATAAGTTATTTAGTACTAAACTCTAAACTATAAAAAATTAAATTAAATTAACATAAAATATGCTGTTAACAATTTTACCTGGATAAATTTTAGAATTTATATTTTAGAATGTTAATTTGGGGGTATATTGGATTGAGTAAATTATTTTACTGAAATAAATTTCCTGTTGGCCCTGGGGGCCCACACCTTTCTCCCAGTACTCAGGAAGCAGGGGCGGGCAGATCTCTGTGAATTTAAGGGCCAGCCTGGTCTAGACATGAAATTCCAGGTCAGCCAGGGCTTTACATAGTAAAACCCTTTCTCAAAAGAAATTTTTTTAATTCATTATTTTAATTTTCCCATTTACTTTATGGAGCTAGAGTTTTCCTGCCTGGCCCACAGTCAGGACAAATCTCTCTCACCCGCCAGTCCAGCAGCTGCTCAGACCCAACCAAGTAAACACAGAGACTTATATTGCTTACAAACTGTATGGCCGTGGTAGGCTTCTTGTTATCTAGTCCTTATATCTTAAATTAACCCATTTCTATTAGTCTATAAGTTGCCATGTGGCTCGTGGCTTATGGGTAACTTACATCTCACTTGTCATGGCAGTGGCTGGCAGTACCTCTCCGACTCAGCCTTCCTGTTCCCAGAATTCTCTTCTCTGCTTGTCCCGCCTATACTTCCTGCCTGGCTACTGGCCAATCAGTGTTTTATTTATTAACCAATCAGAGCAACACATTCAACATACAGAACATCCCACAGCAACTTTATTCAGTGCAAAATGTTTAAAATGACTTCTGAGCTTCACACGCTAGTTAGTCTATGAGAAGCATGATGCTAGCTAGACTTTTCAGTAGCAAATATGTGTGTGTTCAACTGTTCATCTACCCAGTCCTCCGAGGACTACTCCTTTGTCCGTGGTAAAGACTGAGCGCTGTTTATATCCATTGACATTCTCTGAAAGTTTTCTAGAACAGTACTTGGCAGTTTTAATACTTTGCCTTCTTTCCTCCTAAAACACATAGCCAGAGCTGCACAGTGAAAATCAGACAGAGCGGCGCAGTCTTCTCCCCAGGCTGGGACCGCTGAGGGTGCGCGGCATGTGGAGTGGCCGCACAGGCAGGTGTCTGTTCGGAAACAAGAGCTCTTATGGCAGTATGTTAAAGCAACATCAGGACAAGAGGATCTCTGTGGCTTCACACGGGGTCTGTGGAAAAACTCAGAGGTTAAAGTTGAAACGAAATCCCCATTCAAAGGGCCTTTGTAGTCACTGTGGGTCCTGCTTAAGCTAACGCTGACAACAGGGCTTATGGGTGAGGAAATAAAATGTGGTTTTCTTACTAATGGAAACTTCCCAGTGTTGGCTTGGTTGGCTTTAATGATGAGACACCAAGGACAATTACTAAGAGTACAGAAAACGGGCTAGAGAGATGGCTCAGTGGTTAAGAGCACTGACTGCTCTTCCAGAGGACCCGAGTTCAGTTCAAAGCACCCACCTGGCAGCTGTCTGACAATGGTCTGTAACCCCAAGATCTAATACCCTCACACAGACATACATGCAGACAAAGCGCCAATGCACATGAAAATAAAATAAATTCTTTTTTTTTTTTTTTTGGTTTTTCGAGACAGGGTTTCTCTGTGTAGCTTTGCGCCTTTCCTGGAACTCGCTTTGGAGACCAGGCTGGCAAATAAATTCTTAAAAAAAAAAAAAAAAAGTACAGAAAACAGGACCAGAGAGACTGCTGAATGGACAAAGTACTTGTCACATCTGAGGACCATAGTTAAGTCTCTCAGCCCCACGGGGTGGAAGGAATGAACCACCGACTCCTGTAAGCTGTCCTCTGACCTCCACAGGCATACTATGTGTTGTGTGTGTGTGTGTGTGTGTGTGTGTGGGTGTGTGTGTGTGTGTATACATGCATACATGCATAAAATAAATAAATGGAAAAACAAAGAGTACAGAAATCATAGCTTAGAAACCAAAATTGGGTCCTGTGGACAATGCCAAATCCACCAAGCTTTTATGGTATGAAAGAAGAAAAAGATGCTTAGTGTTTCCCAACAGCCCGTCTGTCTTTTTATGAGTTCCTTCCCTTTGAGGTTAGTGATTGCCCTCTGGCCCATGCAGTCCGTCCTGTCTCTGTGCCCCCGATGACTCTTCCTTTTGCATAAGGGACTTTGAAGATGAACTTCCAAAGCTCTTCCCACAAAATGTTAGATGCGTCTCTTCGCCACTTAACAGAACCTCATTTCAAGGCTCGTAGGTTTTACTCCGGAAAGCGGGCTTTGGTTTTAGATGACTTCTTTCTGCTGGCTCGATTTCTACTCCTTTCTCACGTGGTGACTTCTGCCTCCACCAGACCTGCTTGTGTTCTTTGTCGGCTGTAAGACAAATTGCTAAACGGTCTTATTAATAAAAAACAAACACACAAACAAAAAAAACCTGGAGCCAGGTATTGGGGTGAAAACCGAGAGATCAGAGGAATAGGACAAGCCACAGCCAACCTCACCTTACCAAGCCTCAGCCTCCGGAGAGAGCCACTTCCTGTATAATCACACCTATGTCCTTTCCATGCCCTGCCCTCTCACTTCCTCTCTCCGCCCAGCTACATCACTTCCTCTTTCTGCCCAGCTCTATCACTTCCTGTCTGTACAGACCTCCAGACCTCTATGGTTTTAACTGGCACGGGGATTTAAAGCATGTGCCACCACGCCTAGCTCTGTTCCCAGTGTGGCCTTGAACTCATAGAGATCTGGATGAATCTCCGCTTCCCGAATGCTAGGATTAAAGGTGTGTGTGCCACCACCGCCTGACCTCTGTTTAATATCGTGGCTGGCTTTTTTCCTCTGATTTCCATGCAAGCTTTATTTACTAGAGCACAAATAAAATATCACCACAGTCAGCCTCTGCACTGACTACTGGCAAAGGGCTCAGCTGAATGACTATCAGCAGACCTAAAGGGTTCTCAGAAAGCCATGATTCTCAGAAGGCCCAAGTTCCCACGTTGGAAACAATCTGCACATTCCCTGACAATCAATATCTTCGAGACCAGCTAGAGCTGTGGTTCTCAACCTTCCTAATGTTGTCACCCTATAATACAGTTCCCCGTGTTTGGTGACACCCCCCCCCCACACACACACACACACCGTAAAAATTATTTCGTTGCTTCTTCATAACTGTAATTTTGCTACTGTTGTGAATCAAAAAGTAAATCTCTGATATTCGACTTGCGCACACACACCCCCCTCCCGGGGTCGTGACCCACATGCTGAGAACCAATGAGCTAGAGCCTCCAAGGATGTCAAGCAGGCACCAGCCAGGTTGGCTGTGCACAGCAAGACTACAGGGATCGTGTCAGAGACCCAGAGGAGGTTAACTGGTGCAAATATTCACACACTCCCATACGGGATCTGTGGGGATAACGGTCAGGCAGGGTTTGAACTGACCTCCTTTTACCAGTTGGCCTCCCAGGTCTGGGACACATTCAAAGGAGTTAATCAGATCAGGACATAGTCATCTGACAACTTAGCCCTGTGGGAAAGAGAGAAAAGAAGTTCAGTTGGGGAAAAAGGTTATCAGAACTGCAAAAAAACACCAATCCAAACCCAAACTGGGTTTCAGTTGAACAGGGAGGGGCCGAGACACAGACTGGAGCCACCAGGACCAAGGAAAGACTACTTGGTGGCTTTCCAAGGTGTGGTCCCTTCCCCAGGAAGTATCACAAGAAATGAAATTCTGAGCTCTGACCCCACCTACTGAACTGGAAATTCTGGTGATGGGTCCAGCCCGGATACAGCATGCTTGTCCCGTGATTCTGATGCAGGCTTAGTTGTTTCATTTTCTACTAACCCCTGTATCTCCAGGGAAGGCTTAAGTTTGAGAACCAGTGACCGTGTAGATATTGAGAGCACTAAAGGTAGTCTATGAAGTGGTAAAAAGTCTGTCAGGGCACTGTCCATAGGACCAGGGCCACGGGAGTCCCTCTAGACTCCATTTATATAATGCCTTCTTCTCCTTCCACCCTACCCATGTATGGTAGCGTCCATCCATCTTATAAACCTTGTACGAGGACCCAAGACCTACTGTAGGCCATGTCTCCTCAAAGGCCCTATCTCTAAGGCCATGCTCCCAGTGTCTCCTGGGATTTCCCAATGTAACTGCCACAAGCCAGTTTCCAAGGCTCATCCAATCATGCTGACCATGAATGCTATTTGGGGGCAGAGCTGGGGTGGTAGATTGGGCCCTTGGCAATAGGTTGCAGCTGTGTGGCCATTTAGGATCTCTACTGGTACTGTTGGCTCTACCTGCAATATCAGGGGCAAGTCAGGGTCCCAGTTCCAATAGCTTCTGATAGCTGAGGAAGAAGTACGTTGTTTCTCTTTGACATCTTCTGGTTTTTGAGTCGGGCTCTGTGGCTCATGAATGGATGTAATCTTAAGACTCTGGAGGTGGAGGCAGGAGGATGTGAGTTAGTGGCTAATCCAGACTATCTATCAAGACCCTGTCTCAAGGAGAAATTCTATGAATATTGACACTGCTGTTCTGTAGAAAGAGCAATTTGTATTGTCCTGCTTACCTACATGTATGTTTTAACATGGGTTGATCTGTGTAGTCAGGAATCTTAAGATATGGTTTCTTTTGTAGGCTATTCTGTGGGAGATTTTGGAACAAGGCGTGAAAACCCGTGTTAACTAGATTAATGTCAGTGAACTTGTATCTTAGAATAACCCCAACATCCAAACCAACAAGCTTAACCTTTTTTTTTTTTTTTTTTTGGTTTTTCAAGACAGGGTTTCTCTGTGTAGTTTTGGTGCCTGTTCTGGATCTCGTTCTGTAGATCAGGCTGGCCTCGAACTCACAGAGATCCACCTGGCTCTGCCTCCCGAGTGCTGGGATTGAAGGTGTGCACCACCACCGCCCAGCAAGCTTAACCTTCTAATCAGCAGCTAAAAATATTTTTTACAACAACATAGCTCTGGAAAATACTAAGTTTGTTAAAAATGTCTTTATCTCCAGGCAGGTGGGAAAGAGCAGATAGCTAAGAATATTATAAAGATTTTTAAGAGCTGAAAAATGATGAAAATATATTCAAACCCAAGCTTTAGCTCTCTTCAGAGTGATGCAAAATAGCACCTTTCCCTTTTTAGAAATTCATTTTAACAACATTTAAAAGTCTGCATCTCACTGAGTTAATATAATTGTATATAATTTAATGAAATAAAAGAAAGTAGAACAAGATTACATTAACCAGTACCAGAACACACAATATCCTTCAAGGTGACTAGACCCAGGGAATTAAAACATGCATAATTTCCATCTAAGTATTAATGATTCGAGTTAAAAGGTGTCTCATCTCAAATAAGGAAATCCATTATTTTCATCTCCAGTGGCAAGGGATTATTATTATTATTATGTTGTAATTATGTTTTATATTGGTTCCATATTTCAGTCAGAGTTGCTGTACAGGAGGGAAAAAACTGTAGCAAGTAGTCCTATGTAGTGGGCACTACAGAACATAATGCTCAGGGAAGAAAGACCCCCTAAAACCAGGAGCATGTGCCGGCTTGTTGGCATGCAGACTGGGGGTACATGCACATACATGCAATATTTTTTTCACAGGAATTCACCTCTCAGCTTTGAAGCTATTTTTCTTAAGATTCACTCAATGGTTTTATAAGATGAAAAGATAATTCATACTATTTGTAGATTTCAAAGATGTTTTTAAAAAAATCTATTTTTTCAAGACAGGAATGATGGCTCATTCCTACAAACACAGCGTCCGGGCACTCAGGAGGCTCAGACAAAAGGAAGACATTTTTGAGGTTAGTCTGGAATGAGAGCCCGCCTCAAATAAAACATCACACTAGGCTTGATGGTCCAGCCTGTAATCTCAGCACTAGGGAGGTGTTAGCAGGAGGGTTGGAAATTCAAGGTCTTTCTCTGCTATACATGACGCCCAACACCAGTTTTTGGTATCAGAATCCCTGGGGCAGAGGGCAGGGGAGATCTTGATTGCATGCCCAGGTGATAAAGAGTCTGTTTTTCTGGATATCCTTCCGTAGGAAAGCATGTGAAACTGGTTCGGGACTAAAGGCATTTGCCCGAGTAGGATTTTGTCTAGTTTGGAAAGGAAAACATTGGCAGAGGACTAGAGAGAAGGCCCAGTGGTGAAGAGCGTTTGATGCTCTCCCAGAGGACCCAGGTTCTATCCCCTACCCCAATGGCGGTACACAACCATTTGTAATAGAGGAGCTGATGTCCTTTTCTGGCCTCTCCAGGCACCTGGGCATGCATGTGGTACATGGACGTGCATACAGGCAAAACATTAATATACATAATTTTTTTTCCTTAATTTAAGAAAGAAAAACATTGGCAGAAAGTTTACAAACTTGCTAACCATATCAAAGTCTTGATCTGCTGCAGAGTGGTTGGACCCATACAGAGAAGCCTCAGCTTTATAGTCTACAGGATGAGAGCTGTGTGAGCAGCTGGACTGGCTGCACATGTGTCTAAGAGCTTCCACAGATCATATTGGGTTATTACATTTTATATTTATATAGGCTATGACAAAGTTCTGGGGGTAAGGGTTATAAGAGCAAATAAAATCCAAAGAGCTATAAAAGGGTTATAAGGAAGGGATTCAGTTAATGCCTGGAATCAAAACTGCATGACTTTGACACTTCAGAGAGTTGAGGATCGTCAGCAGTCCTCTTTGATGTGGGCTCTGCAAAGCAGCTGCCTTCTTTATAAGAAGGCTCCCTTTAACTTAGGTATATGGAAAGCCAATATATGTCTTCTCATGCCTGCCATCCTCCACATCATCCTCCACATTATCCCTCTGGGCTCTCCATCCTCCACACCATCGTCCACTTCATTCTCCTGTGCTCTCTACCCTCCACATCATCCTCCACATCATGCCCCACATCCTCCTCCTGTGCTCTCCACCCTCCACATCATCCTCCACATCATCCTCCACATCCTCTTCCTGTGCTCTCCACTCCCCACATGCTCCTCTACACCCTCCTCCCATGCTTCCACCCTCCACATCTTCTACCCACATCCTCCTCCTGTGCCCTCCATCCTCCACATCCTCCCCCTGTGCCCTCCATCCTCCATATCCTCCTTCTGAGCTCTCCATCCTCTACATCACTTTTCACAGCACACCTGATCAATACTGGAAAACTGTGACCCTAGTCTTTCCAACTTCCTAATTATCTTTGTCCTTGTTTGATCTCTGTGTCTGTAGGGTTCTCTGTAGATGTAACCATCTTATTAAATAAGAAACACAGAGCCAAATGCAGAGTTAAAAGCCCAAGAGGTCAGAGCAGTAGCTGAGAGCTGATACTAAAAACCCTTTCCTACCCTTTGCTGCCGCTGCCATCCTTCCCCTGAGAAAGAGGCCTACTTCCTGTGTGTCTGTCTTTTTATTGACTTTCTATTCTGCCTTCTTATTGGTTGTAAACCCAACCACATGACCTCCTTGTCACTGCCTGTCTATACAGACCTCTAGGTCTCTATGGTTGGTATTGAGATTAAAGGCCTGTGTCTCCATGCTGGCTGTATCCTTGAACACACAGAGATCTGCCTGTCATGTGATCAAGATTAAAGGTGTGCACCACCACCACCCGGCTTCTGCTTTGGCTTGCTATTAGCTCTGACCCCCAGGCAACTTTATTTATTAACATACAAATAAAATCACATTTCAGCACAAATAAAATATCACCATAGTTCTCTAGAGAAATGTAACTGTTAGGAGGGAGATATAAAGAGGGAATCTGGTCATGTTGCTGGTGGATTATCAAGTCTGGAACCAGCAGGGCAGGATGGATATTGATGCCTGGTATTGAGGAAGGATTCTTTCTCAAGGATATCTCAGTTTTGATTTTCAGGTCTTTTAACTGATAGAATGAAGCCCACCCTGATAATTAAAGATAAACAAATCTAACGTGGACTGATTATAGATATTAACTACACCACAGATACCTTCTGTCTCAGTTATTATTTGATTGTTGTGAAGAGACACCACGACAAAGGCAACTCTTACAAAAGAAAACATTTAATTGAGACTTGCTTACAGTTTCAGAGGGTTAGTCCATTGTCATCATGGCTGGAAGCATACTGGCAGGCAGGCCCTGGAACAGTAGCTGAGAGCTGCATCCTGATCCATAGGAAGCAGGCTGAGAGAGACAGAAACTGGGCTGGTGCAAGCTTCTGAAACCTCAAAGCCGACCCCCAGTGACACACCTTCTCCAACAAGGCCACATCTTCTCCAATAGGACCACACCCCCTAATCCTTCCCAAACAGTTCACTAACTGGTGACTAAGCATGCAAAATTATGCGCCTATGGGGGCCATTCTCATTCAAACTACCACACCTTCCCAGCAATCCATGACCTTGTGAAGTTGACACTTATTACCCATTATAATTTTTCTCTAAGCTGGGCATGGTGGTACACACCTGTGATCCCAGCACTCAGGAGGTGGTGGAGGCAGGAGGATCACCACGAGTTTGAGGCCAACTTGGATTAGTATAGGAGAGTTGAAGGCTAGCTTGGGCTGAGCACTCAGTCATCCCCTCAAAAATATTGAGGGCAAGGGAATGTGGCTCACTGACAAAATACTTGCAAGGCTCTGAGTTCCGTCTCCCCTCTGCCAGTACTACAAAAATACTAAATACTTCCATAAATACGATGGATCTGATCTACATTCAAGGAACGTGGAATATAGATAGAGACAAGATGAAATGCTAACCATGGATACAAACCTTGTTCAGTAGACTAGCCAGTCTTTGAAGGTAAGAAGCAAGGAAGTAATAGGGTCAAAACTGTGTCTTGGGAAGGCAGATCTGGGAGCAAGGTGGGTTGTGGGTTGGAAAGAGTTCAAAAGGAAGAAGTGAGCATGAAGGTTGCTGTCAACATGTTTAGCCATCACTTACGATGATGCCCTTGAGCTCATCTTCATGGGACTTCATGGGACTGTGAGAGGCACTCCTGAGTCCATCACTTGCTGACCAATAGACTTCTTTGTTCTGTTATGACATAGGTCTCATGTTTCCAGGCTGGCCTCAAACTCACTATATAGCTGAGGCTGGCCTTCAATTCCTAATCCTCTTGCCTCCACTTGCTCAAGAGCTAGAAGTACAGATAGGTTTCATGCAGCCCGACTAATAGTAGTAGCATTTCCTTAAGCATGTCAGTATTTCCAGTCTCTGGCTTTCGTTCATATTTTTATTTTTATTCTACTACTGATTAGTGACTTTACTAGACCAAGTGTTTACAGGTAAAAATCTACTCCACCCAAGAACTTTTATTTCACATTTCCAAAATATCCTTCCTTATCTTTCCACTAGTTAATACTAACTTTCTCTGTACTCAGATCATTTGCTTTTAGACAAAGTGTTGGTTCTCACAAGTGCTTATTTTATTAACACTGGATATTGGCAAATGATTTAAAACAAAACAACCCTTTGTCCTTTGTCCAAGCACAGTAGCACATGCCTATAATCCCAGCTCTTGGGAGGTAGAAACAGAGGGACCAGGAGTTCAATGTCATCTTCCACTACATACGGAGCTTGAGACCAGCCTGCGTAATAGAGTTTCTGTTTAAAAAAAAAAAGAAAAGAAATCAACACACAGATAAATAAACAAAGCCATTGTTATCTTTTGGTACTACTTCCCATATGATTTCATTACTGTACCTAGCAACATCAAGGTCTGAATTTTAAAATGCACACTCTAGATCTGGGCATGGAAGGGATTCTGCCTCTCACTGTTTCTCATTAGGTATACCTTTATCTTCAGCCTTTTCACGTGCCCAAGGATATGGCTGCTACCATCCCCTCAGGGTACCTCTTCATAGTCTAAGTGGTGGCTATGTGCAATGTGAGGGGTGGAAAAGCTGGAGAAGTATTGTGAAGTCCAGACCAGCCAAGACTATAAAGTGAATATGCTAAGTTCAGTGCTAGCCTGGGATACACAGGGACAGTCTGTCTCCAAGCAAAACACACACACACACACACACACACACACACACACACACACACACACACACACACACACACACACAGGAGAGAGAGAGAGACAGAAAGAGAGAGAGAGAGAGAATTTATTACTTACTCTTCTCCCAAACCAGTTTCAGTGTGTGTATATTATATATATCACAGAGGGCCTGTCTGGTTCTGTTTGGGCTCCATGCCAACACTTGAACTGACCAGCCTGGCCAGTGTCATGGAGTGGAGTTTCGTGAATGTTTTTACTTAATTCACATAGTTATGCCGGTTGTCAGGTATCCTAAGTGCTGACCTTGACCAAGTTTATCGTACTAGAAAGAGCAGTTCCCGAGTATGAAAGGAGGAGATAGGGGTAGGCTTGTTTTTATCAGGTTGAGTTTGGTGGAGCACGCCTGGAATTTCCCCACTGGGGATGCTGAGGCAGGCCAGTCTGAGCTTCAGAATAAGACCTTGTTTTTATTAAGAAAGAATATATCTAACTATGCAGGCGCATGTGTGCCTGTGTGTGTGTGTGTGTGTGTCAAAGTGAGTGGGGGGATTGGAGGAGGTACCAGGATGCTAAAAAACAAAATAATGAACGTTCCCAATGCTAGGTTTCCCCAACAAAGCTAAGCGAGTGTTTACATTTTCCTTGCCAGATTGCCATATAGTGATGACAGCATCTGCTAATACACATTTGTGTGTAGCCTCATAGAGGATTTATTTCATTTTATAGTGGAAGATGGGCAATGAGTATTAACGGTCAGAAGCAGACATGAACCACTGTTCCCGGCCACATTTTTATCAACTTCTGACCTATCGGAAGGCTCATTGTTTCCTTCTTGGGTTGAATAGGGTCATGTAAATGTAACGTGTTAAATGCTCGCTCAGGGATGATAGGTCCATTCTTTTATCTATTTTTTTTTGAATAAATCAATTTCTGCTGCCCAGTATGGATATCGATTAGCCGAATGGGCCAGATCTTAAAAGGTGGGCTATTCTGGGAAATGGGATCTTTCTTTGATTCTGACCCCTTGACTCTATAATTATTACAATTATTTAGATGCCACTGACTTGAAAAATCCCTCCTTTTTTTTCTTTCTCTTTCCATTCACACAGATTTGTGTTAACAGTCATATCCCTCTGTGGATTTTCCTTTTTGTTTGTTTGTTGTTATGGGATTTTGTTTGTTTGTTTTTGGAGTTGATTTTGTTTTGTTTTATGTAGGATTGTGGTGTTTCAGTCCTGTATCCCAGACTAGCCTCAAAGTCACTACATACCAGAGGATGACCTTTTTTTTTTTTTATTTCATTATTTTCTCTCCTAGCCAGTTTCAGCTGTCAGCCCAAAGTTATCTGAGGGAGTCTCAATTGAGGGATTGCCTCCATCAGACTGGCCTGTGAGCATGTCCACGGAGCATCTTCTTGATTGCTAATTGATGTAGGAAGACTCAGCCCACTATGGGTAGTGTCATCCCCTGGGCGCGTGAGCCTGGGCTGTATCAGAAACGTAGCTGTGGTCACAGTTACTGCCGTCAAACCAGTTTTAGTACCCCTGAGCTAAACCACACTGTGGGGTGCAGAGGACTTTTAATTTCCGGTCTTCATGCCCCACCTCCCAAGTGCTGAGCTCCTCGGCTTGCCCCACCATACCTGATGTATGTGGTACTGGGGTATTGAACCCAGGACCTTATGCATGCTGGGTAAGCACTCTACCCACCAAGTTATATCCCCAACCCTGACCTTGAACTTCTGATTATTGTCCTGCTGGGCATAACAGGCCTGAGCAACCACTAGGCATAGTGAGTTTTCCACTTTCAGAAATTTCCATAGTATCTTTGAACAACTGTGCCATTTGGAATACAGACACCTGTCTTCCGCCTCCCAACTCTTGGACATAGTAGGGATTCAATCGCTATTTTTTTTTTTTTTTTTTTTTGGTCGTTTTTACTGCCTTGCTTGCTTTGCTTTCAGGGAACAATTAAATCTCACCATTTCTTCATTTGTAAAACATGAAGCGCGGAGAAAAAAAATAGAATACAGAAATAGAAGCCATTACCAAGACAGCACCGGGATAATTTGGGGGAAGCTGTTTTGGTATCAAACCGAAACTGTGTGCGTGCGCTGTTTGTATCAGGACTCCAGAACTGAGTAGAACTGTCAGAGAGGCGGCGAGGCCTCTGGGTGTTAATCTTCTTCCCTTTTATTTACCACTCTCAATTCCATTAAGCAATGTACACAGTTCTAATAAGGAGAGGTTCATTTGGTCTTTATCTTTGCAATTGAAATGGCATTTCTAACAACTCCCCTTAAGAAGATGATTTTTAAAACTATTGGATTTTTTTTTTTTTAAGTAAGCTTAATGGAAGAAATTCAGAGTTGTGGAAGAATGTGATGGGGAAGCCAGGCAGGGAGAAAATGTCCTGCGTAGGGCAAATGTCCTTTGACCATGCATTCCCTCAACAAATTTAGGCTGAGTGCTATGCACCCTAGACATAGGGAGATCAAAATCGTATGAGCAATACTCCAATGAATAGTCTCCTCTGTGGCATGGCCAGGAGGGTCTGCAAGGGCTCCCCGCACCGTGACCTCCATGTTATGCATATTTACACTGAGAACATTTCAGAAGCGGCAAGGGTCTTGCTCAGGGCCATTATAAAGCTAGAGCTAGAATCCAATTCTCTTTTAATTCTTATTTTACATGAATGATGCTTAATCTGTGTACCATGTGTGTGCCTAGTATCTGAGAAGAAGGCATAGGATCCCCTAGATCTGGAGTTACAGATGGTCGTGAGCTGCTTTGTGGGTGCTGGGACTTGAACTTGGGTCCTCTCTGCGGAAGAGCAGCAAGTGCTCTGAACCACAGGGTGGTATCTCCAGCCCCTGGAATTCAATTCAGTTTATCACTGTAGAACATCTTTTTGGTTTGTTTGTTTGTTTCCTTTGCTGTGGCTGCTTCATTGGTTCTGTTGTGTTTTGGTTTTGTTTTGTTTTGGGAGGGGGAAGAGTAGTGTTTGTTTGTTTGTTTGTTTGTTTCTTTGTTTGTTTGTTTTTCTGACAGAGTTTCTCTGTGTAACCCTGGATGCCCTGGAACTTGTTCTGTAGACCAGGCTGGCCTCGAACTCAGAGACTGGCCTGCCTCTGCCTCCTTACTGCTTGGCTAAAGGTGTGCACCACCATACCCAGCTCAATGTTTCCTTGTTATTTTGAGACAAGGTCTTAGTCTAGCCTTATCTCAAATGTTCAGGCTAGCCTTGAACTTCTGATGCTCCAGTCTCTGCTTCCCAAGTGCCAGGATTACAGGGATTTACCATGATAGCTGCTTTACGTGGTTCTGGAAGTCCAACCTGGGGCATTATGCGTGCTAGGCAAGCACTCTTGTCAACTGAGTTACACCCCCAACCCAAATATACCTGAATTGATTAAAGCTCCCTTAGAATGCCCAGGTGTGGGGGTGCCTAAAGAAAAGCCTAAAACTCTATCTATAGACAATGCTCATTCCCAGGTCTAGACAGGGCCCGCTCTATTTCCTCTGGAGCACAGTGTAAAACCAGCCGAGGTCAGTGCCCAAGCCTTCTTGCCAACTTGACCCGCCTACTCCAGTCTTCTCCTACGTGCACTCCTCCAAGATCAGCCCTCCCTCCAAGCCCAACTTTATCCACAAAACCGTCTACCCAAGTTAGAAACTGAATTAAGCTCTGGTCAGGTGGCGACGCTCTTTCCTTGTGAGCATCAACTCAGCGTGAAGGTTGACAGGAAGCAGGCTCGGGAGAGGGCACATAGGAGCTTTGTCAGTGTCCCGCCAGTGGGCACTTGAGGGGCGGCAGTGTGGACATCCTCACAGAACCCACCCACTCAGAGTGCAGACAAATAAAACAATAGGAATGTTGTTTTTTTCAGTTCACAAATAAACACTCAACCCGGTCAAACGATGGTGAGAAGCTAGACCATGGAGGGCTGTGTGTATGACTGAGTGGAGTTCCCAGGTAGACAGGAGTTGCGTGAGGGAGGACACAAAAGAACTGAAAAAAAAAAAAAATCAAAGAGACATGGGGGAGGGCCTGGGTGCACCAGGGAGTCTAGAACCCAGTGGACTCAGTATCCCAGACCAGCATATCTAGGTTTTACCGTTGACGTGGGTGTTTCTGTTTGTGTGACATCTGTTAGTGAGTCACAATGTCAATTCAGCTGACTGAAATCAGTATTTTAGAAGGGTGGCCTGAGCAGGGAATGGCAGTGCCTTTCTTACTAAAAAAAAAAAATTTTTTCAAGGTACTTGGCATGGTAGACAGCAACCGTTTTGGTTATAACTGCATGAACTTTCTTCTAGTGCATCATTCCCCACAAAGTGGGTCTGAGAGGCTGAGCCAATGGGTAAAGTGGTTGCCACACCATGTGCCGAACCCGAGTTCAGATCCTCAAAACTCGCTTCAAGCTGAACACAGCTGTGTACATTTGCAACCCCAGCACTCCAACCGAGAGAGAGGAGGCTTGCACAGAGACTCACCTCATCAGAAGCTCATGGACCAACCAGGCTTGGGTAGACAGTAGTGAACAAAAGATCCTGTCTCAGATAAGGCAGAGGGTGAGGACCAACCGGGGAGACTGGACCTCTACACGTGCACCTCATGCATGTGTACATATATACAGATTTGAAACCAAACCAAACAACAAAACCCAGTTTGAACGCTAATACTGCCCGCCCTGGCTAGTGGCAGGATAACCTTTTGCATTTGGATAGATGCTAAGGTTATATGGAGCAGAACAGATTCAAGCTGCCGTCTCAGGATAGCATTAGGAACCCAGAAGAAAGACAAGACAGTGCTACTGTAAGTGGTACCTGGATGCGAGAGAACAGACTTGAGAAGCCACCGATAGCTTGGATGACTCATTCTGCACTGCATTCCCAGTCTTCTGGCTTTTGTTTGGACCTTATCTCTAGTCTAGCTTTTCTGACTCAGCTGCCTGCCTTCTCCCTAAGCTGTCCTTCCTACCGCATCAAAAGACATCTAATAATCCTGTTCTCCTGCTCCAGACACTTCAGAGGCACCTCGCTGCCTCATGACTCATGCTCGCTATCTATCTTTAGTTCCTATCTCTCCATTAAAAAAAGCAAAACAAAACAGACCTGGGAGGAGAGACAGCTGGCCAGGTAAAGGCACTTGGGGGGCTGGACTCTGACAACCTGAGTTCAATCCCCGGGACCCACAGGGTAGAAGCAGAGAACCAACTCCTCCGACCTCCATATAACAAGCCACGACACGAGCACACCCACACACATGCGCACAATAAACAAATGTGATATGAAAAATAAGGAAAAGAAAGCAAACAAGGAGATGGATTTGTTTTGACCTTCCTTTTTTGGACTTGTCTTTCAAACACCCCAGATCGATCCCTGCCTCTGCTGACCCTGTCCTGGAAATACTTTTCCATTCTTTTCTCGTTTTGTTTTACTTAAAGATCTAGTGGAATCATCTCTTTTTTTTTTTTTTTTTTTTTTTTTTTTTTGGTTTTTCGAGACAGGGTTTCTCTGTGTAGCTTTGCGCCTCTCCTGGAACTCACTTGGTAGCCCAGGCTGGCCTCGAACTCACAGAGATCCGCCTGGCTCTGCCTCCCGAGTGCTGGGATTAAAGGCGTGCGCCACCACCGCCCGGCGGAATCATCTCTTTTAAGAGGCCTTCCCTGACTTCTCCCAACTGGGATGAGATACCTGCCAGCATTTCTCCCATGATACCAAATAAAACTCTCATGGAATAAAGCTATAATCATAATTGTATCAACCACATACCCTGTTCTTCAGGGCAAAGTGTCAGGCTGACTCAGTCATCTCCTTTAACCCTTAGAAAACCCTATGAGATGAGTGCAATTCATTTTCTTAGTCTTACAAAGGTGGAAACTGAGTTCTAAGGATGGCATTGGACTTTCAGACCCATGGACTCTTCTGGAGTTCACGTTTTTTTTTAAGTGTTTGCTGCTTGAGAACACACAGGCTCATGTCAGTCCCCTCTGAAGTACAGACTAGAATCCTCTCTTTTTTTTTTTTTTTTTTTTTGAGACAGGGTTTCTCTGTGCGATTTTGGAGCCTGTCCTGGATCTCGCTCTGTAGACCAGGCTGGTCTTGAACTCACAGAGATCCGCCTGGCTCTGCCTCCCGAGTGCTGGGATTAAAGGCGTGCACCATCACCGCCCGGCAGCATCCTCTCTAAAAGGTCAACCCATCGTCTCCTAACACCAGGATGACAGTCCCTGACTTGTGTTGAAATGCCCCCAACCCTTGAAAGAGTCCTTGCAGCTTTTGTTTGTTTTGCGTTTTCGTTGCAAGGTCCTGTGCATCCCATTGCACAGGACCTTGCAACGAAACTCGCTGCCCAGCAGTGGCTAGTTTGAACTCCTCACCCTTCCGCTTCAGCCCCCTTCGTGTTGGCACAGCCAGGGCGCCATGACACCAACTGTTGAACTCTTCAAATGCTGCCAGAGAAAGATGGTCCCAACGGAAAATGGCTAGACTGTGGATGTTCCAATTTACCGCGCTACAGAATCAATGTGCCCTTCGTACAAAAGTAGATGCTTTAAGCTTCATCTTTTGTTTTTGTTACTTTGGTTTGTTACTGTGGTTTTGGTTGCTTTTGTTACTTTGGTGTGTGCCTGCGGGGTGGGGATGGGTGTGTGGGGGGGGTTTTGGGGGTGGGGGTGAGAGGGTGGGGGTAGGGTTGTACGACAGGGCCTTGCTTTGCATTTTGGGCTGGCCTCAACTTCCTTACCCCTACTTCCCAAATGCTGAAACCACAGGCTTGTGCCCCCACACCCACCCAACTTTGCATACCACAGAGGATCAATTGTCCTCATTCAGGATAGTTAAACCAGATTTTTCTGCTTACTGTGGTGCAAAGTAGATGCACATTCAATACGAACTTGGATTCTTTAATGCTCTGTGTCTTTTGGACTTGGTTGTTGCTTTTGATTTGGGGGACAAGGTCTCACTGTGAAGCTCAGGCCGGCCTAGAACTTGCTACGTATACCTGGCCGGCCCCAGAACAATCAATATGCCTCAGCCTCCCAGGTACTGAAATTAAAGAAATGAACCACTGCACCTGACAGGATATATCTGACTTGCCCTATGGGCCTTTTCCTGGGCCTGCACACATTGTAGGTTCCTCCGTGTGGTGATGTTGAAATGCTGAAGCCACAACTCTTTCCCGTAATCACAAAGGGAGTGACCAATACAGCACATCGGCCTCCCTCGCTGAGCTTTGGTGTGCAAGTGGTAGTATTATTCTCCACGTGAGACGTGTTTGTGGAAAGTAACTCCCGCTGGAGATCGAGACTCATCCGTGTGGACCAATGAGGAAAGCATAGGAAGTGTCCGTTTGATTTGGCAATGGGAACTCTTGATATTTTGGTGAAAGATTGTTTCATAGAATGGGGCTCTTTTGGGGTTGGGGAAATAGCTCAGTGATAGAGCGCTTGCCTAGCAAGCGCAAGGCCCTGGGTTTGGTCCTCAGCTCTGGGGGGAAAAAAAGACAGAATGGAGCTCTTTTTTGTCGTGTTTCCCACCTTAGTCCCAAAATTACTAAGTGATTTATCAGCATTACTTAATGAATACATTGCAATGGGGGCTAGGGATGTCGCTAAGTTGGTAGAGAGTTTACCTACATCCCTACTTCTGCATAAGGCCAAGCTCGGCAACACATGTTTATAACCCTGTTACTAAGGAAGCAGAGGCAGGAGGATGAGAGGTTCGAGATCATCCTCAGCTATATAGGGAATTCAAACTTGACCGGAGACTACAACAGACTTTGTCTTAAAAAAAAATGCACTGGCATGAGAGAGTAGGAGGTTAGGAAATGGAGGTTGTTTTTCCATAAAACTTGACTTCAAAGAGAAAAAGTCATGGTGCTGGGGGAAAGGGATGCTGGAACAAGGCAGAGTTTGTGGGTGTAAAGGGGCTGTTTTTAGTTTGTTAGCTTTTAGAGATATTGCAAGGACAACGTGTTTAATATGTGAAGAGTCAATAGCCTAGAGGAAGAGAGAGGTTAGAAATACTGGAAGAGGAGTTTCTTGGAGGTGATAGGAGAGCAAGTTCCAAAAGCTTGTATCCAGATGACCGGGGACCAGAAGCCCCGGTTGGTACCCAGGGATTAGCCTAGCATCTCTTCCTTCTTCAGTCTTACTTTCCGATCCCCAAAGCAAATAGCACACACTGACCCTTAAAGATAGTACTCAGAAATAATTTCCTTTTCTTTCTCTTCCCTTCCTCCTCTACCTTCTCCTCCTCTTCCTCTTCCTCTTCATTTCCTGACCAAGACAGGCTAATTCAAGCAAACGGATCAGTCCTACAATTTTAAGACACAAGAGACACTTTATCTCCATTGCAAAAGACTCATTATGGAGTCCCTGAGCTCTGCCTGCCATCGCTCAGTGATGTGATATTTTAGTGGAGGAGGAAGAAGACCTTAAGTTCAAGGCTGTGTTTGGTGTCTAATACTCACAACACACTGTGGCGATGCTAGGGTGGTGCCTTCTGTGAGCTGCAACCCGGAGGAGCGTACAGAGATGTGTCCCTCCTCTTCAAATCTCTTTGCCATAGTCTCTCCCCCACACATCCTCCCACCAGGCCTGGTGAAATACGAGATAGACCTTGAGAATTAGAACAGGATGCATGAAAAGGACTGGGAAATCCCAAAGGCATGGGAAGCTGGGGAATTCCAGAGGCCACTCAGTCTTCTCAAGGTGCCTGCTCAGGGCAGGTATGGCTATATAAGGGAAGTAACGGAATGCAGCGTATTTCTTGCCTTGTTAGGGGGTCTTTGCAAAGCTTGTGGACATCCATAAACAAACGTAATTTTCATTAGAAACAGCAGGGCAACTACTATTTTTATTTATAAGTCTTTAGTGCTTATGCTTTAAAAGAGCCTAAGCAGTTAATCTTATCCTTATAGTGCATGGACACAGAAGAACTAGAAAAATCAAACCATGTGGTTTTGTATAAGCAATAAGCAATGCAGATGTTCAGAAAAAAAAAAAAAGAAAGAAGGAAAGAAAGTTGTGTGATGGGCAGCTGTAGGTGAGGTAAGGAATCAAGTTGATGTCACTGTATTGTCAGAGCCTAGCAGACTGTGGAATAACTCTGGACACCAAGGTGAGAGACCCACATATTCACTGTAACCTGTCTGTCCTCAGTCACCTAGCGGGCAAGGAGTTGATATTGGGGAGGGGGGGGGCTTTTTATAATTGCCTGAATATTTTCACTAGAAAACTGGCTTATGTCAGGATTAAAAGGTTTTATCTATTTTTCTTTCTTTCTTTCTTTGTTTTGTTGTTGTTGGGGGACTCAGGGGTGTGGTTAGGTTTTGGTTGTTTGCTACAAGCTCTCGCTCTGTAGCCCAGACTGGCCTAGCACTAGCCCAGGGTGGCCCTACACTCTTTGTAATCCTCCTCCCTTAACCTCCCAAGTGCTGAGACCCCCAGTACTACCCAGCCTGGGAGACTTAAGAATTCTTACGGCATTATTTAAACAGTTGGCTTTCCGGGATAAAAGGAGGCCGCTCTGAAATCGCAGTTGTTTCCACCTCTGGGCCTCATGGTTTGTGAGAAAGAGTCAGCTCCCCACCCCACCCCGTGCCCCCAAAACAAAGGGAACCAGGAACCAGGAGGTGGAGGCTCTGCCAGCTGGGTTCATACAGAAGTGCCGACGAGCTATCATTTTTCCGAATCAGTTGATATCATTATCGACTAAGCCATTTTCTATGAAGAGTAATATCTGTTTACTATTACATAATAGGAAAAGGAGCCACAAGTGGAAAATCCCTAAAAGCTGGCCAATCTCATTAATCACACCTGGCAAAGCCTCTAGTCCAGGGGATTATGGCTTCTGGATAGAATTTTTTTTTTCAGATAAATTAATAAAACCAAGACAGACCAGATTTAGCCAAGAATTCCGTTTAGTGTTTTACCTAGGCAGCCCAGACTATCTAGCAGCACGGTCTTACTCTAACTCCAGGTCCAGAGAGAGCTGCTTCCAACGTCTGGTTCACTTTGGAAATAGCCTCCTCTAAGCCCCCAGTGAGGGAACTCTTGCTTTGTTTGAGATGAGGAGGATGTCTCCCCCTCCACACCCCCAGTCTATGTTTGTTTACAATGCTCTCCACAACGGTGGAGGAGTCCTGAATAAGAAGACTAGGCCCAGGTGGCCGCACAGCCAGGGCTGCTTCTGCTTCCGGGCATTCATGTCTCTTGCACAGGCAGCTGCCTGCAGCTCAGGGCCACGGTGGCTAGTCTCTGAGGGTTCCTGAAGCTACTCACAGCCCCTGCTCCTCCCTAGCAATTCAGCTCCGGACCTGAAGGAGCACCAGGGGCGGGCTGTCGCTTGAATCCCCTCAGGGCCTGAGGGATGATGCTCTCTGCTCAGCAGTTTTCGAGGGCACCTTGCCCGGCCTGGAGAGGGAGCCTTTGCTTGTAAACTCACATCTCACACCCCAGCCACTCTCCAGGGATTTCCGAGGCTCAAGTAAACACCATAAACCCTGTCCTTAATTAAGGCCCCATAAAAGCCACTTGTGAAGCTACAAAGCTCGTGGAAGTTGTCAGCAAGTCACAGGGAAGGGACACACTGAAGCCAGGGTAGAGGCTAAAGCCAGACAAAGCCTGCGGTCATCCCCAGTCCTGTTAGAAAACGTCCTGCCATATCCACTTTCGTGATATTTTTTCTCTGATACTTCTGAAGAAATGGATTGCTTCGTTCCCTAGCTACATTCTCTGCAGAGAGTTGACCATACTCTCATTCGCGGTCAGAATGGGTTAATTTGTCAAGAGCGTCTTGGCGTCCTGGGGCCTTTTTGAAAAGTAACTCCCACACTGCATCCTCGCTGTGCCCCCTCAGCAGAGTGATTTAAAACACCAGACACTTCTCCTCTGGTCACATGTGCAAAACAGAGGTTTCTCCAAGCCCCAGAGAAAGATGCGCAAAGGTTTCAAAGAAACAAAGCCCAGAAGCGCAGGGCCAACACTGCGACATGCACTTCGCCAATAAATCCACAGAAGCCGTTGCTCCACGAAGACTTCAGGACAGCTCCGTGACTGGCTTTTTATCTCAAGTGTGTGTTTGCTGCCTGGATTTCCTCCCTGAAATGCAGGCCTGGGGATGTGCCTATTCTCGGGAAGTCTTTTAGCCACAGTTCCCTTCTTACTGCCCAGTGCTTTAAGGCCGGGCGGTGGTGGTGCACGCCTTTAATCCCAGCACTTGGGAGGCAGAGCCAGGCGGATCTCTGTGAGTTCGAGGCCAGCCTGGGCTACAGAGTGAGATCCAGGATAGGCACAGAGAAGCCCTGTCTCAAAAAAAACAAAAAGAAAAGAATAAAAGAAAGAGGCCTTCAGTCCGCAAAGAGCCCACTCACACTTCCTTACTTCACGCTCCGCCTTCTATATCAGACTTCACTTATTTTATATTAGAAATAGCGTGTCCTCCTAATAAACAAATAAATGTATGCCTCAAGTTATAATTCAGTGTCCACAGAGGCATGGGGGGAGATTTACATTTTCGGACACCAAGAACACTCTTAGTCAGGCCCTCCAACTCGTGAATAAAATGGAAGATGGATCTGCTCGCAGCATCCTGTCCCTAGTCACTCCAAAGTTAAACCGACTTGGCAGAAGAGATGGAAAGAAAGCCAGACTAAAAAGATTAATTTTAAATTCAAGTTTGGAAATGAAGCAGCAACTATTACCAGCGTCAAGCTCCAAACTCTCTGAATAGGAATAATAAAAGAATATTTTCCGTCTGAAAGAAAACGTAGTTCTTTCTAGGTTGATCAGAAACACATTGGAGGGATGGGAATGGAGCTAAATGGTAAAGGCATTCGCCCAGCATTCAAGGGGCCACAGAGTCAATCCGATCTCTAACGCTGCCTCCAACTCCAAATGCAAAAACCAAATCTGAGACTAGCATCAGGAAGAGAGACTCTATTCTAGTCTGGGAATCGTAGATTAATTTAGGCTGCCATTCATGAACCAGACATTTTCCTTTTGTGATTCTGGGGACTAAACCACACACAAGGTAGGCAAGCGCTCTGCCACTTAGCAGCACCCGTAACCCTTAATGAAACACGTTGGCTTTCTCTGTGTGTATGCATGATGTGTGTGACTCCGCCTGTGTGAGTGAATGCGGACACTGTGTGTGTGGCCAAGCGCCCACCCCTGGTAGAGGACATCTTCAGGCATAAGGTCCCCTCCTTCCACCTTGCTTGAGACACGGGCTCTTTTGGTTGTCCGCTGTTGCTTCTGACAGGCCAGCTTCTGGGGATTGT
The DNA here is from genome assembly GCF_007827085.1 of Peromyscus californicus insignis. Classification (NCBI taxonomy): domain Eukaryota; kingdom Metazoa; phylum Chordata; class Mammalia; order Rodentia; family Cricetidae; genus Peromyscus; species Peromyscus californicus. The sequence continues at coordinate 29,975,909 of NW_026294525.1, forward strand.
CCTGTTTTGACGTCTTATCCCACTAGGACCCCTGGGATGGCAGATAGATACTACCCATCCACGTTTGCATGGGATCTGGGCATTCAAAGTCTTTGTGCCTACGAAGGAGGCACTTTTCCCACTGAACCGCCTTCCCAACCTATAATGAATGCTTTTGAGTATACCTACTTATATGCTTACAGTGCCCAGCAGTACGAGAAATACTGACATAAAAAAAACAAAAACATTCTTTTAACATTAGGATAGTAAACTCAAAAAGGTATTTATTTGTTTTAATTTTTTTTTAATACTTTTGAGACATGATTTTATGTAGCCAAGGTTGACCTTATTAAACTCCCGGTCCTCCGGCCTCCACCTCCTAAGTACTGAGATGATAGGTCCGCACGTCCCGCTAAGGCTCCCAAAAGGCTATTTTAAACAGATACTGAGAAAGAATTAGAGGGGCTGGGGATGTAGCTCAGTGATGGAGTACTAGTGTATGAGAGGTCGTGGTCTGTCCCCCAGCACAAGGAGCAGAGTGAGAAGGTGAGTGTTTGGGGAGAGGAATGAGAGGGGTAAGGGAGAGGGGAGGGAGGGGGAAGAAAAGTAGGGATGAGAGAAACAGGGATAACGGGAGAAAGAGGGGAGAGATACGACTGCTTTTAGCCAGATGTGGTGATGTCAGATACGCTACCATCCCAGTGCTTGGACAGCTGAAGCGGGAGTGTCACAGGTTTGAGGCCAGCTTGGGTTGTATAGTAAGGTCTCTCTCAGAGAGAGGAGCAGGGAAAAGGAAGAGGGGGGTGAGGGTGGAGAAGAGAACAGACACATAAAGAAGCCAAATAAAGATATTTTAAAAACACATCTGTAACCAAGTAAAGAGATACGGCTTTAATTGCTTAAGATCTTTGTAAACAGTAAATAAAAATTATTCCCTAAGAAATGAAAGTACAGCCCAGAGCAGCCATGATGACGCCATCTGACATTTATAAGGCGGGAAAAATGTATAGGGCTCTATGCTGTAAGAGGCAAAGAAGAAAACACTCATGATTCTAACAGTGACCACGACTGTGTTTATTATAGTCTAAACATTCTACTGAGAGCATTTCACTGTCACAGACTTTCCACGGGGAAACTTGAGGTGGGCTCTCAAGTAGCCCAGGCTGGCCTTGAACTGCCTGTAAAGCGGAGGCAAGCCTTGAACTTGTCCTCTTGTCTACATCTTCCCGAGTGTTAGAATGACACACATGAACTCATGCTGGGTTTCATCATCACCACCACCACCACCACCACCCCAGCTTTTGAGACAGAATTTTACTTTGTAGCTCAGGCCAGTCTTAAACATAGCATTCCCCTTGCCTCAGCCTCCCAAGTCGGGACTGTACACCCAGCTGAAATGTTCACTTGGAAGCAAGGTTTCGCCAATCTGCCCACTCTGGCTTGGAACATACTCTGTAGCCCCAGGCTGGCTTTGAACTTTTGATCTTCCTGCCTCAGTTTCTCAAGTAGCAAGGATCATAGGGTTTACCACCAACCCTGGCTACAACTCTGTTTCCCTCCTTTTTATAGTAGTGAAATACATACTTCCTTCTTGTCTTTTCCAAGTGCTGCAATTAAAGGTGTACACCGCTGTGCCCAGTAATTTTAAGGTCTTAAAGATTTCTTTTTATTTTTTAGTATGTGTTTGTGAGGAGTGGAGAGCATGTGTATGTTAGCAAGGTGCTGGAGGAGGCCCGAGGACCCCCTGGATCTGGAGGTACAGGCGGTTGTGAGATGCTCAATGTGGGAGCTGGGAATTGAGCTCAGGGCGTTTGCAAGAGCAGTACAAGCTCCTACACTTCGGAGTCATCTTTCCAGTGCCAGGCCTTGGGGTTCTATGATCCAGCCCCACCTCCTGTCCGTTCTCTGCTTCCCGTTCCATCAATTCCTAGGGAGGTAAAGAGTGCTAAATGCACACACACTATGAAGCCACTGGTCACGATGCCTTCCCCACCATGATGGACTGCTTCTGCTTACCCTGTAAGCCAAAATAAACACTTCCCCTTCACAATGCTAATTAAATAAAAATAAAAACATTGTCAGACTGAGGTGCTATAGGTGGTATAGTGATTTCGTAGCCTGCACAAGGCCCTGTGTTCAATTCCCAGGGCTGCACATAATAATAATAATAATAGGGTACGATGAAACTGTAAACTTTACAACGTGAGAGGAAATATCATTATCTTAATAATATCATTGAGGAGATACTTGGGGAGATGACATGAACAGCCCCAAACTTCCCACTGCTGGAAAATTGCTGTCCAGCATTGACCAGTTAGAACATGTGAGGGCTGGAGAATTGAGAAGCCATAAGACGAAATTTCTCTTTTATAAATCTCTATCTCACCAAGTTTCCCACCAGCATGCTGTACGTGCGAACTGTAGCAAATGTGTCTCTCTCTTCTCTTCTCTTCCGCACTCCTCAGGTACGAAGATGGATCAAGAGCCCCATGGTCAGTGTGGACAAACATCAGAGCCCCAGCCTGAAGTACACTGGCCCTTCTGGGGTGCACCTCCCTCCCGGGGAACCAGACTTTGAGCCCGCTCTCTGTCAATCATGCCTGAGTGACCACGCTTTCCAAAGGGGGATGCTCCCGCCTGAGGAGTCCTGCTCCTGGGAAATCCAACCTGGGTGTGAAGTAAGTTCTTTATTTTGCTGAGGGTCTGTTCTGAAAAGACTGGAAACTTTTTCCTTGCATTTGTGCCTGAGGTGCCATTTTTTAAAAAATGTATATTCATAATGCTTGTAAGGAGGACATAGAATGGTAGATTTTGTTAGATTGTTTTTTTTCCCCCCCTCTCCTCCTTTCTTCCTTCGATATGTAACCTTGGCTGGTCTGGAACTTGTTGGCCTCACATTTACAAGTACTCCTTTTCTGCCTCCGGAGTGCTAGGATGACGGGCCCGCACCATACACCTGCCGTGCTTTCTCCTTTAAAAAGTGTACTTTGTGTGTGTGTGTGTGTGTGTGTGTGTGTGTGTGTGTGTGTGTGTGTGTGTACATACAAAGGTAGCATGGCACACGTGTGGACATCTCAGTGTGACTTATACAAGTTTCATTCTCTCCTTCCGTTATGAGGAATGACTGAAGTCATGTCAACGGGCTTGACTGAAAGGGCCTTTACCCACAGAGGCTTCCTCTCAGCATTTACCTCAGAACCCGCTATCTACCCACGTGACTGATAGAGCTGGAGATAGAATCCATAGATTAATCGTGGACCTCCACGCGAGGCAACAATAAACAGAGGCTTGGAAGGAATTTAAAGCCCTTATGCCCATTCCTTGACTCTTCTTGGGATGAAAGTAAATCAGTCTTTAATTTGCAATACATTACCTGGTTCTCAGACCTCACTGACTTTTTCTAAGGTCACTAGCAATCAAGAAGGTACTTGTCAAAATTAAAATATACAGAGTTATGTTCTATATCCCTTTAGAGATAAAACGGTGAAATAGTTCCTTGAAGAAGCAGCTCTGACCTTTAATTGCTTTGTTATATTTTTATTCATTCACTGTACATACGTACATGTCTATATGTGCACACAGGCTACCAAACACATGTGGAGGTCACAGGACAACTTGGTAGTTGGTTCCTTACTTCCACCAGTGGGTCTTAGGGATCAAACACGGGTCATCAGGATTTGTGGCAAGCACCTTTACCTGATGAGCCCTCTTGCCGGCCCATCTCTGTTCATTTCTTTTGGGGAGTGGGGGGCGGTGTGGGTTTCAAGACGGAGTTTCTCTGTGTAGCTTTGGAGCCTGTCCTGGAACTCACTCTGTAGACCAGGCTGGCCTTGAACTCACAGAGATCCGCCCACCTCTGCCACCTAAGGGCTGGGATTAAAGGCGTATGCCACCACCGCCCAGCTCAACTCTGTTCATTTTAAAATGAAGTTGTAGTTGGGTGGTGGTGCCTGCCTTCCCAGCACTAGGGAGGCAGAGGCAGGTGGAGCTCTGTGAGTTCAAGCCAGCCTGGTCTACAGAGTGGGTTCCAGGTCAGCCAAGGCTATACCAAGAAACACTGTGTCAAAAAGCAAAAATAAATAAAGTGAAGCTGTCTCGTAGGAAACCAGAAACTTTGAGGCTCACAGGGGAGACGGTGTTGCTTGGTAGAAAAGCAGGCAGGTCATTCTCCTCACATCTCCTGTGCAGACTATTTTACGTGAATCATTAATTTACCTGTGCAACACACACCTGTGAAAATTAAAGTTGTGTATTCTTCTCTTTGAACTACTTTTCCTAAGCTGGCCTGGAACTCACACATCTGCCTACCTCTGCCTGCGGGCACTGAAAAGTAAAGGCATGTGTGGTCACATCCAGTTGGAGTAGGATTTTTTTTTAATCTTTTGTAAATGTAAATTTGCCTTTACCTACTTTGTAGAGATCTGTATTCCCGCGCCCACTCTGACCTAGGTCAGTAGATCAATTTAGCCGGATGACAGCCCCGAAAACGTCATGTGGTAGGCCTAAGTTAAGTCGTTTAAAGTCTCAAATCCTGGAGTGGGAATTTAATGACCTACAAATGAAAATAAACTCCCTTTGATGTGTTCAAAAGATGGAAAAGGAGGTGAGAATGTTTTAAATAAAATAAGAAAGCAAAAAATATCTTAAATTCCTTTATGAATAATGGTGTTGGGGTTTGGGTGTTTCATTTTTTTTTTTTCCTGACCTTAAAAAAAAAAGAATACATTCTGAACACTACCTTTAATGGCCAGTCACTAAGAGTCATACAGTACTTTATGCCAAGTCTTCCCACAGTCTTGTTGGTGGCCTTTACGTGGAAGAAACTGGGGTATTTGTTTAGCCAGTAAATCACCCGAGAATAGCCATATTGTGATGTCATTGGAAACGATATCTAAAGAGGACTGTTTATAAATTAAACAGATCGTTCTGGGGATGAAGCAGGGAAAGGTGATAACACTGCTGGGGAAACTGGTCCTGAACACTGGTGGAGCACAGCCTTATGTCTATCGACAGTCACAAAAAAATAGAGACCCAAGGGGGTTTTGGTGGTGGTGGTGGTGGTGGTGGTTGTAGGTGTGTGTGTGTGTGTGTGTGTGTGTGTGTGTGTTGAGACAGGGTCTCTCCATGTATCCCTGGCTGTTCTGGAACTCACTATGTAGAACAGGCTGGCCTCCAACTAACAGAGATTCACCTGCCTCTGCCTGCCCAGAACATTAAGGCATTAAAGGCCACAACTGGCATCCATGTGTAAGGCCTTGGGTTCAATCCCCAAGACTGAAAAAAAAATGTATATTCTGAATATGTGTATAGAAAATGTTAATGAAACAAGTGGTGGTAGTGCAGTTCTCTTATTTGCTAGCACTTAGGAGGTTTCAAGAGGATCATGAGTTCAAAACCATTTTGCATTCTAGTGAATACCTGTTTCAAAATAAATTTATAATAAAACAATTGACTGTGGCTTATGCAGATGTTTGCATATAATAAAAACAAATAATATCAATTATTTGAGGCATGCGTGGAACAGTTACAAAATCAGGCCAAAAATTACCTCATGAAACAAAGCTCATCAAATCCCCCCAACACAAACCATGCAATCTGATAAAATTAGAACCTGGGAACAATTCGAAAGCTAACCACCTCCTGCAGCCAGTTCACTCACCTGCAACTCACAATCACACTTCCTATCGGCTCTGAGAGTATAGGAAGTAAAGGAAATCCAAAGCTATTTTAAGCAGTTATAATACCACCGAGGAAACGTGCATTGAAATCTCTCATTTCTTTCTTTAAAAGTAAAAATTTTTTTGGCAGTATTAGGGATTGAACCTATGATGTCAGGCTTGCTAGGTGAGTGCTCTGTCACTGAGCTATAGCCCCATTTTTTCTTTAACTCATCATATTATCAAGAGTTCAATGATAACATTATGTAGGGAAAAATATTACTAGAAGGAAAAAACATTTGATGGCGGAAGAGGCTGTGGTTGTGTTCTTCTGTTTAAAATGGTGATGTTGTTTTGATTCAGCAAACTGTGTCGCTGCCACAATAACCCTAAATACTTGCTCGTGAGACAGTGGTGTCAGATATAATCGTGGAAATGGTGCAAAAAAAATGGAAATATAAGTGGCTAGTAAAATTGTAAACCCATGGGAAATTAATTATGACAAATCCCTGCAGCAGACTACAAGCAGAAGGTAAGAAAGAGTGGGCCCAACTGAGCATGGTGGTGTACACCATAATCCCAGAACTTGAGGGTGGGGTGGAGCAGAAGGATCAGGAGTTCTGGTTTATTAAGGTAATCCTCTTTGGCTGTATAGTAAGTTTGAATCTAACCTAAGATACACAAGACTGTGTCTTAAAGGGAGGAGGGGGGAGGAGGAAGCTGGAATATACTGACATGTCCTGAGGTATATATAGAAGCACAAAAATTAGTTAATGGATTATTTTGTTTGGGTTGGTTTGTTGTTGATGATGGGGGTCTTTAGGGGGGAAAGGGGGCATTAAAGAGTTTATTAAGAGTTATTAAGGCCAGGGATGGACAGACAGACAACAGCATGGTGGAGAGGGCTGAAGAGAGTTCAGGCCCCAGCACTAGGGACAGAGAGCATGGCAGGGACTCTGAAGAGATCAGAGATCGGGGCCCATGTAACAGATCGGGGAGGTCTCTTTGTAGTGGCTGAGGATGAGGGTTTTACAGCACAAGCCTCTAGACAGGCTCTCTGATTCCCAGGCAGGAGGTAGGAAGGGGGCAGGGAGCAGGATGTATGGTCACCAATACCCTCTTTGATGTGAAATCACTTTCCCAGGTGGGAAATCCTGCCACCTGGAACTCTGTTTGCTTGAGACTCACAGACAATGTCTTCCAGTATCAGTATCTGTGGGGATGGGAGAGGATGGGCAGGTATCAGTATCTGTGGGGTGGGAGAGGATGGGCAGGTATCAGCATCTGTGGGGGTAGGAGAGGATGTGGCAGGTATCAGCATCTGTGGGGGTGGGAGAGGATGCAGCAGGTATCAGCATCTGTGGGGTGGGAGAGGATGGGCAGGTATCAGCATCTGTGGGGTGGGAGAGGATGGAGGTGGAAGAAGATGCAGCAAGTATTCTGGCCTGAGCAACAACTGGATCCAAAGTTACATCCCTACATTTCCAGAGTTTTGTTTATTATATAAAAAAGGAAGAGATGAATGATTTTTCTGGAATAGGAGGTAGAAGAGGAGACCAGAGGGAGAGTGGCAGCCACTCAGTGTGACTTCGAAGATGAAACTGGACACTGTGGGATTAGGGTGGGGCCTCCTCTTCTTAGAGCAAATAGTCAGATGTTGGTCTGGAGCACAGCTGGTGTCCGCAGGATGATACTGGGTCCGAGCAGTATGCTGGACAGTATTCTGGATGAAATGAATTCACATACAAATTAACAAGGGCCTATCTGTGAATCTAAAATCAAAACAGCCATTAAAAGAATAATCAAATATGTCAGAAAGTCCATGAAGAGTTTTGAAATCATTTTGAACTGGAATTATTGAGAGACGGAGTGAAGGTAAATAGAAGAGCTAATGATCAAAAGGCATCCTCAGAACAGGTTGTAGGGAAGGCAGACAGTATAGTCTTACTAGGGTTGCTACAGACCTCCTTCAAGTTAATCCTCTTAAATAGTTCTTTTCGTTTTGGAAGCAAGAATGACACATCACATGTAGAGGAAAATAATAGATTTGGCTAAAATAGATATCCACGGTTTCTGCTCCAGGTTCCTACCCCGACTTCCCTCAGGGATGGACTATTGACTGGAAGTGCAAGCTGAAGTAAATCCTTTCCGTCCCGAAGTTGTTGTTGGTCATGGTGTTGACCACCGTCACAGGAGAGCAAACTAGAGACAATTACTCAATGTAGCTTTGGCTGGTGACATGTTAACTCTCCCTAAGTTAATGGTTTGTGAGACATGTCGCACAGGGGCCAGCTGGGCCTTGAACTGAATATGTAGCTAAGGATGGGCCTTAACTCCTCACCCTCTTGTCTCTACCTCCCAAGCACTGAGATTAAAGGTATATGCCAGCACACTGACTACTTTCTGTTTGAAAACAGATAAAAGGACAGGAAATGTAAACATCCACCAGACTGCTTTGGTGATAATTGCCTCCGTGGGATTAAAGTGGATCAGGAAATCAGTCAAGAAGGGCTTTGGCTTTATCTATCCTATCTGGTTTCAGGACCATATCAATGACAATGGACAATATCAATACATTACTTATGTGGCAGACACCATAGCTACCAGGAAGCCCACCTGTGGAAGGAAACAGTTGCCATTCCACCCTACTGATAGGGAACCGGGCACCACCATGACAAAGATGGCCTCCTACCAGAAGGCCATTCCATTACTGCAAAGGAAGTCTGTGGAGAAAAATGAAAAGCAGGGCACTTTGGCTCCTACAGCATCTTCTTTGTTCTCAGTTTGTCAAGGAGCTTGTCCTGGCCCTGGGTGAAGCTTATTGGGGTGTCTCTCAGGTCCTAGCAATCACGAAACCCAAAGTGTTCATTTTCTTATGCTCTTGTCTCCTCCAGGGCCTTGCAAACTTGTAGTAAAGTAGTTGGCATGCTCCTTTTTTTCTTTGCCTTTATTAGTTGAAGCTGAAATTTTGCTCATGCAAACTTTTGTAATACCAAAAGGGAGAGGCTAAGACGGAGGAAAAAAAAAAAAAAACACCTCAGCAGCCCAGGCTGGCTATAAATCCTGTACATTCCAGCAGCTGCCTGCCAAAGGCTCAGGGCTGATTCTCATTAAGTCTACCCTCTCATATGGGATAGATTTGGCTGAGTGAGGATTTCCTCAGACTCTGAGTCCTCTGTCTGTCATTCCACTAAGTCGGCTTAGAAAGCGCTGAGTCAGCAGGCAAAGGCTGCATGCTCTGTTTTCTTTCTTTTCTTTTTTTAAAGACCTAATGAAGTCAAAGTCCACTGGAAGGAGCCATGACCTGTCACTGCAAATAGAACTAACACTGAGTTTTTGACGGGATTAAGTATCAGGTGCCTTGTCTGCCTCAACGGTTAATGAGAGAGATTGATAGAAGCCCCTCTTTAATTAGTCACGTAATTACTTAATCAATCAGACGTCACACAGTTCTGGGCTGGAGTCTAAGCGCTGCTTCTTGCTCAGCTTTCTCTCCATCCTCCTGGATACCTGTGATCATAAGGATGCCTGGTGTCCTTTAAATTTTGTCTCTGAATCACTCAGCTTCGAAGCCCAGGAAGAGTGGAAGGGAAGAGATCTGTTGGGGAAATTTCCACCCTGGCTTACTTTTATAACACTGTGAGTTTTCTGATCTTTCTTCAAAAAAAAAAAAAAAAATACTATAAAAAATACACTAAAATCAGCCAGATGGCATTAAATGTTTTTGGTCTCCTTTAATTTAAATCATATTTTTATGAAGGCTTATATGGGTTTAAAAAAAAGGCTCATTTCAAATTTCCCTCTTCCCTAGTTTCCTGCATTTGATGTGACATAATATAGTCTCCAAGGAAGTGGGGGTCTGGAGAGTCTAAGTTTGTCAGCTACAGTTGTCACAAGTTCTAGCCCTTAATTCTCTTGAGAAAGCTCTTATCACAGAAAACAAAATTTTGAATACTAATGGAAGAACAAGCAGAATTTCTTTGTTCTTTATCACTAGACTGTGGACAAACAAATAATACCATTCTAGATAGACAGATCCGGAAAACCTAGTTTTTACACCAAATTGCCAGGTCATCTGACCTAACACATTATCCCTGGCCTACTAAGGGTTACCTGGAAGTTGAGGAGAATAAGCATCCATGTCCGTCCACCTCACAGGGCTGCTGAGGTGGGCACCGATGTTTATTCACAACACCAAGCTTTTGTTTCTGGTGTTTAATTTGCTTGTTTGTTCACTTTGAGACAGGGTCTCGTGTAGCTCAGTCAGGTCTTGAACTCACTTACGTAGCTGAGGATGACTTTGATCTTGAGGTCCTCCCGGCTCCACCTTCTTAATTCTGGAATCACAGGCAAGGCCACCAAACTAAGTTTGTTTGGCGCTGAAAGCTGAAGCCAGGGCTCCGTGAATGCTCGTCAAGTAGCCTAGTGTCTATGGTACATCAGCCACCAGTTCTCTTTAATTTAAAATCCTAACAATACTAAAAGGAGTAGTTTTTTAAAAGTCATGATAAATTAAAAAAAAATGACTCTTAGAACATGAAAATCCATGTAATTATTCTTGCCAATGTTTATTTGTACATAATTATTGTAAACAAGTTGAAGGAAAAAAATTTAACCCCAAAGGCTTACAATTCTTTTCTCTAGAAAAACAGCAGTTAAAAAATATTTATTCAGTAAGAGGTATGTAAAAGTAGGAAATTCTTTCTAAGGCTTTGGGTATTTTTTTTCCCTTTGACTTACAGTAATTTGAAATGTCCTGAGTACCATCAATTCGAGCACTTCTTTTTGGATCAGAACCAGAAAAAGGTTACCTTGTATCTGGAGCTCCTGCTACAAGCTGGTGGGGAGCTACCCTTTCCAGTCAGATTTCATATGTCATTTAATATAAATCCACTTGATTTATATTATAACAGTTCTTCTTGACCTTTCCAGGGATTAAAAAAATTGTGTAAGTTTTTTTTTTATAATTTGATATTGAGAATTAAAAAAAATTTCTTTGTGTATCAATTGCTTTTTATTTGTGTGCGTATTCTCTCCATATCTCACATGAATATTCATTCTCACATGACTATTGTCACGATAAACTATTGTTATGGTAAACATCCTTTTCTTCACTTAACATTTGGCACATTCATACACTGCAATATAAATTTGATGATTGGCATTATGGGTAATAGTCTACCAGACTGTTACGTTATCTAACCATAGACCTAGGATTAGCATTTTCTTTTTTTTTTTTCTTTTTTGAATAAGGCTGAAAATTATGGGGTATTTCTTACTTGGAATAATCTTAGGATAAATTAAATCTTTGTATAAATTCCTAGGAATCTAGTGGTTAGAAGATAATAATGGTGGTGGTAAAATCCTTTCCAAAAGCGAAACAAAACAAAACTACCCACACTCTAGAAACAAACCTATGCAACCAATCCTTCACCCCTTCCTCGAAGGGCATATTTTAATGGTTCTTTTTTTTTTTTTTTTTTTTTTTGTCAGTTGAGTTAAACAATACATCATTGATTTGATTTAATTTTTTTTTTCTTGAGATAGAATGTCATTCTCTGCTCAGTCTGGCATAGAAGTCACTGCATAGCCTAAACTGGCCTCCTCATGGCAATCCTCCTACCTTAGCCTCCCAAGTATGTTGGGGTTACAGGTGTGAATCACCACACCTGGCCTTGTATGCTTTTGATTATCAAAAATGTTAAATAATTTTTCCATTTTAAATTTGTTGTGATTCCATGTAGAGATTTTTTTTTTCTCTCTCTTCACATGTGTGGACTTTGTATTCGCTTTCAACAATTTAAAATGAATTATTTTCACATAGATATAAAATTACTTTCAATCTTTTCTATGGCAATTTTTTTCTTATTATGAGTCTTGGTAATTCAGCTCACAGGATGAACCATGTCTATCTGTCTGTCTGTTTGTTTGTTTCTCTTTCTAACAGAGAAGAAACATTCATTAGTGGAAAGCTAAATTAAGCAAAATGTGGTTTTTTTTTTAAAAAAAAGAGATTTATTTATTTATTATGTATACAAAAGAGGGTGCCAGATCTCATTACAGATGGTTGTGAGCCACCCTGTGGGTGCTGGGAATTGAACTAAGGACCTCTGGAAGAGCAGGTGGTGCTCTTAATCTTTGAGCCATCTCTCCAGCCCAACAAAATGTGTTTCTTATGTAGATATACCAAGCAAGCCCCTGCTCCCAACACAGGAGATGTATGTAAAATGATTCTAGTCTAACTGGTCTTCTGTCTGCCCCACAGGCACATTTTGTGACCTGCCAGAGAGCCAGGACACTGGGTCCTCTTTTCCCAGCATCCCAAGTTTCTCCTCCTTTGATCCCTGAAAGCTATCTCTTTCAGATTCAGCTCCACCCTTCCTTAGAGGTCATTCTAGACGGTTCTTCTAGAATAGGGAAGAGGGAGCATGATCCAGGCCACTCTTCTAGAATAGGGAAGAGGGAGCATGATCCAGGCCACTCTCATTTCTTTGGATACCAAAGAAATCGTTGCTTTACCAACTCAGCAGGACAAGACTCTGCTCAATTTAGAGCAGCAATTCTCAACCTGTAGGGCATGCTCCCTTTGGGGAAGGATGTCCAATGACCTTTTCATAGGCATCACCTAAGATCATCAGAAATATCAGATATTTACATTATAATTCCTAACAGTAGCAAAATTACAGTTATGAAATAGTAATGAAAATAATTTTATGGTTGGAGGTGAACACAACACAAGGAACCGTACGTATTAAAAGGTCACAGCATTAGGAAGGTTGAGAACCACTGCTTTAGAGGGATGATTGACGTTACAAAAAAACCTGTTAGGTTCAGGACATTGGGGTAAAACATTTTCAGGCTTGTACCCATGGATCTCTTCAGCTTTGTACATAAACTCTCCTATGAGTTCTACATAACTATCCAATCTGTGCCAGATCCCAGTGCTGAGTCTGGACATGGGTAAAGTAAGAGACTGTACCTAGGCTGCTCAGGACATAAGATACTATAGCTTCTCTCCCCCAGCATCCCTCCCAACCCCCCCCCCCTCCCCCCCCCCGTGCATACCATCAGCCAGCTGTTACCTTGGTAAGACTGTGCTGCCTTTGGTTATGTGCAACCAAGTCTTCCCCACTTGTAATTGTGTTTATTCATCTTAGTATAGTCCTTCCCTGGAGCTACGTGGCTCTTTCCCATTATAATAATATGCTTTTAAGTAATTTTGAGATCATTAAAATTTTAAAAGAAGACATTTTACCAATTACACAAAAAATGTACAAGAATCTAAGGAATAGAGCTGAGTGTAATTTTATACTCGTTGACTTTTTTTTTTTTTTTTTTTGCATTGTTTCTCTTTTCCCCCAAAGCTTATAGTTTTTGCTTGGACTGTTTACCAAAGCGATAGAATTTAATTTGTCAGGTAACCTCTCTAGAAACTATTCTATAGAGAAAAGGGAAAAAAAAAACTAAAAAGAGTTTGGGAAAAGATGTAGTATACATATATATGTATTCATGTATTATATACATGCATGTGCATATTGAAATAGGCTCACTGATGTAGCTCCAGGTGGGAGCCTGAAACTCACGTTATAGCCCAGGCTGTCTTGCTTCAGCTTTCCCGAGTGCTGAAATTACAGGTGTGAACCATCACACCCAACTGCAGTAATTTATTAAACTAATATTTTTGTCAAATTGTTAATTCTACAATTCGCCTTTGGGGACCTGGTGAGATTCTTCCTCAGATCTTTTAAAGGAAACACAAGTCAAAAGTTAAGTACTGGCAGTGCCTGGCCACTTCTTCGTTATGGGAAGTCAATTGTTTTTCTTTTTCTTTCTTTCTTTTTTTTTTTTTTCCAGAGCTGAGGACCAAACCCAGGGCCTTGCGCTTGCTAGGCAAGCGCTCTACCACTGAGCTAAATCCCCAACCCCTTGTTTTTCGTTTATTCTGCTTCAACAGAAAATCTTGGATAACCCCAACATTTTTCTGAAACATATGTCAGCTGATGGTGTCCAGAGTAAATCAGTCACCCAATTTTCATTTGTTACCTATCTCAGACCCCTTCATCCTTATGAGCTGGTAAATAAATTCAAATGTTTCTAGGCAAGATTCTAGCAAAGCTCAACCTAGGTGCCACCTTCTCCTGGAAGAACCATCAGGACCAACAGAAATAAATACATTGATGCCATCCATGGAAGAAGCTTGGCTCTCTTCAATGACAAGGTCCAATTCCCTTATTAAACGATTGGACTAGACTTTCAGCCATCCATGTAAGAATATATGAAAATGCTCTCTGAAGTCCAGCCAAATTCCACGGCCTGTTATCTATAATTTTAGTTTACTTTTCCAATGTCCATCAGTCTTGATAGCTATAAATACACAAGTTAGTCTCAGTAAACATGTGCCTTTTTTCCCCCAATGGATATTTCCTGTTGTTTTTCTTGTAGGTTGATGTTTAAGCGACTATTTCAGGAGGTTCACTTAGATTTCTGTGCAAGGAAGAATGCAAGAACTCAGCACCTTTGGCAGGGATAGATAAGCAGGAGAGAGGTGGCTGACTCCCTGCTTGAGTAATGCAGGTTACAGGTCTTTGCAGATTAGAAAATGCTAAATGTATTAGCTGGGGAGGACCAGAGCCAAAAATAAAAAGGAAAGAAACTGATGACAGTTGGTTTGCTTCTTGGCTTAGAATTGCATGAATCAGCAGCCTTGAGTTATTTTTAAAACAAGCAAATCTGATCTCCGTATGAAACCAAAGCTTTCAGGTAGAGATCCCCTTTACACATACACATTGTGCCCGGGACACTTAGATGCTGAGTCTCCCCCAGCCCTCCAAAGAGCCTTGATAGTTCTTAATACTTGGAAGTTTCTGTTGTGGGCTTGGCAGCCAAGTACCTCTGTGCAGGGCTTCCTGGAAAGAAGTGATCACTGACCAGTGATCAGATAGAAGGATCATCACATACGTGCTTGAAAGTGGTACAGAAGGGAAGCCATGGGTGACACAGAAGAGCACCTCACAGCTGATTCTCTGGAGACCCACAGAGTCTCCCCAGAACAGGAATCTAAGCTAAGAAGTGGGGCATTAGTAGGCTAGAGAAGGGTGGGAAAGAGCACCCCAAACAGATGGGGCACATAAGCCAGGGCCTGGGAATCTGGAACTGAGTAGTAACTGGAACAAGATAGGTGTAGCTCGGTGGAAAACAAAATTCCAGTCGCTAAGGGTTTTTGAAAGGCATCTTAAATAATTCTTCCACCCCTGGGAAATGAGGACGCATTTAGTGAATTGATCACCGAAGTCATAGACTTGTAGGAAAGTGTTAAATTCCTAAAATTCTTCCACTGGAGATTGGTGGCTTTGGATTAAGGTTTATGGCTCTGGCCACAAGGATAAAAATGCTGGAAATTTATTACAATAAGCTGGATTCTTGCTTTGCAAAGAGAGCCAAAGATTACAGCTTTAAGAGAGGAGATTTTCATTTGTTTTTATGGACATATTTACATGGTCTTCAATTTTTAAAATTGCATTTATTTATCTGGGTTGGGGGTAGGGTATGTCTGTGCCAGGGCCCTTGTATGGAAGTCAGAGGACAACTTTTGGGGAGTCTGTTCGCTTTCTGATGGCTCAGGTTATCAGGGCTGGTGCTTGTAACAATGACTGGAGTTCTCAGTTTTAAAACAGGACAAGGGATTACAAAGATGAGTGTGAAACATGAACAAATTTATTTACCGAATTTGTTCGTGTAAAGTTACAGAAGGGAGCAGGTAAAATCAAGAGATGGGGGAGCTGTAAGCCCCAAAGGTGATGGTGGGTGAAGGGAGAGGAGGATAAAGAGGACGAGAGAAGCCTTTGGGTGTGAGTCAGCTGACCACAGGCTACAGTCCACTTTGTAGTCCACTCCAGAACGCCTCTTAGTCTCTTCGAGAGGCAAGGCCCGCTTTGACCAGAGCCTTCCAGTTCTCTTTGTTGAAGTTAGTTACCTACAAGTAAACAAGAAGGTAAAGGACAACAGATGTCCCCAAGACGCTTCTATCTCTATTGTACTTATTGACTATTTAAGATTTCATTTTTAAGTGTGGGTGTGGGTGCCTGTGAAAGCCAGAGACGTTGGATCCTCCTGGAACTGGAGTTATAAGCAATTGGGTGGGGGCTACCTGACATGGGTGTTGGGAACCGAACTTGAATTCTCTAGAAGAGCAGTGCATGCTCTTGTCCTGCTCAGCCACCTCTCCAGCCCACGTTTGTTTGTTTTTGAGACAGGGTTTCTCTGTGTAGCCCTATCCTGGAACTCAATCTGTAGGCCAGGCTGGCCTCGAACTCACAGAGATAGGCCTACCTCTGCCTCCTTAGTGCAAGGATTAAAAGCATGGGCCACCACTCCAGGCTAGTTTGTTTGTTTTTGAGACAAGGTCTCATATATTCCAGGCTGGCCTCAAACTTAAGTAGAGCCAAGGCTGTCCTTGAACTCCTGATCCTTCTGGCTCTGCTTCCAGAGTGTCAGGATTACTGGCAAGTTTGGGTATTGCTGGGATCAAACCCAGGTCTTTGTTCACGGTAACTACGCAAGTACTCCTACAGACTGAACCACGTCTTCAGTCCTAATAATGATGATATTGATTCTTTATCAGTGTTGAATATGTCCAAGTGGGTGGTTCATGTCTGTAATCCCAGCATTTGAGAAACTGAAAGAGATTGCTGCAAGTATGAGGCACCAGTCTGGGCTACATAGTGAGTCCCAGGCCACCCTAGACTATAAAGCCAAAACTTGTCTCAAAAATCCAAATTGAGCCAGTAATATATAGCTTAGTGGTAAGAACACTTTCTGCCAAGCCAGAGAACCTGAGTTCAATCCTTTGTTCAATCCCTGGTGAAAGGAGAGAATCGACTTCCAAAAGTTGTCCTCTTACACACACACACACACACACACACACACACACACACACACACACACACACAATGTAAAGAAAAACAATACAAACAACAACAAAAAAATTAAAGTAATAGCATTAAAAACTGGACCTGGACACATCTGGCTACACCCTCTTGACTACTCTTACTGAAGATGAGCAGGAGTGATTTTCAACAGGTTTGGAGGGTTAATAGAACCAGCCTTCCCTTGGCTAGGGGCCCTTGCCTTTTAGAACGGTACCCTAATCAGTTGTGCTAATCAGACCCATGGTTCTTGAGACACACAAAGGAAAAAAAACCAGCAGCGCCTGAAGGAGTGGTGTTGTTCCCCCCCCCCACCCCAGCAACTTTTAGAAAATTTGCATTCCAATTTTCTTCACAGTTGAAATCCAAGCAGTTCCAAGGACTCAGTTGTTTATCAAAGATGCCTGCAAAGTCACAGGCTGATTTCACAGATTGAGTCTGAGCTGTATGTATGTCATGAAGTCCAGTAATGGATGGGTCACGGTTATTATGGGTGACAGTATTAAGTCAGAAATACCAATGATAAATGCATTAAAAACAGAAATTCCTGGGTTTGTTTTACAAATGTATGGGTTGAAAGGATCTGTAACGTCCATGCTGGAATGAATTGCACAACACAAAGTTGACCCTGACTTCTGTGCTCATGGTCAGGGTGACCTATAGATCAGGGACATGACTCAGGAGTTTACTGCATGGTACATCCATGTAGTGTCTATTGCACCAATCAGTTGAGCTACATACAATCTTATCTAAACACAAATAACTGCACTATTAACCCCAGGCATGAAAACCAGCTGCTCCATACCTAGAAGATGTACAAGTTGAGGCTAATGGGGCTCCCTTCCTCCTCATGACATGGACCAGGCCCTTAATTCATAAATGTATGCTTTTGTTCTGTTCAACATCTCAGAAGTACCGAATGCCATTTTGAGTCCTGTGTTTGTGGCTTTGTGCAGAAGTCCGTGGCAGGTGTCAACTTTGAATGGAGACCATGTCTGGAGGAAAGCCAGACTTCATAATTGACACACAGGCTGTTTTGTCAAGAGGATGTCCCCTCAGCTGTAGGGGACTTGGTTTCCTTATGTTCACACCTTACAATAACAAAGTGTCCTCAAGACAGTTACCCTGTCCTGGGACTCTACAGGCTGTGGAGCTGCGAAGGGCTAAACTGGGCTGTTGACAGAGGGTTAAACAGACTATGAGAGACAAGAACACTTGGACCAGCCTGTCATGCACTGGACAGATTGCTTGCTATTATATTACCCAGTATCTTTTTTTTTTTTTTTTTTTTTTTTTTTTTTGACAGGGTCTCTCTCACTATGTTGCCATGGCTGGCTTAGAACACGCTGTATAGACCAGGCAGGCTTTGAACTCATGAGATCTGCCTACCTCTGAGTGCTGAGATTAAAGCTGTATGCTTCTACATCCAGTAGAATTTTTTTTTTAAAGGTTAGGGATGTGGCTCGGTTGATAGAGGCTTTTGTAGCATCTAGAACTGCCTGCATTCGAGACCCAGCACCAATAAACCAAGCATAGTGGTGGATGGCTATTTTTCAACACTTGAGATAAGCAGTCTCAAAAAAAAAATACATAAATGAAAGCTGGTCCTTGTATGTGTCAAGTTCATACTTGACCATTTTACTTGAGTGTCTCGGTCTATAAAATTAATAATAAAATTTTCACAGTGTTGCTGTGAGGTTGGAGTGAGGCATCTGGGTATTGACTTAACTTCTTTCTGCCCCTATTCTTCTCATACTTCTTCCCCAGCTTCCCCATCATAAATAAAGAAAGAAACCAATCAGGCCTACCATGAAAGTCAGACGGCAGATCTGAGCTGTGGGCCCTGTGCCTGGCCTGTCACTGTCCCTTCCTTGCCCTGTGTTTCCATTGCACAGGAACTTGTTTGTCACATGGTTATGTCCTGTGTCTTTTCGCTCAGCAAAACCCGAATCAAAATAAGGAAGGGGACCACAAAGCAACCACATCTTTGAAGTGCTGAGGCTGCTGCGATTTTCACACAGGAGAGATTTTTAAAATCAACGTTCTTATTTCTAGACATAGATGTCATTTAGCTAACCCTGTCTGTCTTAGGGTTTCTGTTGTTGTGATGATACACCATGACCAAAAAGCAAGTTGAGGAGGAAAGGGTTTATTTGGCTTACACTTCCATATTGCTGTTCATCATTGAAAGAAGTCAGGACAGGAACTCAAACAGGGCAGGAACCTGGAGGTGGGAGCTGATGCAGAGGCCTTGGAGTGGTGCTGCTCAGTGGCTTGCTTCCCCTGGCTTTCTCAGCCTGCTTTCTTATAGAACCCAGGACCAGCAGCCCAGGGATGGCACTTCGCACAATGGGCTGGGCCCTTCCCCAGCCAATCACTAAATTAAGATCTTATGAAGACATCGTCTCAGCTGAGGTTCCCTCTTCTCAGATAACTTCATTTGTGTGTCAAGTTGACATAAGACTAGCCAGCACAACTGACCCCTTGTCAACTTGACTCACAAACGTGTTGCTATTAAGCCAGACCTTTCCTTTCTTTTACCACCAAGAGTCTCACATTAGAAACATAAAACCTTTAATAGTCCCACAGTCTTACAAATTCAAACACATTAAAATTTCACTCTCTTCAGGGCTGTGGGGTTGAGGGCTGGGCAGCAGCATCTTGAACACCATGAGAGGCTTCAGCATCAAGGATGGTACTGTGTCTTCCTCACCAATGTGTCGTACTCAGGAAATGAGAAAAGAGTGCATTGGTGAAATTATTAAGGCCACTCCACGTAGTTAAAAGGGAGGTTTATTTTGTGGTGTAACTTACAAGTGAAGGGATAGTTTTTACATGGGTCTGGGAAAGGTGTAGCGCAGTCCGGCGGTGTTCTCTGGAGAACTCTGCTCGGTCTACCTCCAGCGTCCAGGGTCCAGGAACCAAGAGAGCTGGTGCATCGGATCTTGGGTCTTCAGGGTCCTCTCTTGGCCCCGCCTTGTAGTTGTGACAGTTACCGAAGCCTCAATGGGGGTTAGAACTTCCAGATCAAAGCTGGAATGGCTACCCACTACAGGAGTGTGTATTTCTCCATTTCATGAGATTACAATTTATTCAGATAAGGATGTATTCTGCAAGGTGGTTGAGATTCTATGCTGGTCAAATGAAAAAATGGAGATTGCAACAAAGGACCCTTTAAATCCAATTAAGCAAGATGTGAAAAAAAAAAGGAAAGCTCCATTACGTTGCAAATGTATTCGCTTATACATCAGGAACTATGGTGCCATCCTTCAGACATGGGAAGACCCAGGACACAGTGACAAACGCACTGGCTGTTGTGGTGACAATGACCCAATAGATATTTGTGAAATTGGAAGCAAAGTGTGCAAAAGGTGATAATAGTCAGGGTGAGAGTTCTGGGTATATTGGCTACGATTGATGAAGTTGGAACCAACTGGAGGAAAGTCACTGCTATTAATGTGGACAATCCAGATCCAGCCAGTTATAATGGTATGGCTGATGTTGAATGGCTGACACCTGGCTACTTAGAAGCTCCTATTGACCGTTTTAGAAGGTATGAGATTCCTGACGGAAAACTAGAAAATGAGTTTGCATTCAATGCAGAATTTAAAGACAAGGATTTTGCAATTGACATTATTAAAAGCATTCATGATTATTGGAAAGCATTAGTGACTAAGAAAACAGATGGAAAAGAAATCATTTGCATGAACACCAGCATCAGAGAGCCCCCCTTCAAGTGTGGTCCTGATGCTGCCAAAGCCATTATGGATGCTTTGTCACCACCATGTGAATCATCCTGCTCCCTGCCAACAGATGTGGATAAATGGTTCCATCACTAGAAAAACTGATGAGATTCCTCTGGAATACAAGGTGAGACTGCTGCATCCTGTTCACCTGGAAACATTAGATGCAAAAGTATTATCGATTTTTCACAGCTTTAAATTTCTATAACTTACCTAATGAAGTAGATTCTCTGTGACCTGTCTAACATGTTCAGAAAGTTAGCCATCCAGACATTTCACCTCTCAACCAAGACAGCTTTTACTACATGTTAGCTTTCAAAGCCAGGGTAACATGGAAGTCATTTGGGCGTAGATAAACACATATTACTGTGTTAGGAAATAAAATTATTTTGCAGAAAAAAATTCAAGCTCTCTGAAAATCCAAAATCTCTTTTAAAAGTTCAAATTCTAAAAGAGATTTTGGATTTTTAGAGAGCTTGAATTTTTTTCTGCAAAATAATTTTATTTCCTAACACAGTAATATGTGTTTATCTACGCCCAAATGCGTAGCGGTGGTGGCGCACGCCTTTAATCCCAGCACTCGGGAGGCAGAGCCAGGCGGATCTCTGTGAGTTCGAGGCCAGCCTGGTATCCAAAGCGAGTACCAGGAAAGGCGCAAAGCTACACAGAGAAACCCTGTCTCGAAAAACCAAAAAAAAAAAAGTTCAAATTCTTTCAGCTGTAGGCTCCTGTAAAAATCAAGATTAAATTAAATACCTTCTTCAAGAGAGAAGAACCAGGGGGCTGGAGAGATGGCTTAGTGTAAGAGCACTAGCTGCTTTTCCAGAGGACCCAGGTTCAATTCCCAGCACCCACATAGCAGCTCACAACTGTCTATAACTCCAGTTCCAGGGGACCCGACACCCATGGCAAAAGACCAATGTACATAAAATAGAAATAAATACAGAGAGAGAGAGAGAGAGAGAGAGAGAGAGAGAGAGAGAGAGAGAGAGAGAGAGAGAGAGAACGACAACCAGGGCACAGTCACAATCCGAACCAAGCAAAACCAAAACTCCAACAGCATAAATAACTCAATGTCTAATTACATGGAATTCACTCACTATCTTCTGGGCTCCTCCAAGGAGCTTGGGTCGCTTCGCCAGCTCTGCCCTCTGCAGCACACACAGCTTGTCTTCTAGGCTCTGGCTGGCTGCATTTCACTGCCACTGCTGTTCTTGGTGATCATCCCATGGTACTGGCATCTCCAAAACACTGGTGTCTTCTACTGCAACTGGGCTGCAACTTTCACCAATAGCCTCTCATAGGCTCTCTTCATGGTGCCAAGCCTCAACTTCTTTGCATGACCCCTTCATTCCAGGGCCTTCAGCTGCCACTGAGGCTGTACCTTCACCAATGGACTCTCTTGACCTCTCGCTGTCAAGCTTCAGCTGCTTTCCATGACCCTTCATGACTTCAAAACCAGTACCACCTGGGTGAGTCTTACACCAATACCAAGTTCGGCTGTCAGCACAAGGCAAAACCTCAGCCACCTCTGGAACACAGCTTGTATGTGCCGACCCTGAGTAAACATCCCAGATTTCACCACAGTGATGCTTGTCTCTTCTGAATCACCATTACTTTCTTAGCTCCAGCTAGCCAGCATCAATTGTCCCAGTAATGTAAGAGATTCACTTCAATGTTGCCAGGCTCTTGTTAATTACGGATGACTCTTCAGCCCCAGCTTTCCAAAACGACAAAATTTCCACTCAAAACAGAAAACGGTCCCAATAGAGTGTTTAAAGTGCCCTCTGAAACTTCACAAGCCAGGCTTCCATCCTCTGCACCGCTCTCAACTTTGTCTTCAAATCTCCAACAAAACAGCCCACTGAGCTCTCAATACTCAGTAGCTTTTCCAGCCTAAGGTTCCAAAGTCCTTCCACAATCCGCCCAAAAACATGACCAGGTCCGTCACAGCAATATCTCACAGTCCTGGTACCAACTTGTGTTAGTTAGGGTTATCTCTTGCTGCGATGAAACACCATGACCAAAAACCTAGTTGGGGAGGAAAGGGTTTATTTGGCTTACACTTCCATATTACTGATCATCATCGAAGGAAGTCAGGGCAGGAACCTCAAGACAGGAGCTGATACAGAGGCCATGGAGGAGGGCTACTTACAGGCTGGTGGCTTGCTCAGCCTGCTTTCTTATAGAACCCAGGACCACCAGCCCAGGATGACACCACCAGCCCAGGATGACACCACCTGCAATGGGCTGGGCTCTCCCTCAACAATCACTGATTAAGAAAATGCCTTACAGCTGGACCTTACGGAGGCATTTTCTCAATTGAGGTCCCCTCCTTTTAGCAACTTGTGTGTCAAGTTGACATAGACTAGCCAGTAGACTGTCTCAAGAAAGCAAACACACACGAAAGAAAACAATGAACTTTCCTTACCTGCACATGTATAGGAAAACATGCACTAGGGTTTTCAAAATAATTATCACTTATAGATTGATGAGAATATCTTAGGATTTTGATGGATGTTTTTGTCTTTGGTTCTGCACTAGCGTTTCATATAGCCCAGGCTCTCCTTGGGCTCCCAGTTTTTTTTTTTTTTTTTTTTTTTTTTTTTTTTTTTTTTTTATTTTATTTTTTTTTTTTTTTTGGTTTTTCGAGACAGGGTTTCTCTGTGTAGCTTTGCGCCTTTCCTGGGACTCACTTGGTAGCCCAGGCTGGCCTCGAACTCACAGAGATCCGCCTGGCTCTGCCTCCCGAGTGCTGGGATTAAAGGCGTGCGCCACCACCGTCCGGCTTGTTTTTTTGTTTTTTTGAGACAGGGTTTCTCTGTATAGCTTTGCGCCTTTCCTGGAACTCGCTCTGTAGCCCAGGCTGGCCTCGAACTCACAGAGATCCGCCTGCCTCTGCCTCCTGAGTGCTGGGATTAAAGGCGTGCGCCGCCACCCACCGCCTGGCTTGGGCTCCCAGTTTTTAAGAGACAGGCCTTAAATGGTTATCCTCCTGCCTCTCTGCCTCCAGTGGGATTATAGATGTACCACACCATGGCCTGGTTTGCTAAGCTTTCCGAGAACAAGTCAGTCTACATCATTCATTAGGCCAGGAGTAATGAACAGTAAAGATGGGAACATCACTGTTAATTTGCTTTCTGCAAGGATCATACTATAAAACTTTAAGGCACAATGAAAATATTTCCAAGTGTCATAATGAATTGTTCGAGCTATAATTTGATCATTCATTTTTTAGTATGCCTTCATCCCAGATAATTTAGAAATAAAACTTAATCTTTAGAGCATTAAAAGTGCTATATTTTTTATTTTTTATTTTAGAGGGGGTGCTGAGACTGTGTCACATAGCTCAGGCAAGCCTAGAAGTCAATATGTAGCTGAAGATAGCCTTGAACTGACTTTGCTTCCCAAGTGATGGGATTACAGGTATGCACCGCTACACCCTGTTTATTATTTTCTTATTAATCCATCACCATCAACTCTATGTTTCTCAAATCCAAATATAAAGACTAAAAGCTTTTAAAAGAGAAAATACTTAATAGGAATGGAAAAGGATTATATCCATATATTTTAGCTTTCACATTTTCATTGTATAAATGTACTGCACAGGGGATTGTGTAATGTAAGGACTTTCTCCATGCAAGTATATATTGAGCTTAAACATTTTTATTTGAAAGATACTAGATGGAACACACAGGTAATCTAGAACTCACAAGGTTCAGACGGTGGGGTTGTGAGCTTGAGGCTAGCTTGAGCTGTACAGTGAGACTTTGTCTCAAAAAAATAAAGAAAAGACATGAGAATTATCTTATGTGTGTGTGTGTGTGTGTGTGTGTGTGTGTGTGTGTGTGTGTGTGTGTGTATACTAGTGTATGGAGGCCAAACAACAACCATGACTGACATTCCTTCAGTGCTGTCTACCTTGGGCCTTGGGGTTTTTGTTTGTTTGGTTTTGCTTTTTGAGACAGAGCGTCTGATTGGCCCAGAACTCACAAGCACACCATACTGGCTGGCCATTGAGCCCCAAAGATCTGCCAGTCACTGTCTCTCTAGCTCTGGAATTACAAGCAACCATTCACTCGCCTAGCTTTTTTATATGGGCTCTGGAGGGGACTGAACTCGGATCCTCCAGCTTACAAGGCTTCCACTTTCTTACTCAGCTGTCACTCAAGCCTGGGAATATTTTCTGTAGAGTTACAAAAGGCTGAGATGCTAAGACTCAAAAGGGCCCAGGCTGTTCAAGTTGTCCAGTTTTTTTCACTTTAGATTAAAAACCAACCAGACACCCGAGTTCAGGAGGAGCGCATAGCCAATAGGAGTTATAAGAAGAGCGGATAAAGGCAGCAGGATATTCCCAAGCACTTTTGGAAAGCAATTGACTTCATGTCTCTTATCTGCAGGCCGGTGGTGGGTTTGGAGCCGGGTCAGCGAGTGAACGTTTTCGCACATGGGTTTCTCTGGATCACTTGGCAGCTCAGAAGCTGGTGTATTAATTATGAGAGGGAAGCAGGGGGCTGCTTTCCATAGCGGCACAATGCGGTGCTTTCTGTTGGGTGGGACTCTCTGTCCAGATTTCCTTTGTACCAGATGGCCGTCCCCCAAAGCCCCAAAGCTCCTGGGATCATTCGGATTCCAGATGTGCTCGCTCCTGTAGTTCAGCCTTTAGAGAGAGGCAGCGCTCTCCTCGCCAAGTCAGCCTGTAGACTCTTCAGAAATGTGGAGAGGCGCACTTCGAATATAGCCGATCGTTTTTCATTCCTGACTTTGATCAGCAAAATAAGCACTGTGGGGTTTTTGTTGTTGTTGTTGACATTTAGATTTTAAGTAGAAGAATACTTGCTCTGTGCATAATGCAGTGATGAACACCAGACAGGATCCAACTCCTGGGTCTCAGGGTTCACAGCTTCTCCTTTCTTAATTCATCAAACTTGTCCTGAATCCAATTACACTCCTTCCATTTGGCAAAATAATTCATTTTGTCCGTTAGTAAGTACACTGTACTTTGATATTAGAAAAAAAAAAAACATGTTTTCACTTTAATGTGTTCCAGATTGGAGATGCTTATTAAGTCTGGTCTGCCTTATTTCCCAGTTGTACCAATTAAAAATACTAATTATTTCAGTGCTTGTATCCCAGGATCATCATTCCATGAATGAAAGTTTTTGAAGGAATCAAAATTTAAAGAAAAGACTGATTTGGGGAATTAGTCTCATTTTAAAATGTTTTATGTGAGTTTATTAGACAGTGTTGAAACTCTACGGTTTCTAGTCTGTTCTGGGAGTCTGCTTTGTGGCAAGGAGTCATCAGAGTCCCTTGCTTTATTACAGCATGACTGTAATTGTGTCTGAAAAGGGACATACCTTGATTGAACTGCCACCAGGCTTTCAAATGAGGTTTCCACATCTACTCCTTATCATGTCTATAAGAGAGTTCAAACTATTCTCGAGATTCATTATTCTCTAAGATAATGGCCACTTTCTGAATTCATAAATCAACCCCCTCTCTTGTTCTCACGAGGGACAGTCCAGGTCTGTGTGGACAGGAAGTGGGTTATTTACTTTTCTGATGTAAAATAGGGGAGAATGCAAGAAGATGATCTTCCCAGCTGGAAGGCAATCTTTTCCCAGAGATGTGGTGAAAAATCTCTGTTACTATTGTCCAGAAAAAAATATCACTAAGTCAGTGTAACAAAGGGAGACATCATGTTGGGGAAGGACATAGATGCATTTTTATTGCTGTAAACTTGTGTGGGTATGTAGGTTATCTATGGTGTATTATTTTCCATGACAAGTTTGTTCTCATTTAAATGAGATTACAAGCACATACTTCATTTATGCCCTCTGATATCCTATTGCTTGAGAGAAGAGAATATTTTTGGTAGAAAGTTGTTTCAGTGGGGTCAGATAATGTGCTAAGGCTCAGAAAACAAAGCTAGGATAAGAAGCCACTTTCCTTAAAAACTGCATATAAGTGAAAGTTACTTACTTTGTGGAAGTGAGGCCAGGGACACTGAGTTCCCAAACTGTAAAGCATTCACTCAACAATGAGTTCTTTCCTAAGTCATACAGTGGCAGCCTTTGGAATGATTATGGCGGATGCCTTGTTATTCAAATGTAAGTAATGGTGGGAGGATGAGAGGAATTGAGAGATCCCCTGATGCCTTCCACCTGCACCCATGAGCACATGGGCGGTAACAGCCTTCTGAGTTTTGAGAAGGAGAGCCTAAGTTCCACATGTAGGAAAACACAATTGGCATAATTATCTAAAAAAAAAAAAAAAAAAAAAAAAAAAGCCCTCTTTAACATTCAATATTTAGAATAAAGCTATTTTAGTTATCAGAATTGTTGGCAAGACACCTCAACAAGTCATCCCTTAATGGACTTTTAAAATTGTTCACCTCAGGATGAGGTGGACACAACAGATGAAGACGCAGTTCTAGAAGAAATTATTTCATGTTGACTTCACATTATGTAAGAGGTGTTGGAATGGAATTATATGTCTTTTTTGAAGATACAAGGTTTCACTGCAGTTCTGGCTGCCCTCCTGTGTTTCCACATGTAGAGAGCTAAGGGTATAGATGTATACTATTACACTCAGCTAGTAATTTTTTTTAAACTTCATTTTTAAACTCTAGTTTCCGGAATCCCTCTTCCTGTGACCTCCTCAACAGGGGACAAATCTTCCGTTATGACAATCACTGTACATTCTAATGTGCACACAGGGGCTGGGGAGATGGCTCAGTCAGCAAAGGGCTGTCTGTGGAAGCAGGAGAAATTGAGCTTGGATTCCCAATGTCCACTCAAAAAGCTGTGTGTCCTGACGCCAGGAAGCAGAGATGGGCGTCCTTGGAGCTCATTGGCTAGCCACTCCAACTACATTGATGAAATGCAGGTTCCGTGAGAGACTCTGCATTAAAAATAAAATGGAGAGATATTGAGGAAGAAACTTTATGTCATCCTCTGGCCTACACACACACACACACACACACACACGCACACGCACACGCACACGCACACGCACACGCACATGCACACGCACACCCACCCAACATACATACAGCTCTCAAATATTTGAGTATTTAAAAACGTATACATAAAGTCAGATAATACCGAGGGTCCTCGCATGCATGTGGGCCCAAACTAACATAGTGCATGAGATCTAAAAGTAAAGGTTGCCCACACCCTCATGTTTGGAAGTCATGTTGTTATGTTTGGGGAAAAAACTAATTGATTAAAAATAATTCAAGGCTGAAGAGATGGCTCAGTGGTTAAGAGCACTGGCTGCCCTTTCAGAGGACCCAGGTTTGACTCTCAGAACCCACATAATGGCTCACATCTGTAACACCAGTCCCAAGGGATCCGACATCTTCTGGCCTCCTCAGGCACCAGGCACGCACTCGGTACACAGGCACACACGCAGGCAAACACCTATAAAATAATAAAGTGAATTTAAATAAAGAAATAACCGAGCTCATTAAGTAAAACACTTGATTTTTGTTCTTCATTTAAATATATGTTATACGTTCATACACTTCTTACAGTTAAATCTTCTCTAAGGTTTTTATGCGGAATTCCATTATTTTGAAGCAATCCCCTGGTTTTTCTGAGTGTTTTGACCTTTCATTTTGCTCCCCTCTGTTCTCATCCCCCTCTCTTTTCGACGGTGGGTTCATTTGCTTCAGAGCTGTTCCTAACTCCTAAACTTCAGGAAGTTCTTCAGGGACCTTAACCTTAGCCCTGGAGGCCACGTGAAAGTTTGCATAACACATCCCTTATTCTCAGCGGAGTCACATGAGGAAGATGTTATCTTGTTTTTCATGGCTCAAGAGAATATTCCAGAACCTAAACCTGTACTTCGTTGTGTTATTTTGTTAGTCTGACTCAGTTTACCTTCATGCTTCAAGCTTTGCCTGTTTTGTGAAGATAACCAAGCATTTCTCATTAATAAGTCCTCTAAAATCAGGGCGTGATGGCACACACCTTTAATCCCAGCACTTGGGAGGCAGAAGCAGGCTGACCAATGTGAGTCTGAGACAAGCACAGTCTTTCATAGCCAGTTTCATGGCTATATAGACCCTCAGCCCTGCATTTGTGAAGTTTCGTTTTGACCCTTTAAGGTTCTTATTAAGTTAATAATTTGTTTAAATTTAGAATTGTTTTTAGTGTAATTGATAAGGGTGTTTATAGAGCATGGAGGCTATATAGAAATTATACCTATATCAAAAAACCCTGGTTTTTGTTTCTCTGTTCTTTTTTTTTTCTGACATTTTTCCTTTGCTCTTGGGGGAATTTCTAATTTTGTGTTTTTCCAGAAAAATTCTGGTCAAAATATATATATATATTTTAAATCAGAAACTATCTGCATAGTACTAGTAAGACAACAGCGTGGGTTTCACTTGACATTTAGTGGGATGACGAACAATTTTAGAGATGTTTTGGGTCACTTAAATCCAATGTCTACTGTTTTCTCCTCCTCACCTTCCTCTTTATTTCGGGAAAGCTGGTTGAGAATGGTGGCCACATATACAAACGTGCCATTTGGAGTTCACTCATGCCCCGGGAGTTGAGGCCTTTAGAACAGTAGCCGAGGTAACCTTGCCTGGCACGTTCAGTGTTCGAAAGTGCCTCCCTGGCACGTGACTTTACTTCAGGAAAGAATCCATGGCAAACTTAGCCAACAAGTGTAATGAGTGAAGCCCATGGAGACTTAAAGGAAACCATCACAGTTGACACTCTCTGTCTCCTTTTTCCTGATGACACAGAGTGAGCTGAGGGATAAGAATCACACAGCCTTATTTTTGTACAAGTCCAGAGAAAGTACTGCTCCAAGTTAGAATTAATGACTGAGCATGATGCACCTGCCTTCAAGGTCTCCCAACAGATGCTGCTGGGAAAAGTCTAAGGTTATCATTTCAACCACACATCGCTTATTTCTTTATAATGCTGCCTTTATCACAGTTTTTCCAATGATGGCTTTCTACTCTTAAACATCAACAGACCCCGTCTTCACTTTATTTTTTGTTTGTTTGTTTAATTTGTTGAAATAGATTCTCATTTAACTCAAGCTGACCTGGAATTTGTGCTGATCCTGTCTCCACCCGAGGAATGCCAGAATTGTAGGTGTGTGCCATTCTGCGTGTTTTACCTGGTACCCAAGGATTCATGCATACTAGACAGGCACTCTATCAAACTCAGCTATCTCCCCAGTCCAGCATATCTGTTCTGTTTGCAAAAAAAATATGAAAGACAGATAGGCAAGTCAGTCATAGGGGAGAGAGAGAGAGAGAGATTGGTTCACAAATATAGATGGCCGGGCGGTGGTGGCGCACGCCTTTAATCCCAGCACTCGGGAGGCAGAGCCAGGCGGATCTCTGTGAGTTCGAGGCCAGCCTGGGCTACCAAGTGAGTTCCAGGAAAGGCACAAAGCTACACAGAGAAACCCTGTCTCAAAAAACCAAAAAAAAAAAAAAATATATAGATGATAAGTCATTTTTTAAATCGGAAAGATAGCACACATTAAATATTTATTAATTGTGTGCATGTGAGCAGGTGTGTGCATATACACACAGAGACCAGAGGAGAATTTTGCAGTTAGCTCTCTCTTTCTACTTTCACATGGGCTCTGGGAATCAAACTCAGGTTTCCGGATTCCACTGCAAGTACCCTTACCTGCAGAGCCATCTCATAGGTCCCTGATTTCTTTTTGTTTGTTTGTTCTTTAATTGAGGTGCAAGGACTTGGTGGTACATGCTTGTAATCCCAGCCCTTGGGATGTAGAGGCAGGGAGATCAAGAGTTCAAGGGTCATAATGAGTTTGAGACCAGTGTTAGCTACAGGGGACTCTGTCTTAATGGAAAAATAATTTGAGAAACTTGGAAATTAAAGAAAAACATTCAAATAGTCTCAATAAGCATTGATTCATATATTCATCTTCAAAATACAACTTTATATTATGATTCCTTTTATTAAACATGATATGGGTAATGCTTCTCCATATTATTAAAACCACCTCGTAGCCAAGTGAGATGGCCCATAACTCTCATAAGAGGCTGAGGCAGGTGGACAT
The DNA here is from genome assembly GCF_007827085.1 of Peromyscus californicus insignis. Lineage (NCBI taxonomy): Eukaryota > Metazoa > Chordata > Mammalia > Rodentia > Cricetidae > Peromyscus > Peromyscus californicus. The sequence goes on from NW_026294525.1 coordinate 30,006,278, forward strand.
GGAGTTTCTGGAAGGCCAGCCTGGGTTACATAGAGCCACGGTGTCTCAAAACAAATTAACAACGGTCAGGAGTAGTAACATTGGCCTTTAATGCCAGCACTCAGGAGGCAGGGGCATTTGGATCTGTGTGTGTTCCAGATCAGCCTGGTCTAGAGTGAGTTCCAGGACAGTCAGGGATACACATAAGAAACCTTGTCTCAAAACAACAACAAAAAAACCTACCTGACAAATGGCGGTTTGTAGGGAGCATGTGAATTTTGTTTTTGTTTTTGTTTTTCGAGACAGGGTTTATCTGTATAGTTTTGGTGCCTGCCCTGGATCTCACGCTGTAGACCAGGCTGGCCTCGAACTCACAGAGATCCGTTTGGCTCTGCCTCCCCAGTGCTGGAGTGCTGGGATTAAATGTGTGAGTCACCACAGCCTGGCAACATGTGAATTCTTACATACCACATTTACTCAGACATTTTTTTTTCTATCAAGTATTAGGTTAAGTTGCTTCTAGTAATCTGTTGTTGCTGTTGTTTATTTATTTTTGATAAGGAGTTGGCCTCGAGTCCTTGATCCTCCTGCCTCAGCATTCTGAGTACTGGGATTATAGGTGTGCCACTTAGCCCAGCTAGATTTATTAATTTTTTTTAGATTTATGAGTTACTTATTAGGACACATTACCCAAATTGAGATACATGGGGCAAGATTATTGAACATCTTAAAGCTCTGGAAACTTCCAAAAATTTAAAAAATTAATGTTTAACAGTCTATGAGAATGTTCGCTTTATCAAATCTGCATTGAAATATTGTTATTTTAAAAATTAGGTCTCTATGTTATCTAGATATCATTTTCTTTCCAAATATAGACAGCCTAATTAAATATCATTATTGCTAGCCCATGCCTTTACATGGGAAAGAAAGATAAATGTGCAGTATCTGAAATCTATGGGTTAAGCATTTTCCCCTCTGGCTTTTCTGTGTATTGTCTGGTGGTGTGGGGGGAGTGTGGTGATGAATCTGTGAACTAATTTTTGATCTACATCAGCAATCTTTGAGGCAGATTTTCCATAGTATCAAGGGCTGACGCCTGACTCATCTGCAGGAGAATTACATAAATTGCTGTGTGCTGAGCTGTGGTCCTTTACTCCTCCTCGGCATCTAATTATTGCAAGGTCAGATCTGTTAATCATCACCCAGATGTGCATCATGCTCTTGTCCTGAACAGAATTTTTTTTTTTTTTTTTTTTTTGCATATAGGTATTTCAAAGGTTTTAACTGAGGGAACCAAGCATTGAAAAATGAAATGCCTAGCTCAAGAAAGAAATTCCAAAGATTTATTTAAGCTACATTATTTACCTATTGTGTGTATACCACAGTGGATGTATGTGAAAGTCAGAGGATAATTTACAGGCATTCTCTCCTTCCACCATAGGGGGGAATTGAACTCAGGTCTTCAGGCTTGGCAGCAAGTGCCTTAACCCATTGAGCCATCTTACTGGCCCCAAAGGTTTTAATGAAGTTTTTTTTTTTCTTTTCTTTTTTAAACCTAATTTCCCACTCCTGAACTTGAGACCTTATTCTCCCTATTCTCCACAGAGAACAAAGCCCCAATCTGTGCATGCCAGCACATACCTGTACATAGAAACCAAGTGGAAATACGTGCATGGACATTGTCCTGAAAGAACCCACCAGAAACTTTCTGTAGTGGTCAGTAAGACATGGGGACACATCTTCTCTTCCCTGTCTGTGCATGCCATCTGATGGGAGCTACTGTTCCCCCTTGAAAATCATTTTAGGATAAGACTGGATCACTTCCACGAATGTTCTGAAGAGAGATTCATCCATCTCCTGTAAGAAACTAAGCGTTTGTGAGACATGGAGATGGAGTCGAGACTTCTATGCAGTGACACTGTGACAGCAACAGGACAGAATGACTTCAGCAGATGTTTAAGTGGCAGGCGGCTCTGACTTACTTTCCTTTGTGCCCTCGAAGGCTATAATCGTACTGGAGTCAGCGGGGAGGGTAAGGCAGGTTTGCAGAACAGGACGAGGTGACTGCCGAGCGCAGCAGATGGGAGACAAAGTGCTACAGATCCTCTTTTATCTCTCTGCTGTAGCCCCCACCACGTGTAACTATAACAAGCAAAGGGCTTATTCTCATCCCACCACACACAGCGCTTAGAACTCTTGGGAGACCCTGAGGTATGCTGAAAGTAAGGTAGCGTAAACATCCTCTGTGTCTGTTTATGCAGGAGCGACCTCTGGTTTTGAGCAGAGGTCCCTAATAAGATATGCACACAATTAAAGCAGATGCTTATCATCTACGCTGTATTTATTTGCTTGTTTTGGCTTTTTGAGAAAAGGCTCCTCTTTGCCCCGGCTGATCCCGAACTCTTGAGGTGACTGCAGTCTTCCTGTCTCAACCTCTTGAATGCTCAGGTGCACAGATGGGCGCAACCACACCCAGTGTATCATTCTTCCATTTAGCAGGTATCCATCGACTGACTACTATGATCTACACTTTTATGCTGCTATGCTAAGACGCTGGGGCTGGTTTCTGAATAATTCAGGATGCAGCCTATCTGCACAGCTAACAACATCTAAATGACAAATAATAAGTAATAACAATGCTTTGTTTTATTCAAGAAGCACGTAATTTTTGCTTTCTCTCCCCTACTGTTTTTATTTCTATGTCCTAGAAATGAAGACTTGCCCTTAATTGTTTTTTAAACATAACTTTGTGGTGGTGGTGGTAGGGGAGCATTCTGTCTTGTCATCATTATTCTCCCAAAAGAAACTGATCATTAAAACAATCTATTTTGCACCATCTAGGAAGAAAGTCAATACTTTTTCTAACAAGAGTGAATTCCAGCCAGGCCTGGTGGCACACATTTGTGACCCCAGCGCGTGGGAGGCGAAGGTAGGGAGATCAAGGGGTCGAAGCTGTCTTCTGCTATTGGATACTAGAAGCCAGCCTGGACTGCAAGAGACCTTTGTGTTTAAAAAATAAACAAACAAACAAACAAAAAGTGCTCGCTTGGGCAGCACTATACTAAAATTGGAACGATACAGAGAAGATTAGCATGGCCCCTGAGCAAGGATGACATGCAAATTCGTGAAGCGTTCCATATTTAAAAACAAACAAACAAACAAAAAACCCACTTCAATAAACAAATAATCTAGGCTTGTTCAATCCCCATAAACTGCAAAATAATAGCAACAATAATAACAGTAACAACAATAATAGTGAATCTTAAAGAAGAAAGAAAAGAAGGAATGAAGGAGAAACCCTGTCTCGAAAAAAAAAAGAGGAAGGAGGAAAGAAAAGGAAACAGAGGGAGAAATGATGCATTTACTTCTCCCAAGTTAATTGGTCCCTTAAGAAAATAGGACAGCGATAATAATCTCATCATCATGGAGACGGTATCAGTATAAAAGGAATCTCTGTAAAGCACGGCAAAGAGCGAGCTCTTCCTCCTTGGCTTTGGGTACAGAAAGCCACAGATTGCTTTTCAAGGTTTTCTAGAAGCATCCTTCACCTTTCCAGTCTTACTCAGCAGCACAGGCCTTCGCCCATTCTTCAGATAGTTCCCAGGCAGGTTGGGAAACTCAGCCCAGACGTGGGATGGGGTAATGAGGGCTGACTCCTGGGGGGGGGACCATTGAACTGCAGAGAGGCCTGCAAAACAGAACAAGTCAGAAAACGCTGGAGAGCATTCCTGCCATATCTAGCATGCTTTCTTTGGGCCAGGGCTTGTCTGCGGAGTGGTCACAGACCTTTGACTGTTTGCTAGAATTTTAGCAGATTGGGTCCTAGCAGGTTCTGCCTGCTCTTTGTTGTTTCCTAAGAGGTGTGGGGGCTTGGATCTTTACTCTGCCATATTGCTCAGACTGTGTGTGTGTGTGTGTGTGTGTGTGTGTGTGTGTGTGTGTGTGTGTGTGTGTGTGTGCATGTGTGTCCCCACTTCAAGTGTCATTCTTCAGGGTCTGCCTATCTTGTTTTGCTTGTTTTTAAGCATCTTTTATTATTTTTAACTATGTGTCTGTATCAGGGTATGTGCTCACGAGTGCAGTGCCCACAGAGGCCAGAGGCCTTAAGGATCCCCTGGATCTGGAATTACAGGTGTTTGTGGGAGTTGAACTCTGGTCCTCTGTTAGAGCAGTATGTGCTTTTTTTTTTTTTTTTTCGTTTTTCGAGACAGGGTTTCTCTGTGTAGCTTTGCGCCTTGGAACTCACTTGGTAGCTCAGGCTGGCCTTGAACTCACAGAGATCCTCTCTGCCTCCCGAGTGCTGGGATTAAAGGCGTGCGCCACCACCGCCCGGCGGCAGTGTGTGCTCTTAAGCATTGGGCCATCACCTCTCAAGCCTGCATCCTGTATTTTTTGTTTGTTTGTTTGTTTGTTTGTTTTGAGACAAGGTCTCTCACTAGCCTAGAGCTCACCAAGTAGGCTGGGCTGGCTGGCCCATTGAGCCCCAGGAATCTGCCGGTCTCTCTTTCCCTAGTCCTGGAATTATAAAAGTGTGTCACTACCCCCTGGCTTCTGTGGGTTCTAGGGACCAAACTCAGGTCTTCGTGCTTGCAGCACAAACACTTTATCCCCTTTGCTATCTCAGGCTCCTCAACAAGGTTTTAAAGGTTAAATTGTCCCGGATCCTTCCTCCTCTCAAAATGGGACAAATGAGTGTGTGTGTGCATTTGTTCTGAGGATGAACAGAGAAAATGAAAGAATAAATGTGTCTGGCTCTTTGTGAACATGTGATTAAAAACAATATCAGTTAGAGGGCTGAGGGTGAAACTCGGTTGATAGCGTGCTTGTAAAAGCCCTGGATACTGTCTGCACTCCCATATAAATCAGGCGTGGCACTGTATCCTATAATCCCAGCCCTCAAGAATTATGAGGCAGGAGGATCAGGAGCTCAAGGATATAACTAACTATATAGCAACTTGGAGGAGGGCCTGGAGGACACAAGACTGTCTCAAAAAAGAAAGAAAAAAAGTATACATGTCAGTAGTTGTTACTACGTGTGACTTGAAATCCTTACTGTTACTTCCTGGAAAATTATATTATCTCTCTGCAGTGAGCTTGAACTTCTTGTATTGAAAGGGGAAGGTAGTGTCATCCCTTCCTCAGGGGCAGCCTCTGGACCTCAAGTATCTGGATGCCTAGTTCATCTTTGACCAGAGTCTAGATCCAAAGGTATGTTGAACAAAGACGGGATTTCTAAAGCTAGACCTGAACTAAAAGAATGAGAGAACACAAATGAAATTCTCATGAGAATAAAGGATGGACATGAAGGATTGGTCCTCTCCAGAGGCCCCTACCAGATAAATCGAAAAGAAATGCAGACAGAAAGCCAAAATAAAGCTGCAGGTGCTCTCCCACGAGAACACCTAAGTAGACCACCTGGAAAAGTCATGAAAATAACCCGCAAGGGGAAGCAGATTCCTTTTGGACCGCTCACAGACTCACGTTGGTTAACTTCTCAGAAGCAAGCGCTGAAGTGGTCCAGCTGGGATCAGTACCTGCAACTCTTAAACCTGGAATTCAGTACTCAGTGACGCGTTCCACCCCTCCATGTGCTGGCAAGATGTTTTCCATTCCCTCGACTTTCTCCCACTTATTTCTTCGCGAGCTTAATGACCTACTCACTGAATACTGAAGAGATGTTGGATAAAGAACCCTTGTGGAGACAGATGACTAGCTTGGCTAACGGCTAACCCAGTTTCGAAATGAAAAGCTTACGTCCCTGTTACTCAAAACTGTAAAAGATATATCCATGGACTGTCTGCTTAGGCAGGAAAGTTCACACTGTGTTTTCCAGGTATTGCTCTTAACATGTGCTTCATATCAAATACGAGAAAGGTCAAAGGAAATCTTAAAGAAAAAAAAAAATCCTGGCAGGATCCTCTATGATCTATTCTGCCCTAAATCTAGGAGTCACTGTGAAAAATGAGCTCAACATTCTAGACTCTTGGGATGGCCAGATCATGAGCCAGTTTTGCAGAAGCATTTTTTAATGCAAGCCAAGGCATATCAGAAATATTTTAGATCCACAGACCATCAAGTACTGTACAGTTAGACTAGTACAGGGGGAAACAGCAAATATTTAGTTCCATTTATCACAGGAAGGAAAAAAACACACCCATTTGTTGACAATTGCATTTGGCAAGCCAGACCCTATGGCTAAACTCTGAATGGAAGATTGAATATCAGGCTTTTCTTTTCTAAAAGAAAACCAAGCATGATAAATTACAGCACAGAGCAAACAGGAGAATCACATTGGCTTTTACCCTGACACAGCTCTCCTGTCAGGAAGCAGAAAAATTTTCACCTATGATAGCTTCATGTAAAACTCAGACCCATACTCTTACACACACACACACACACACACACACACACACACACACACACACACACGCACTCACGCACACACGCACTTCATTAACTTTTTGGAAGAAAGCTCATGGAGAAAAACACTAAGGAGTACAGTATTGTTTGCAATGAGAGATATTTAAAATATTTCTCTTCTCCCAGGCTGAGAAGTGGACGCGTGTTTCTGGTTCCACCCAGAAGTGAGACTCATTCCCTGTAGTACACTTTTGCAGCACAGTGACGCAAAGCCATCACACTTAGCTTCTAGCCCACACCAGTGGATGCACACTAGTCAAGCTGTGTTATTTCCTTTCGGCAGAAGTTGGCCAAAGCCAGACGGGGTGCCTCAAACTACACCAATGCCTTAAACCCACTACTCCTTTTAGACGGAACCCTGGCATGGTGGTCCATCCTTGCTGAAGCCAGAGTCAAATCAGTTAGAAAGAAATGTGCCTTAGAAATCTTAGGAAATCTTGCTGCAGTTTTTTTTTTTTTTATACATACAAATAGCTTACTGAATTCTATCTGAACTTGTGCAAAGAGTTTTGCAGGGTTGTGTTGTTGTTTGTTTGTTTGTTTGTTTGTTTGTTTTCAGACACATAGTATGCCGTGGTCATAGAAAACAATATGGAAGATGCACTGGCCGGATGTGTTATTGTGTGTACTAGTAGACTAAGGCCTAACAGGTCTTGGTTTTTGCTTTTTTTTTTTTTTTTTTTGTAAAGAAGAATACTTAGAAGGAGGAGGAGGAGGAGGAGGAAGAGGAGGAGGAGGAGGAAACAAAAACGAGAGTTGCAGTGTCAAAGGCAAATAGCAGTTCAGACCACAGCCCTACCTCAAAGGTGGGGAGTCTCTCCCATCATTTATGGAGACTTTGGCTACTCCAATTAACCCCATCCTGTAACACTCATTGCCATAAATTCAGAAGGCTTGGTGCACCAGAAGAAACAAGAACGCACGTGCTACACCCCATCTTGGCGCCATTGGTACAATGGCGTCCTTCGATCCCCAGAGCCCGAGTTGAATGGGATTTTCGTTCTTATTTTGTTCATCTCTACTTGGCTTTTGAGCTGGGATCACTCACTATAGCCTTGAGTGGCTTTGAGCTAGTAATCCTCCTGTCTCAGCCTCTCAAGTGCTGAGATTACAAGTGTTGCACCGCTGTGCCTGGCTCTGATTCTCCTTTTAATGATGTAGGGAGTAATCATTCATTCATTGAACAAATGCTTGAGGATATCTACTGTGTTCCAAGTACCTCTTTTAAGTATGCAATGTTTATAAGAGACCACAAAGAAAACAAATGTGAAAGTTGTTATTTCAGGAGATAATCACTACCATGGGTTAAAGATAAGCAGGACAAGGAAAGGAAGTTCCCATTCCAATAGGGGACTGAGAAAAGATGGACTGAAAGGTGACATTTGAGCACATACCTGGAGATGAGTGTTGTGTGCATATCTGAGTGAGAAAGTTCTAGGCTCGGGACTTAGCACATGCAATGCCTGTGAAGAAGTCTTTTTACTTTCACTGCCTTATTTACATAGAGTTTATTCGATAAACAGCAAAGTTGATTCTTGCTTTTTTTTTTTTTTAATTTTAAGCAGTATCTCACATTGGAGCTCAAGCTAGCCTAGAACTCACTTTACACCCATGATGGCCTCAGAACTCTCATTCCAGACCCCCTGACTTAGCCTCCTGAGCGTACTGGAACGAAATGTAGACATCAGCCACCATGCCTGGCTTTTAACAGCAAGGTTCTTTGATCTAAAGTTCCTACCCCCCTCACATCCCCCAGCCTCCCTGTCATCACAATCCTGTATTTCTCAACTTTCCTACTGCTTCGAACAGCTCCTCAGTTGCGGTGACCTCCAACCATAACATTATTTTCAGTGCTACTTCCTAACTGCAATTTTGCTACAATCATGAATCACAATGTAAATATCAATGTTTCCGGATCGTCTTAGGTGACCCCTGTGAAAGGGTCATTTGACCCCCAGAGGGGTCACAACCTGCAGGTTGAGAACCACTGCTGTAGACATGCCTGATGGTCTGAACGTGGAACATAGAAACACCGTCAAATCACCGAAATTTACAATTTCACCCCACCCTTAATCCTAACTCTTGGTTTTCCCATCCTTCCCAGTGAGGAGAGTAAGGCTGAGATTAAGTCCCATCCCTTGGTGTGTGTACATAGTTAAGGGTAGGGTAGTCTTAATTTTAACCTGGTGCATACAATTCTAAAACCCGTGGTCCAGTTGTTTGTATTTTTACCCACCATGCTCTAAGACGAACGCACGGAGCTTGTCCTACCCACTGAACTGCATTGCCAGTACCACAAACCTCCCACCTGCCAGTGTCTCCAGTGGGAAGTCACTTCACTCCTTTCAGAGTCTTTCCCTCCATCTATTGATCAGGAAGATTCAACTAAATCATCCGTCAGGTACTTTCTAGACACATACGCTGCGGTTCTCTGAGAACATTAACTTTAGCGACTTTAATGCACTTGGAGTCCCACCAAATCAATGCTGTGGTCGATAAACACACATTGATTGCCATCTCTCCGCGTCGGGCACAGTCTACAAACACCGTGCCACAAGGAAATTTTACTTAAGAATTTAATCAAGTGCTTGGAAGTCGAATCACAGAGGTTTGTTCGGTTTAGACACCTTGGTCTCCTGTCGACTCTCAAGCGGAAACACAAATGCCTGCGTGTCTGGGCAGGAAATTTGAGGCAGTGGAATGGAGTGGATGTATATATTTGGCTTGGTGCCAAGCACACATTTTAAATATCTTGAAACCCCTCTTCCAGTCTCTGCTGTGGTTGAAGCTTACAAATGCAGATATGAGATATGAGATCATTGATTCCGGCGATATTGTTGAAAATGGTCTGTAAGAACCTAAGATTTCTTAGAGAATCAAAAATAACCGGGCATCAGCCTACCACAGCCTATTTGTGCCATCCCATTTATGCTTCAGTCAATGCCAGGGAATAAATTCATGAGAGTGAGGATTGTTCCTCTCTGTCCACACTGGTCCAAGCACTAAATGTCCCACCAGTTATCCACAGACATGGATTACTTGAACAACTGACTTAAGTTGAGTATGTACCTGAGTCTTGAGAAACTAAAGTCAGTTCTCAGATGACAGCTTGAAATATATAGCACAGACTTGGACTCTGGGGAACTGGCATATAGTTCAGAGGCAGAGCACAGTTCAATATTCAGCACTGGAAACAAAACCAAACAATAGTACTATGAGGCTGAACAGATCATAATAAGGAAAATACTAAAATCGTAATAAAGACATGGACTCTAGCTCTCAATTGATTGACAGACACTGTTACATTTATCTCTAGTCCCATTTCCTTAACCATAAAGTAAGAAAGAAGTGAAGAAAGTCCCATTCTGTCTCCCTAAGTCTAATCCTAAAACTCTGTTTGTTGGTGTCCAACACAGACACATTTGATTTGGTCTGGGGGTGGAACTCGGGAGTAGAGCTCTTGCCTGGCTTGTGGGAAGGCCTGTATTGGATCCTCAGCACTGCCCTTCCACCCCAACTTTTTTTTCTTAACAGAAATCCAAGTTGTATGTCTTGACTTTAATTAATCCAGAGTTGAAAGAAGGACTGGGTGGTAAACTGCTTTACCAACTTACATTCACAGGGGCCAAGTTGGAAAATATTGAAACCAGTAAGAATGCCAATGAAATAAAACCACAGAAGGAGGAAGATTTGTCTAGTTGCTTGGTATCACAATCTCTTCAAGGGTCAAGAATAGTCATGTGTCTCACAATGTGTGGGCATAATAAGTGTTAGGCAACCCAGTGGAGATAAATCACTAATCCACACAGATCAAAGCCATTAAGCCCTATTGCTGACCCTACACTAATCACCCGACCAGACTCCTGCTGTCCCTATCCAAACACCTCTCTGTTCCAGCGGAGGTTGGTAATGACAAACGCACAGACATGTTTGTTGTAGTGACACAGTGTGGGCACAGACACATCCTGCTGCTGTGTGTGACAGGAAGTCTTAACTGCCCGAGTCAGAGGCATGGGAAACTCAGCTGGGAGTGAAGTCCCAGTGCAAAGTGCCAAAGTGTTGTGACCCAGTGGCCCTGAGCTAGGGTGAGTGTTCCCCCAACGTAACTAGAGCTGGGCACAAGAAGAGAGTCCTCATGTGTTCCCAGACCTGCCACACTAAGTTGAGCTCACAACAGCCTGCTTCCTCCAGCAGCCAAAGACTGGGGGACCGCTTTGACCCTGAGTGACCATCCACCTGGTCTCTAACTCCCAAAGGTCAGACTACCTGGGATTCCCATCTTTTGTTTCCTGTCATTCACGGTTCTGACAAATCCTTCTAACTGCCCTTCACACCCATTCTATCCCTTCTGTCTTCACGATGGCCCTCTGGTCCACCATCTCCTCAGGTCTTCTCTGGGGTTACAAAGAAGTCGTCATCAGCCCATCTCCTTATTTTCCACCTCTGCTCTGTCACCCAGACTGACAAGGATCCAGAATTCCCACAGCATGCAGCACACACCTATATTTAAAACCTTTTTTCCATTGGATCTAGTTTCCAATCCTTTTTCCCATGCGTCCTCCGTTCCCATATGGTTTTTCTCCCAACTGTTGCCCAAACACGCCTGGTTCACTGTGACTCTCACACCTTTGTTTGTGCCGTCCCACCCACCTTAGGCACAGACTGCCTCCTCACGCTTCCAGCTGTTGCCGGTAGTTTGAAAACTTGCTCAGTTCTACTTCTTCCTTGAACTCTGGGTCAGCAACTTCTCCCACTTTGTTACTTCCGCCTTCCAACACTGACAAAACTTAAAAGCTGTGCAACATACTTCCCACTTAGAGGATCTTAAAAAGGTCCGTCTCTGTACCATGGGTGTCTATGGCCTGCCCCTTAGTCAGAACATAATGAACTAGGTCAATGAATTGTCTATGCACCTTTATAGAAAGCAAAGATACTGTATCCTGAATGTATTTATTGAATGCAATAATCTCATTAAAAGTAGTTAATGGAAGAAGACCCTTTGTCTTCCTGGACATAAAGAACTGGACTCACAATTAGCAATTTTGTTTTGTTTTTGAGATAGGGCCTAATGAGGCCCAAGTTGGACTGTAGGAAAGCGTGACCTTAGCATCCGACCTGCCTGCCTCTGCCTCCCGTGTGCTGGAATCACAGGTATGCACTACCGCACCTGGTTTATGGGATCCTGGAGATTGAACACAGCGCTTCACGAATGCTAGGCATGCACCCACAGCGCTTCACGAATGCTAGGCATGCACCCTACCAAGTGAGCTACAGCCTTAAAATTAGTATTTTGAAGGCAGAGTTATATGACACCAGTCAGTATACCTTCCTGAGAGCTGTGCCCAACTCCTCAGCTGTCCACTTCACAGCTCTGGGTCATGCACCTTGAAGTGGAAGAGAACTTCTCTAGCTAATAGAGAAGCATTTGGAGAATCTCTGTCATAGATTAAGGAGAAATAATGATTTTAACACAAACTGCTTAACTGATTTATGGAAAGTTATGTGAAAATTATTATGAATAAGTCATGAATAAATTTGAGACAAATTCAAACAATCTTACCTAGCTTTTTTCTTGTCAACATCATGAGTGATTTATAATCTCTCTCTCTCTCTCTCTCTCTCTCTCTCTCTCTCTCTCTCTCTCACACACACACACACACACACACACACACACACACACACACACATCGTTTTGGACCAATGTTCTTCAAATGAAGATAAAGAAGAGTGGAGAAAAATGACCATAATGGCCTCCTTCCCAGCCTTCTCTTCACCGCTGAACTTTCTGTTGACTTGAGGCATTTTACAGAATTGACCTTTTGTCTCTCCCATCAGCAGATCTATTAATGATTTATTTCCAGGTTTGCTTCCTAGAGTCTTTTGAAGAATTTTAGACACTGACATCTCCTGAAATATTATATCCTGATGTTCTTCATCTTCTAATATATAAATACCAAAGTGATACATGCAGGTTTCCAAACTATAGTATTAAACATCAGAAAATTTACCCTGCCTGAACTACAGGGCCAGTTCAAGGTTTAGCAAGAATCTGTCCTAAAAGAAAATGTGTACTTTAGAAAGAGGGTGTGTGGTCTAGTTCAGCGGTGTAGTATATGCTTACCCTGTGTGTAGAGTCCTGAGTTCAGTCCCCACAGTTCCCAGTACCCACCCACCCACCCCCCAAATAGAAGAAAGAGAGAGGGGATAGGAAAGGGAGAGTCTGGAATGTAGCTCAGCTGGTGGAGTGTCTGCCTAGCATGCTTGCATGCTTGGTTTGATCCCCAGCACCGCATCCGCAATGGCAGCACTTAAGAAGAGGATCAGGAGTTCGAGGTCAGCCTGAGCTACATAAAGACTAATTAACAAGCTGACTAAATAAACAAATGGCAGCCGTGATGAAATAGATTAGCTAGATGTTGATAACTGTTTAAACTGGATGGTAGGTAAATACAGGTTTAGAAAACTAATGCAGGGGTATGTTTGAAATTTTCTGTAGTAGCACATTTAAGAGTTCCATACTGTCATTATAGTTCCCTCTAGCCACCCTCTGTCACATCCTCAGAGTGGAAATCCTGTAGAGAAATCTCCTTAACTATTTATCCAAAAGGACCTATTGCACTGGGCATGTCTGGTTTTGACCTGACTCCAGAGCCAGGTCTCCTACGAAGACGCAGCAGGATCCACAATAATGAATTCTCTCACTTCTCTGCAGAACCTACTGCTATAGGATTTAGTTATGGCTTACGGCCAATTAGCTGTGACAGTGGGCATAATGATTCATGGATTCATACTTGAGCAGCACTGTATAGGAATTATGAAGAATGGCCTGTTATACTCACCCGCCAACACAGAGAACAAGGGATTCTTGATGGCTCTGACGTGAGCAGGAAATGCTCCCAAATAAAAGAATTTTGAAAGCAAATAGTGATGCAGAATCATTCATAAGCAAATGAGCTCCAAAGGTCACAAGGCTGTACAGTGTAGAAAGACAGTTTGCATATGGTAATTTTCCATATTGGTATAGTTCTGTTGTTATTTGTTTTTTTATTGTTTGACTTTTGTTTCTCCTGAAAGGGTTTCTCTGTGTAGCCCTGACTGTCCTGGAACTCACTCTGTAGACCAGGCTGGTCTAAACAGATACAACTGCCTCTGCCTCCTGAGTGCTGGGAGCAAAGGTGTGCACCACTACCGCCCGGCTTATAGTTTTTAAAGTACTGAGAAATTTTTGCAATTAGAAAATGTAAAAAGTGGTAAAAATCATAGACTATCCTTTACGGTTGTTAAGTTTATATGTACATCAGAACATGTTAATTACTCACAGATGGATAGAATACTGGTATTCCTAGTTGGGAGCTATCCTTCAAAATCAGTACCTAATTTCAGGGACAATTTGACACTTGCCTGAGAGTTCTTAAGGACTAGTTCATATTGCAGAGAAGCTATCTTCTAGGGCAGTGACCTCAGTAAAGAGAGTTAACTCCATTTACTGGGAACTATGGGAGGGATGAGGGCCTATCAACCTGGAAATGTTAGGCTCCCATGAGATAGAATAACCATTTTCAAATATTTGAGGTATTTGCTACATAGAAAAGAGAGAAGTAGGGAGTGCTGTATAACTCAAGACTCTGGCATGGGTAGTATGTACCTGTCATCCCAGCACTTTAAAAAGGTGGAGGCAGGAGTTCAAGGCCGGCCTGAGCAACGTAGCAAGACCCTGTCACAGACTGGAACCAGTGACCAAAGGTTCGAAGATCCAGATCTCAGTACGTTCTGTAAAGAGCTTTCTAATTGAATAGGAAACATCTCACAAGGAGCTGTTTGATTTATATATATGAAGGATGTTTAATGGTGATTCTCAAAATGTGGGCATGGGAAGGTTCTAGTCTGTGCTTTTCTTCCTCCCTCCCTCCCTCCCTCCCTCCCTCCCTCCCTCCCTCCCTCTCTCTCTCTCTCTCTCTCTCTCTCTCTCTCTCAATTGTTTTCCCCAAACCCCCAGGGTAGAAGCTTGATCCATAAGTCTCACACAGATTTTAATCAAGAACTGGACCTCAGAGCTACCCCCCCCCACCCAATCTGTTTAAATTTTAATGACATTTTCACATCTAAGATCATGTTTCATGCAGGTTTTATGAAAACCTGTGTTACAATTGCCAGGAATTTCTATTCGTTTATTTAGAATATTTACATATCAAACAGTTTTCATGCCTGCCAGATTTATTTACAGATATAGAATGATAATCTTTCTCAGATTTTTTTTTTTTGGTTTTTCGAGACAGGGTTTCTCTGTGTAGCTTTGCGCCTTTTCCTGGAACTCACTTGGTAGCCCAGGCTGGCCTCGAACTCACAGAGATCCACCTGGCTCTGCCTCCCGAGTGCTGGGATTAAAGGCATGCGCCACCACCGCCCGGCTCTTTCTCAGATTTTTAAAAACTGTAAAAAGATCACATAACAGCTGGCTGGTGGTGCACACTTTTAATCCCAGCACTCAGGAGGCAAAGGCAGGCGGATCTCTATGAGTTCAAAGCCAGCCTGGGCTACAGAGTGAGTTCCAGGAGAGGCGCAAAGCTACATAGAGAAACCATGTCTCGAAAAACAAAGAAAAAAAAAACCCAAACAAACAAATTAAAAAAAAAAAAAACACCTAACATGAGATTTAAGTGTACAGTGTACAATAATATAGCAATATTAACTATGGATATAGTGTGGTACAGAAGTTCTCTACAACCTAGGCATCTTGAATGACTGAAGCTTTGCATCCTTCATTTCCCAATCTCCTTTCCCAGCCCTAGAAACCAGCATTCTAAGCCCCCCACCCCTGTCCCTCTTCTGTGTGTTTGACTATTAATATGTTCACGTTGTAGCAGCCGGATTATGAACAGTTTACACTTCTGAATCTTGTTTCACTTAGCCCAAGGTCCTCAGGGCCCATTCATGTTGTCACATGTGACGGGATTTCCTTCTTTTCAAAGGCCAAATAATATTCCATTGTAAGTCTGCACTGCGGGTACTTTATCCATTCATCCATTCATAGATATTAGACTTGCTCCGTCATCTTGACTGTTGTGAATAATGTTGCAACGAAGAATATCAGAGCACAAAGACCTCCACACCCTGATTTCCATATGTCCTTTCCTGTGACTCCTTAAGAGAAGGAACGTGTCCTACGGTATAAATTAACACATCACTTCCTTCGTCACAGAAGTCTTCTTTCTTAAAATTTTTATTAATTACGATGACGCATGTGTGAGTGTGTGTGCACATGCCACGGCACATGTTTAGAGATCAGAGGACAGCTTCCAGGAATCAGCTCTCTTTTTACACTGTGGGTTCAGGTTTGGGCAGCCAGGGCTTTTACCCATAGAGCCATCTTGCCAACCCAAGGAAGTCTTACAGAAAAATTCAGAAAAATAAGCCAGTATCCTTAGTGACACAGCTGAGAATTTTATTACCATAAAGGAAATAATTTACCCACTGAGTGTTTCATGAGGCTAGAGACTTTTCACAGTCATTAGATTAGATGATCACACTACAAAATACATAGAAGTGGAATGTCCATTTTGCCATTAAGATACATTTCACTAACTAAAGACATATTTGAGATCTACATATCATAATAGTATGAAGTTGCTTCCCCAAATGTATCAGTGCTACTCTTTGGAAAGTATTATAAGCAACCTAGTGTAGACGCAGGAGGATAACTACAAGGGTGAAGCTAGCCTGGGCTACATAGTGAGCTTCTGTCTCTAGAAATGAGAATTTGAAAAACTTAGGACTATATTAATTGAATCTGTTTTAGAGTCTCTAAGTTAAATAGCAAGTATTACATATGTGTATATAAATCACCGATAAAGATTCTACTGCAACTATGTTATAGTTACTTTTTTGTTACTATAAGAATGTATCTGGGGTTGGGGATTTAGCTCAGTGGTAGAGCACTTGCCTAGCAAGGGCAAAGCCATGGGTTCGATCCTCAGCTCCCACCCCCCCCAAAAAAAGAATGTATCTGACAAAAGCTGTTTCGGTGGAGACGGGTTATTTAGTCTGGAGGTTTGAGGGTACAGTCAGTCCATCACGGTGGGAAAGTCGCAGCAGCAGGCTCGAGGCAGCTGGTCACGTTGTACCCAGTCAAGAAGTGGAGACAAAGAATGCCTTTGCTCAGCTCACTTTTGCGTTTTTAGAAGTCCAGGATCCCACCTGGGAATGGTGCCACCCACATTGAAGTCTTCTCATTTCAATGAAGCTCATGGAGATATTCCCTCACAGGCACGCTCAGAGATTCCTTTCCCGGGTGATACTGGAGTCAACAAGTTAACATCTGAGCCTAGACTTCACAAATTATGAGAGAAGAATTCTTTCATCTTACTTTTGTTTACTATTTATTATTTTAAAAGACAGTGTCTTACTGTGTACTCCTGGCCAGCCTGGAACCCACTATGTAGACCAGGCTGGCCTTCAACTCCCAGAGATCCTCCTACCTCTGCTCCTAAATGCTTCATTTAAAGGCATGTGCCACCATGCCAGGCTAGAAGAATTCCTTTTGAAGTTCTCCTCATTAATATGCATTTTTCACAGGCAGTATTTACTAAAATTACAATTTGTGTTATGAACAGCTCTACAACAGCTGTTAAGCCATCATTATGGTCCTCTGCAACAGTTGTGTAGTCTGTACATTGTACATAATACTGACAGAGAGAGAGGGGGGAAATTAAACTCCAGTCCCCAATTGCTTTTCCAGCTATCAGCTTGATGGCAAAACTACTCTAGGCCTAGGGTGACCAGCATTCCTAGTTTGCATAGGACTAAAGGGGTTCTCATATATAGTACTTCATAAGCACTTCATAAGGAACCAGTGACATGTTAACTTGTTGACTCCAGTATCACCCGGGAAAGGAATCTCTGAGCGTGCCTGTGAGGGAATATCTCCATGAGCTTCATTGAAATGAGAAGACTTCAATGTGGGTGGCACCATTCCCAGGTGGGATCCTGGACTTCTAAAAACGCAAAAGTGAGCTGAGCAAAGGCGTTCTTTGTCTCCGCTTCTTGACTGGGTACAACGTGACCCATAAGGCACAGAATGCTGTATATACAAGCCTTAACTCCGGAATCCCCACCACAGAACAGTATGCCTGGAACCAGTGACATGGTGACTGGATTTTCACATCAGTTTTTTTTCCCTTCTGTTTTCAAGGTGAAAGATCCGTGTAATCATGCCAACATCCTGACCAAGCCGGATCCAAGAACCTTTTGGACGAATGATGATTCAGGTATTATTAGATCCATGGACCCAGGTCCTGGGATGTGCTAGGTGCATTCTGTATTGGTTATTTGCAGGCTTGTGCCTAGCCTCGCACATAAATATAGTTCACTATCAATTTTATTCTCATAAACATCCTTTCATTATATTTCTCTACTTTGGTATCTGAGGTATATTGACCATCTGATATACCTTTGTGGTTTGCAAAGTATATTCCATTCTGGGGAACTGAGGAGTGGGTCTATTTCTTAGGGTCTTGGGGAGAACAGTAGAATTAACGTAGGCAAGTACATTACCTCAAATTTCTGAGCGGACATGATGGCTCACACTTCTAATCTCAGTACTCAGGAGGTTGAGTCAGGAAGATCAAGGCCAAGAACTCAAGGCCAGCCTGGGCTGTATAGAAAGGAAAAGGTATTCAAAGAACCTAAAATAAATCATACATTAAAAGCCTTATGGGATAACGACTGTGCTGTTCGATTCAATGGTCTGAAGCCCATCCGGATAAGACAAACACGGCTCTGTGAGATGAGACACTGTGCTTTAACTTATACAAGACCAACAGGGCACAGAACTCACAGGTAGAGCATGTTCCTAGCACATACAAGGCCTTGGGTTTGCTCCCAAGCACCACCAATAAAACTAAAACTGAGCAAAACGAGAGTCCTTGGATTTGGGCTGGGATTAAAGTTCCACATTAGCGGGCTTAACTAGCATGTGTCACTAGGTTCAAGGTGTAGGACTGAACAAAAGAAATCAGACAGAGGCTCACGTGTGCTCTGGAAGCAGAAAAGACTTTTTTTTTTGGTAAGTCGTAAGGCTGAAATGCACTGAGTAGACACTAGAAATGAAAGGGGGTGGGGCTGAAGCCCAAAGGAGCTAAAACACTGCGAGAATGGGGCTGTCACCTTCTCTAATTAAGTAGGGTCTAATGAAACAGAAAACCCATGCTGATCCTTAATATTTATGTTCTGCCTCACACATTTATGAAGTGTGTTCACGAAAATTTAATTCGGTGTCTGCAGCGGGCCTGTGAAATAGGAGGGGCCATCTAACCCTGGGTGGGTGGGTGGGGGCTGGAAAGGAGGTAACAGTCTAGAACCGTTGTCTGCCACCGTCCAAAACCCAGAACAGCCAAAGGCTGGGAGCGGACAGAGCCCAGTGCCAGCTGCTACACTCCGCTACCTGGGGAGAGACAGCTCTCCTGTGAGGAGCAGCAGGGCTGACTGTGTGCTTTCATCTATTCTTCATAAAACAGAGTCAAAGACTGTGTCCATCAACAGACACAAGGGACTTGGGGGCGGGGATGTGAAAACCTCTCTGAAGGGTTTCTTTTCTTTGAAAGACCAAGTTTGCAGTCTAAACTTACCAACTTTATCTGTCTCTTTTTCTGTTTTTGTGTTATGTATGTCTTTTGAAGATGAGAAAACATGAAAGTGCCGTGGCCTATTTATGCCATCATTTTAGTCCATTAGCCGAACAAAACCTGCAATAAACAAGCCATCTGTTGGCTAAGACTGCTAAGATCTGCAGCTTGTGTCGTGAAAGAACGAAGCAGAAGGAGGGCTTAGCATGAATGATTCTTGTTATGATGGAAGGAGAAGGGACTTAATCTGGGACAGGCACAAAGACCTTGGGTACTTTTAGGAGGCAGAGAAACTAAACAAGAACACTGCAGGCAAAGTATGTCTGAGGCAGGGGTATTGTGAGTTGGAGGCCAGCCTGAGGTGTACAGGGTAAAATTCTGTCTCAAAAATTAAATTTAGAGAGATAAAAATAGAAGTCTGAGCCGGATGATGGTGGTGCACGCTTTTAATCCCAGCAATCAGGAGGCAGAGGCAGGTGTATCTCTGTGAGTTCAAGGCCAGCCTGGTCTACAGAGCGAGATCTAGGGAAGGCACCAAAACTACACAGAGAAACCCTGTCTCGAAAAACCAAAAAAAAAAAAAAAAAAAAAAAAAGAAAAGAGAGAAAGAAAGAAAGAAAAAAAGAAAGAAAGAAATCTGTCATATCTACTCACTTTGAAAACTTTTATGTGATTTGGGAGGTATATTGGGGTCCCTCCTGTGGCACCTCCTCTTTCCTAACAACAACAGGAGCCATCCATGTCTAGCAGAATTTTCTTTCTGTGTAGTTATTCATGCAATTACAGAGACAAGAGCATTAAAATCTTCATGTATGGTGGTGGAATTGTCCAATGAATGTTTAATTTGGTCAGTTTTTGTCACACACACACACACACACACACACACACACACACACACAGGTTGTGTGTGTGTAGTGTTTATGTGTATGTGTGTCTACCTGCCTGTGTGTTTGGTTGCTTTCAGAGGTCAGAGGACGAACTGGGTATCATTCCTCAGACACTATCCAACTTTTTCTTGAGACAAGGTTTCTCTGTGGCCTAGAATTCAGGCTGAGTAACCAGCAAGTCCCAGGGATCCATCATCCATCAGCCTCGGAGTCCCCGACAGTGGGATCACAAGGGCATCAGCACCACACTTGGCTTTTTCTGCGTGAGTCCTGGGGATTGAGAGCATGTCCTCATCACCAGCCGACCTATCTCCCCTGACTCTTTACCACATACATTTTTAAGTTTTGTTGTTAGGCATGTGTATTTTTATGATTGTTGTGATTTATTATTTATTTATTTTGAGAGAGAGAATGAAAGCCTCATTCTGTAGCCCAGGCTGGTCTTGAACTCCCTAGCTTCCAGTTGGTAGAAATCCCCCTGCCGCCGGGTGGTGGTGGTGGTACACGCCTTCAATCACAGCACTTGGGAGGCAGAGGCAGGCAGATCTCTGTGAGTTTGAGGTCTATAGAATGAGCTCCAGGACAAGCTCCAAAGCGACACAGAGAAACCCTATCTCTGTGGCTTAAAAGGGCTTATTGGGAAATGTTGTCATTTATACTATTTTCTACAGAGAAAATATTTACTGTTTAAAATAAATTAATTAATTAAAAAAAAAAAGAAATCTCCCTGCCTCAGCTTCCAGGATGCTGAGATTACAGATATGAGGTAATCATGCATGGCTTTTATTTCTTTCTATTTTCTTTACTTTCTCTGTCTCTGTCTCTATCTCTCTCTTGTTGTGAGATGTCTTTCTGTACACTGTGAATATGTATTGCTCTGATTGGTTGATAAATAAAGCTGTTATTGTTGATAAACAAATGTCTTACCAATATCGAGGCAGAATAAGGTTAGGCGGTACATTCAAACTAAAGAGACCCCCCCCAAAAAAAAGGGGGAGGGGGAGAGGCTGCAAACCTCCAGGAGGAAAAGCAAGATGTGATAATACCAGTAAGCCACAAAGCCACATGACATAAAATAATAGGAATGGGTTGAATTAAGTTCTAAGAGCTAGTTAATAATGTGCCAGAGCCATAGGCCATACAGTTTGTAATTAATATTAAGCCTCTAAGTGATTATTTTATAAACAGCTGCGAGACCACCGCGTGGGTGGGGCCGGAGAAACTTACGACTACTCTGTGTGTGTGTGTGTGTGTGTGTGCGTGTGCGTGTGCGTGTGCGTGTGCGTGTGTGTGTGTGTGTGTGTGAGAGAGAGAGAGAGAGAGAGAGAGAGAGAGAGAGAGAGAAGAGATCTCACTGAGTGTCTGTCTTAGATTGGGTTTTTATTGCTGTGAAAAGACACCATGACCACAGCAACTCTTATAAAGGAAACATTTCATTGAGGGTGGCTTGCTTACAGGTCAGAGGTTCAGTCCATCATGGAAGAGAGCATGGCAGCATGCAGATAGATGTGGTGATGGAGAAATAGTCAAGTGTCCTACATCTTGCAGGCAACAGGAAGTTGACTGACACACTGGGTGGTGTCCTTAGTAATAAAACCTCAAACCCCGCCCCCACAGTGACACACTTCCTTCAACAAGGCCACACCCACTCCAATAAAACCACACCTCCTAATAGTGCCACTCCCTATGAGATTACAGGATTTGGGGGACCAATCACATTCAAACTACCACAGTGTCCTTGAACTCACGAAGTAGATCAGGATGGTGAAGTGTAAATCTAATTAATCTTATCAGTAAAAACCAGGAGTCATATATCAGGGTAACAACCTGAAAGATCAGAGAAACAGGAGCAGCCACCAGTGACCTCTTACCTCCCCAGATCTTCCAACCAAAAGGGATGAGATCCTGTCTCCACCCCACCTTATCACTTCCTGTCTCCACCTCCTGAGTGCTGGGATTAAAAGCAGGAGCCATCACGGCCCAGCTTCTATGGTTAACTCCAGCTCCGCGACCTCTGATCTCCAGCAAGCTTTATTTATCAGAACACAAACAAAATATCGCACAATAGGATGGCCATGAACTCAAGTGTGATCCTGTTTCTGCCTCCCAAGAGCTGGAACTGCAGGTATTATGGACCACACCTAGCTCATTTTGTTTGTGAAAGTGTTCTTGTAGAGTCCAGTCTGGGTAGATGGCGTCTTTCTTTCATCGGTTTAGCATGTGTGGCTGCATCTCCTGCACTATAGCATTTCTGATGAGAAGTCAGCAAAGTTCTAGTTAGCATGACTCTAAATGCAACGTGATTTTTGCTGTCACTGTCTCTCAGTACTAGGGACGGAATTTAGGGATTTTCTATATGCTAATCAAGTGCTCTTACACAGAGCCCAATCCCTAGTGATGTTTATTTACTCAGCTACTTACTTTTAATTAGATTAATTAGATTTTTCCCAATTTGAGTACTGTATTAGAGTTCTCTAGAGAAATAGAACTTAAAGAATGAATCTCTCTGTATATATAGAAAGGGGCTTTATTAGAATGATTTACAAGCTATGGTCCAACTAATCCAACAATGGCTAGCTATGAATGGGAAGTCCAAGAATCCAGAAGTTGTTTAGTCTACAAGGCTGGATGTCTCAGCTGGTCTTCAGTAGTTGCTGGAATCCCAAAGAATTAGGCTGTAATGCCAGAGAAGGAATGGACTTGCTAGCAAGGCAAGAGCAAGCAGGCAAAGAGCAAAAGTGTCCATCTTCCAAGTCCTTATATAGGCTTCCATCAGAAGGTATGGCCCAGATTAAAGACATGTGTCTTCTCGTCTCAAAGGTCCAGGCAAGAAGTAGATCCATCCACTTCAAATCAAGCAAAAAATAGCTCACAGATGTGCCCTCCATTTCCCGATTGTAGCTTATTCCAGATGTAGTCAAGTTGACAACCATAAATAGCCATCACAAGTATAATATGCTTAAGTAGGTTATATAGTCTTTGTTTGTTTAATTGAGACAAGGTTTCCCTGTATCTCCCTGGCTGTCCTGGACTCGCTCTGTAGACCAGGCTGGCCTGGAATGCAGAGATCCGCCTGTCTCTACCTCCCAAGTGCTGGGATTAAAGGCGTGAGCCACCACTTCCCCCGGCGGCAGGGGGATTTCTACCAACTGGAAGCTAGACTCTATAGTGCGCCACCACTGCCCAGGAATATAGTCTTTTAAGTAGACGTAGACACCTCAGATCTAGGACATTAAATATTCTAGTTAAAAGTTGTTTTCTTGCTGAGCATGCTGATACACATCCTTTAATCCCAGCACTAGGAAGTCAGAGGCAGGCGGATCTTTGAGCTCAAGGCCAGCCTGGTCTACAGAGTGAATTGCCACCAGACAGCCAGGGATACATAAAGAAATCCTGTCTCACAAACAAACAAACAATCAAAAAGAATTTCTGAGGATCAGCTCACCCTGAAGTCTGGTAGGGAGGTTTTCACACCCAGTGTCCTTTGGCATTCAGAAGACTGGCATGCTCTTCTGCCGTATGCAGGTGCCGATAGAGACACAAAATTATGATTAAGTTTTGTGTACACATTTATGATTTATAAATGTCCCTTAACATGGAGTATGAGGAAGGAGCCAGGTGTTGGGGAGGTCACGCAAGAGCAACAGGCAGGAGTATCAATCACAAGTTAGCCTATGTGGTAAGGCCACACCGTCTCAGGAAGACGGAAAGAAGGAAGGAAGGAAAGAAGAAAGGAAGGAGCCGGGGGGGGGGGGGGGGGGGGGGGGGGGGTGGGGGTAAAACAAAGGAGGAAAACAAATCAGCCTGTTTTTAAATTCACCCCTTTTCACTGGGGTGAGAGTCCTCACGAACTCCCAGCATTCATTCAGACAATAAGCAAGCACAAGTTTAAGCTCCTTCCTGCTATCTTTTTTTTTTTTTTTAGACTGAAACCTGAGCTTTTTTTTTTTTTTGTATACCTTTGTTTTAAGTCGCTGGCCCTGTGTTGGCCTGAAATATCCCTTCAGTTAGGGTTTCAATGCAGAATGAGTTTCCTCACACTTTCACAGTGTTTTCCCCAGCACAGTCACTGCCGACCCGATAGGGTTCCTCAGCCAGAAGTGGCCCCGGGATGAAGTGGTCAAAGGGAAAGGTCCCTCGGTCCGTGTTCTTCCTGGGTCTCTTCAAGTCTGCCTCTCACAAGACACCTCAACCCTTCCATTTGTCAAAATGTCTACATTTAGTTTTGTTGGTTCATCTGTTCGTTTACATTTTTTCTTTCTCCCTTTCTTCCTTTTTCTCTTTCTTCCTTCCTTTCTTTTTTCTTCTCTCTCTCTCTCTTTTTCTTTCTTTTTTTCCCCTGAGACAGTGTTTTCCTGTGTAGCCCTGGCTGTCCTGGAACTCACTCCGTAGACCAGGCTGGCCTCGAACACAGAGCTCCGCCTGCCTCTGACTCACTAGTGCTGGCATTAAAGCCTTGAACCAGCTTGTTTACCCTTTGAAACAGAGTCCTGCTGTATAATCCAGGCTGGATTCAAGCTCCCAGCAATTCTCCTGCCTTAGCTTCTCAAACTCTGGGATGATAGACATAAACTACCAGGAACAACTTGATTTCTTTGAAGCAAAAATCCATAATCATAACAGAAGACGTCCTCACCGTCCCCAGAAGACAAGTTAACACTCTGTTGTGTTTCAGAATTTTGCGTGTGATTCTCTGTTTGTGTGTCTGTATGTGATTGCGTGTGTATGTTAATATGTGTGGCGGTGTGTATGTATGTGTGTGTGCATTTGTGTGTGTGTTGTAGAAATGGAAGGGGGAACACTGGGGTGAAAAAGTTGACATGGGGTAGGGCAGAAAGGAGATGGGGACCAGGAGGACTGAAGAAGAGAGGGTCAGCCCACAGTCACGATGTGTAAAAAAAAAATCATAAAGAAATATACTTAGCCGGGCGGTGGTGGCGCACGCCTTTAATCCCAGCACTTGGGAGGCAGAGGCAGGTGGATTTTTGTGAGTTCGAGGCCAGCCTGGTCTGCAGAGCGAGATCCAGGAAAGGTACAAAGCTACACAGAGAAACCCTGTCTCGGAAAAAAAAAAAAAATGAAAAGAAAAAATATATATACTTGGTAAGCTAATCCAATGATATAAAGTTTTTGAAAAGGAGTGAGTTGAGTTACTTTGTATGGGTGGTTAAAAAGTCATTCGTTATTAAATGAAAATCTCAGCGCCAGACGTGGGCTGCCTCCCTGTAAGCTGTTACTCATGGAGGGCCTTGCAGAGCCCATAATAATACAGGCAACTGTCCACGATGTTATTTGCCCACCAGAACTAGATGGTAAGCCCCTTTTGAGGAAAGCGTCACGTGCCTTAGCCACAGGACAGAGAAAGTTCAAGCTGGAACTGGACTGGAAGTTTCCTCCCTGCTGGCCAGCCCTCAGAATTCCAGAAGGTGCTATGCAGGCTGCTGAGGGCGAGTTGCCAGTAAGTCTTACTCAGCTGTGGACCCCTTGTTCAAGGTGAGCCTCCTGGTGCGGTGTGTCAGATTTGGTATGGGGGTAACCAACCACTCTCTGATTTGGATTTGGTGCCGGATCTGTAAGAGGAAATTCGACGCTGATACTATAGACCTAGTCAAAGGTCTGTGGTTGGTGAGGCCATCTGAGGAAGTTTCTACATTTTTTTTCTTCTTCTTCTGAATGGACACGATGTGCCACCTAATTGCCTTCCAAGTATCTATGTTTGTGCCCATAGAGTGCTACTACTACCCACTTTGGCCAGAGAGGCTTGGTCTTGTAGTGGTCAGCAAGGACTGCAAAAACTCCTAACTGGTCAAAGTCCAGATAATAAATGATTGTGGGATGCCCAGCCACAGCTGTAACAACCCCTTCACAGTACAGGGAACGCTGTGGAATCTGGGGAGGGAAGAACATAAAATCTAGAGGAAGGTGGCGGGTAGCAGTGTGTGTGTGTGTGTGTGTGTGTGTGTGTGTGTGTGTGTGTGTGTGTGTGTGTGTTGGGGAAGGGGGTAGCAGTGTGGAGCCGTAACTTCCAAGTAGGACATGGCTGTGGCACTCTGGAGCTCACAGCAGAGGTGACTTCCTGTACAAGCGCCAACACTGGGACTTGTCAACACCCTGTCAGAGAAGGTGGAGAGGCTCAGCCATGCAATCAGTTCCGCTGTCAACACTGATTCACACTATTTTGCTTCTTAGAAGTTGAAATTTGACCACCAGTGACCTCCATATAACAATAGCGGCTGGTGTTCTTGATTGATTAACTCAATGAGTCACGATCGTAATTTTTTTTTTTTTTACATAGACGAATGAAAGCCTCCTTGCAAACTCAGTTTTTCCTGTGTCAAGTACACTGAAACATAACATCATCTTGAAAAGAGAGGAGAGGGAAAAAAATGGGCATCTTAAAAGTTAGCATCACCAAGTCCTTGGCTATCACCCACTATCCCTTAGAATATTTCCCAGGACATTCAGTTCCTAAAAGTCCTCTGCATACAGCACAGGCACAATTAAACATGTGTTGGACAGACGCATGTAATTAGCTTTCACCCAAATTTCAGGTGGAGTGTGTTCCATTTTGGAAGGTTTTATTGAAGAAACTCCATCAGAAGGACAGAGACGCATTCTGCCACTCACACGCTGCCTCCTCCGCTATCTATTTCTATGACTCAAACTTTTCAAAATAGAACTTCACATCCATCGCTTCCATCTTGGAGAGTGTGTGTGTGTGTGTGTGTGTGTGTGTGTGTGTGTGTGTGTGTGTATGGTGTATTTAAGACAAGGTTTCACAGTGACCCAAGCAAGGTCTTAGACTGACCCAAACTTCTAGTAATCTTCCTGCCTCAGCCTTTCCAAGTACTGGGGTTTTAGGCATGAACTATCACGTTTAGATAACATCACCTAGAAACTGGTAGCTAGCTACAAGCACTCTGTCTCCTGAACCATGTCTCTTTCAGTGGACCATGCCTGGAGGAGCAGGAAGCTGCCCAGTTCTGCCGAGTATGCTGTGGTTAGTGCGGTGGACTTGAGAACAAGGCCCTCTGAGCGGCCACAGGTCTTGCAACTTTTTGCCTGTGTGGCTTCCTGCAAATGATTTACCCCCCTGGGTGATTTCATTTCTTCCACCAGCAAAAATGGAACCATAATAATAGATCATGAGCTCCGTGGGAGCTTAAGGAGATAATGCAGCAAAGTTATTGGTATAACATGCTGTTAGTGGGCAGTGTGTGTTAGCTCTTTCTGTAGAAAGGATTCTGTTTTTATAGGGCGTTTTACACATTTACATTTGCTGTGGGTTAGAAGAACAGCATGTTTTGTTTTATTATTACTTTTACTATTTTGTGCCTTACTGGACCTTTAGTGGTTTTTTTGTTTTCCCTGAAATTTAAAGCCTCACCATTTATTGAACCTTATTATCTAGGGCCCCAGACACAAGATTGATAAGCTTCCTGGAAATACACACACACACACGCTGGCCCCAAAGTCCTGAAGCTGGAGATAACACTAGACATTGCCTGCTCATTTAGATAAAATAGCTCACTTTATTTTTCTGTTTTGGCTTTTAACTGCTTTTAATCTTTAAACTGTTAAGCAAGTCATTGACAAGGTAAGGTTGTAAAGTCAGATTTGAGGGTTTTCTTTGGGTTGAACCAGCCTCCCTCCGGATTCCACATTACTCTTTCTACGCTTTCTCTGTGTTCTTCTGTTTAGTCTTGGCTACCACAGGAAGACAGGAACACATTTTTCTTAAATCATTAGAATCCTTAACAGAAAGTATTAAATTCTGTGCTGATGTCGTGGTGTGTACCTGTTCTCCTAGCCCTGGAAAGTGAAGGGAGCAGATCAAAACTATCCTAACCTGGACTGTGGGTTTGAGACCAGCCTGTGCTATGTGAGACACTATCTCAAAAGAAAAAAACAAAAAGCAGGGTGGGGGTGTGGGAGAGCGGGGAGGGACCAGTGGAATTTTAAAGGCAGGGCTTGGAACACAAGAAAGAATTTTGCATCCACAGCAGTTTAGAGTTCCAGGCTGAGGATGGGCTGTTCATTCCAGAGAATAGTGAACGTCCTTCCAGACTCCGATGCTGGAAGGCAGAGAGTCATGCTCACGCAGCATTTGAGTTATGCTTGGCATTAAAGTTTGTCAGATTCCCAGCCTCATGACTGTCCCACTGCCAAATGCATGTGTGACTTCAGACCCAATTTAGCTCATCACGGAGGAGCCCCCTCACGTTCCCTCGGGTTGAGTAAATGAAGGGTTCAGCCTTCTGTGGCTTTACAAACAGAGCAAAAATCTGGTTTTGCCTTTGGGGAGAGCAGAAGTGTGTCTTTTTCTTTGTTCTGACTAAAATTACTTGTTATTTCTGCTGTTTGAGTGGAGGATAAACTGAGTATTTTACAATGGCTGAATTTTCTGGTTCTCCAAATCCTCTGAAAATATTTCCACACATGCAGATTCTCTTCCATTTACTATGAAGTTATATCCCAGTGAACTCATGGCAAATTGGACACATACAGTCAAGAAGTATTTAGCAGACACAACCTACCAGATGTTACAGCTTAGGTTTTTTTTGTTTTTGTTTTTATTTTTTTGAGACAGGGTTTCTCTGTGTAGCTTTGCGCCTTTCCTGGAACTCTCTTTGGAGACCAGGCTGGCCTCGAACTCACAGAGATCCGCCTGCTTCTGCCTCCCGAGTGCTGGGATTAAAGGCTTGCGCCACCACCGCTCGGCCTACAGCTTAGTTTATGGGCTCTAAGGGAACAGATACGGCAGCCTACAGCCGACTGTCATGAGGAGGCAATCTCTCCATCCATTACCGGCCAGGAAAACATTCAACTTTTTAGAAAATGTAATTTCTGCCGGGCGGTGGTGGCGCACGCCTTTAATCCCAGCACTCGGGAGGCAGAGCCAGGCGGATCTCTGTGAGTTCAAGGCCAGCCTGGGCTACCAAGTGAGTTCCAGGAAAAGGCGCAAAGCTACACAGAGAAACCCTGTCTCGAAAAACAAAAAAAAAAAAAAAAAAAAAAAAAAAAAAGAAAAAGAAAAAGAAAAAAAAAAAGGAAAATGTAATTTCTACTTTAGACACATCATTCTAGCACAAGGACATCAAAAAACACTCCAATTGTGACCTGCTTCTTAGATGGCTCAGTGGGTGAAAGGTGCCTGCCACCAAGCTGGATTCCAACCCCCTGGACCCACAGGGGGGAATGAGAATATCACGTTCCTCAAATTGTCTCTGGAGTCACACATTGTGACACACCCATGTGCATGCACATACATGCACAACAAACAAAATGTAGTAAAAACCACTGGATTATTTTTTTAAAAAAACTTTTTTTTTTTTTTTAAAGATTTTATTTATTTATTATGTATACGATGTTCTGCCTGCATGTATGTCTGCAGGCCAGAAGAGGGCACCAGATCTCATTACAGATGGTTGTGAGCCACCATGTGGTTGCTGGGAATTGAACTCAGGACCTCTGGAAGAGCAGCCAGTGCTCTTAACCTCTGAGCCATCTCTCCAGCCCTAAAAAAAAAACTTTTAAGTCAAACAACTGCATACCAGTGACCTGCTCTACTGCCTTGTGCCTATTTTATTCAAATTATTCATTTCATATCTAAGAGCTTTGATTTTCAAGTTTTTTTTTTCTGTCTGTCTGCCAGTCTGTTTGAAACAGGGCCTGTCTATATAGCTGACTCTGTATTTGGCTGGCCTGGAACTCACTGTGTAAATCAGGCTGTCCTTGAACTTGTGAAGGTCTTCCTGCCTCGGCCTCGGCCTCTGCCTCTGGAGTGCTAGAACGACAGACATTTGGTTTTCATAATCTTAAGAGAGTTTTTCTCACTGCTAAAATTATACCCGGAAATGTTGAGTGATGGCTAGTCTTTGTGTCAACTTGACTACGTCTAGGACTATACCCCAAAATGGAAGGCACACCTGTGAAATTTTGCATAACTTGAAGTAGGAACATCTACTTCTAATCCAGACCTTCAGGCAGGAAGACACACCTCTGATCAATATTATCTGAGCTGGAAAAAGATTCGCTTTAATCCAGACCCTAAGGTGGAAGGCACACCTTTAATCTGGCCACCTTCTGCTGGGAGCCTATATAAGAACATGGAAGAAGAGAGCTTGCTCTCTTTGCCTGCTTGCCCATGCCTAGCTACTGAGTCCATTCCTTCACTGGCACTAGAACTTACTTCTTTGGGATTCTAGTGCACACTGAGGACCAGGTGAGACATCCTCATGGACAACTAACGACTGGATTCTTGGATTTCCCATTCACACAGACAACCATTGTTGGAGTAGCTGGACTGCCAGCCTGTAAGTCATTCTAGCAAATCTCCTTTCTAACTATATAGACTGATTCATTCTATCAATTCTGTTAGTGATTTTTAACCCTTCCTAATGCTGTGACCCTTTATTACAGTTCCTCATGCGGTGACCCTCAACCAAAAAATTATTTCTTTGCTACTGTAATTTTATGCGTGGTTTTTTTTAATATGTAACAGTGATTTTTTTTTTTTTTTTTTTTGGTTTTTCGAGACAGGGTTTCTCTGTGTAGCTTTGCGCCTTTCCTGGAACTCACTTGGTAGCCCAGGCTGGCCTCGAACTCACAGAGATCCGCCTGACTCTGCCTCCCGAGTGCTGGGATTAAAGGCGTGCGCCACCACCGCCCGGCGTAACAGTGATTTTGTTACTGTTAGGAATCACAATGTAATATGTGATATGTAGGATATCTGACATATGACCCCCAAAGGGTTGGCTCAAGCAAGGATTCTAAAATCTGGCAGGCTTTAGAATTGAAGGAGACTCAGGACCAGGAAGGGTGGGCATGCCTATAAACTAACTCAGTACATGGGAGGTGAAGGAAAAGAAGGTCATGAGTTCAAGGCCCCCTGTGCTACATAGTGAGACCAGGTCTCAAAGAAACAAAATGCCAAAACTAATTAGAGAAACCCTGTCTCGAAAAGCAAAAAAAGAAAAAAATTAAGAAAAGGGATTAAAGGTGTGGGCCACCATGCCCAGCTGTGGACTGGGCTTTTTAATAAAATGGGTGGAGATAAAAGGAACAGGGACATGGAGGTATGTATAAATGGAGGAAATTAGACATGAGAATAGAATTAGAGTTTAGGGTAGAAAGGTCAAACAAAACAACAAAATAGTCCTGACTAAAATTCTGCTTTATTTTGGTGTAGATTGACAGAAAAGAGAGAACG
Source organism: Peromyscus californicus insignis (assembly GCF_007827085.1). NCBI lineage: Eukaryota > Metazoa > Chordata > Mammalia > Rodentia > Cricetidae > Peromyscus > Peromyscus californicus. The sequence goes on from NW_026294525.1 coordinate 30,037,396, forward strand.
CAAGGGGACTTGGCAAAAGACAGTCTCAGAGTGGGCTGGGAGCCCTGGAATAGGCATCCATGAGCCATGTGGCTCCTAATCTTCACCTCCCTTTTCAGAAATGCATGGCCACCAGCTGTTTGCACTGATGAGCGACTTGTTTCTTAGAGGAAAACTTTGTGCTTATAGCTAAGTCGCACTGTCCTTGTGGGCGCTAAATTACATAACCTACTTGGGTTCTCAGACCGTTCACACACCTAATCTCGTCTGGGTTTCCAATCATCCCTTGAAGTTAGCAGAACAGGCATTAGCGGTGAGGACGTTTGAACTGAAGTACTTTACTCAGAGCTGAAGGATGGACCCTAAATGCTGAACAGAACTGGAAAGTCAGATTTCCTGGAAACTCGGGGAGCTCTCCTTTATTGCTTCAATAACATCAACGCTGTGATAATAACTTGAATGTGCACACAGGTGTTTGGGGAAGGGATAATTCAAACTGAGATGCAATCTTGCCAGTCTGTAACCCCAAGGAACTGGGGACAGAAGACCAAAAGCTTGGGATGAAATGTGTTGTCTCCCATTCAGTCCAGCACTGAGTGAAGTTCTTAGGAGAAATTGGCAACCATTTTTTCATCCTGGGATGCTCAGACAGATTGGGAAAACATGGGTAGAAAGGCAGAAAAAAAATACTGTAAATGCATATTAAAATAGTAATAGTTATCTACACACAGGTGAAGCACTGTCTGTAGGTCAGCTAAGGGTGCAGATTACAGATAGTCTCTTATTTATAAAGGCCCAATTAAGCAATTTTTTACTCCATTTAAAAAGAAACAAACAAACATCTCTAATTTCTTGTCCACTGCTTCAGAAAAGGACAGAGGGAACTCTTTTTTTTTTGTTGTTTTGGTTTTTTTGTTTTGTTTTTTGTTTTTTTGAGACTGTTTCTTCTCTGTGTAGTTTGTGCCTTTCCTGGAACTTGCTTTGTAAACCAAGCTGGCCTTGAACTCACAGAGATCCACCTGCCTCTGCCTCCCGAGTGCTGCTGGGATTAAAGGCGTGCGCCACCACTGCCGGGCGGGAACTCTTAAAAGCAAAAGAACATTCAGGAGAAACGGTGCTTTGTAGTCTGATCCTTTTCATGGGCAACTTGTACAGGCTGTAAGTTGCTGTCAGGATGCCTCACTGTGGGCTGATGTATCTTGAGTATGTTTAAAGTAGGGTAGACTCAGCAGGGATGGATGTTCCTTAGGTTAGACGTGTTCAATGGCTTTGTACTTCGGTTCCTTCTGTTGAGTCAGGGTCTCACGAGCTATCCTGTGCTGCCCTGTCCTTCTGCCCTACCCCTCCTATCCCATCACGAGTGTCGCGATCACAGACCTACACCGCCTGTGTCACCTGACTATTGTTTTTACCCTTGTGGGGTGCTGACTAGGCTGTAAGTATTTACTGGTTCAAAACTGCGCTTTTAGCATCAGAAGCACCTAGATTCCCTTTCTGACTTTGTCCTTTCTCTGTCATATCACACAAGGATACTTTCTGAAATATCGGATCTTAAGAGAGTGGAGGGCTGGGTGGTGGTGGTGCACGCCTTTAATCCCAGCACTCGGAGGCAGAGGCAGGCGGATCTTTGTGAGTTCAAGGCCAGCCTGGGCTACCAAGTGAGTTCCAGGAGAGGCGCAAAGCTACACAGAGAAACCCTGTCTCGAAAAACCAAAAAAAAAAAGAGATTGGAGATGGGAGAACAGTAAAGAGTTTTCCACGGTCATGGGTATTGGGTGAGGAATTGCATAAGAAATGTTATGCATAATGTCTGACAGTTATTAAAAGCCATTCAACAAATGCAAACCATTATAATGGATGGATGAAACTGCAGGAGCTTTAGAAGGGATCCTTTCATTTCTACTTATCAGTACATCCTTAGCTCCTGCAAAGCCCCTGGCTTTAGAATGTGCAGAAAAGCGATTCTTAGCCCCTAAATACAGATACTAGAGCCTCACCTAAGAAGGAACTTTCAGGGCTAGCTGATGATGGTGGAGGCAGGCTTTTGGAATGAAGGAGACTCTATGGAAAATCAGACAAGATGGGGCTGGAGAGATGGCTCAATGGTTAAGAGCAGTGGCTGCCTCTTCCAGAAGACTTGGGTTTGGGGCCCAGCACCCACATGGTGGCTCACAAATGACCTGTAACTCCAGTTCTAGGAGATTTGACACCTGGCTTCCTCAGGCACCAAGCATGCATAGTTCGCAGACATACATCTACACACTAGAAATAAATCTTAAAAAAATGAGAAAAATTAGACAAGACCTCTACAAACAGACTCTTTTATAGAGAACCTCTCCTTCCTGAAGGTCCTTTTGACGTGAATATGGTCTCTATGATTCTATAAATACCATGAAAACTGAGACTGGTGGTATTATTAAAATAAGAACCCCAACTTTCATGTGTTTAAAAGCTTAGAAACGTAAAACACAGGGAAAAGAAGCATGTAGAATGCTAGCCATCAACTGTGTTTACACACTTGAGTGTCCAGTGCTCAGGCAGGCAGCGCATGCAGGTGAAGTAGCTGTTATTATTTATAGGAACAGCAGAGTTCTGCGAGGATCCAGCCGCATACCTTCACCCCACTCTTTGTGAGACAAATGAGATGGACGCAGCATGTGGTGGAGATCAGAAAGGATCACTTTCTAATGAAACAAAGCTTACCGTGCAGAGTGAGGGAGGCAGCCTTACAGTGAAGGCAGCGGATGGAGGAGGCCCAACTCTGTAATCCCAAAAATCTTCCCTGCGAGAGAATGAGCCAAGTCATTTTTAAAATAAGAAATCTCAACAACAAAATCACTCTCCTCAGGTAGTCTAAAGAGATTTTAAAAAGAGGAAGAAAGACAAGAGTTGATTTCAGTAGCAGGAAAAGGAGAGGGTCAGGGAAACCTCTCACTGTATACACTGTTGGAGAAATATCTGTGTTTAATGCAAGACTGCATGCAATTAATATACAATGAATTCTGAGGGGGCCGTTGAGACAGGGTCTCCCTAAGTAATCTTGGCTGGCCTAGAACTTGCTGTGCCCATTAGTCTGTCCTTGAAGTTATAGAGAGCTACCTGCCTCTGCCTCCTGCTTCCTGGGATTCAAAGTGTGTGCCACTACACCTGGCTGACAATGACATTTTTGAACAATGATCTTAAGAATTGGTTGTTCTAAGTGTTGTTATGTATCTTTTTTTTTTCTCTAAGAAAAATATCAAAGTTTCAAAATCATAGCATTAGTACTATGTTCTCAGAAGGCTTTTATAGCCACTGGAAATGTTAGCTATAATTCTACAATGCTGTTTTTTAAAAGAGATGGAAAGGAATAACAGTCCAGAGGAATTTATAAGGTTCCTTTCAAACTTTTGGAAACCTGGAATCTCCAAGAATGCAAAGATTCAAGAACCTAGGAGGTGGGGAATGGAGGAAGGAGGAAGAGGAGCGTCAAGTAGGAGTTATTTAAAAACTATGTTAGTCATGTCCATTTTTGCCCTTAACTAGTTTATCATCATGATACCAACAAGGCCAGGTGTGAAGCTTATCATCTAGCAATTGGGTGGTGTGCAAAGAAAGAGGAAGGCCTCAAGGCGACCTCAGCCTGTGCTGCATGACAGCCTGTCAGTTTTTCCAGACAGGGTAGCGTAGCCCTGGCTGTCCTGGAACTTGCTTTGCAGACCAGGCTAGATCTCTAACTCAGAGATCCCTCTGCCTCTGCCTCCCAAGTGCTGAGATTGAAGGCATGCACCACTACGTCAGGCTACAGCCTGTCTTAAAAATCAAATCAAAACAAAAACCCAGATATTTAAATCGCTGATCTTACGAAGATGTGCTCTTACTTAGAAAGTTAGGCTATGAAGGTTCAGCGTGGAAATTCTAGTGATTATAAAGCTTAACATAGACATAAAGGGAAAAACAACTTACCCCCATGAACTCTTCCAAAATAATTCCCATCGAAATTTGTTTTAGAATTTTGAAGCTAAGAAATAAAGATAAGTAGGGGAAACTGTAGTGGGCTCAGTGTTGGGAAGCTCCACCCAGTCCTGCTTCTCCCATTCCGACCCCGCCCCAGAGAAAGCCTGCCTTAGGTGGCTCCATCCTCAGAGGGCATTTACAGCCGCTCCTCCTGGTTTCCCCTTGGTTACTCTTCCCCTGGGACCACCTGGGAATGCTTTGCTCAGATTAAACCTGGACTTATTAATTCTGCCTGATCTGATTTATCACATCGGTGGAGAGACTTAATATCGGGGTACAGAAACCTTTTGCTCAGGAGAGACTTATTCCTTAGACACCTCCAGGATTTATTGAGGTACAAGGCATACATAGCTGGGGGAAAAACAATTGACAAGACAATCATACTCTTTCCAGGTTTCAAATTGCTAGAAAAATGTAAGCACGCATATACTCCTAAAATCCCTGTTCAGTTGACTTGGAGGCAAGGTGAACAAGGTTTATTGATAATCCTTAGAATTGATAATGCATTTCAAAACTTAGAAAAGAACCCTGAGAAATGGGCAGTCTTACGTGTCTCCTGCAAGTGTAGAGTAGCCAATTCCAGAAGCATTAAAGAACATTCCCTACAAAGGATGAAGAAGCCACAGCTTTTCGGAGCTTTCTGGTCATGAGGAGAACTAAGTTGCTATGTCCTGGCATCCTGGGGGCTTCGGTCTCCACATTTCCATATCCTGGCAGTGCTTTGTGAGGCACAAAACTGGTGTGCGATGGTACTGTCACTCACTGACATTTTCAAACATATTGACTGGATTAATAGACAGTTTCATTAGGACATCAATACAACCTTTTTTTTTTAAACCTTTGCTTCATAAATTGCAGTGCCCGTCTTGCCTACCCTTGTAAACAAGGTTGTAAATTATTGGCTGCAAAAATGGGAGGACGACAGCAAACTCAATATCAAAGCCAGCTAGGAACAGTTCTGAAAATACCCAACTATAGCATGTGCCTATCACATTCTAAGAAAGAAGCAAGCGGAGAGGTCCACGCCTCAGGATAAAAACGTCTAGTTTTTAATTGCTTAGTGTGAAACTGGGGCTACATTGCATTTTCACATCTGTGATGTGAAGCCTGTATTGTTGTGGGTAACATCATGGCGTCACTGATGCCGTCATGCATGCATACATAGTCACAGAAATGAATAGATTCCCTATAGCACTATAGCCTAAAGGACAGTGGTACAGAGGCATCTTCTCCATGGGCAAAACTTTAGAAAGCTCATCCGGATGCACATGCTAATTAAAAGCAAAGTGGCCAGATGTGTAGCTGTATGTCAATGCATGGGGAGTGGCCGCTGGTTCAGAGGATGCTCAGAGACTTGGAAGGAACATGTTCCAAGGGGGAACAAGGAAATGGGGGGAAAAGGTATGTGGGCTAAGCCTCTCTGGGTGTGCAAAGGACGGGAAGAAGATACTTTCATGTTCCATGTGAATGCTCACCAAAAGATGGTCTCAGCAGAGAAGGCCTTTAAAAACTAAGTGGCGCTGGGTTGATGGCATAGTCTCACAATCCCAGCACTTGGGACGTGGATGGAGGCAGTAGGATCAGAAGTTCAAGGCTAGTTTGAATTAACTGAGACTCAGTCTCAAAAATAAAAAGAATAAATGAATAAGGTAACTTCCTATGTAGATGGATACTACTCAGCCATGTCCCCTCCATGCCCTATTAATTTTCAATGGAGTTATGAACACAGTGGCCGTGGTTTCAGAGATGAAGGCTGTCTTAGTTATTTTTTCTATTGCTAATGCTAAGATACAATGACCAAAGAAAAAAGAGTTACTGAGGGCTTACAGTTTCAGAGGGTGAATCCATGATCAACCATCATGGCGGGGAGCATGGCAGCAGGCGGTCAGGCATGGTGCTGGAGCAGTAGCTGAAAGCATATATTCTGATCCACAAGCACAAAGCCAAGTGAGAGAGCAAGAGAAAGCATTAACTGGTAATGACCGGGATAAAATCTCAAAGCCAATCCCTACTCCCAGTGATACACCTCTAAACAAGGCCAACAAGACCTCTTAATCCTTCTCAAACAGTTCTACCAATTGGGGGCCAAGTGTTCAAAGATGATCCTATGTGGACCATTCTTATTCAAACCTGCAAGAGGATATACAGAGAGTTAGCAACTAAGTTTCTACTCACTGGACCCTCTGATTTTGACTACTACTGAGGTCTATCATAAGTCTATGATGGTAGAATGTTAGCAGAAGGGATCCAGTTGAATCCCCAATATGGCGCCATTCCCCAGAGTAATAATTCAGCTATCTCCCAGCAAGCTGATTCTATTTAATCACTTCTACCATAGACAAGGTAATGTTTTTGTCTGAATGGGAACAGACATTCTGGATGTAGAGTAAACTTTCCTTCCACACACTGCTTCTGCTGAAGCTCTACCATCATAGATTACACACCTTATCCTCTGTCCTGCTCATCTGACAAAGAACTTCACAATCACAACTGAAGAGCTACGGCAATGAGCTTGTGCTGGTGGAATCTACCACCCTTAAACGTGTTTCCCATCATCCTGAGGCAGTTGGCTTAGTGAGGGAACACTGGTGTGACCTGAAATCTCAGTCACAATGACGGGACGGTACTCAGCAGGCTGGGGCAAGGTTCTTCAAAGGCGGTGTGTGGTGGTTTGAATGGGGATGGCCCCCATAGGCTCTTATGTTTGAATGCTTGGTCCCCAGTTAGTGGAACTGTTTAGGATTAGAAGGTGTGACCTTTTTGGAGAAGGTATGTCACTGGGGTGGGCTTTGAGGTTTTAAAAACCCATGCCAGGTCCAGGTTCTCTCTCTCTCTTCTCCTCGCTGCCTGCAGATCAGAATGTAACGCTCCCAGCTACGGTTTCAGTACCATGCCTGCCTGCCTCCTTCCTGCCGTGATGATCATGGCCTAGCCCTCTGAAACTGTAAGCCAGGCCTCAGCTAATGTTTTAGTTTATAAAGTGCCTTGGCCATGGTGTCTCCTCATAGGAACAGAACAGTAAGTAAGGCACTGTATGTGTTCTGAATAAACATCTTGTATATGGTACTGTTTCTCCCGTAGCTAGGGTTTCATGGTCATCAGCCCAAGGGATGGAGGGTTGAAAATGGAAATAACACCACCAATGACTCACTAGTCAAAGTTGACTTCCTATTTCTGTAACTTCATGCTCTGTTGGCCTAGATATCTCAGTTCCAGAGGAAAAAAAATGTTTCCACCAGGAGACACAATAAAAATTCCATTGAACTGGGAGTTAAACCAGCTGGCTGGCCAGTTTGGACCCTTCATGTCTCTACGTCCACAGGGTAAGAAGGGGGTTACAGTATTGATGGGGGTTACTGATCTGGCCCACTGAGGGGAAAGTGGAAGAGTACTCCACAGTGGGTTATGTCTGAAGTACAGGAGCTCTTACAGGGAAGCTCTCAGTGTTTTATCCCCAGCTTAAAGTCTGGAAAATGATAACCCAATCCGGGATGAGATATGAAATGCTCAGACCCTTCAGCAGTGAAGGTTATCCCACCCTCCCAGTTTAAAAAAACAAAATAAGCACAGTATAAAGTTTACTGAGAAGCCGGGCGATGGTGGCGCACGCCTTTAATCCCAGCACTCGGGAGGCAGAGCCAGGCGGATCTCTGTGAGTTCGAGGCCAGCCTGGGCTACCAAGTGAGTTCCAGGAAAGGCGCAAAGCTACACAGAGAAACCCTGTCTCGAAAAACCAAAAAAAAAAAAAAAAAAAAAAAAAAGTTTACTGAGGAAAGGGGGACTATGGAACATCATATTGAAAGCGATTGTAAACTCCAACTATACAGAGAGAGCCATTAATTACTGCCATCCATTGTTCTTCACGTTTTATTAAGACTACCTCTGTGTGAATATAGGGTGGGTATATTGATCAAGGGGGTTCACTCCTCCTTCCTCCCTTTTCACATAACCTAAGATATACTGACTTAGTGTTTTATTTAAGGCATAGGATGTCAGGAAGACTAAAGACCATCTCTTTTGGAGAAGGGATTATTGCATTTTTGATTGTACACAGGATGGGTGTATCTCATTAGGTAAGGCCATTACATTGTTGTTGTCGTCTTTAATTTGGAAGTTAAGCATGGTTTCAAGAGCTCTGTATGCGTTTTAGATTGACAACAGATTGATTTCTGATGGTTAATTGTCCCCTTCACTGAATTAAGGGCTATCTAAAGAATTGGGATGTATCTATAAGAGTGTTTTCAGAGGTGGCATAGGAGTGGGTGGATTGAGTGGGAAGTGTGTCTACCTGCTGTTGGCTGGAGGCTTGAATCAAACAAAAAAATGGAAGAGAAAAGGTGATTTTCATTTATATCCCCCACCCTGTGTGTATCCTTCACCTCTCATCTTCAGTTGTCATAACTCCAGATGACTACTGTTTGGTCCCCAACACCAGACGTGATGGTTGCACACTTGTAATCTCAGAATTCAGGAGGTAGAAGCAGAACAATCAGGAGTTCAGAGTTATCCTTGGCTAATAGTATAGGCCAGTATAGGCTACATGAGACCCTGTCCCAGGTTGTATTTCAGTGACATCAGGACACGGCTAGACCTTAGGAAAAATAGCTAGATCTGGAAAGTCTCCTAAACTTTTGAGTAAGTGTTATTCAACTTAACTACAGCCCATGGCCTTTTTGTGTGCAGTCTTCTTATAATAACCCTGATCTAAGTGCCACTGGAGACATGTTCCACCAAGATCTGACAGAGGAAAGATATGAGACCAGGGACAGCCAGGATGACCTAGAAAACCTCCTTGGGAACATGCAGGCCTTCCTTGACCTTCCAGACTCCACCCCCTTCAACAGGTCCGTCTTGGCATTCATTCTCTTCCAACAACGGTGAATGATTCAAACCTCCTTTGGTTCACTTTTCACTTACTCTGCATTTTGACTCCCAGGAGCAGCCTCTACTTCAAACACTTGGTAAATAAGTACTTATCCAGTTATCATGGCATTCGGTTCCTTGATAGGACATCTTTGGGAGCATTGTGTGGGTGGGACAATGGGGGAAAAGAGGAAACCGGAGAACAATGGGAGAATCTTTCAGCCCATTAGCATGGAATTCCTAGCACCCAGGCCTATCTGTGGCCCAGATGAAGGGGTTTATAAAGTTGTAATGTGTATAAGGTGTGTATAGCCAGCATAGCATATTTTCCATTTGAAAGTCCCCCTTGAAAGAGGCACATGAGGTGGTATTGTGTTCCCCAAAATATTGTGCACCCTAATAAACTTATCTGGGGTCAGAGACAGAACAGCCACAATATTACATAGAGGATAGGCAGTGGTAGCACACGCCTTTAATCCTAGCATTCCAGAGGCAGAAATCCATGCGTTCAAGGATACAGCCAAGCATGGTGACTCACGCCTTTAATCCCAGGGAGTGATGATAGAAAGCAGAAAGGTATATAAGGCGTGAGGACCAGAAACTAGAAGCATTTGGCTGGTTACGCTTTCAGGCTTTCAAGCAGCAGTTCAGCTGAGATTCATTCTGAATGAGGACTCAGAGGCTTCCAGTCTGAGGAAACAAGATCAGCTGAGAAGTTGGCCAGGTGAGGTTGGCTGTGGCTTGTTCTGTCTCTCTGATCGTCCAACGTTCACCCCAATACCTGGCTCCTGGGTTTGATTTTATTAATAAGACCTTTTAAGATTCCTGCTGCGGGCACATGCTAAATTCTTTATTTTCACAATTTATGGGATGGAGATATTAGAAGCCCCACTCAAGAGATGACAAAATTAAGGTGTAGGGAACACCTTGTGTAAATTCTTGCAAAGAGCAGGCCTCAAGCAGGGCCAAGTATGTGACCAGTTACTCTTTCATCACGAACATGCACTGTCACTCCTGATCATGTGCAAGTGACATTAAAAAATATGAAGGGTCAAGATAAAAAGGAAGTTAGTGTACATGACAAGACATCAACCAACTCTCTGGCCACCCCTGCTAGGGGTTTCCCCAGGACTAATATCATCTTATCTTTTTTTTTTTTTTCCTACTATCTGTGGGCAGGGTTTGTAGAACACTGCCCTTAGGGGTGGCCTCAACTGCTCTAGCTTCTTTCTAGAACAGTCACAGTGTCAGGATGGGGAAGATGTGAGCAGAGACCCATACTGAGCCGATCAAAGCTTTTGAGTTTCACTTCGGCTTGGCAGATACGTCCGTCAGATATCCAGGGTGTTCTTTTCTGTGGGTTCTTCATAAATTAGGAGGTGAAAAGGAGCGCCTATTAGCATCTCTATCTTGTTTCCAACTTCCATATGCATGTCTCAAGGAATGGGTCTACCTGGTACCCAAGACCAGGCTTTGAGACTTGCAAGGATGTAAGCTGTACAAGGGGATTCACCCTGGAGCAAGTAGAGCCAGAGGAGGCAGAGAACATGGGCGCCACACCCCAGTTCATCATTTAGATTAGTTTGTATGAGATGATAAATGGCCTTTTAAAATGTAAAATGCCTAGCTATAAAGTTATATCAATAGTATGTAAGGCTTTCAGTGAGGTCACAGTCCTCTTGACATTAAGTCATACATAGTATTTAATTTTAATTTAAAGAGCTCCCCAATTTCCCTTTCTAGTCAAACTATTGTATCATTTTCCATGATCATATAGGAACTTCCCCCAACATCTTTTCGCAGGCATAACTTAAGAGTTAAACACAGCCGGGCAGTGGTGGCCCACGCCTTTAATCCCAGCACTTGGGAGGTAGAGGCAGGAGAATCTTTGTGAGTTCGAGGCCTGCCTGGTATACAGAGCTAGTTCCAGGACAGCCAGCGCTGAAAAAAATAAAACACAAAGTTGTCAAATATGTAGTGATAAATGCTTATTCTGGCTGGTAGGGTTCTTGATTTTTTTTTTTAAACTCCTTATTTGTTGTTCATTGTGTGGTGCTAAATCAGTCCCTGGCAACTTCCCAAAGACGAAATGAGAGGCTGTGTTTCCAGCCTGTCACAGACCTACCTGCTTGCTGCTTCCTAGATTTTCATTCTTCCGAGTTAAGAGTGCCCACTGGCTTCTTGCATTGTCCCCCCTAATTAACACAAAAACCTTCTCTTTCTAGAAAGAATGTATATAGAGCGTTGGTGTTACCATTTGGGTGGGGGAGCTCCATAATAAACCATGTAGTCATGTGGGTTTTAATAACTCTTAAGTACATTATTATGGATAATGTGTACTTCTTAGTTTTCTACTGTATCACTCTCATCTTTATGCATATCACTTTTGACAGTGACAAATATGGATGATAATAATTATGATAGAAACTGCTCCATAAATAGATGCTTAGCCACCACTTGTCCATAATAGCTGTCATGAATCAACTCACTTGTCATCCTTTTCCCGTGGGGGATTACTCCTTTAATAAAAAGACATGCTCTCAGTGACAGCCTCCAACAAAAATGCATCTATTCACTGGCTCTCTGCAGTGATAACTGTGTTTTCGGGTGTTCCTGTGTGTTTTGAGGATGCCCCAAGGAAAGGTTTCTACATACATTAGCCAATGAATTAAAAAAAAAAAAAAAAGGCCGGCGAGCCTGAACTGTGCACACGTTTGTTCTGGAATCTATAGCGTCTTGAGTAATATAAAATGGCATTGCCTTGTTATCAATGAAATATCTAGGTAGTCAAGACTAACAGAGTAAGGAGTGCCAGAGAAGATGTAGCTGAGTACTTAGTGCATTTCAAACCACTTCCTCTACTAGAGGGAGAAACTGGCATTTGTGAGGCTTTGAATTAAGCGGTAAGTTATTTTAAACTGTCAGCTTTCAGTGTTTGTACAGTCCATTTTTTTCAAGTGCAACAGAAACAAGAGATTTTCTAAAGTAGTAACAGACACATGCACTGGGAAATGTTTTGCTTCAGTTTATATCTTTAAAGCATTTTATTTATTTATATTTATTTATTATCTATTCATTCATTCATTTAAAAAAATTTTTTTTGGTTTGTTTTTTTGTTTTTCGAGACAGGGTTTCTCTGTGTAGTTTTGGTGCCTGTCTCGGATCTCGCTCTGTAGACCCAGCACGCCTTTAATTTCAGTTTACATCTTGGTAAACCATTTCCATTAGAGATATGTCGCTGAGGCATATCGGTGAGACCTGGCTTGGGGGAGTGTAGAGTAGTTAACTAGCCAGCCTCACATCAAAGCTCTGTCCTTTCTGGCTGCAGGAGGACTTGCAGGGCAACGCTCTGGGGCACGTGAAGCAATCTGACCTTCTAGAGTTCTTCCAGGGAACTCTATCGCCCTCTAGGCTGCGTTCATCAGCTGAGTGAATCAGGCAGCTCTGGCCACTTACCCGCCCAGGGAGGAACTGGGACGGGGCCCGGATAACCTCCTGGTAGGGGGACTATCTGGACCAAGGAAGGAAGAATAGATCAAGTGGTTGAATAGCTGCCACAGGGCAGCCTCAAGCCTGCGCGCGGTTGACAGGCGCATCACACAGCCCCCCAACCGCCCCCCTCCCTCCGCCGCCGTCTGTCACCTTCCTGTTCGGAAGTCTTAGTAGGTTGCTGGGACAGAACTGGGGGCGCCTGCTCCACCCTTCAGGTATCCGGTTGGAAGAAAAGCCAGTCTCAACAACTTGATTCCCTCTCTGTTAAATGATAAGGTTAGCAGACCGTCCGTCTCCAATCGCTGACCATTCCGGGCAGGGAGACAAAGAGACGCATCCAAATAGGTCCTTTTCTGTTCCAACCACAAATACATGGTTGTGTCTTCTCCTTATTGCACTTGGAGGCCTCTTAACTTGAATTCCATGTTCCTTCTGGAATGCACGCCAGAGAGCATTCCTGGGAGAACAAACCCTGTGCATGTGTTTTGAATTTTTTTTTTCCTGGACTGATTTGTGGTGATAATCAGTTAAGTTACATTTCTTGTGTGTCTTGCTGGTGAAATAAGCCCCGGACGCTGATGACTGTAATTTTCTGGATGGTGTTGCAACAGCAGGATAAATAGCCCAGGGTTGAACTTTGCAGCGCGCTCCCTTCCTGTATGTAAATTCCCTTTAGTTATAAAGTAGGGCTCAGAGCAGAGCAGCCACAGCAGCCTCTGGTGCTCCCTTGTCATCGGGCACTTCCAGCCTCACAGAGGCGCCCAGCCTGGAGGCTAACTCCGTAAAGTAATCCCAGCCTTCACCTCCCCAGCACTGTGAAGAATGAAAGAGGAGGCTTTAAGATCCCCCTGGAAAGGTTCGTGTTTTGAGTACCATCGTTTGGATGGGATGGCTAAAACAAAGATACCTGGGAGAAGCGCGGGGGAAGCTCTGAGAGTTAGGTGATGGACTAGGGAGGGTCTCTGATGGGAGACTCCTTGGTTTTATGTTTTAAAACAAATTAAGTAATCATCTTTGCAGAGACTGATGTTTTCAGACCAAACGTTGTTTTCTAGAGGGGAAGGAACCAGGCGGGTGAGGGTACTACAGGACTAGGCTAAATAAATGATTGGTGCCACGTGGTTTGTGGAGGCACTCACTGGCAATAACAGATTCACAGCTTGTGCAGAATTCCAGCACGGGCAAACCAGCATGGGCTAGTTGCTGTGATTTGGAATCGCCTACACCTTGTTTTAGATTGGAGTGCTAATTTCAGGCATCCTAGGGGCGTTTTGAAGAGTGTCGACTTAGCAAAATCTTCTTGTCTCCAGGGAGAGGATGTGCGTCCCCTTCTCCGGGTCTCTGGCTGTCTGAAGTGAGCACTAATCAAGAGGCAGCTGAGACTAGAGATCACATTAGGGCATGTAAGGTGGCTGTAGCTGTAAAATAAACTCCTGCCCAAGACGGAGGGAAAAGAGCTTAGCCTGCTTTTCCTGGCTTGACAACTGGTATTTTGGAGTGTGTCAGCTCTAAAATGCTAGGCCCTTCTCCTCAGCAAGGGGTCATGGCAGGGCAGTCACCGCAGACAGCACCAGCCAGTGCCAGGTACTGGCCCTGAGAGTCCTGCTTACTTGTAGCCGCCTTCCCGCCCCTGGCCCCGACCGGGTGCTCCCGGTTTCCTAGCCAGCGCTGGCGCGCGTCCCCGCGTTGGCGGTCAGGCTACAGCGCCAGGCATCCCCCAGCGGCGGGGTTACTGCAAGGTACCACCAGCTCAGGCTACCTCCTGCAGCTTCCCTCGGTTCTCAGCTTTCTGAGATAGGTCTTCAAGAGTTAATGGGTTTCAGTTATATGTGAACTTGCAAGAAAAAGCAAAGTTATAAAATTAAGACGGCTTGGATCCGCCGTGAGGTAACTCAGGAGGGTAGGAAAGACGGGGAACAACGAACGGAGTTTAAGGCAATGCAACGCGATTTTTTGCAGTTTTCTTGTGAGGAGAGGAACAGGTCCCCAGGCCGGGGAGTCGACGTCGCAAAGGTCACTCCAGGCCGGCGCCCGGAGCGAAGCCCCTGCTCCCCCTAACTTGCCACCTCCTCACGTGTTCTTGGCATGGCTAGGATTAAAATTTGCAAGGCACAAAAATTATATGCGGAACGGACAGAATGTTCTCGGAGATTAGTTGAAAAAAAAAAGTGAAATGAAGATTGTACTTTTTTTTTCTTGTAGTGCAGAGACTTATTTCCGCCCCCTCCCCTACACATTCCTGACCCCCCTCCCCCCGCTCTTTCCTTCCTTCCTTCCTCCTCTTCCAAGTTCTGGGATTTTTCAGCCTTGCTTGGTTTTGGCCAAAAGCACAAAAAAGGCGTTTTCGGAAGCGACTCGGCCGTGCACAAGGGACATTTGTTTGTTTTGGGACTGGGGCAGGAAATCTTGCCGGCCTGAGTCACGGCGGCTCCTTCAAGGAAACGTCAGTGTTCGCCGGTCGCTGTCGCCCGCTGCGCGCCCCTCAGTCCGCGGCCATGGGGGAGATGCAGGGTGCGTTAGCTCCGGCTCGGCTCGAGTCCTTGCTCCGGCCCCGCCACAAAAAGCGGGCGGAGGCGCAGAAAAGGAGCGAGTCGGTCCTGCTGAGCGGACTGGGTAAGCACCGCCGCCCGGCCCGCGGGGGACTCGGCTCCGGAGGGGGGATGCGTGGGGGGAAGTCGGATGGAGACGGGAGGATGGCGCCGGACGGAACCCGGCGGATGCGCGCCGGGCACCGGGGTCGGGAGACCCAGGAGGGGAAGAGAGGTCGGCGCTGAGCCGTGCGCAGCGGGGCTCCACTCGGGCAAATGGAAAATCACCGGGGCGCTCCACCCCTCCAGTGCCCTCCTTCTGCCCGGGAGGACGGAGGCCGAGTGCCTCGCTGCGCGCGGGGGTCCTGGGGGTCCTCCGGTCGTGCAGCCCGCGGAACCCTCGGCCCTGCCGGGGCGGCCAGCACGGCTCACCCAGGACCAGGCTGCCAGCCACCCGCATCCGCCGGGGTCTCGGTCGCCGGCCCGAGCGGCGGTCGGGGGCGGGGCCTCGCGGTGGGCGGGGCTCGGGGCGCCGCTTCCTCCTTGTTCCGCCGGCCCCGCCCCCGCGGCGGCGGCGCAGGGTATATAAAGACGGCCGCGAGGCTGGAGCGCACTGTTGGCTGAGCGGGTTTCACCGTTCCGGGCTGTCTCCGTACTCATCGGCGCGATGACTGTGAAAACCGAGGCTGCCCGAAGCACCCTCACCTACTCCAGAATGAGGGGAATGGTAGCGATTCTCATCGGTGAGTGCTGGAAAAGCACCGGAGACTTGTGTAGGAGAGGCGACGTGGAAACGTGTGAGGGTTTTGAAGGTTTCAGGATCAGATTAGCGTGTGGCGTCGGACGTTACGGAGCCGCCTGTAAACCTTTTTGTCTTTTTTGTTTGTTTTTAATTCACAGCTTTCATGAAACAGAGAAGGATGGGCCTGAACGACTTTATTCAGAAGATTGCCAACAACTCCTATGCATGCAAACAGTAAGTTTGGGGGTAATTGAAGAAAATAAAAAGAATCGTTTAAATTTTCCAGCAGCTAAGATTTACTTACTATTACCACTTTGTTCATCGGGGAAGCCGACGTCTTTTCTCCGGGGTAGAGAGAGATCTCTTTTGGTCTTGAGCTTATTGAGCTTATTGGGAACATTTTAAACATTAGTATTAATTCATGGGTCGAGCTTGCCCTGGAGATGTAAGATTAATTCTCGTGCATGTTTATGAAATCCACGTCCTCTCGGTGAACAAACCTTAATTTGTATATTTAACTGGGTTATTTTCTTTACCTACGTTTTTGTAATTCATTCGGATGTTTTCGGTTTAAATACTGAACGGTTGAGTCAGAAATTGCGCTTATGTCGGTGTGCCCTCTGGTGGCGAGTTACAGAGTTTCTAAACCGGCTCTTTAATCCCCGCAGCCCTGAAGTTCAGTCCATTTTGAAAATCTCCCAACCTCAGGAGCCCGAGCTTATGAACGCCAACCCCTCTCCTCCGGTAAGTTCTCTCATGTCTGTGGAGGAATATTGTAAATGAATCTGTATTTCTGTAGTGGTCAGTTAAGACAACATTTGTAAAAATTATTTTGAAGGCAGGAATGTCTTCACAACAAGTGGCATTAAGTGTTTAAGTATTGAGTCATTGGAATGTTTTGAAAGGCGTATTTCGTAAACTGTTTTATGTTAGCAGTAGGCTGTGTAGGCAGTGTGCAGCTTACATACACGCAGATGCTAAAGGGTGATGTTTTTTGTTTTCCAGCCAAGTCCTTCTCAACAAATCAACCTTGGTCCGTCCTCCAACCCTCACGCTAAACCATCTGACTTTCATTTTTTGAAAGTGATTGGAAAGGGCAGCTTTGGAAAGGTAATTTCAATTATGAGAAATTTAAATATATGCTCTCTCATGTATTCATTTTTACATTCTCCCTGGATGAGGATAGAAAAATAAATGACTTGTTTGATTGACATTTCAGGTTCTTCTAGCAAGACACAAGGCAGAAGAAGCTTTCTATGCAGTCAAAGTTTTACAGAAGAAAGCAATCCTGAAAAAGAAGGAGGTAGGAGTGTGACCCAATGCCCTGCCTAGGGGATAGTATTTACCCTGTGATTCGGTGCCACGCTGAAATTCAGATTTCCACTGACTCCCATCTTTTTCCTAGGAGAAGCATATTATGTCAGAGCGGAATGTTCTACTGAAGAATGTTAAGCACCCTTTCCTGGTGGGCCTCCACTTCTCTTTCCAGACTGCCGACAAACTGTACTTTGTCCTCGACTACATTAATGGTGGAGAGGTGAGCTGGGGGAGTAGACCTCTTGATAGTTTTGTGGTTTTTCGGCTCTCTGCTTGCTCATTTTTGGTTTGAGATGAGTTTTAAGATACTTGGGGTGGGGGTGGGGGGCAGATTACCAGAATTATTAATTTTTTTAAGCTATTCTTTCAAGCCACTTCTTTCTCTTCAGGCTTCTGTGTCAGGTCTGATGAAATGACCCCACGCACTCAGCCTCGCTGTGTTTTGTCTCTTGTAGCTGTTCTACCATCTCCAGAGGGAACGCTGCTTCCTCGAACCACGGGCTCGCTTCTATGCCGCTGAAATAGCAAGTGCCTTGGGCTATCTGCACTCCCTGAACATCGTTTATAGGTAAGTCAGAGACAAGGCTACCTTGCTGGGAAGTGGGGGGGGGGGGGGGGGGGGGGGGGAGGCTGGCTGAGCCTTTGGAGTCTTTAAAATATGTGATTATGTGCAATTTGGTCCCTTCTAAAACTTTTCCTAGCATGGGAGCCAGCCAAGGGGGTGGTGCCTAATCCAGAACAGCAGAGCAAGGACTCCTTTCTGTGATTGGCTATGGGGCAGCAAGGGATTAAAGATCCTAATACCCTTAGCAGTCTTTACAGAGGATTTGTCGTGAAGTGAAATTAACCTATGCAACCACTTTTCATTTTCCCACAGAGACTTAAAACCAGAGAATATTCTCCTGGACTCCCAGGGACACATTGTCCTCACTGACTTTGGGCTCTGCAAGGAGAACATTGAACACAATGGTACAACATCCACCTTCTGTGGCACGCCTGAGGTAGGCGCTCTTGACTTGGTGCCTGATCTACCCCCCACACACACACACACGTTAGAAGAGAGACATGCACAGTAGTAATGCTTTTAAATACAAAAACAAAAAAAACAAAAAAACCTCTTAGCAATTCCTTAGTGCAATTCAGTACAAGTAAAATACATGCATTGTTTGATTCACCCTGAGGATCTCCAAGGCCTTAACTAGCTGTTGGTAAGATCCATGTCATAAGAGATCCTCATAGGACCACTAGTTGCTAAGTTGCTTTCTAAATACATCGGTCTACACACAGGGGGCCAGTTAGCCTCAAAGAGGATAGAGGTCTGAACTAGGAAGCAATCCAAAAAAATACCCCAGAATATGCTTGCCGTCAGGACTGCTGGTTTCGAGGGCTCTCTTACCTCTCGTCCTGTGTTTCCTTTCAGTATCTTGCTCCTGAGGTGCTCCATAAGCAGCCGTATGACAGGACAGTGGATTGGTGGTGCCTCGGGGCGGTCTTGTACGAGATGCTCTATGGCCTGGTGAGTAACACACCCCTGCATCATCCCCATGACAACTGTAAAAACATTTGTGGATCTACTTGAGTGCAGGTTTAGTGACCACGACCTGTCCCTATCAGTAACCTTATCAAAAGCTAATAAAGGAGACACTGGTTATTTTTCAAGTACATTTTATAAACAATGTCTTCTGGATTTTTTTTTTTCAGTAGTATTATGGGAATCTTAGGGCAGGTCCTGAGCAGCATCCCCAACCCACTAGTGGTTTTATTCCACAATATACTACAGAGGACCACACCCAACCTGAGCAGTAGCAGCCCCATGCCCCAGCAAACACACGACCACACACGATTCAGTGTGGGTTGTAAAATGGACATTTCAAAATTATGGACGTTTCAACAGCCAGGGTAGGGACTGTATCCCAAGTCCAGCTTAGCATACTAAGTTCAGCGCTTTCTCGCTAGGCGAAACTTGAGTTGAACCTGAAGGGATTCTCTTCCTTTTCCAGCCTCCGTTTTATAGCCGGAACACAGCTGAGATGTACGACAACATTCTGAACAAGCCCCTCCAGTTGAAACCAAACATTACAAATTCAGCAAGGCACCTCCTGGAGGGCCTCCTGCAGAAGGACCGGACAAAGAGGCTGGGTGCCAAGGAAGACTTTGTAAGTACCTCTGTCCCGCCGCCAGGGGACCTTGGGGACGAACGTGGACGGACCTGACAGCCTCATGCCCTTTATTGAGTTCTGCCATCTAAACGAATCTCTTGTTTCTGTCCAACAGATGGAGATTAAGAATCATATTTTCTTCTCCCTAATTAACTGGGACGATCTCATTAATAAGAAGATTACACCCCCGTTTAACCCAAATGTGGTGAGTATCTTTGTGTTTTTCTGGTCTAAGAATAGTGAGAGATCCAGAAGGTTTCTTTTAGGTCACAACTTAAAGAGTAGATACTGTCTGTAGACTGACTCATTGTCCCCAGGGGAAAAGGTTTTTTGTTTTGTTTAATCCCAAGCAAAGCTCACTAAACATGAATACATGTATTAATTAAAGACATTGCCCGGCCTCGTAACACATACCTGTAATGCCTGTATCTCAGAAAACTGAAGCAGGGTTCAGTTTGAGGCTGGCCTAGGCTGCATAGTGAGACCTTGTCGCCAATGATACCTCCTGAACTTTGGAGCCTTTAGGGTTTTAAGCTTCTAGCGGAGGATTGTAGGGCTTAGGATTCCCCATCCTTTGCCCTGCGTCTTCTTTTTGACACTGAGTGTGTCTCCCTTTCCTGTAACAGAGCGGACCCAGTGACCTTCGGCACTTTGACCCCGAGTTTACTGAGGAGCCAGTTCCCAACTCCATCGGCAGGTCCCCAGACAGCATTCTCATCACGGCCAGCGTCAAGGAAGCCGCCGAAGCCTTCCTGGGCTTCTCCTACGCCCCTCCCATGGACTCTTTCCTCTGAACACTCTTGGGATGGTTCTGAAGGATCCCCTGCGTGTTTTCTAAGTGTTTCAGTTAGCCTTTGGAGTCGCCAGCTGACATCTTAAAAGAGAATTTGCACACCCGGAGGCTAGGCAGTCCCGCCGCCGCAGCCGCACACTGCTCGAGGGAAGCTTTTCGAAGAGCACATCCTTCTCCTCCTCCTCCTCCTCTTAGTGAGCTCGTGAGGTTTTCATTTTTACTCTTCCTTCCACCGTGGTGCTAGCTCCCCCGCGAGCGTCGGAGCGCCGACTTAGTTAGACAGACACCTTGGTCTCGTCAGAAGGAAGATGCAGGTCTGAGAGGGATCTCCCGCAGGTCTGTCTGAGCTGTGACCACGAATATTCTGCAATGTGCCTTTTCTGAGATCTTGTTAGCTCCAAAGCTTTTCCTATCGCAGAGTGTTCAGTTTTTTGGTTTTGTTTGTTTGTTTCTGATCTTGTGTATTTCCCGCGTGAACAGTGGTGTGTGAGTGTGCCATGCCTGGCCGCAGACGGTTTTGTCGTAAGCATCAATGTGACACTTGCAGGACACTACAATGTGGGACATTGTTTGTTTCTTCCATATTTGGAAGATAAATTTATGTGTAGACTGTTTTTTTTTTGTAAGATATAGTTAATAACTAAAATCTATTGAAACGGTCTTGCAATGACGTGCATCCAGATGCTTAACGGAAGCATTGCTGCTACAAATATTTCTATTTTTAGAAAGGGTTTTTATGGACCAATGCCCCAGTTGTCAGTCAAAGCCGTTGGTGTTTTCATTGTTTAAAATGTCACCTGTAGGATGGGCATTATTTATGGTTTTTTTTTTTTTTGCATTCCTGATTATTGTATGTATCTTGTAAAGAAAGTCTGTACATTGGGTTATAACACTAGTATATTTAAACTTACAGACTTATTTGTAAACCATCATTTTAATGTACTGTAATTAACATGGTTATAATATGTACAATTCCTCCTCCCTACCACACAACTTTTTTTGTGTGCAATAAACCAATTTTGGTTTGCAATAAAATCTTGAAAAATATTTGCATAAATTGTGTCATGTGTTGCTTTCTTAGATTTTGATAAACTGGGGTTGGCAGATGGGGATATATGGCAAATAATGGATCAATTTGAAAATACTTTGGTAAGCGTTGGGGATCTCCAGCTCGGGGCCCCATTCCATGCTCAGGTCTCACTCCTCCCATTGCAGACCCGGCCCCCTCAGAAAGCCCGCCAAGCAGCAGCCCCTTCCCTCAGCCTACCAAGGGTCAGCTCCTCTTCCGGGAGCTGCTTAAGACTACACCTGTAGGCTACTTAAGACCTGGTAGCCATATTAGACACATGACTCCTCTCCTGCCCTCCTGAGGGTCACCTAGGAGTTTTTTTTTTTTTTTTTTTTTTGGTTTTTCGAGAGAGGGTTTCTCTGTGTAGCTTTGCGCCTTTCCTGGAACTCACTTGGTAGCCCAGGCTGGCCTCGAACTCACAAGATCCGCCTGGCTCTGCCTCCCAAGTGCTGGGATTAAAGGCGTGCGCCACCACCGCCCGGCAGGAGTTAGTTTTTGCTCTATTCATTAAACCTGAATTTATCAATTTGGTTTGATTGGCTTATTACATCGTTGGTGGATATCCAGTAACCGGGGATTCAAAACTTACCAGTTAGATGGATGTAGTAACATACACTTCAATCCCTAGCATTTGACAGCCTGAACAAAAGAGCAAGACAGTTTGCTTCCAAGAGCAAAAGCTTCTTAGTCAAGGAGGATGGGATCTTCGGGGCCCATCGAGGCTCGGATGTAGTTTATTGAGGCTGTTATTGTAACTTTACCATGGAAGGCTTTTCCTAGCATGTGAAGCCTTGGTTGGCTTTCCAACACGAAACACCTGTGTTCCGTTTTCTTTTCAGAAGTCTTTTGTACTGCTAGTCATTAATCCGGCAAACATCCTTTTTAATCTGCCCATCTCATAAAGCCATAAAATAATGTCCCCTCTGCTTATTGACTGTCCCATGAACGGCTTGTCCTGACATCGGCTTATCTTAAGTGACAGGTCATTCTTTTAACAAATAGGAGTCTACTCAGGGCTGGGCTCCGGCCTGAGCGCTAGCGGGACATGTTAGTGAGCAAGACAGGTCATTGCCCTCCCCGCCTGACGGCTTTGCAAGCAGTTTCGCTTGAGAAGGTAATCAGGGTGATCCTGAGAGTGTAGAGTGACACCAAAGAGGGTGTGCCTTCGTGTCATACATGTCCGTGTTCCCAACAAGCTTTCTCAGGAGTACCCAGAGCAGGCTCAGGAGAAAGGAAGGTGTTCTAATTAAATCAGTGTGAACTAGCATCTCAGGGGCCCTCAGGCTGGGGGTCTGGCCTGCAGAGTCCTCCTCCAAGATTCCCTGCCTCACTGGGAATTCTCTCAAGCCCGCTGGACTTTTCCAAGCAAATTTCACACAAATCCCTAGCAAATCAGGGACCCCCAGTGGATGCTGCTGCCACCTGCACCCTTCCGTTAAACTCCATCCTCTCTCTCCTTGTCCTCCCAGTATGCATCCGGTTCCCCCAAGGGGAAGCTGTGACCTTTCACCTCTGCTGACTCTGAAGACCTCCACTTAGCCCCTGCCTGCTCCCCCACCTCCATGGCTTCTAGAGTCAGCCAGGGGTTTGGCTTCTCTTACCCTGTTCTGTGGAGTGCCCTGAAGGTGGGACTGAAGTAAGAAGGTGAGTTCGAGTTCACAGTGGCTACAGATCACATTATGCAGTTGAGACATGAGGGCATTAGCTGCAGCTTCAGTTCCGTACCAAACCCAAACCACAAGGATCTAGACTATTTTCTAGGAAAACTGTGTTGCCAGCTTTGATGGGCAGGTTTGATGGGCTGGCTCGTTCCCCTTCATTCTCATTGACGACAACAGTTATGAACTATTCCTAGAATAAAAATAATTACACTGTCCTCCCAGGCCAAGGCCAACCTCATTATTGGTTTCCCAGTTATAAATTAGGAAGTGTCTTTTGTTGGTTTTTTTATTTTGTTTTTGGCATTTGCTTTTTATTTTTTATTTGGGAGATAAGGTCTCAGTGTGTAGCCCTGGATGTTCTTGAACTTGCTGCATAGACCAAGGTGGCCTCAAACTCACAGAGATCCATATATGTCTCTGAGTGCTGGGAGTAAAGTCCTGCTCCACTACCTTTGCTTTTTGAAAGATAGGATTTCACATAGGACAAGCTGGCCTCAAATATACCACACAGCTGAGGATGACCTTGAACTCTTGACCCTTCTGCCTCCACTCAAGTGCTAGGATTATAGGCATGTGCCCTCATGCTTGAATTGAAGGTTTTGGTTTGTTTGGCTGGTTGGTTGGTTTTTTTTGTTTTGTTTTTTTCTTTTTCTTTAGTTGGAAATCTGACTTATTGGGGTACAGTCAGTCACTGCATAGGATCAGACATGAATTGATCCAGAATCAAAATGTGCCAGAGGAGTCCCAAGCACTATCAAACAAATGAGGGTTTGGATCCGCACAACTGTGCAGGAAGGGAACAAGTCAGGGACAGGGAAGTCAAGAAAGAACAAGAGATCAACAGACAAATGGCAAATATTTGCTGAGTATCCTGATGCCAAATAACACATGTGCCAAGGCATCCCTTATCTAAGGGAGTGGAGCATGTCCCTGCCAGCATGTCCCCAGAGGCTTAGCCTCTGAAGTAGAAGAGGGGACAACTAGTTCGGGGTGTGGCCGAGCATGCTCTTCACCCTAGCACTTGGGGGGCAGGAGAATGGAGTCCAGTAAGGAAAGAAGGGAGGAAGGAAGAAAGGGAGGAAGAGAAGGAGCAGGGAGGGAGGAAGGAAGGAAGGAAGTAAGGAAGGAAGGAAGGAAGGAAGGAGGGAGGGAGGGAGGGAGGGAGGGAGAGAAGGAGCAGGGAGGGAGGAAGGAAGGAAGGAGGAAAGAAGGGAGGAAGGAAGGAAGGAAGGAAGGAAGGAAGGAAGGAAGGAAGGAAGGGAAGAAAGGAGACAGTTCACTTCTTCAACAGCCCCCTAGCTATATGTCTGCTCAGCTATGGATTTGGGGCAACTTATTCAGCTGATCCCCTAAGCTTCAATGTGAGTTAATCTTCTGCTACCACGAAGAACAGTAAGTCATTCTCCTTGAAGGATGTGCCATCTCCTTGGGGAGACGTGACACCCATGAGTGTATGTAGTGGGCGGCGAATGTGGGTGGGGTCAAGGGAACTGTGGAAGTCCGGAGGCTGCTTGTGGGCTCTGGGACAACAAGGCTCCCTAAGAGTCTTACTAACCAACACTAGTTCTGGAAACTTTCTTGGGGTGTGCGGTTGGGGAGTAAGGCAGTACTAGCCATATGTTGGTCCCAGTGAGCTCAGACTCTTCCAGCTGTGTGCTTGATTTGCTCATCCATCATAATAACACGGTGACATCGAAGTCAGGAAACTGTTTAAGATGGTAGCCTGCTAGCGGGCCAGTGCTGGGTTAGAAGTGAAAGCATGGCAGTTTGTCTACAAAGTCTGTCCATGCTGCCTGAAAGATAAAACGAAGAGATGCATGCTTGTTGGCTATTTGCACAAGAAGTTCACCAAAATAATTAACCCAGCAATGGCGCCATTTCGTATTATACTAGCCAAGAAGAGGGACAGAAGAGAGAATGGAGAAGTTTTGCAATTATAGCTATTATTGGTGGTTGGTGAAAACCTGCTATAAAAACACACGCATCGTGAGGATAAATTAGGCTATCGTCTTGGAAACCCCTTCAGCAGTATGAACAAGATGAATACATATGTCACTGGTGACCCGCTGGTTTCACTGCATCACAAACACTGCAAAGAGAGAGCATATGTTCAATAAAAAATTCTCTGCTCGGAGGTTAAGAGCACTGGCTGCTCTTCCAGAGGTCCTGAGTTCAATTTCCAGCCACCATATGGTGGCTCCCAACCATCTACAGTGGGGTTGGATGACCTCTTCTGGTGTGCATGCATGCATACAGATAGAACACTCATATACATAAAATAAATAAATAAATCTTTAAAAATTCTCAATAATACTCATAGCAATGGTAAATATATTGGCTCCAAGATAGAACACTTCAAAATGTCCACTAATAATGAGATGACTAAATTATTAATGTGCTGTCATATAATGGAATACTATACAACAAAGAAGAATTGCTGCTCACTTTAGGAAAGAAATCTCAGAAACAAAAATGAACCTTTGTGATTTGGTTTATATAAACTGTAAAAGCAGAAAAATAAGGTGAATTGATTTAGAAGAAGATATATAATGACTGAGAGGATGCCTGCTGAGGGCAGTTTTTGGATAACACTAATTTCTTAATCTGATGGGTGGTTTTGCTTTTTGATATTTCATTAAGGTCAGGCTGTGTAGTTATAGCAATCCGCTTTTTTATTATTTTATGTGGACAGAATTTTGAACCTGCGTATACGTCCATGGACCATGTGCATGGTGCCTCTGGAGGCCAGAGGAAGGTGTCAGATCCCCTGGAGCTGGAATTAGAGACGGTTATGAACCATCGCGTGGATGCTGAGAGTTGAACCTGGGTCCTCTGGAAGAACAGCCAGTGTTCTTAACCACTGTACCATCTATCTAACCCTGGCATCACATGCACGTTTGTTTGTTTGTTTGTTTGTTTGAGACAGGGTCCCAATCTTCATCTCAGGCTGGTCCGGAACTCACTATGTAGCCTAGGCCTCCCAACTTCTGGAATTACAGGAATGTAGCACCATACACTTTCCTCTACATCTGTTATAGAACAATAAAGATGTTAATAAAACATGAGCTGTCATGGAAACAGGCACGAAGACATCTTACCTTATTTAGGGGTGGGGCTTTGGGACTATATTCAGACTCTTTAGAAAGTGATGCTGGGGAAGCTCAAGTGGTGTGTCTAGGTAGAGGGAGCTTGTGCAAGAGAGGCAGAAAGAAGGGCATTCGTGTGCAGGCTCGCAGAGATGATGATGATGATGTGATGTGGGGGTGGGGGTGGGGGTGGGGGTGGATGGAATCAACAGGACCTCTACCAGAGGAAGAGACTCTGGATTAGGATCCTAATCTAGTTCTACTGAGCAGCTTTCTAGCTGAGGCAAAGGGTAACTGGGGCCAACCTCTCCTGAGTTGTTTCTCCGGGAGCGGGAAATGTGATCAGTGCTCTCCCAGAAGACCACCGGGACAGGAGGAATCAAGATGTGAAAGGCTGTTAGTCGCCCTCTCCACCATTGCCTTTCTGAGTTTTCCCTCTTTCCTAGAATTTCGGAGAAGATCTAAAAGTGGTGGAGAATAAATTCACATCAGGATGTAGACTGTATCCTTAGCGTTCTATGAGAGTACATGGAGAAGTTGAGATTCGGAAGGGAGCAAAGGAGAGTAGAGTTTTACCCTGAGGAAAGTGATCAAAAGGAGGATGAGGAGGGTAGGTGAAGACAGCTGTGGGGCACTTATGTTTTAACAGGAGCTACTGGGAGCCTTGACAACGGCCATCCTAGTGATAGGGGCCAGGACAACAAAGAGAGTGGGTATTTTGTTTTTGTTTGTTTGTTGGTTTTTGGTTTTTGGTTTTCGAGACAAGGTTTCTCTGTGTAGCTTTGCGCCTTTCCTGGAACTCACTCTGTAGCCCAGGCTGGCCTTGAACGAGAGTCGATAAGTTGAAGGTCCCCAGATCGGTGGGAGCCTTGGAGACAAGGAAGAAGGGCGACTCCAAAGAGAGAATATTTATCATTTCCTTAATGAAATGTGTTCCACTAATTAAAGTGTTTGTCACAGCTGCAATGGCTTCTGGAACAAAGGCCAGCTGCCCGGCTGATCGATAACCAATCAAGTTAATTGGCAAAGGGCAAAGGTTAGGACACAGTCCATCTCTACCTTACTCTGCTGAGGAATCTTAGTCTTCATTCAAATTCTAAAATTCTATTGTACCTACCATGAGTTCTTTGGGGTTTTGTTTGTTTTTGCCTGTTTGTTTTCTAGGAACATAACAATGGTAACATATTTCCAGGCACTAATCAGAACAACAACAACAATAACAACAAAAAAAAACGTGCTCATTGAAATCAGTTAGGCTGAATTTGATAAATTATTTAAGTGCTTTTCTCACTGCAAGGAAACTGTTAACTAATTACCTAGACCAAAAACCGAACAATTGCTCAGACTCCACTGTGGCTTTAATGTGTTCTGTGCTTGGCTACTGTGGCCGTGACACAACCTGTATAGATTGCAACATGGCTAACTTACATACACTACCCTGTTTTTCCACCCGTTTCCTGTGAAGGACTCTAGCACAAGGCTGGAGTGATGTCAGTATTTACTAGGAGTTTATCTGTTACATTGTGTTCAGGCAGGTGTGTATGTGTGTGTGTGCGCGTCTGTGTTTGTACACCCTGGAAACCACGGAGTCTGATGGGCAGGGTTCTCGGTGTGCTTTCTTCTGTGTCCTCTGTCCTGGGCTCCACCTGGTTTGTTCTGGCAGGCACGATGATGATGTATCGTGACAATATACAAGGGACAGTCTGTTCACAAGAAGACATAAATGCAGACAGGCACTTTTTGTGGAAGGTGGGGCAAGGATCATCAGCATGAAGGCGGAGCACTTCATGCACCAAGTTTTATAGAAAGGATGAGTGGCTGCCAATTGATTTTAGCATAATTTTTTATGTTTTAACATAATTTCTGATACAAGCTATTTTCTACTATTTATTTATTTATTTATTTATTTATTTATTTATTTTGTGTGTGTGTGTGTGTGTGTGTGTGTGTGTGTGTGTGTGTGTGTGTGTATTTGAAATAGGGTTTCTCTGGCAACCTTGGCTGTCCTAGATCTCCCTCTGTAGACCAGGCTGGCCTCGAACTCATGGAGATCTGCCTGCCTCTGCCTCTCGAGTGCTGGGATTAAAGGCATGCACCACCATGCCCAGCCATTTTTTTTTCTGCTTTTTTGAATAGTATTTTTAATTCTGTGAAACTCTTATGCATGTGTATCAGGCATATTGATCTTGTCCATCCACTACCACCCATCTCCACCTTTCCCAAACACACTCATCCCTTCTCCTTCCCAATTGCATGTCCTCTTTCTGTTAGCAATTAACTGTTATCCATGAGCTCCTGAGTCCAGTTACTGCTGCCCGTGCGAGTGTGGTTGTGTGGCCATCCTCTGGAACATGAGCAGCCTAGAGTGGCTGAGACCCCAAAGGAGAGTAACTTCTGCAGCCAGCCATCAGCTGTCAATAGTTCCTCAGACAGGGATGGGTGCTCCTGAGATATGTGTGTGTGTGTGTGTGTGTGTGTGTGTGTGTGTGTGTGTGTAACATAATCATTCTTGACTCTTAGCACAGAATTCTGGAGGCCAAAGTCATGAACTAACCTGAATGAAAGCACTGGATTCCCGGCATAAAGCCATGTTGCCAGAACGCCTCACTACGAACCTATCACGGGCGCAAGAATCGAATTACATTTGACATAATTAGATAAACTAAAATTAAGCTCAAAACGATTTGGGATCCAAATTGAAGAACAATGACTGGGTTTTCTTCTGAAAGGTCATCAAAAGGGAGACAAGCAGAAATTATTTCAGCCTTAAATTAAATTATAACCTGCCTAATAATGGACACTTGGGGGGAAGTTAGAGCAAATGTATTTCTTCAGATCAAAGCTATACATTATTATAAAACATACAGGAAATAAAAGATGAGATAGATAAGGACGGTGTTAACAAGACGTTTTAGCTTTAAAGTTTATACATAGACAGTACATTCATGTTAAATAACATGATGGGTAGAAACTGGGTACCAGTTTCTTAAACATCTCTCTCTCAGCCATCTTCATCCCAGTTTATCTCGTCTGGAAGGTTATTTACCCTCCAGGTGTGTGTATACCAGCATAAAGGCTTCCAAAAATGGGTGCTTTTAAGTTAGAATTTAAAGCGATTGTTTCTTGGTCTTTTGAATACAACTAAGTCCAGAACTTTACCTTTGTGTATATCTGTATGTGTGTGGTATGTGCTCATGTGTGTGAACAGCGCATATGTGGGGGACCAGAGAAGAATACTGAGTGTCCTGTTCTGTCACTCGCCATGGTATTCCATGAGACCGGAGCTCTCACTGAACCTGGAGCTAGGC
Source organism: Peromyscus californicus insignis (assembly GCF_007827085.1). Lineage (NCBI taxonomy): Eukaryota > Metazoa > Chordata > Mammalia > Rodentia > Cricetidae > Peromyscus > Peromyscus californicus. The sequence goes on from NW_026294525.1 coordinate 30,066,389, forward strand.
TGGAGGCCAGCAAGATCCTCTTGTCTCTGCACCCTCCCCCACAAGACTGGAGTCACAAGCATCCATGGCCAATCCTGGCTTTTCATGAGTGTTGAAATCCTCATGTTTATGTGGCAAGCACTCCTACCCAATGAGCTATCCCCCCAACCCAAGGCTAGGGAAGGGAGGAGATACCAGGTTGATTTTTAATAAACAAGTTATCCACATTGCTTATTGTTTTGGAAGTTCACTCAAGCCAGTTTGTGGTGGTGCACACTTTTAATCCCGACACTCAGGAGGCAGAGAGGAGGATCTCTGTGAGCTCAAGGCTGGCTTTTGTGATAGAGTGCTGGATGACATTGGTTTGGCATGAGCTTTATATGGCATACACAGTCTTTTATGGTACACACAGCCTTTGTCATCTGGTGCTGAATATAAGCAGAGAGCTGATTTTTCTGCTACAAGAATACATAAATAAAAGTGGTAGATGCCCTGAGACATGAGTATTGGCTTGCAAGGTTGACCTTTCACTTAGACGTACTGCCCAAGAGCTCATCCTCCAGTATGCAAAATTACCCTAGCAACAAGCTTTCCAAGCACCTCAACACTGTGATTTTTCTGTCACTTGTCTGGGGCATACCTGAATATTGTCCCAATGGTGTGTTCTGATTAGGGAATGCTTTTCCTTCCAACCATTTCTACGTTCCTGTGAGTCCCTATCCGAATCATCCTGTCCTTTTCAATTACATAGAACTATAAAAGTGTCAAAATGGGAGATCTGGAGAGCCAGGGATCATAAATAATGCCTGTAGAAGCCAGGTTTTCAAATCACATCAGAATAAGACAATGAGATTCACAGGGATTGCATGGTCTCGCAGACAAATTTAAAATAAAAGTATAATGAAAAAAATTAAAAAAAAAAAAAACCTTTCTTACACATAGAAACCCTGTCTCGAAAAACCAACCAACCAAACAAACAAACACACACACACACAAAAACCTTTCTTTTCTTTTCTTTCCTTTTTTTTTTTCCAAATAAAATGAGTCTGGGCAGAAACATCTGCAGATTTTTTTTAGTCTAATCCCACAGACAATTGTGTAAACTTCCACAAATTATCCCTCCTTTGCATCCCTGTCCACTTGTTTATTGTTATGAGAAATAACAATAAACAAAAACTCCAAACATGGAGGACTGAGAACTCTCCTTCTAATTATACAACAGGAGTAAGGAATGGGCTTTTTTTTTTCGTATTTTTTGAAAACTATGTGTGTGGGCATGGTAGGGCACAGATATATGCGTATGAGTGCAGGTGTCCGTGGAGTCCAGGGGCATTAGGGGTTCCCCTGGAGCTGGAGATTATGCAGTTGTGAGTCACCCAGCATGGGTGCTGGGGACTGAATTCAGGTTCTCTGGAAGATTAGATGCTTTTAAACTATTCCCCACAAGTTGATACTGTTCCTAGCTTCTAAACATGCTCACACCCATGGCTCTAACTTGCATTAGGATTCTATTACCAGTTTTGGAAAGGAAGCCGGTATATTGTCAAACAGTCCTCAATAGCGGACCACAGAGGAATATGTTCTCTCCTGCAGCACTCATTAACAGTGATTAGCTCTTCAGTGAGGATGGGGCCCCATGAGCTCCTTTCCCCATCCATAACGGAGCGTTAATGGGTCCAGACTTGTGCGGTAGTTGCTGCTGCTGTGAGTAAGTTCATGGGTGTCACAGCAAGGGCCTTTCTAGAGACCTGTTGTAGCTCTCCTTCCCACCCTCTGTCTCTTACATTCTTCTTACTCTCTTCTTTGATGTTCATCAAGCCTTAGAGGGAGAGATATAGATCCTCCCCACCCCCCACCCCCACACCACCATCCGCCCACATCCTCATTCCGCAATACCCCCACCCCCACCTCCTCCCATCCCTCCATCCTCCCTTCCTCCCCAACCCCGCTTAGGGCTTAGGGCCGAAGTTGCTCACTCTCAGCAGTTCATGTTAAAAAACTTTTAAGAACTCCAGTGCACACATGGTCTTATCTGAAGCCCTGCAAACCTCTCTAGTTTCCAGAGAGGGATCAAGGAGACACAGTATTCTAGCCCAGAATTCCACCACTTGGTTTTATTTGATTTCTTGACCTGAGGCCAGACTCCATGGAGATTTTTATCTTGTTTTGTTTGGGTTTGTTTTACTGAGACAGGGTCTCACTGTGTGACCCTGACTGATCTGGAACTGCTTTGGAGACCAGGCTGGCTTTGAACTCATAGAGATCCACTTACCCTTACCAACCTTAGTGTTGGGATTAAGGGCCTACACCAAACAAGCCTGGCTCTTGGGATTGTTTTTTAAAGGCTTTCTTTAACCCAGTTGTCCCCTTTGAGTTTGTTACATAGTCGTGTTAGCTTTAGACACATCTCACTGTATACATTTATTTGCATCAACTTTAAAAACTCATTCTATCTGAAAGCAGGAAGGTTTTTTTTTCTTTTTTTTAATCCAAGAGATTATGAGATAGATATGCCCCATCCTGCTAATCCTTCATGTGAAAAAATTTTATGCATGTACATGTAATTTAAAATATTAGGTATGAAAAGACTGAGTAGGTAGCTCAGACCAGGGTTTAATTCCTAACATGGAAAAAAAGTTAATTTTTAAGGAATAAAAAAAATTCAAATTATTATCTTAGTATTTTGCTTATATGTGTTGAGGGTATTGCTTTGTGTGAGTCAGGGTCTCACTCTGTAATCAGACCAGCCTAGAACTCAAAATCCTCCTGCCTCATCTGACTGGGCACTGGGATTTCAAGTGTGCAATATGATGTCCAGCTATTTTACCTTTCAATGGAAGACAATCAGCCTGTTTTTGTTGTTGTTTTGAGGTCTTAGACAGACAAAGGGATCATAATTTTTTGTGAGTAAGGACAAATTTGTTATTGACACGAGTCATGTGATTTGTTTATACAGAAACAATACGAAAAAAGCAAGCCAGGTGGACCAAGAGACATCTGCCTATAATCCCAGGGGATTGGGAGTCCAAGGTCACCCTTGGCTACACAACCAGCTCCAAACCATCCTAGACTCCATGAGACTCTGTCCCCCAAAATGAAATAAACAAAGCAAAAAACTTCAAGACATAAATGAAGGGGTTTAGCAGGGGAGCCTCTCACAGCATCTGCCACCAAAACCCAATAGAGTACTTACACCCTAACAGTGATGCAAACGTCCTAGGGTTTATATTAGCCTATGTTAGCTATCCACAGTAAAGGGGTTTGCTGTGTCGTTTTCCCGCATGTACACAATGTATCTGGATCATATTTATCTTCCTTATCCTCCCCTGTCCCCTTCCTTATGACAACTTCTTTCTTCTCAACTAGACCTTCCTCTTCCCCCTTCTCTCTTTCTCTCTCTCTCTCTCTCTCTCTCTCTCTCTCTCTCTCTCTCTCTCTCTCTCTCTCTCTCTCTCTCTCTGTGTGTGTGTGTGTGTGTGTGTGTGAGACCCAGTTGGGTTCATTATGGTTGTTCACTAGAGTACGGGTGGAAGTGGAAAACATTTTGTTTATAGCTCCATCAGGAGTATAAAGTGTCAAGAGATTACTCTAACACAGACACAAACACTCCATAGATATACTAAGAGGACTGGGGTGGAGATGTTGCTTGGTTGGTAGATGCCTGCCTGGCACTTGGTAGATCCTGGGATATACCAGCCCTACATAAACCCGGTGTTGTCACAAAGGCCTGTAATCTTATTACTTGGAGGTGGAGGCAGGAGTTCAAGTCATTCTCTACCACGAAGCAAGAGGCCAGCCTAGGCTACATGAGACCTTGTCTAGAAATAAACAAATAGAATCCATGGTACAAAAAGATAGACTAGGATGCCAAAAATTTCAAAGACATGGGGTTTTTGAACAATTTTCTATAGGTTTCTATAAATTTCCTGTGGAAATCCTAAAGGTTTTTTGAGGGGAACTGATAAAAGCCAATAGTCAAGTACTTACGAGAGTTCTACTCACTAATATTTCATTTAACACTTGTCTATAAGGCAGCAGTGGTGTCGCAGGCTTGTAGTGTCAGCACTTGAGAGGGAGAAGCAGGAAGATCAGATGTTCGTGGTCAGCCAATCTAGCAATCAATGAAGTACGAGAGTTGTCTAACTCCAAGTCAATGAAGTAACTGGGTTATTTTTTTTTTTTTTTTCAAATAAGCTTAGGAAGTGAAGACTAGTAACTTGAATCTATTTCAAAACCTTTGAGTTTTAAAGTAAACACTAGATAATTGGAGCCCTAAATACGCAAAGTGAAATGTGATGCTACAAGGAGAGAAAAAAAAAAAAAAGCTCAAGAATACTAAGTCATGTGATCAGAAGTCCTGCGATCAGCTGATTTGCTAGTTAGGTACACAATGGGTACCTCAAGTTGAGGGGGACTTTTCTGCACATACACCCATATCATGAACTGATAGCATCCCCCTGGATGAGCCCCAAAGTTGGAGCCTTGAATGATGGGATGGATTTTAGGGAGTGTTGGGGAGGTGATCAGCACATAAGATGAGCTATTTCCAGAGGATTTTTGGGCCGTTACTTCCCAACACATCATCTTATTAGAGAGTCAGACTGGGACAGCATTTCCATGCTCTGAGTATCGGAAGTGACGAGACAGCTGTGAAGGAAGAGGAAAGACAGATTTGGAAGCCATGTTTCTTAGTCTTCTACTTGGCCTAGCATTCTTACAGCATTACTGAGCAGTGAGCAGAGGCTATTGACTGACCAGCTATTTTAGGCTCCTTGCCTATGAGTCTTGAGACGGGCAGAATGAGAGAGGCAGAGTCTTGAAACCGGAGAAATGAACCAAAGGTCGGCAGTAAATAACTTCAGAATGTGTGGCTCAAGCATGAACAGGCCATTTCAAAGTGAATAGCACCTTTACAGTTTGTTGCAAGTCTCCGCAGACTTGGCTTCTCCCGTTTAATGGTGTCCAAGGTCTGCGTTTAAGGGCCAGCCACACGCACAACAGTTCACACAGAGCTGCTGTAAAAATCAAGTGAGGTTGGCAAGGTGGCACTCGCCTGTCTGTAATCCGAGCATTAGGAGACAGGCAGGAGGATGGTGGGAAGGTGGAAGCCAGCCTGGTCTACACTTCATGAGTTTCTGGACACCATCTTACCTCATTGACAGCTTCCTCGGCACTCCCTAAAATTCCTCCCAGCATGCAGTGCTCCACCACGGGTTTCATGGGGGGATTTTCTCAGGCCCTGGTATGGTTGGACGTGCATGAAAGCCTTTTCGTTTGTGTGCCCATTGTGCATTTACCTAACAATTAGCCGATCACGTGCCTCTGATCACGCCATACTGAGACTCTGTGTCAAAGAGACAGAATCAAATAACAACTTTCTACATAGAAAGGCTTAGTTTAAATCTTCTAATAAAAAATTCAAACGAATGAAAGAACGCCCAAACAGAATAACTATTCTAGCTTATTTGATAACATTGGGCCATTAAGTTCATTATTAGTCAGTCTTCAGCGCCACCTACTGAACAGAGGAGCATAATCTTAGGTTCATTCCGAGCAGCAACATGGACAATATTCTACATCTCTCTGTCAGCGTTTTTATGCACAAAGATTGTTAGTGCATATTTTTTTCAAATCATGAAATCAAATCTTTTTTTTTCAAGTCCGATCTTTTTGTAAGTCATGACCAAAAGGCAAGAGCCAATTTTAAAACAAGAATTCATATTCTACTTGGAATGTTTCGCCCTAGCCTGCTGTCTTAGCCAGAATTTCAATTCGGGGGGTTGAATGTTATAGCTCGTCTAACATCAAACATTTTGAAGATCTCTGTTTCCCTCTTCATCTTCTAGGGTACTCAGGATGTCATGGCCACATGTGAAGCGTCCCTTGCTGTGGTTTGGCCTCTCTTAGTTTCTCATGCTCTTCCCAGATCAATACAAAATAAATCTAGTGAGTGTTTTGTGAAGGTCGGATCCTGCACTGTTGCTAGGAACATAACAATAAATAAAACAGAGCCTGGGCCTCATCTTCAGCGACCCTTCAGTGCAATCAGAGAGAAGTCTGGTTATCGAATGACCACACAAGCGTCCTTGACTCATTTGGCTCTGGAAATGAGAATGTTTTATTTATTGCAGCAGAGCAGAAATCTAACTTCCCTTATGAGCGTGTGTGTGTGTGTGTGTGTGTGTGTGTGTGTGTGTGTGTGTGTGTGTGTGTGTGTCTGAGGGCAGCTGATGCTGTAGAAGCCGGAAGCACTTCTGCTGAAATCAGCACCTTGAGAACAGAGGTTCCCCTCATTGCTCCTTTACACGTGAAACAGTGGGGTTCAGAGCCCAAAACGCCCAGGTCTAAAGCCTGTAGCACTTACTATTTTATGATAACAAGAATATCTCCTCAATCTCACTACTTTCTGTAAAATGCAAACACTGTCACTATTTTAAAGAGGAGCAGCTATGACTATTATATCATGTCATGTGTACTAACTGATTAGTAAATATTTTTCCTAAATGATTCAAGACCACAAGATATTTAGTTTACCTCTCCAATTGTACTTAAAAGTTGAAAATGATTATAAAAATTTAAAAATGAATAAAAAACTTAAACAACTAAAATTAATATAGTGTAAAAGCTTGAGAGCACAGTATACATTTAGGGTTTTCTTGTATGTGTGTCTGTTTACGTGGATGTGGATGTATATACAAGAGCATATGAACATATATACATGTGCATGTCAAAGCCTGGGCTTGACACTGGAGGTCTTTCTTGAATTCTCTTGACCTTATTCTTTGAGGCAGGATCTGTCAATTGAATCCAGAGGTCACTCTTATAGACTTATCTAGTTGCTCCGAGATCCTTCTCTGTGATAGAATTGCAGGCAGGCTATTACACTCACCCAACATTCATGTGAGTTCTGGGGATCGAACTCTGGTCCTCAGACTTGTGTGCAAACACTCTATTCACGGAGTCATCTCTGAGGCTTGCCTTTGAATACAAACACAAGTTTTTCCCTTTTAAAAGACACACCGTGACTACACATCAGTTCTCAGTAGCCTCAGCAGTTGGGCTAATGTTATAAATCTAATTGTCCAGACGAAGGAAGAGGCACAGCTTAGTGCTCTCTTAGGACACGTGGAACTGAACTTGACTTCTGTCTAGACTTCAGACACAGGCACTTTGTCATCCATCTTGCTCTGCAGGCTTTCAGATCATTTCCCTGTCTTCATACAAACAGAGGCAATGTAATGAATGCTGTTCCCATTATGAGTGTTGTTGTTATGAGTGTCTCGTGTGTGTGTGTGTGTGTGTGTGTGTGTGTGTGTGTGTGTGTGTGTGTGTGTGTGTGTTGTTGGAGTGTGCAGATGTGTGTTTGAGGATAGGTGTATGAATGTGTGTGTATGTGTATGAATGTGTGTAAGCTAGTATGAGTGTAGGCAAGTGTGTGTGAATAGGTGTGGGTTGGTGGGTGGGAATTTTTGAATGTGATTTGAATGTGTGTGTGTGTGTGTGTGTGTGTGTGTGTGTGTGTGTGTGTGTGACTGAGTATGTGAGTGTATATGTGTATATAAGTATGTGTGTGAATATATGTGTAAGTATGAGAGTATCTATGAGTATCTGGCTATGTGTGTGTGTTTTTTGTTGTTGCTGTTTTGTTTTGCTTTTAAAAACAGGGTACCATGTAGCCTAGGCTAGCCTTAAATTCTATGTAGCTGAGGATGACCTTGAAGTTCTGATCTTCCTTCCCCTACTTGTGATCCTGACTGGTTATCCTGTACTGGGGACTACATCTTCATGCATGCTAAGCAAGCACTCCACCCAAGTCCCTTAATAATAGAGTTTTTTATTTTTAATTAAGCACATACACGTTTATATACACAGCCCAAAAACATCCCAGAAGGAAGGACCAAGTTGAAGAGCTCCATTGCTTCAGCTGCATACAAGCCTTAGGTACTGGAGCATTGGGTTGGTGCTGCCCTCTGGAGGTTGTACAGGGAACAACAACAACGCGCTTACAGAAAGACGCAGAATCCAAGGCAGGGCTGGCTGACCCCATATTTCCACTACACCAAGGCTCATGGGGTGACAGGTGCAAAGAGCACATGCTTCTCTGACGCAGCATGTCATCCCTCACAGTTGCCTGTCAGCGGGATTCAACCACTGGTCCTCTCTCTTGCCTCAGAAAATCTAAGGCAGCTAATGTTTTCTCCTCATTTCCCCCACAGTGAGTTAGGAGCCCAGGATCCTTCTCAGGCTACTCCTAGAATCTAGGCCTAGATTAATCAGGTCTGTTAACTTAAGGACACATCATGTCACACTATCTACGCTGGGGAAATGCCTGTGTGCTCTGCTCTTACCGATATTTCTCCGTACTGAAGCTTAAGCTGGCCATGGGTGTATCACTTTCCTTTCCTCTCTCCACGGGCTGGGCGGCTCCTCCCTGGCTGGATGCTTGGTAATAGGATTTGGGATGAAGGTCAGTGCAAGCCTGAGTAAGGGTCTCTGTTTCCAGAAGGAATATCTGATTTCCAGATGGTGTTTCAGTTACATTACCACATCTGTGTGACATCAGGGGACTGAAAATAAGAAGGAAGGCTAGCAGGAGAATGGTGGGTGGCGGCCACCAACCGCCCCCCCCCCCAAACACACACACTCTGGGAGGTGTGGCCAAGTGCTCATATGTAGCAGGCTTTCTTTTGGGCCACCAACCAGCTCCCACATCATGAGATGGAGACTTGTTATTAGTTATGAATGCTCAGCCTTATCTCAGCTCTTGTTTTAATCTGTTACTCTTTATATATGTCTTGCCTTGGGCCTTTTACCTTTCTTTCATTCTGTATATCTTACTTTCCTGTTTCCTCTGTGTCTGGCTGGCTTCTCACCCTGGGCATCTCCCTCTCTTTCTCCCTTGTTCTTTTCCCCTGAGCCCAGATTCCTCCTCCTGTTTATTCTCTCTGCCTGCCAGCCCCACCTTGCCTAGCTATTGGCCATTCAGCTTTTTATTAGAGCAATCAGGTGCCTTAGGCAGGTAAGGTAAAATAGCAACACATATTTCTTAATTAAACAAATAAGTATAAACAAGTGTAACATCTCTTTGCCTAGTTAAACAAATGCAGCAAAAATAAATGAAACACATCTTTACCTAGTTAAAGTAATAGTCTGCAACATAAACAAATGTAACACATCTTTACCTCATTAAAGTAATAGTCTGCACCACTCATATGCAGTAAAAACATACATTGCTGTGGGGTGTTCTGTATGGCAAATGTGTTGCTGATTAGTCAATAAATAAATCACTGATTGGCCATTGACTAGGCAGGAAGTGTAGGCGGGACAAGGAGGAGAATAAAGCTGGGAAGTGGAAGGCTGAGTCTGAAAGACAATGCCAGCCGCCACGATGACAAACAGCATGTGAAGATGCCGGTAAGCCACGAGCCATGTGGCAAGGTATAGAGTAATGGAAATGGATTAATTTAAGCTGTAAGAACAGTTAGCAAGAAGTCTGCCACGGCCATACAGTTTGTAAGCAATGTAAGTCTCTGTGTTTGCTTGGTTGGGTCTGAGAGGCTGCGGGACTGGCGGGTGACAGAGATTTGTCCTGACTGTGGGCCAGGCAGGAAAACTCTAGCTACAATACATGGACCCCCTGCAGCAACTGAGACCCTTCAGAAGCGGCAACAGTCAGAGTCACAGCCTTGGATTCCAAATCAACAATCAAGGATTGCAAATATTTTGGGGGAGGGGAATTCTATGGCTCTACTAAATTTGGGATAGATTTTTTTTTCTAACATGTTCCCAAATAAATATCATGTCACAGCTATTTGCATATCCAGTACCTTGCATTAGAGACTCCAGATTATCTACAGATGGTTATAGTATACGAGAAGTGTGCACAAGTTATCTGCACCTGTCATGCCTGTTTATATTGTGGGTCTAGTATCCACTGTGGGGGATGGATCTGAGACCAGTGTCCCTGATGGATGGCTCAGCCTGTGATTCCTGGCTCTCTGTGGGCCCTTTAAAACAAAAGTGGCAGGCCAGCAAGATGACTCGGTGGGTAAAGGTGCTTGCCACCAAGTCTCACAGCTGATTCCCACAAGTTGTCCTCTGATTCTACATGTGTACATGGGTGACATGGTGCCTGCACGGGAGCACACTAGACAGACAGACAGACAGACAGACAGACAGACAAATGTAAACTCTTAAAAAGTGCAACAAAATTATTGAAAGTCTTGAGAAATGGTCCATTAAAGACCACCTGTCCCCAAATATGCTGGCTGAGGGCAAGTGAGGGGCCAGGCCCTAGAAGACTTCTGCCCCGGCTCTGGAAGGGAGCCCTGTTTGGGCTCCCAGGTCACTGAGCACAGAAAGACAGAAGCGAAACTAGATCACACATCCTTGGGACCTAGACACACTGATCAGATACTCTCTTGTCTCAGGGGATTTCCCAGTTTCTTCCCTCTTCCTGAAAGGCTGCCCCCCCTCATCCCCCGCCACTCCTTCTCACTTCTGAGGTAAAGCTGCGATCCCTCCTCCATCTGAAGTAGCTGCCTATATATGAGTCCTTTTCTCTCCCTGGAGGGTCACTTTATCCTCCACATCCTGCGGTTACAGTAGCTGTCTCGTCTCGAATAGGAGCAGTGGCCTTGGCTGTCACTGCTCCTTAGTCCCTCACGTCATGTGCGTGGCGTGCAGCAAGTGATCAGCACATGTGTGTGGAATGCGTGAATTCCTCAATCACATTACAGACTTTCTAGACACCTGAACCATCTGCGTTCTAGAACAGCAGCAGCGGTGGTGATTGTTGTTGGGTGTGTGGCTCCTGATGAGTCTGTCAAGATGAAACTCTCAACAGTCTCACAGGAAATCCTGAGACTAAAACGAAAGCAAAGGCCCTAATACGGCACACAACAGATTCAGAACTCAGAGATCATTGACAGACACAAACCCATGAAAACTGATGATAAATATAAAACACACGAAAACTGTTAATAAATATAAAGTTTCAGACAAGAGTCCAGAGGACCAGCTTCACAACTATACAGTTGGGAAAGCTGGAGTTAACAGCACAGAAGAAAATTAGACCAAAGAACTACCATCCCACCTTGAGCAGAGAACAAATGAAGTTTCCACTAATCACTCAAGACCAGCCCAGGCTACATATTGAGGGTAAGGCTAGCCTGGGCTACATGAGACTCTGTCTCAAACAAAGAACAGCAGCAACAAAATTTTTCCAAAAGTCTTACGTATTCCTAAGCTGACCACTCTGGCCCAAGGCAAACAGAATGTGTTCACAATGCGACAAACCCATCAGAACAAAGCTTGGTTTCCAGCAGGCCACTCAGGAGTGGGGATATAGAGTTCAGAGATAGAGGACTTTTCCTTGATCTCCAGTACCACACACACACACACACACACACACACACACACACACACACACCACATTTTTTTTTAATCCTTGTTGTTTTTGTTTTTGTTTTTGGAGACAGGGCCTCACTGTGTACTCCTGGCTGCCCTGGGACTCACAATATAGACCAGACTGGCCTGGAACTCATGGAGATCCACCTGCCTCTGCTTCCCTAGTGCTGGGATTAAAGGCATTCACCAGCACAGTTGGCAAAAAACCCAACTTTTAAAAGAAATGTATTCATTTATTTTATGTGTGTGAGTGTTTTGCCTGCATGTATGTCTGTGTACCACATATGTGCAGTGTCAAAGGAAGCCAGAAGAGGGCATGGGATCCCCTGGGACTGGGAGCCAGTAGCTGCCGCACTTAGTCACCATATGGGTGCTGGAAACCCAACCAAGGTCCTCTGCATGAGCAACAAGTGCTCTTAACCACTGAGACATCTTGTCAGTCCCCCCAACACCCAATTCTTTATAAAGTCCATTCATATTAATATGAAAAAGACTAGAAAGGTTCTGAAGCCACATTCCAAAGGCAGAAACTATGGCTGTCCAATCTGGAGAAGGGAGGGGCGTTTGGGATGATACCTAACCAGAGAAAGAAATGAAGACATGGAGTATAATGGTTACCTGCTAAGGGCTGTGAGGTGGGATAATCCTACTGCCTTAGTGTGCGGCTGCGGTTCTCAACCTGTGAGTTGTGACCCCTTGGCAAACCTCTATCTCCGAAAATATTTACATTGTGATTCATAACAGGAGCAAAATTACAGTTATGAATTAGCAATGAAAATAATTTTATGGCCGGGGGTCACCACAGCACGACGAACTGTATTAAAGGATCGCAGCCTTAGGAAGGTTGAGAACCACTGGTTTAGGGTGACTATTGCTGTGATGAAACACCATGACAAAAGCAAGTTGGGGAGGAAAGGGTTTATTTGGCTTACACTTCCACATCATAGTTCATCACTGGAGAAAGTCAGGACAGGAACTCAAACAGGGCAGGAACCTGAAGACAGGCGCGGATGCAGAGGCCACGGAGGGGTGCTGCTTACTGGCTTGCTCCACATGTCTTTCTCAGCCTGCTTTCTTATAGAACCGAGGACCACCAGCCTAGGGACGGAACCACCTACAATGGGCTGGGACCTCCCCCACCAATCACTCATTAAGAAGCTGCCCTTCAGGCTTGCCTATAGCCCATCCTTATAGAGGCGTTTTCTCAAGGGAGGCTCCTTCCTCTCTGATGACTCCAGCTGCGTCAGATTGACATAAAACTGCCGGCACATGCCGGGCGGCGGTGGCGCACGCCTTTAATCCCAGCACTCAGTAGGCAGAGCCAGGCAGATCTCTGTGAGTTTGAGGCCAGCCTGGTCTACAGACAGGACAGGCACCACGGAGAAACCCTGTCTTGAAAACAAACAAACAAAAACAAAAACCAAACTAGCCGGCACACCTACAATGGGTGAAAACCAAAGCAATGTGCTCACAGTGATTTCTTCTTGTGACAGGGTGTGGTAGTTTGAATGTGTTTGGCCCCCATAAGCTCAGAGAGTGGCACTATTAGGAGGTGTGGCCTTGTTGGAGGAGCCTGGATGACACAGGCCTTTAATCCAGACCTTGAGGATGGAGGGCACATCTTTAATCTGGGTCACACCTTCTGCTGGAAGTGTGTCACTGTCCAGACGGACTTTGAGGTTTCATGTACTCAGGATACGGCCCAGTGTGTCAGTCAACTTCCTGATGCCTCTGAGTCAAGATGTGGGACTCTCAGCTCCGGCACCATGTCTGCCTGCACGCCACCATGCTCCCTGCCATGATGATAATGGACTGAACATCTGAAACTGTAAGCCAGCCCCCTCAATTAAATGTTTTTTCTTTATAAGCATTGCTGTGGCCATGGTGTCTTTTCCCGGTAATGAAAACCCTAACTAAGATGACCCTAGGCTTTTGTGACTTTTATCTGACAGTGTCAGGGGATACAGCAGCTGGGCTGAGCATGGAAGTACTTTGGGGGAGTTTATAATGGAAGTCCTTATATCAGGTAGAGGCCTAAGCAGGTACCCCTATATTTTTTCCAGCTCTAAATATGTAATGTTTCTGGGAGTCTCTCAGGGATACTGCAGACATATTAAAACCATTTGGAAGTACATTACAAGTGTTTCTCAAATATAACCTATTATTTTTTACCTACTGTTAGGATTTTATCACCTATCTATTATTACTTAAACATAATTTTCTTTTCCTCCCAACCCTCCTCAGCCCCCCACCCCACCCCCTGCAGACTACTGTGGTTCAGAATGTTCTGGAACTTAGTATATAGTCTAGGCTGGCTTGGAACTCATGCTTCTCATTTAAATGAAGCCTCTTTGCTTCATTATAAGTGTGTACCACCAGGCCCTGCTTGAGTTATTGAAATAACTTGGAGCGTAGATCTAAACTGGGATTATAACAAGCAAATGGAGAAACCATCCAGTTGACACTTTGGTTGCATAATGGAGGTACCCATCTGCCCATCACTTGCTCAGATACGCTGCTACAGGGAGACACGAACAGCCAACCCCCACTTTCTGTAGAATGTTATTGATATTTCACAGTAGAGTCTTCAGGGATATTAGGGTTAAGGGAGTTTCTGGAAAAGGCCCAGGAACCTTGGTTTTACAGCAGTAATTCAGCCTGGGACGTACTCTAGAAATAGACATTCCATGGTCTTTCTCACTCCATTCCCTCAGCCCCACCCAAAGTCACAAGGATAGAAAGGTATGTGTCTCATTTCACAGAATTCTTTTCTAACAGCATGTGTTTTATGTTAGTGAATGATGAGGTGTGTCCTGCCACAGAGAACCTTTGGAAGTGTGGTGGTATACACCTGGAATTTTAGCTCTTGGGAGGTGGGTACAGGAGGATCAGAAGTTTAAGGTTGTCCTTAGCTGCATAGCCAGTTTAGACCATCTGTGGATGCATACGAGACCCTGTGTCTAAACAAACAATGTGAGCTCTCTTTGGTCAGTGTGATGCACAGCAGTCATTGAGAGCTGGACCCCTGCTATGCTGTGTGGAGCAATCAGAACACCTCTCCTGCTGGCACCCACGTCAGGAGGGTCAGGCAGAAGTCAAGAAAGTTTAGGGTCCCCCTGTCACAAGAAGGAATCATTGCGGGTGCGAATATGTGCTGACGCTGAGGTGTGGTAGTTCCTGAACTCAGTGGAGGTCAAGACCTCAGGGGAGTACATGCCAAATGTAATGCTTTCCTTCTAGAAGTTGCTTGTGCTGTGGCTTGTGCATAAGCTACAGAGTGGTTACACAAAAAAATCCTAGGTAAGAAAACGACAGAGAACCATTTGTAACCCTTAGCTGATGAACACCAACTTTCAAACTCAAACCTGGAGCTCACTCCCAGAGGGAACGCCAAGGAGTCTAGAATGACTTCCCTAGGGTACGGTAGGGCAGGGCCAGCAGCTCCTACATAGAACTAAATTCAGGCCATTGTGTGTTGTGTATACCATGGTGTTCTCCACCCCAACACCCCCACCCCCGCCAGCACAGCTAATTTTGAGAATGCTGTGGACCAATCTTGTCTTTTTCACACTGGAGTCCCTAGAGTTCTGGCTTCTCTGTCAATTTCATCGTTACAGCCCATCAGGAATTCTGACATCCCCAGCTTTTTGCCGATTCCTTAACTTCATGTCCTTTAAACCAGTCTTCCTTTAAGGACATTTGAGGGTATATAGTTTATTATAAGGGGGTACATGTGTGTGTGTGCGTGTGTGCGTGTGTGCGTGTGTGTGTGTGTGTGTGTGTGTGTGTGTGTGTGTGTGTGTGTGTGTGTGTTTGTGGGAGGGGTGCACTCACCCAAGCAGGCGACTGACATACAAATGTCCTCTTCTGTCACTCTCTACCTGATTTTTTGAGACAGGGTCTCTCACTAAACCTGGAACTTGCCGTTTTGTCCAGACTGGCCAGCCAGCCAGCCCTGTGATCCACCCGTCTCTATCCCCCAAGGGCTGCGGCTGCAGATACTCACTACCATGTCTAGCTTTTTATATGGGTGCTGGAGCTTCAAACTGAGGTCCTTGTTCTTAGGAAGTGAGCACCTTATCCTCTGAGCCATCTCCCCAGCCCCTTAAAAACTGTTTTACGTTTTTCTCCTCCATCTCCCCAAATAGGCATCGGTTTGACTTTTGAAGTCAAAACACAAGCAGCGAATAAAATTGAGCTTTTTGCCATTGCAGTTTTTGAGGCCAAGCAATCTGTAAAAATGTTATTAAGTTTTTCAAAAGAAGCCAGTGCTAGTCCATTATCCTGTGAGTAACATAGAAACATTGTCTGAAGTGTTTTTCTTCCCTCTGTCGCTGTGTTAGTGTGGCATTGGGTTCCAGTCTCTGGCATTATCCTCAATCTTATTTCATAAGTAAGGGAAGGAAGTGACAGGGTAACTGTCTGAGAGTAATGAGCAAGATATTTTTCCACCTAGCTCACCTCCCCCAACTCTCAGTGTGTTACTATGTGCAACCCCCGCTGGCCTGGAATGTATGCCATTGTCCATCCTGTCTCAGCCTCCTGAAAGGTAGGACTACAGGCATCCACTACCATTCCTGGCTGTTCCAAGCTAGGATGTGAGGTCATCACCATTGGCTGCTTGGCTCTGTGTTGCCTCAAGGACAAGCTCACCCTGTCCCTAACTACACTCAACTCCTCCAGTAAGTGGAGGGACCTGCAAAAGACCAACTGGGTGTGTGTTCCCTAAAGACGAGACAGGGTCTGAGGGTCCTGAGCACAGGTTTGCTCTGACTCTAAAATGTGTCCTCACAGTGACAGGGAGCAGAGAGGAAGGAAAGCCTGAACTATTCAAGTCCAGTGGCTGACAAAACAATGTAGAAGAGCAAAGAACGAAGCTGTCACCTTTCAGGCACATCTGACAGATACTTGAAACACATCTTTCTACCTCTAGACTAGTGACAGATCCTAACTGGGCTTGTAGTTAGACAAGGAAGAAAATTTTTGTTCTTAGTCTGTAAGTTAAGTACAAACCAGTCCTGACTTTAGGTTCTAAGACTAGACAAGTCCGGGGCAGTATGGCCATAGTCTTTACAAGCATAAAGCTGGTCATCAGCTGAGAAAAATAATATTTATCATCTCCAAAATAAAATGTGAATTTCCTCTCCAGCTCAATATTTTGAATTGAATTTCTTCTCATCCTTTTATGACACACATCAAGAATGAACTGTGTTTTCAAAATGTTTATATCGAAGCTGGGAGCTGCCTCGGTGATGAAAGGAATTTCTTGCTCTTGCAAAAGATCCAGGTTTGGTTCCCAGTACCCAAATGACAGCTCACAATTTCCTGTCACTCCAGTTCCAGGAGATCTGCTGCCTTCTCTGGTCTCTGAGGTTACCAGGCACACAGTGCTCATATCTACATGCAAACAAAACACACACATCAAATAAAATAATCTTTTAAAAATTACATCGACAGCCTGGGCATACTTTAACATAGTTTTTACTACAAACCTTTCATTGTGGAGATAACACAGATGTGTAGAAAGTTATAAGGATGACAGCTGAAGATGACGTCCCTCTGGTTCCTCGTTTAGTCTATCCCTTCTTCCAAAGGGAACACATGGTAAGCATTCTTTTTTTTGTTTGTTTAGGATTCCAGATACTTTTATAAGCAATACATGTATTTTTTGTGAATTATCAAGATAATTGTATTTTTTAGGTATATTTATCTACATAAATTCTATCATAATTTGTGTGCCAACTCACTTTTCTGCTTCACATTTGAAATATAAAGATTACTCTTTGTCTTCCCAGTCAGATAGGGAACTGTAACGCCGCCGATAAGATTTCTCTTATTTTTTAAATTATGTATATGTGGGTCTGTGTGTAAGCACAGGCATGGGAGTGCAGGTACCAATGGAATCCAGAAGAGGGCACTAGATTCCCTGGAACCGGAGCTACAGGAGGTCATGAGCTCATGAGTGTGAGCCTTGGAAATTCAGTGGGAGCTCAGGTCCTTTGTAAACCCAGTATGTGCTAAAAAAAACAAACAAACAAACAAACAAACAAAAAAACCCACTGAGCCATGTCTCCAGATCTATTTTGTAGATTATTTTATTTTATTAAATAAATCTATTTTATGTATTTCTCTCTCTCTCTCTCTCTCTGACTTAAATTTGGGCTTATCCTGGGACAGAGATGAAGGTTCTTGAAAAAACAGAAAGGAGAATTCTCTTTTGCAGACCACTGACTTTGCAATATACTTTACTCCATTTAACTCTTACAACTCTTATTATTATCTCATGTATTACATTATTATTATTATCTCATGTATTACATTATTATTATCTCATGTATTACATTATTATCTCACATATTACATTATTATTGTTAACTCATGTATTACATTATTATTATTATTATTATTATTATTATTATTATTATCTTCTCATATATTGCAATTCTCTCTCCTCCTTCCAGTCCCTCTTCTCCACTTCCCCTCCTCCTCCATATCCCTTCAGAAAAGGGCAGGCCTCCCAGGGATATTAACCAAAAATGGCCTATCAAGTTGCAATAAGGCTGGGCATCTCCCTTATCTTAAGGCTGGGCAAGGCAACCCAGTAGGAGGGAAGGGTCCCAAAAGCAGAAAAAAAGAATCAGAGACAGCCCCTGCTCCCTCTGTTAGGAGTCCCACAAGAACAGCAAGCTACACAACCATAGCATATATGCAGGGGGCCTAGGTCAGACCATATAGGTTCCTGGTTGTTGGCTCAGTCTCTGTGAGCCCCTACAAGTCCAGGTTAGTTGATTCTGTGGGCCATTTTCTCGTGGTGTCCTTGACCCCTCTGGCTCCTACAATCCTCCCTCCCTCTCTTCTGCAGGATTCCCTGAGCTTTGCCTAATGTTTGGCTATTGGTCTCTGTGTCTGCTAGATGAAGTCTCTCTGGTGACGATTATTCTAGGCTCAGTTTACAAGAATAACAGGATATCATTAGGAATCATTGCCTTTTTTTTTTTAAAGTCCTGTTTGGTTCTATCCTAGGTCTCTGGCTATCCAGCCTCTGGTTCCTAGCCCTCCAGGCAATGTCAGGAGTGGGCTCCCTCTCATGGCATAGGTCTCAAGCTGAAGTATTTATTGGTTGGCCACTCCCACAATTTCTGTGCTTTCTTTTGTAGCTGGGGTTATCTCCTGGTCCTGCTTGGCCCACAGTCAGGACAAATCTCTCTCACCTGCTAATCCTGCAGCTGCTCAGACCCAAGCAAACATATAGACACTTATATTATTTAAACTGTTTGGCCTAATGGCTCAGGCTTCTTGCTATCTAGTTCTTATATCTTGAATTAACCCATTTTTATAAATCTATACCTTGCCATGTGGCTCGTGGCTTACCAGTACTTTACATCCTGCTCCTCATGGCGGTGGCTGGCAGCATCTCCTGACTCAGCCTTCCTGTTCCCAGAATTCTCCTCTCTCTTTGTCCCACCTATACTTCCTGCCTGGCTATTGGCCAATCAGCACTTTATTTATTAACCAATCAGAGCAACACATTCACATCATAGAGAACATCCCACAGCATTCTTTACCCCAGCACACCTTGCAAGCAGGACAAATAGTAAGTCAAAGGTTTTGTGGCTGGGTTAAAGTCCCAATCCCTCCATTGGAAGTCTTGCCTGCCTACAGAAGAGGGCTGGTTCAAGCTCCATAGCCACCATTACTAGGAGTCTTCGCTAGGGTCACCCTCACAGCTTTAAAGGAGTTTTTGTTGCACAGGGTTTCTGCCTTGGCCCCCAAATGTCCTTTAATTCCAGCCTACTCTCTCCCTTCATCCTCCCCCCGCCACCTGCCCCAGTGCATGCTCGATATTTTTTAATCAACCTCAAAAAGAAGTTGTAAGTCAACACCAAAAAAGAGAAAAAAAAAGTTTTCCCAAATTACTTGAAAACAACTGACATACATGTTTCTCCATCACCCTCAGTACATCTCAGTGTATGTGGTCAAAGCTGTTCTTTTACATGTAACAATCAGCCATAAAAACCAAGAAGTTCACATCCACATGACACTGTTGCCCAACCCTCAGACCCCAGTTATGATTTTCCATTTGTCTTAAGGTCTCTTGTAGCAAAGGAACCCAAGGAGAAGCCTTGTATAGGGTCCCATGCAGAAGTTTTGTACAGGGTCCCATGAAAAATCTTATATAGGGCCTTATGCACAAGTCTTGCATAGGGTCCCATGCAGAAGCCTATATAGGGTCTCATGCAGAAGCCTTGTATAGGGTCCCTTGCAGAAGCCTTGCATATGGTCCCATGCAGAAGCCCTATATAGGATCCCATGCAGAAGTCATGTATAGGTCCCATGCAAAAGCCCTGAATGAGGTCCAATGGGTTGACATTCTTCAGTTAACAAGAACAGTTAGCAAGAAGAGAAACTACAGACACCAAAAGGCAAAATTAGTACATTTAGAGACTTTCCCAGAACTACAGACTTTGATGGCTTAGGTCTTTGCTTTCATTTTTGGTGGGTGGTACTGTCTACATGCTGAGTTTTACAGCCTGAACGGTACTTCCATCGTGGAATCAGTTGTGCTAAGGTCTGGGACCCTGTTACAGCTGCTACTAATGTTTTTGTTTTGTTTTGTTTTTGTGATGCTGAGGAACTGAACTCAATATCTTTTGCATGCTAGGAAAATGTTCTACCTCTGAGCTACACTAACTGTGGTCCTTGTTAGGGGGTCCACTAGAATTCCTGGCTATAAATCATTCTTTGTTCCTTATAATTGACAAGTATGAGAGGGGAGATTGAGATTATGAACTACCCATTCCTCTTCCAACTTCCAATATATTCATTCATTTATTTTAACTTATATTCATCATTCTGTTTTACCTGTTAAGTATTAATCTGTTATCATTAACTGTTCATTTGCTTGAATTACCCCAAAATTGGTATGTGTGAACCCATTTGATGTATATATTTTTAAAATGCCTCCCTATTCTTTAATCATTTACTTTCTGATAAAAATATAAACAAACAAATAAATAAATAGGCCTAGACTTGAAATCCAGCATTTCTGCAAGAAACTCTAGTTCTTTTCAGTGATGTACTGGCTGGTTTTGTATGTGTCAACTTGGCAAAAGTTAGAGTCATCAGAAGAAGGAGCCTCAGTTGAATGACTGCCTTGATAAGACCCAGCTGTAAGGCATTTTCTCATTTAGTGATCAATGGGGAGAGCCCAGCCCACAGTAGGGGATGCCATCCCTGGGCTGGTGGTCCTGGGTTCTATAAGAAGGTGGGCTGAGCAAGCCATGTGGAGCAAGCCAGTAAGCAGCTCCCCTCCATGGCCTCTGCATCAGCTCCTGCCCCTGGGATTCTGCCCTGTTTGAGTTCCTGTCCTGACTTCCTTCCTTGATGAACAGCAATGCCGAAGTGTAAACCAGATAAACCCTTTCCTCCCCAACTTGCTTTTTGGTCATGGTCTTTTGTGCAGCAACAGTAGAAACCATGAGACAAGTGGTGAATAGAATTTAGAGATCAAGATGGAGTCTAGGTGTGTTCATTGTTTGCTAGGCACTACAGTGAGTATCCCTAAAATTCTCTCTCTCTCTCTCTCTCTCTCTCTCTCTCTCTCTCTCTCTCTCTCTCTCTCTCTCTCTCTTTCCCTCTCCTTCTCTCTCCCTCCCTCTCCCCTCCCTCGTGACCTTTACACACCATTTGTCTACTTCTAATTCAGTTCATTCTTGCTTTCTCCTGGCCATAACTTAAACCGTTTTTCAGCGAGGAACCTGCTGTTCGTTCTTACTCCTCTGTCTGAGCAAGCATCCTGTGCGCAGCTTCTGTCCTGTTCTCTGTCACTCCTCTCCTATGCAGGTGCGCTCCCCACCTTACTAAAGCCCCACACTCCACTCTGCCTCCCTATGACAAGGACAATGTTGTACCCTCCTCACACAGGCTGCAATAGCCACAGCAAGACATCACTCCCTCCCATAGTCAGCCCACTGGGCCACCCTGCCTTCCCTTCCACTGCTGTTGTTTGTCTGTTTGCTTTGTTTATTTGCTTGCTTTTTGAGACAGGGTCTCTCTATTCATCCCAAGCTGGTCTGGAGCTCACTATACATCTCAGGATGGTCTTGAACTCACTACATAAGCCCAGACTGTCTTTGGAATTACCATGTAGCCCAGAATAACCTTGAACTCTTGATCCTCTTGATTTCCCCTCTCAAATTCTAGGACTGCAGGCAGATGCCACTGCATTCAGATGGGTCTATCTATTTCGGAATAATTTTTAGTTTGTATATTCTGATTTTTTTTTTTTTTTTTTTTTTTGGTTTTTCGAGACAGGGTTTCTCTGTGTAGCTTTGCGCCTTTTCCTGGAACTCACTTGGTAGCCCAGGCTGGCCTCGAACTCACAGAGATCCACCTGGCTCTGCCTCCTGAGTGCTGGGATTAAAGGCGTGCGCCACCACCGCCCAGCTCTGATTTTTTTTTAATTAATATTCCCTTGAAGCTAGTTGTAATGGTTTCTGGGATGTCTGAGAAAGGTAGGTCACTCATATCCTGGGATTCATTGGGTGGGTTTTGGGGTGTCTGTTAGACACTGTTCACAAGTGAGAGAAAGCCTCAGATAGGCTGGTCATCTTTCACCTTCTTACAGAGAAATCATTTATTAGCTCAGGTCAGTGTCTGCCCTGGACCCACAGCACAAGAAAGCAGGTTACTGCCACCCCTCAGAGAGCTCAGCTTGGAGGCATCCAGCTTGCCTTTGAGTAACGTTGCTGATCATTGTGAGCTATATATAAGCTTGAGACTCTGATGGCGAGCTTCTTGGGGAAGTGGAGAATTGGGTTTTTCCTCCGCATTGAAAATACTTTTTTTTCTGCAGAAGAACAGTAAACCAGACAGAAACACAGAGATTTTGACGTCACTTGCTGCTACCTTTCTTCAAAAGAAAGAGCACGGAGAAAGACTGAGTCTATTAAAGTAACTGGAACCTGCAAAGCAGAGTGTCTCATCTGGACTCCCAAGAAATGCATAGGTTTTCCATGAATCCATGAACTGGCTCAATGATGCTCAGACCCGGGTCAGTGTGGGGTGGTACTGCGGTGTTAAGGAGAACAGGTATCTCAGAATGGAAAGGAGGCTGTTAGAAGAGTGTCATACTTTGGAAACATTTGTTTAGTCAGGGAATCACTTTCTCTCCGAAGAGTTGGGAAGAGATGTGTATTTTTGTACGGAGGAGGGGCAGAGAAAAAAGAACGGAAAGAGAGTGAATGGATAAGGATACAGAAAGTGCCGTGGAGAATGTCTGCTACCTTGCATTCAGCCACTGATGTTCTGCTAAAATCACACGGCTTATGAGCACATTTAAAATGTGGTTGTCCCCCTCGTCCTGAGTACCTATCCCCTGTTGGAATATTTCCTGGGCTCCGTTCTAACACGCAGGGCATTGTCTGTCATGCCCCTGGCTCTGCTCACGGCCTCCGCCGCGCCTCCTCCTCTCTGACAAGCTTTTATATCCCTACAGTAACAAAGGTGGCGGTAACTTTCCCATGAGATGATTCAGCTGTTGTAAGAGGATTTGGCTCTCTTGCACTTGAAGAAGTCCACATAATTCATCTAAATCCGCTTAGATTTCCCTTTTAGGCTATTGCCCTGTTCCACCAGGCAGAAAAGAATGTGACCTTTGTCTGCAGGAGAGCTACAGCAAGGGACGCAGTGGAAACTTCCGCGGGCAAGTGGGCTCCTGTCTGCTTTGGGGGAACTGCGGACTAGCCTCACAGAGCCGGTCCGCTAATGATTTTTAGCTTATTTATCGAGGCATGTTATTTTATTCTTACTTTTAAAAAATTATATTTGTATTTTTTAAATTTCTTTTTATTGAAAATAAAGTTATTTTCATACAATATATTCTGATCTTGGTTTCCTCTCTCATCTCCTTCCAGATCCTTCTCATCTCTCTACCCTTCCCACTCCAA
This sequence comes from Peromyscus californicus insignis, assembly GCF_007827085.1. Taxonomy (NCBI): domain Eukaryota; kingdom Metazoa; phylum Chordata; class Mammalia; order Rodentia; family Cricetidae; genus Peromyscus; species Peromyscus californicus. The sequence goes on from NW_026294525.1 coordinate 30,089,725, forward strand.
GCCTTCTTTCTCTCTTAAGGAAACAAACAGGCAAATAAAAAAGATAAACCAGAATATAAGAAAACAAACAAATAACAACAACAACAAAAAAAAAACAAAGAAAGAACAAATCCTTTGCTTTATTCACCATTCTGACTGGTGTAAGAGGGAATCTCAAAGTAGTTTTCATTTTCATGTCCCTGGCGACTAAGGTTGTTGAATATTTCTTTTAGGTGTTTCTCAATCATTTGTGTTTCATAATTTGTGAATTCCCTGTTCACTTTTCATACACCATTTAAAAAATTGGGGTTCTTGTTTCCTGGACGGCCAATTTTGTTGTGGGATAATCCTGTACACTGTGAAAATGTGTTGCTCTCATTGTTATTTTTTTTAAATAATTTTATTTTGTTTTATGTGCACTGGTGTGAGGATGTAACCCTGGAACTGAGTTACAGACAGGTATGAGCTGCCATGTGGGTGCTGGGAATTGAACCTGGGTCCTCTGGAACAGCAGCCAGTGCTCTCAACCACTGAGCAATCTCTCCAGCCTGCTCTCATTGTTATGAAAAAGCTATTTTGTTGTATATAATTTTACTATATTAAAGTTAAAACCTTTCTTTTTAATTAGACAAGAAGGGAGAAATGCTGTGGAATAATCCTCTTGTACATTGTAAATATGTATTGCTCTCATTGTTAATAAAAAGTTGATTGGCCAGTAGCCAAGTAGGAAGTATAGGTGGGGCAACCAAACTAAGGATGTTGTGATGAAGAAGGGCAGTCAGAGGAGATGCTAGCCAGACACAGAGGGAGCAGGAGATGAATGTGCCATGTTAATAAAGTTACCACCACATGGCAGAGCATAAATAAGGAATATGAGTTAATTTAAAATGTAAGAGCTAAACCAAAAAAAAAAAAAAAAAAAAAAAAAAAAAAAAAAAAAAAAAAGCCGGGCAGTGGTGGAGCACGCCTTTAATCCCAGCACTCGGGAGGCAGAGCCAGGCAGATCTCTGCGAGTTCGAGGCCAGCCTGGGCTACCAAGTGAGTTCCAGGACAGGCGCAAAGCTACACAGAGAAACCCTGTCTCGAAAAACCAAAAAAAAAAAAAAAAAAATGTAAGAGCTAGTTAGTAATAAGCCTGAGCTATTGGCCAAACATATATAATTAATACTAAGACTCTGTGTGATAATTTGGAAGTGAGCTGGTGGGACAGGAAAACTCTGCCTACACAATTTTTTTCCAGTTCTTTATATATTTTAGACATTAGTCCTCTATCTGATGTGTAATTGGTAAAAAATTTCCCATTTTGTAGCCTGATACTTTGTCAGAATGATGGTGTCCTTTGTCATACAGAAGCTTTTCAATTTCATGAGGTCCCATTTATCAATTGTTGATCTTAGTGCCTGTGCTAACAATGTTATGTTCAGAGAGTCTTTTCCTGTGCCAATGAGTTCAAGACTGTTCTCCACTTTCTCTCTACCAGATTGAGTGTATTTGGACTTATGTTGAAGTCTCTGATCCATTTAGAGTTCAGTTTTGTGCAGGGTGATAAGAATGGATCTTTCGGGTTCTTTTGCATGTAACCATCCAATTTGACCAGCATCATTTGTTGAAGATGCTGTCTTTTTTCCAGTGTATATTTTTTGGCTTCTTTATGAAAAATACAAAAACAAAAGCAAAAAACCAGGTGTCCACAGGTGTGTAGATTTCTGAGTCTTCAGTTTCATTCCATTTATTGACCTGATTTTGTGCCTGTCTTCAGGTTTTTATTGCTGTGAACAGATACCACGACCATGGCAACTCTTATAAAAAAATTTAATTAAGGGGGTTTGCTTTCAGTTTCAGAGGTTTAGTCCATTATCATCTCTGTGGGGAGCATGGCATTTCACAGGCAGACATGGTACTGGAGCTGAGTCCTACATCTTGCAGGCAAAAGGAAGTCGACTCACTGTCACACTGAGTGAAGCCTGAGAAAAAGACCTCAAAGCCTGCCCTCATGGTGACACACTTCCTCCAAGAAGGCCATACCTCCTAATAATGCCACTCTCTTTGGGGGTTATTTTCTTTCAAACCACCACAATACCAATACCATGTTTTTATTACTGTAGTTCTGTCATACAACCAAAGGTCACGGCTGGCGATACCTAAAGCAGTTCTTTCATTATTTAAGGTTTTTTTGGCTATCCTGTTTTTTTTTTTGTTGTTGTTGTTGTTCTTGTTTTTAGTGTGTGTGTGTGTGTGTTTCTGTATGATACTGAAAATTGTTCTTTCAAGATCGGTGAAGAATTGTGTTGGAATTTTGATGGGGATGGCGTTGAATCTATAGATTGCTTTTGGTAGGACGGCCATTTTTATTATATTAGTCCTACCAATCCCTGAGCATAAGAGATCTTTTCATCTTCTGATATCTTCTTCAGTTTCTTTCTCAATGTCTTAAGGTTTTTATTATACAAGTCTTTCACTTGCTTTGTTAGAGTTACCCCCAAGATACTTTACATCATTTGAGGATATTGTGAAACTTGTTGTTCCCCCGATTTCTTTCTCCATCCATCTGTAATTTTCATAAGGAGGTATAATGATTTTTATGAATTAACTTTGTATCCTGTTACTCTGCTGAAGGTGTTTATCAGCTGTAGGAGTTTCCTGGTGGAGATTTTTAGGGTCATTTATGTATAAAAGCTTACCATCTGCAAATAAAGGTACTTTGACTTCTTCATTTCCTAGTTGTAACCCCTTAAACTCTTTCAGTTGTTATTGCTCTAGTTAAGATTTCAAATACTAGCTAGGCGGTGGTGGTGGTGCACACCTTTAATCCTAGCACTCGGGAGGCAGAGGCAGGCACATCTCTGCAAGTCTGAGGTCAGACTACAAAGCAAATTCTAGGACAGCCAGAGCTGTTACACAGAGAAACCTTGTCTCAAATACTGTATTGATACTATATTGAATAGGTCTGGAGACAGTGGACAATCTTGTCTTGTTCCTGATTTTACTGGAAATGCTTTGAGTTTATCTCCTTTTAAGCTGATGTTGGCCATGTACTTGCTCTAAATCTCCTTTATTATGTTGATGTCACCTGTATCTCTAGTCTCTCCAGCAATTTTATCAAGAACAGATGCTGGATTTTGTCAAAGGCAATTGGTCATGGCATGACTTCAAGCATTAGAACAGTGACTAAGACAATGCATAAGTGTTCGGATTGCCACATCCTCTCTGTGGATTTTTTCTTGGATGAATATGCAATGTCTTTCCCTATCTCCTCTGATTAGTTTGTGTTTGAAGTCTATTTTGTCTGATATTAAAATGGCTACATTGGCTTGCTTCTTGGATCCATTTACTTGGAATATTATTTTCAATCCTTCTACCCTGAGGTGATTGATACTGTCCTTGATGGTGAGGTGTGTTTCTTGGATGCAGCAGAAAGATAAATCCTGTTTCCTAATCTAATCTGTGGGTTTGTGTCTTTTTATTTAAAAAAATGAGGCTATTACTATTGAGAGTTATCAATGAGCAGCGTTTATTGATTCCCATCATTTTGTTGTTATGGTGTGGGCTTTTTCTCCCTCTTTTGATTTGCTGGTCTGGGATTATTTATTCTTTGTGTTTTCTTTGGGTTTGGTTAACCACTTCAGATTGAAATTTTCCCTTTAATGCCTTCTGTAGAGCTGGATTGATAGATAGATAGATAGATACTGCTTAAATTTGGTTTTATCATGAAATTTTTCCTCCATCTACTGTGATTGATAATTTGCTGGATATTGTAGTCTGGGTTGGCATCTGTATGTAGCCTCTTAGAGTTTAGAATACCTGTCCAGACCCTGCTGGCTTTTAGAGTCTCCACTGAAAAGCTGAGTGCTATTATAATAATTCTGCCTTTATATATTATTTGATCTTCCCCTTGCAGATTTTAATAGTCTTTCTTTGTTCTGTACATTTATTGTTTTAATTATTATTTGTCCTAGGGAATTTCTTTTCTGGATCTGTCTATTTGGTGTTCTGTACACTTCTTATACTTTGATAGGCAACTCCTTCTTTAGGTTAGGGAAACTTTATTCTATGATTTTGTTGAAAAGATTTTCTGTGCCTCTGATCTGGGTTTCTTTTCCTTCCTCTATTCCTATTATTCCTAGACTTAGTCTTTTCATAGTCTCCCAAATTTCCTGGATGTTTTGCACCTGGGTTTTTTAAGATCTAACATCTTCTTGGACTGAGGAATCTATTTCTTCTACCTTGTCTTCAATGCCCGAGATTCTTTCTTCCATGTCTTATACTTTGTTGGTGAGACTAACCTCTGTGGTTTTTGTTTGACTTCCTAAATTTTTCATTTCTAGTTTTATCTCAGTTTGGGTTTTCCTTAGTGTTTCTATTTCTACTTCCTTGAACTGTTTCCATCACTTCATTCCACTGTGTTTGCCTTTTCTCAGACTTCACTAAGGGATTCATTCATACCATCTTTAAGGTCCTTGAACGTAGCTGTAATTGCTATTTTGAAATCCACTGTAGACAGACAGACACACAGGAACACTGCAGACAGACAGACAGACACACAGGAATACTGCCATGTGATGATAGGACTTTTGCTGACAGAAGCCAAGCCGTTCCCAGGCACAGGACAAATTCTTCCTCAGAGAGCAGAGGAAGACTGGCCTGTCACTATCTGGATTTCAGAAGCTTAACCTCCAGATCTGTGAGAATACATTTGTGTTTCCCTCATCGGTTTGGTTTGTGGTACATGTTTAGGGCTTCCCTAGCAGAACCCAAAGCTGGGGCACAGCCGTGGCCTGTAGAGAAATACTTCCAATGAGCATGCATCAGGCCATAAAGGTGTATGCTCTAACACAGGGTCTGTGTTTCACAGGGACATCAGGGGCAGTGTGAGCATGGATGGGAAGAGAGTGGGCAGCTCCACCTGGTGTTGGAAGATGGGTGACCTTTTAAATATAAATGATGAGGAAAGAAGAAGGCGAGTATGTGGGCGTGCGGGACCTCGGGTTATTAACTGGAAACTGCATAGTCTTATTTATCCAATAACTTTTGGATATACTTCTGCATATACTTGGAAGCAAACACTGTCCTTCTTTCTGAGAACATAGTGCCAAATAAGTTGCCTGCTGTGGTGGACACTAACGGTCACACAGAAGCATGGGGTCTAGGCCACAACCTGTGCCCATGTTGGTGCCTAAGGGCTGGCCCACCACCATGGCCATGCCAACCTGGGTGGCCTGCACTGCCACATGGGGCCCTGGTGTTATCTGGGCCTGGGCTTCTGCCCAGGGCCATGTCTGGGTCTGTGGCCCAGCAATAGCCAGGGTCTGGGTTGATGTCCACGGCTCCTATTGCTACTGAGGGCTGTGCAGATGCCTGGGGTCTGTAGAGCCACCTGAGATCATGTCAGTGTCCAAGGGCCTTGCTGCCACTGAGACTGTACTGATCTGAGTGGGCTATGCGGCCACCAGGGCCATGGTGATGTCTGGGCCAGAGCTGCTGCTGAGGGCTATCTTTGAGTTCATGGTCCTGCTGCGGCTGGTCCATGATATCCATGGCCTGTGTTGCTACAAGGGGGTCATAGGGACCATGCTTGTTGAAATCGGAGAGTCCTGCTGAGCCGGTCTCTCCCCTCACGGTCTGGGGGATGGCTGCCCTGCCCCTTGTTGAACATTGAAGCAGAAGAACTGGTCCCACCCCCCTGAGAGAGCTTGCCCCCACACTTAGTAGAGATGGTCCCACCCCACACCACAGGAGTGGGAGAACTGGGCCCTAAAACATCGACCTACAAGAACTGACTCCACATATTGCCTGATAGGGCCAGTCCGAGGGGCCAGCTCAGCTACCACCCAGACCCACATCCTGGGTCTTCGATTGGCCCACCCTAGCATCTTCCACAACAATGACTTGCTGGAGTGTGTGAAGGAACTGGTCCTGTGGAAAGATAACCTCAAGATCTCCATGACTCGGGGCAACAGCAGGATATCCGAGAGGAGTTTCAGTGAGGGTCCAGTGATGATGGTGTGCCAGAGGTCTTGAACCAGACCAATCACTCATTGCAATGGACATTTTGTGGGTGGGGTTGATTGGACAAAAGGGTCTATTGTGTGACACACCACAGCACCCAATGCCACGAGTGTGAGTGAAGAGGTTTTGGAAAGACAGAGGATAGAGGTGGTTCCTCTGTGTGTGTGTGTGTGTGTGTGTGTGTGTGTGTGTGTGTGTGTGTGTGTGTTTTGATTTTGTTTGGTTTTAATTGATTTTTTTTTTTTTGTAGGGGATAAGGGGACACTGCAGAGGTGAGGGGAGGATATGGAGGAACTGGGAGGTGAGTGGGATTGGGATGCATGATGTGAAATTCCCAAAGAATCAATAAAGAATTATGTTAAAAAAAAACAAAAAACAAACAAACAAAAAAACATGAACTGTTCCAGTAAAGGACCTGAGTTTAGTTGCCCAGATAGTTGACTCAGGACTGCTTGTAACTTCAGCTCTGGTTCCTAAGGGCAGGTGGTTTGAACGAGAATGTCCCTCATAGACTTACATACTTGCATGTTTGGTTCCCAGTTAGTAGAACTGTTTGGGAAGGATTAGGAGGTGTGACCTTGTGGGAGGAGCTGTATCACTGGGGGTGGGCTTTGAGGTTTCAGAAGCCCCTATCAGGCCCAGTCTCTCTCTCTGCCTGCAACTCAGCAATGCTCCAGCACCATGCTGGCCTACCCGCCATCATGTCCCTCACCACTGTGATCAGGGACTCTGAAGCTGTAAGCAAGCCAGTACAGCACTCTTCCATGGTCTGCACTAGTTCCTGCCTCCGGGTTTCTGCTCAGTGTGGGTTCCTGCCTTGGCTCCCCTCAATGCACATATTACTTGGAATATGTAAGCCAAATAAACCCTTTTCTCTTTAGGTTGCTTTTGGTCACAGTGTTTTATCACAATAATAGTAACACTAATAAGACACACACATACACACACACACACACACACACACACACACACACAATTTTAAGGTTTATTTTTATTTATGGGTGTGTGTTCATGAGTTTGCATTTCTCATGCTTTTTCTTTTTCTTTTTTTTCTTCTCTCTGTCTGTTTGCTTTGTTTTATTCTGTCTTTGTTTTTATTGGCCTGTTTGTTTGCTAAAGAAATAGAGACAGAGGGTGCAGAGTTGAATAAATGGAGAGGTGAGGAGAATGGGGGAGGAGACGAGGTGGGGAAACTGATCAGAATATACTGTATAAATAAAAAGGGTGCTGGACGGCGGTGGCGCATGCCTTTAATCCCAGAACTTGAGAGGCAGAGCCAGGTGGATCTCTGTGAGTTCGAAGCCAGCCTGGTCTTAGAGAGTGAGATCCAGCACAGGCTCCAAAGCTATACAGAGAAATCCTGTCTTAAACAAACAAATAAACAAACAAAAAAACCCAAAACAAAAAGAAGAGAGGTGTGAGGGAGGAGAGGGAAAAGGAGAAAGAGAGGAGAGAGAGTGGATAATGAGGGGAGGACTGACTTATGTGTGAAACAAGTGTCTAGTCCTTTTATTCCGCTTTTTAAAAATACATAAACTTTCATTTAAAATTTTTATTCTTTGGGAATTTAATACATGCAGATCATGTATACAATCACATTCACTCCTCCTCCAACACCTTCTAGGTCCCTCCCCAGGCACCCCTTCACATTTCATGTCCTCTTTCTCTATAACTCACTGGCTCTAATTTGTTCTGCCCATATACATATGGGTGTGGGTGTGAGAGCCCACAGAGGTTTCCTGGTGAGATCTGAGCTTGCTTTACCCAGCAGGGCTGCATTAGAGGATGACTTGACCACATGCATCATTACCAGGTGTTTGGAATGGTCTGCACTTGGCTGTGCTGGGGGAGGTCTTCTCCTCCACTCCTTGGCATTCCTTTAAAAACTCTTTAGCAGAAACAGAAGGGGCTGGTGGATTTTGACCCAGGACCTCCTGAAGCTAGTCTGTGTTTCTATCTGTCTCTCTCTCTTCTCTATATCTCCATCTAAATATTTCTTGCTTCTCCCTGCTCAAGAGTACCCTGGGGGAAAAAGTGGGGCAGGTCCCCCCACATGTGGGGCCACCCACTGCAAAGTGGTCAACCTACCAAAGACCAAATTCCTAAAGAAAACTGACTTTTCCTGAGAAGCCATGGACTCTCAATATTTGTAAGTGGTTGGGAGCCAGGTGCCTCTTTGTATTTTGAATCATCTCTAGCCTCTATGTTCCAACCTGGGTTTGCAATCTCCCTGGACATCCTGTATCACAAATTACACCAGCTGAAGTCACACCCCTCAACTCTTTGCTCTAGTCCCCTCTCTTTTTTACACTGAGAATTATGCTTCTGTAAGACAAATATCAATCCCTGAGGATCTTATAAACACTGTTGCCAAATGGAGGTTATCAACCATTTGGGAGGGTCTTATGGCTGCAATTTTTTAATCTTTTCATAATCTTTTTATCCTAATATCAAGTTTTAAAAGATGATGCATGAAGCTGATTTTTCCCCTGAGGCCCTTCTTTGAGAATCTTTTGCTGTCGAGATAACCTAAGAATGAGTTAAGTTTTATTTATAGCCCAGCACATCCTGAAAGAAAAAATATCTCTCTTCTAGTTCATTTTGAATACCAAGTACGTCATTCTTCTGCATAGCTCAACCTCCCGTCTGTATCAGAGGCACCCAAGAGGAGCTGCTGACACTTCCGGCATTCAGGTTAGCAGATCCTCATGTGGATCAGGTACCAATTTTACAATCCACATGTTTAAAAACAATCTTGCCGACAGCTCTCTCTGTAGGTAAGTTATGTCCCACGTTCCCTCTCGGTGGCAATTTCTTTACTGACCTTCAAGCCTTTGCTAAACAGTTATTCATCCCTCAAACCGAGGCCACATGTTTCAGAATTTTGTTACGGCAGGACTAAGCTCCCTATTAATTTTGTTTTATCTATTGCCATTTTTTTTTTTTTAAATGAGGAGTTGGAGAGATGGCTCAGAGGTTAAAAGCACTGACTGTCCTTCCAGAGATCCTGAGCTCAATTCCCAACAAACACTTGGTGGCTCACAACCATTCATAATGAGATCTGGCACCCTCTTCTGGTGTGCAGGCATACATGAAGACAGAATATGCATACATAATAAATAAATAAATCTTTAAAAAAAATGAGTTTTGCTGTCTCTATCCCAACAACCTGATGACTCAACTTATCAACCTTATCATCTGCCTCACAAGTCTGTGGGGTGATGAAGTACATATACTTGGTTCATTCTTTAGAGGATCCCACATGCCAGCTAATTGCTGGGCCTGAAGAGTTCTCTGGAGACTCAACTGGCTGGAACATCCAAAATGGCCTCTAAAGTCACATGCCCTTAAAGCTCTTTCACATGGCATTCATCTCCAGGCAGCCTCCTATCTCCTGGGCTTTTGCATGTGGCTCCTCTGTTTTGTAGAGTAGTAATCTGGTCATTTTTCATGCTGGCTGGTTTGAAGCATTACAATGACTGACCTGCCAGGATATTTAGTCATTGACTGTCCATCATTCCTGGTGCATTCTACTGAGTAACATCAGCTTTAGAAGCCCCCAGATTCACCGCGGGGTCAACCCCAAAGAGGAGCCCAGGTGATGACATTCACTGGCTGCCATCCTTTCAGACTAGCAGAAATTGAAGAATTCCAGCTACTAATTTCAGCAAATGGAGCATACTTCATGGGACTGATAGATCGGAATATGTTTCCTGTTTCCTTTGAGCAGAAATGGATTCCACAAAGCTCACTGGCCAAATCTGAATCATGCAAACTCAAGGAACTTTACACTAAATCAGGCATATGACTTTGTCACTTAAGAATTAAACAGCAGCTCTTTTTTTTGTGTGTGGGGCCTCCTAGGCTGTCAGCTGTTAAGATGAAGCTGAGTATCTCCTTCCCAGTCGCTGGCTGTCAGAAACTCATTGGACGATGATCCCAAGTTTCATACTTCCTATGGGAAGCACATGGCCACAGAAGTGGCTGCTGATGTTCTGGGTGAAGAGCGGAAGGGTTATGTGGTCCGAATGAGTGGTGGGAATGACAAGCAAGGTTTTCCCATGAAGCATGGTGTCTTGACCTGGGACAGAGCACTCCTGATATTGAGTAAGGAGCCTTCTTGTTATAAGCCAACAAGTAGAGAGAGGAAGTGCAAGTCTGTTCATGGATGCACTATGGATGCCAGTCTGAGTGTTCTTGACTGGTTTTTATATAAATAAATAAATAAATAAATAAATAATTGGAGAGAAGAAGTTTTCTGGACTGGGGCCTAAAAGAGCTGAAAGCTTTTTAATCTCTCTAAAGGAGACGATGTCCACTGACAGGTTGTCAGAAAGTCCTTAAACAAAGAAGGTAAGATGCCCAGGACCAAAGCCCCCAAGATTCAGCATCTTGTTTCTCCATGTGTTCTGCAACACAAACGCCAGTGTACTGCTCTGAAGAAACAACATCCTAAGAAAAACAAAGAGGGGGCTGCAGAATGTGCTAAACTTTCGGCCAAGAGAATAAAAGAAGCCAACGAAAAATGCCAGGAACAGATTGTCAAGAGACACAGGCTGTCCTCTCTCCAAGAGTTTCTATTTCTAAGTCTGAATCTAGTCAAAAATAATTCTTTAAGAGTAACAAATAATCAGACCTTGAATCTAAAAAAAAAAAGGAAACAACACAATATTATTGTTGAAAACTTGACTTGTATCTTGAGGCTTACGCCATGAGAGGGAGCCCATGCCCTACATTGCATGGAGAGCCAGCAACCTTGATAGCCCAGAGACCTAGGGTAGAACCAAACATGATGGTCAAAAAGGAAGGAAGGAAGGAAGGAAGGAAGGAAGGAAGGAAGGAAGGAAGGAAGGAAGGAAGGGAAGAGAGGAAGGAAAGGAAAGGAAAGGAAAGGAAGGAAGGAAGGAAGGAAGGAAGGAAAGAAAGAAAAAAGGAAGGAAAGATTCCTAATGATATTCTGCCATACTCATAGATCAATGTCTTGTCCAGGCTCCATCAGAGAGGCTTCCTCTGGCAGCAGATGGGAGTGGATGCAGAGACCCACAGTCAGACATTATGCAGAGAGAGACTATAAATTGGAGGTCTCCATCAAGTCCCGCCCTGCCCCCAGAGAAACCCGCAGAAGATGGGGAGGAAAGAAAGATTGTAGGAGTCAGAGGGGCTGAAGGACACCAGGAGAACACAACCCACTGAATCAGCTAAGCAGGGCACACATGGGCTCCCAGACTGAAGGGGGAAGCCTGGGGCCTGCACGGATCTGCCCAGGTCCTCTGTGTGTATGTTAAGTCTGTTAGTTTGGTGTTTTTGTGGGATGCCTAACTGTGGGAGCCAGTGCGTCTCTGACTCTTTTGCCTGTTCTTGGGACTCTTTTCCTCCTATTGGGTTGCCCTGTCCACCTCGATATGAGGGCTTTTACCTTGTGTTACTGTATCTTGTTTTGTCATGTTTGGTTGTCTTTTCTTGGAGGTCTACTCTTTTCTGAAGGGAAACCAGCAGGGAGTGAATCTGGGGGAGAGGGAGGTGGTGATGGTGGGGTGGGGTGGAGGGGGAGCTGGGAGAAGTGGAGAGAGAGGCAACTGTGGTCAGGATGTATTGTATGAGAGAAGAATCTATTTTCAATAAAAAAATTTAGCCTTGTTAACGAAGAAAGTTTACCTTTCTAAAATATAAATACAATATTTTATAAACCTACTGTACATATAATTTTTTAAGTCCAAAAATAATCAATAAAGCTTGGTTTGTTTATTTATTTATTTATTTATTTATTTATTTATTTATTTATTTATTTATTTATTGGTTTTTCGAGACAGGGTTTCTCTGTGTTGCTTTGCGCCTTTCCTGGGACTCACTTGGTAGTCCAGGCTGGCCTCGAACTCACAGAGATCCGCCTGACTCTGCCTCCCGAGTGCTGGGATTAAAGGCATGCGCCACCACCGCCCGGCTGGTTTATTTATTTTTTTCCTCAAAGTATTTCATGTTTTTTTTTTTTCAAACTTGAATTTATTTGAGAATGGAAAAGTGTGAAGAATAGCAATGTAAACAAAAATAACCGATACTTCTCATTTTCTGTATGATAGACTCCTTTTGATCACAGGGAATGAGCTATGATTATGTTAAGACATAACAGGATGGTCACTCCTAAAGGAAGGCATGATGGCTCAGTGGGTAAAGGCACTTGCCACTGATCCTGAGGATGTGAGTTTGATTCCCAGGAGCCACGTGGTGGAAAGAGAGAACTGACTCCTGTGAGTGGTCCTCTGACCTCCATACTCATGTAATAACATGTAAATAAATGTAATAAAAATAGTTTTTTAAAAGAAAAGTAGATTCTATTTGATTGGCTTTACCACTCGGCTGAAAGGGGTTTTGGATTTCCCTGGACACTGAGGTTTTTATCAGTGAGAGTCCCCAGATATAAGGAAGATGCTATTCTGTCACTGTCTTTAAAGGCAAAGCAGACAACATGGCAAAGGACTGAGTGTTAAGATGTTACCTGTGGCCCTGATTGACAACCAGCAACCCATTGTAAACCTTGGGTTTTTTAAATTAATTAATCTTTTGAAGCAAGGTCTCATGAAACCCTGTCTGGCCTTGAAATCATTATGTAGTCAAGGATGACCTTGAACTTCTGACTGTCTGGCCTCTACCTCCCATTTGTTGAGATGACAGCATGCCCTGTTTATGGGGTGCTGGGGAGCACACACTGAAGACCTCAGCCTTACAACTAAAAGGAACTGATGTCTGACACAAGCTGCATGAGTTGGGAGAGCACAGTGGGCTTCAGGTGACCAGGCAGCCAGACGATGTCTAGATTCCAGCCTTGTGAAAACCTGAGCAGAGAGCTCAGTTGTACATCAGCTGTGGGCGCATGCAGAAGGCTGGTCCAACGAGCCTGGATATTAAAATCAGAGGATGCTGAAATCATGTATGTATAACAGGATGATATCACGTATGTATAACACGTATGTATAACAGGATGTATAACATATTATTTATGTATAACAGAATGATATCAGCCCTTCACCTATGTACTTTAAGTTAGCTCCAGGTTGCTTATAATTCCTAACATAAAATAAATGTCACATAAATGTCTGTCATGATGTATTATTTATAGAATAATGATAACGAAAATCTCTACATGTTTAAAACATTCACATTAAAAATTTTTTTCTTCCTTTGATCTGGGGTGGGTTGATTCCATTAATCCAGATACCCAGATAGGAAGGGTCATCTGTGCTGTGTTTGAACATTTGACCTACAGAATGTCAATAAGTTTTCTGTGTTTGTTTCTCAGAAATAGGAAATGAATCTAATAATTGTTTTTATGCAACTAATCATATTTGAAACCAAAGTGATTTTTAAGAACATGAATTTTTCAAAGATGATATGAGGAATAATATTGCCTATTATTTGCTGCATATGTCTGTGACTAAGGTTTTGGCTTCGAAAGTCCCCAAGAAACTGCCCAAGCATTGTTTTCAAAAAACCAAACTGTACCCAGCTTTATTAAAAATACTTTTCATAAACAATCATAGCATTTTGGGCAGGATACTGGCAGAAAATTGTTAACAGCACACAAAAACTTTCAAACTCTCTTCTTTTTCAATTGTTTTAAAATTGTATTTACTTATTTTATATGTGTGGGCATTAAGTTAAGGAATGCTGGCTAGGAACAAGCCAAGCTAAGGCCAGGCATTTATAAGTAATAAAAAGATTCTATCCAGGAAAGGCGCAAAGCTACACAGAGAAACCCTGTCTCGAAAAACCAAAAAAAAAAAAAAAAAAAAAAAAAAAAAGATTCTGTGTGTTTTATTTGGGAGCTGGGTGGCTGATCCCCCAAAAGAGCAAAGAGTAAAGAGTTAAAACAACCAACAACAGGTTGGTCCGGGGGTCATTCTTGATTTTCCTTCTTCCCATTGTTCTCCAAGAAGCTTTTTTTGTGATAATGGGAATTTAATTCACTTGGCAGAAAGCACAGTAAAATCGGTAATAATATAGCAGAACATTACACAGGAAACAAACGCCAAATATTGACACACGTAGTTCAGAGCATGAAATACCCGACTGGTTAAAATCATAGGTGCGGTGAGTAAAATCGATTTGAATAAAGTAGCCAATATTAAAACGACTTCATTACTTTAAATTAAAAAAAACCAGAGATTAGTAAGCCGTATAATCTATATCATTATACCACAATTTGCAGATTTTCAAAATGTGAAGAATTGAACCACTTTGGGAAAAATTTTGTCCTGTTGGTGGTAGAGACGATAGCACTGCTTAGATCATCTGAGAAGGTTCCAGTTTTGTTGATTCAGGACTCACAAGACTCAATAATAAGTAATCTTCGTGCTTACGGCTTCCTACTCCAGTGGACACCAAGGAAAAAGTGTGCTCTGGTAGGCTACAGATAAGCCATAAGGGCTGAGGCTTCCTCGTATGAGGAGACCGTGAGATGTGCATTCTGTAGTACAGTGAGCTGCAGGAACACATGCAGAGTGTTTACACCCAGAAAAAAACCCGCTCAAGTGTCAGGATCAGTGGCTTTAGTGGGGCTTTGACCATGAAGACATACTCTGCTACCCAACCAGTCATGGTAACTGAAACTCATAACTGGACCATGAAAACACATTCACACTACTAAACTTGATATTCTTGCATTGCAAGGCAGCCTGAGAGCCTGGCATGGTGTGCTCCACGGCTCGAGGTAAAAACAGCAAAATCACCCATCCCTAACGGAAAGAGCACGCTGGAGTCATATTCTGGGAACTGACCAAGGGTGAGTTTCAGTTCCAGAGGCAGGCAAAGAGTAAGCAACCAGATCGATGTTAATAATTCAATTATATGTATGCACGCTGTATGCATTAATTATAGAAGGCAGACTTAATACATTTAACCTATAGAATCTAATGAAGGTCTATGATATATGTGTGACAATACCAGAAATATGAATGAACTTCATTAGAAATCTTTTGGGGTTTTGTTTTGTTTCTTACCACTGTGGCAAAAATACATGCTCATTTTCCTGTCAAATATTATCAACACGACAGACAAGAGATAACCAAGTAGCTGCGCCAAGTTTTCTGTGCCACCATGGGACAGAAATGTCAAGGAATTCCTAAGAAATTGACATTGGATGGGCATACATTGACAAAATGCAAACCAAAATATACATGGATAAGAGAGACAGAATAAGCAGAGAAGGGTGTGCCTTTCTTGACAGTGTCTGGTGGCTCCCATCTCTACAGCCTCCGAGGGAGCTTCAGGTGCAGCCGCAAGCTGGTAAAGGATCCTGATCAGATGGGTGATTTTCCTGATCCACTCTCTGTTGACTCTAAGACACTGAACTTGCACAGTGTGGCCAGGCCATATCCAAATGTACCAGGCTCTGCAGACTCCCCATGGAGACCTTGCCTTGGAGGAGGTAGGAATGGGGGATGGATTGGGGGGGGAAGGCTGGAGGGGGGACAGGGGAATCTGTGGTTGGTATGTAAAATGAATAGAAAATCTCTTAATAAAAAATTATTTAAAAAAACAAAACAAAACAAAGATAGAACTCTCAACCACAGCTTGAAGCAACATGTCCGGGAGGGCCCTGCTTCTCTCTGGTCTACATCAACTCCCCAAGTCACCAGCATCTGGCCAGGGCATACTGAAAACCTTTCTTCATTTCTGATACAAAGCTTCCAAGATGCACGTGTTGGTGGAAGATTCTTTAGCTACAGCATGATCTGAATAGAGAGACCTTTTGCGTTCCACACAATCGGGGAGTGTGTGTGTGTGTGTGTGTGTGTGTACAGGATGAGATCAGAGGTCAACCTTGAGTGTCAATCTTTCCGTAGGACCTGTCTAGTCTCTCACTAGGACCTGGGGTTCATTGTTAAGGTTTGACTGACTGGCCAGGGAATCCCAGTGATCTGTCTTGCTCCGTCTCCTCAGTGCCGGGAGTACAAGTGTACCCCACCACATGGCAGCTCACATGGGGGCTGGGCATCAAACTCAGGTCCCCATTTTACTGGCTGAGCCATCTTCCAAGCCTCTGGTTGGTCTGTCTTGACTTTCATAACCCAAAACAGAAGCTTCAAGACAGGAATGTGGATCTGATTGATCTTCCATGTGGAGGTCTAGAGATGTGTAGAAAGGTGCACAGGTGACATCTAACACAACCAAAGGCCCAGTGGGAACAGAAATAAGCATGCCTCTCCTGAGAATGGAGTGTAGAAATCGTCCACTTCCAGGGTTTGCTTGTCAACTGTGAGGGCTGCTCACAGCCTGCTTCCTACTCATGAAGGCGTCAAAAGGATGAGTCTGGCTGTCTGCCCACCTGATGATCATTCACTTACATAGCCTGGAGTTCCCTGAGTTACAGCTTACCTTTAAATACTTGAGCTTGAACAGTGTAATACACATATAACATTCGGACCCTGGGACCAGCCATTAAAATCTGCAGTATTAAGGGAGGATACCACTCCAGTTGTTGTTAGTATGTTAAACACTCTAGCCAGGAAGCCTCGCTTCAGACATGATGGCTACATCTTCAGTAATCTCCATATATGGTGTAAAGATTGTTCCTTGATGGAGAAGCTCTTATAATGAATGGTTTTTATTTTTATTATTTTGTGTATGTATTTTGCCTTTATGCATGTGTGTGCCTGGTGCTCTTGAATGTCCCGATGCCTGGAGAGATCAGAAGAGGATATTGGATCCCCTGAAGCTGGAGCTATGGACAGTTGTAAGTCACCATGTAGGTGGTGACAACTGAAACCAGGTCCTCTGTAAGAATAGCCATCACACACACACACACACACAGAGAGAGAGAGAGAGAGAGAGAGAGAGAGAGAGAGAGAGAGAGAGAGAGAGAGAGAGATTATTTTAATCCTTAAAATGAATCACATTCATATTATGTGATTTGCTTAGGAACACTGTGCAGAAACATTTGTTCTTATGTGACCCAGGAGATAGGAGTCCACTGAGCATAGCTAATCACATTTTTAAAAGTGACTGAGCATGGTGGCACATGCCTTTAACCCCAGCACTGGAAGGCAGAGGCAGGTGGATCTCTGTGAGTTCGAGGCCAGCCTGGTCTACAAAGTGAGTTCCAGGAGAGCCAGGGCTGTTACACAGAGAAACCCTGTCTCAAAAAGCCAAACACACACACACACACACACACACACACACACACACACACACACACACACCAAAAAAAAAAAAAAAAACCCAGAAACTTCTTGCTCTAGGTCTCCACATGAGACCATGCTACTTTAAGAGATCACCTATTCTTACTAGAGTAGCTAAATCCTGCGCCTAGAATAGTATATACCTAGTGAACTTCTCATGCAAGGTCACTGAGCTTATAAAAACAGATCATCTAGCATGGCTGTGACAGCCCACTGAAAGCCTTTTGTGTGGCATCAGTGAACCCAAGACTTCTTCCATATTCGACTGATAGTAAGGATGGGTGGGGACATCTTTAACATTTTCTGCCTTTAGACACTGGGGGAATTTTTTTCCCCCTCACAATGATCTATCTTAAATGGCAGACTGGCTAAAGCCAGTTTAAGTCAAGAGAAAAAGCTTGTTTGGGAAATGCAACACTATAATGTCTGATTAACCTAGGCCATTTACACACATGGATCAGCAATTTTTTTAAATTCTGAAAATTAATGGATAACCAGCGTCTCCAGGCAGTTGAAAAATACCCATAGAGTTCCTTCAGAGCTACCATGAGAATCGAATTGGACAATGTGCATTAAGCATGCTGTGGTTTGGATTTTTAATTCCCCTCAGTACCTTGTAGTAAAGGCCCAGCCCTCGAGTTGGAGCACTGTTTGGAGATGGTGGAAGCTTTGGGAGTTGGGGCCCAGTGGGGATAAGTCTGCTCACTAGGGACATACCTTGAAGAGACTGCTCAGACCTGGACCCTTCCTATAGCTGCCATGAAATGAAGAGAGCTATCTTACTGTGGCATCCTGTGCAGCCCAAAGCAGTGAGAGCCAAGTGATCACAGACCAAAACTTCTGACATGTGAGGTGGGTTATTGCAAGCATTTCGTCACAGTCATGGGAAGCGGAATTGCACAAGGTACTCTATGCAATATTCATCACCTGGGAAGTACTCAAAATCAGCTGTTACTTTTAGTGTAAAGTCTAGGAAAAAAAGTCAATGAGGACCTTAATGTTTGATTTCTTCAGTAATCCTTGCACAGCACAAAGTCAGTGAGGTTTTGTTGCTGTTGTTTTTAAATTTCTCTTGTACGATGGTCGCTGTTTTGGGGTGCTGAGAATGTAGAGGTGAAGTAACAGAGATGACCTTGACTTGATGAAGTGTACAGGTTGGAGTGAAGTTTCAAAGGAGGTGGCGGGGGGTGGGAGTACAGGGGACGGAGCACAGTAGACAAAACATTGGTTCAGGGAAAAGGACTGGGTCAGACGAGGAAGGGACCAAGGTACTTGAGTTGGCTTATTGCCGGTGAGGGACTTCCGGGTGGGAATCACATTTGAGTGGGGGTTGGAAGGACACGAGATGCAAGTCCGCCTCACCCGAGGGGAGAGACTACCAAGTGGGTACAACAGCGAGGGGGGAAATCTGGAGGGTTTGGCAAAGTTCAGGAAGGCAGAAGGCTAAGGACATGAAGCATGGATGGGAGAAAGAGTTGATGGCCAGCCCCGGGACAGCCTGGGAGCCTTGCTAAGGGCTGATGACAGAAGGGTCATGATCCGGCTTACATTTTTTTAAGGGATCAATCAGATGTCATCTCCATAGTTCCTGAAGAGAGGATGGCCGGAAGGAAGGGGAGGGGGTGTTAAAAGGTCCCATGAGAGTGAGCCGGAAGGAAGGCTGAAAGGTCCCTTTAAAGGAGAGCTGATTAGTTGTCTGTGGGCTGAATTTGAGATGTGAGACGAAAACAAATATGAAGCTTGTCTCCTAGTTTTGACCCCGGTCAGTGAGATGAAAGGCGACATCATCTATTAAGGACCATGGCGATGAGATGGGAAATCTGCGGATCCCTGACTGGAAGAGGACAAGGGCGGCAGGCTGGGGGAGGGAGGGGCTGTCCGGGGATACAGGTGCTGCCGGGGGGAGCCTTCTGCAATTATCGTAAAAGAAGATGCTCACAAGAAAAGGGACCGCAGCGGTCCAACAAGAGGAGGATTCGGACAAGCAAACGATGCAGAAATAGAATGGCCAGAGAACTGGATCTGGGTGGGGTTAAGGCAGAAACATCTGGTGATCGTGTTTGTCAAGTCTCTAAGGGGAGGAATATGGTCATTATTGGAAGTGCACCATGTGTTGTGATTTCAAACATTTTGGAGATGCAGTAGCCTCCACCTCCAGAACTTCCTGAGACTTGGAGCGACCTTCCTTTGCTCTTGGACCTTTTGATTTGTGTTTGGTTTTGGTCTGTTGGTGTTTTCAGGCAGGGTCTTGCTCTGTAGCACAGGCTAGGCTCCAATTTGCTTAGCTCCTTCTGCCTCAGAATCCGGAATGCTGAGATTCCGAATGAGCGTCACCATGTCCTGCTAGTCTTTGGGGCCTTTTGATACCTTTGGGGTAATCACTGAAGAACTCTGTCAGAAGCTGAGAAAAGACAGAAGTTTATATGGCATTGAGCATGAGTTTTCAGAATAGGCTGTGGAGTACAGAGAGGGGGTAAGATGGAGGCTGGGAAAGAAGTACAGGGCTATCAGAGCGAATATCAGACCCAAGACCACACAGGCACTCAGCTCTCCTCATCCATGTTTCAGGAACTTTTCTTAAGAAGATCTACGCTGCACTTCCAGAGCATATTTATTTTTATTTCATTACAATGATGCTTTTCAAATTCTATTACCTTAATAAATCCGGTGTATTGAAAACTGTGAAAATTCAAAATAAATATGCCCTTCAAAAAATAAGTTGTAACGTGAAATGACACTCAATTTCATCTATGCTAAGGTCTTGGAATAATTCCAATAGGTGGAACAATTTCAAAACCTTTGTAAAAATTTAGACTTTTCATTTGTGTTCTGTTGTGAAGTTATTAAATGAAAACAGTGAATGTCTTAGATTAGCAGCAGTCCGTCTAGACAATAATCAAGACACTTCCGGGGTTTCCTTAAGAAGGAGATAATAATAGCGGTAACGATAATAATGACTCTGACCAGTATTTGCTAAGAGCATTTAAGATTGCTCATCTATGTGTGAGGAAACACAGGCACAAATAGCTTAAGTGACTCCCCAAGGTCACACAGTTGAGAACAGCGTGTGGGAGAGCATCCGTGGTTTAAGTCACTACAGCGCATTGTAAAATCTTTCAGGAAGCAGAAAAAAAAAATCCTCTTTCTACATAAACTTAAAAAACAAAAAGAAAGCCGGGCGGTGGTGGCGCATGCCTTTAATCCCAGCACTGAGGAGGCAGAGCCAGGCGGATCTCTGTGAGTTCGAGGCCAGCTTGGGCTACAGAGCGAGTTCCAGGACAGGCTCCAAAGCTACACAGAGAAACCCTGTCTTGAAAAACCAAACCAAAACAAACAACAACAACAAAAAACCAAAAAGAAACATAGAACTAGAGTAATGACTTATCGGCTAAGAGCACTTGGAGGTCTTGTGGACAATCCAGGTTCTGTACCCAGCTCCAACATGGTGACTCACAACTCCAGGTCCGAGGAACCCTTCCCTTACTTCTGATCTCTTCAGGAACCAGGCACACACGTGGAACACATACATGCATGCAGGCAAAACACTCGTAGATATAAATATTCAAATAGATCTAAAAATGTAAAAAGAAGTCGTAGACCAAACCAAAGCAGAGCTGAAAGAAAGGTTTCCAAGTTCACGTTCCCCTCCCAAACTTTATTTTCCAGAGCATTGTGCTGATGTCACCAACAGAGGGCAATGTTGGCTTAGAAAATCAGACCACACCTGTACAAGATCCTCAGAACATTCTAGTACTGCAGCAATAAGGACTCTATACTACTCTCTGAAAGAGATATTTTGCTTTTAATTACATTGTTGCTTTATTAATTTGTGATTTTTCTCTGATATTAAAACATTAAAGTTAAAAATGAAAAGAAAGTTCCAGAAACCTTAAGTTCAGCATTTTGAAAGTCACTCAAACTCCTTGTTAGAGACAATGTGCCAAGGCGTTCAGCAATTAGGACAACCACACAAGATGGTTTCGCTTATGTTCCTAACAGCATGAGAACAGAAATCATTTATATGTCACTTCCAAAACAAAATAACATCCACTTTTCATCTGATACACTTGAAAAGTGATTCGGAACACACTTTCCCCCAAACTAAAGAACCATAAAATAAGACATAAGAGCTGAAAGTAATTTAAATTTTTTTAAAAAGTATATATTAATTGTATTAATGCCTAGTAATGGGTTCCATGATGACACTGTCATGAATGTATACAATGTATTTTGATTGTCTTCATCCCTCATCACCCCCCTCCCACTTTCTCTTCACAGCTAGTCGACCCCTCTACCTGTTAAACTGTTTTGTAATCCAGTGTGTCTAATTAGGGCTGTTCGGAGGATCAGGGGTATGAGGTTATTTACCGGAGCATGGACTACGTTCACATTGCCTACACCGCTGAAGAAAATTCTCTCTTTGCATCATCAACCATGAACCGCCTGTAGAGCCTCGGGCAGGGGCGGGGCTTCACGAACCCCTCCCTCCTCCCCGGGCAGGATGTTGTCCTGGCCAGTATCCTACAGATCTTGTTCAGGTACTCTCCACTGCTCCGTGTATTGCAGATTGACTGAACTTACGGAGGCACAATGAAATCAAATGAGGGAATATAATAGAAGCACTCTCAAGTCCTTTAAGTAACTATTGTTTACAGGCATTTTTTTAAACCTCATTTTCCTGAGGTGTTCAATTTTATTCTTCAACCTATATCTTTCACTAAAAGTAGCTAAAAGCCCTTTGTAATAAACAGTTGTCGATATATGCCATAAATAGTGGATGTTTCAAGAGCCATTGCACCAAAATCCGAGGACATTATCCCAGGCAACTTTATTTGGGGGCTTGAATAGCGGCAGTCTGTGTGAGATCACTGGCTAGCTGCCAATGCCTGCAAGCTCAGACAGGGGAAAAAAAAAAAACTCCTTTGCCTCGATGACACTGTTTATCGATTGTACCTACTTTTAGATTGAATCATTCTGGGATCTTTCATGGCCTATGCTGATGCCACCAAATCACAAACTTGTCTGTGACTTATTAACTTCTAATATAGATGGAAAGAATCCATTAGTAGCTTTAAGGCATGGCTAAATTTATTTAATTCCTTGCTTCATGTGTTCATTTAATAATTGTTTGTTAAGCCCCTGGATACTAACAAGATAGGATTAAAGAAAAACATTAAAACTCTACTGAAAAAAAAAACCAACCTTCATTCTACGTGGCTTGCAATTCAAGCTCAAATTTGAATGAGCCTCGGGACGCAGCGCTGTCGCCCAGGCTCTGTGCTGATGGCTGTGAGCGACACTTATTTCATCTTCCCGATGAGTTCATGACGCTGGTGTTAATTTAATCAAGTGAGTAGTGACTTGGCTTAGTTTCTTAGCCTTGGGGTGTTTGACCTTGGGAATGATGGGAAAAGTCTTTTTTGGTTGCCAAGAAATACCGTTTAGATCATTGGGGTTGGCTACAGCTGAGACCAAGATGATTCATCCAGCAGAGAAAATTCACTGTGATAATAGAAAACAACGGCTATGAATGTGTCCAGTGCTTTGTGCTCAGTACTTTGTCCAGTGCTGTGTACCAAGTGCTATGTTCCTAGTACTATGTCCAGTGCTCTGTGTCCAGTGCTAAGTGCCCAGTGCTCTGTCCCCAGTGCTATGTATGTCCCCAGTGCTATGTCCCCAGTGCTCTGTCCCCAGTGCTCTGTATCTAGTGCTCTGTGCCCAGTGCTCTGTCCCCAGTACTCTGTATCTAGTGCTCTGTGCCCAGTGCTCTGTCCCCAGTGCTCTGTATCTAGTGCTCTGTGCCCAGTGCTCTGTGTCCAGTGCTCTGTGCCCAGTGCTCTGTGTCCAGTGCTCTGTGCCCAGTGCTCTGTGTCCAGTGCTCTGTGCCCAGTGCTCTGTCCCCAGTGCTCTGTGTCCAGTGCTATTCTATAACACACTATACTGTAGACTAAGATCTGTAGGACAAATTCCTTCCCCTAAGAGGCAGGCACTCAAGTGTTAACAGTGTATTCATTTTTCTCCTTTGAAATCACATTTAGTATAGAATCTTGATACAATTTTCCCTTTCACTAGAATTTTTCAAAAAAACAGAAATGGTTGAATGCTTCCAGTGATTTAAAAAAAAAAAAAAGACAGCGAATATTCCAGAAGCAAAGAGAAAATTCCCTTAACCGCAAGGGTAATCCTAATCCGGTGACCAGTCCAGCCCATGAGACACTGAATGGCCCTAATGCCTCCCAACCCCCTGTTCCTAGTCCAGAAACACGAGACCTGGCTTAGAAACAAGGCAAAACAAAAAATAAAAAATCCCAAGCTTCTCTCTCTGCTGTTGCTGCTGCTGAAAATGTGTGGTGACCACCAGAATTTAGAGTGGAGATGAACAGACCAACCCACTAAACAGTAACATCTCTAAAGTGAGTGTTTAACCAGTACCCAATTGTGACCCAGGGGATTCAAAGTCATCTACTGATTCTTTGGGGGCAAATTTGGGGTTCAGATTGTTACTTTCATCAGACTGTGAATGAGCAATGAAATGAAAGCTCATTGTTTATCATTAGCAACTGACCCATAAAAAAACAGCTACAAAATCTTAGTGACGTACCACAAACAGCGTTTGTCTTCCAAGGTCAGCAAGGGACTTGGCTGACCCCGGCTGAACTCAATAAAGCGTGGTCCCCGGTGAGGCAATCCTTGTTAATATTAATATAGCCTACTGTATATGCCAGCAAAAATCATGTGGGCTAGAGCAAGGGACTCAGGATATTGAAAACCCAAGCAACCAAAAGAGAAAAATCCTAAAAACTACTTCTTAGCAAATTTGGAAGAATTGAGAAAACTCTTTAGAGGGAAAACACATTTATTTATTATTGTGAGGGACGCTTGTGCCAGAGCACATATATGGATGTCAGAGGACAATTTGGGGAAGTTGGTTCTTACCTTCTACATTTTTGAGGTAGATCTTCTCTCTGTTCTTTTCTGCTGCTAGGCTTCATCTTCCAGGACAGATGGGCCAGAGGTTCTGGGAGATTCTGTTGTCTCCAATTTCATGAGAGGAGAGCTGGGATTACAAATGTGTGGCATGCCCCCGGCTTTTTGTATGGGTTCCAGAGTTCACAGTGAATCAGTACGCTTGCATACCTAATATTTTCATATATGGAACCATCCTTCCAGCCCTCTCTGAAAATTTTAATAAGACTAGGATTACATTGGCTGTGCGAAGTAAGTAGAAAATTATGGGGGCGGGGGAGGCCAAAATTCACTGAGTAATTACAATAAACAATGAAAATGGGAAAATAAGTAAGTGTGAACGTAGTAAAGAATGAAAGAAGTAAGAAAGGAAGTTAAAAATCGAGATGAAGTCATGGAAGGTGGGCTTTCACATCTGTAGAAATCTAATCCGTGTGGCTTAGAAGCCATTTGATAAAGAAGTGACCATATAAAGGAATATACTTCCAAGATATGAGTTCTAGGATTCCCTAAGGAAAGCTTGGACAGTTTAAACAGCAATGACTCTACATGTTATTAGGGGGAAAAAAGTTGGAAGCTGTGGTCAGGATGTAAAATAAATGAAAAAAATTAATTAATAAAAAAGTTTGGCCGGGCGGTGGTGGCGCACGCCTTTAATCCCAGCACTCGGGAGGCAGAGCCAGGCGGATCTCTGTGAGTTCGAGGCCAGCCTGGGCTACGAAGTTAGTTCCAGGACAGGCGCAAAGCTACACAGAGAAACCCTGTCTCGAAAAACCAAAAAAAAAAAAAAAAAAAAGTTTGAATTATGTCAGTGCATTTTAACCAAAGGCTACCAGGGATGCATTTATCTATAAACAAAGGCTTTTTGTTTTTCACTGCTGCAACAAAGAAAAACCCGCACCTGTTAGAACTATGGGCGGGTCAGTGGGAGGCTGAGGAAGTATATTAGACAACGTGAGTTGGTATCAGGTGATATTACAGAGAGTGGAAGCAAGGTACCTTTTCTCTGGATTTGATGTAATCAGAACAACAGTCATTCCCTGCTTTTTAGATGGTTTAATAAATATCCAGCCCCCAGGGCTATTGGAACCAAGAGCTGCATGCTCCATGTCTTAAATAAAGGCTACTTATTGTCAGATAGTTCTAGAAGCCGGAAGTCCAGTTTCAGTTTGGGTGTCTGCTGGGATACTCGTTGTTATTTCTATGTTTGTTTTGTTTTTAATAGAAAGAATCTTGTATATTGCAAGTTGGCCTTTAACCTTTTGTATAGTCAGGGATGACCTTGAACCCCCGATCCTTTTGCCTTCTGCCCCCTATTACTAGAATTACTGGCATGTGCCACCGTGTCAGGTTATGCAATGCTGGGGCTGGAATCCAGGCTTTCCTGTACGCTAGTGAAACGCTCCACCAACCAAGCTACATCCTCGGCCCATGGCCAGGCTCCCTCTGAAAATGCTAGGGAAGAATCTATTCCAGCTCTCTTTTGTCTCCTGTGGAAGTTCCTAGCTTATAGCCACATAGCTCCCGTTTCACATGGATTTTGTCCTGAATTCTCTCCCCTGTAAAGACACTAGACACACTGCCCTTGGAGCTGATGCTACCACAGCATGACCCCATTTCAACTTTACTGTTTCTACTAGAATGACCCTTTAACAGAGTCACATTCTAAAGTCGGGAACTTCACCAGGGGAGCGAGGGGATGGAGATGGGACCACAACTCAGTCCACAGCAAGTGCTTTAGGTGGATTCTATCTAGGAGGAGAGAACAGAATAAAGTTAGGAGCTACAGTTTTTAATAGGGAGCTGTTTCTTTTACTGGTCACATTAGGAAGATGTGAGATCATTTTCCAGTGTGTGTGTGTGTGTGTGTGTGTGTGTGTGTGTGTGTGTGTGTGTATGCAAGTGTCAGACTCTGCAGCCCAGGATAGCCTAGAAGTCACTGCATAGCTCAGATTCAAATTCATTGTTGTCCTCTTGCCTCAGCTTCCAGCGCGAGGTTACAGGCATGAGCTACTGTTCCTAGCAAATTTCCGTTCTTTGGTAGATGTATTCAGCGTTTCCACAAAGTGCGTCAGTAGTGTGAGCTTGACTAAAGACAGAAATCAGCTCCAGGTGTCGTCACGGTTCTGCAGTCCCACTTTACAGCTGACTGAGAACCTGAGAGCTCATAAGCAAGATGTCAAATGACAGTGTGGTCCCGTACTGCGTCTCCCTCCCTCCCCTCCTCACTATGCCTCCAAGAAAGTTCTGGTAATTCTTCAGATACTCAGCCCCTCCTCTGTAAAATGGAAATACATTTCCCTTTTATTAATGGGATCAATTATTAATTAATTGTTAAATTAATTACACAATTAACCATTAATGTGAATTAATGCATGCCAGGCATGACACAACAGATTCCTTCTTTATTTTTCTTTGGTGACATGATGTGAAACACTTTTACTAGTCTTATGACAGAAAACACACATCTAGAAACTTATTGTTTTAGGTCCTAAGATCCGTATCTTATTCATTTAACTCCTCAAAGATCACATAAAGGTTGTAGGAAGGCTCTCAGTCCCCCAAACCCCCTAGATGAGGACTGAACCCAGGGCCTTATTCTTGATATGCAAGTGCTCTATCACTGAATTAATCTCCACTCCCACTTAAAAAAAAAGATTTTTACTTTTTAATTTTGTGTACTTCAGTGTTTTGCCTATATATCGGTATATGCACCATGTGTGTGCAGTGCCTGTGGAGGCCAGAAGAGGGCGTCATAACCACTAGAACTGGAATTACTGAGTCCTCTGCAAGAGCATCAGGCACTTCCAGTTCTTGCTCTTCTTTGACTTTCTGCCTTTCCCCCTTGGCCTCCCAGTCCTGTAGCCTTGGCTTTCCTTTGCTGTTGCCCCCTCAGGTCTGAGCCTCTCTACCCTCAGTCTCCCATGGGTTCTGTTTCTTGTGTGTTCAAGTCTGCACCTTAGCCTCTTGAATCTTTTCATCTTGTTGTTTGTCGAGATAGGGTTTCCTGTAGCCCAGGGCAGCCTGACTTCTCCTTTTCTGTGTAGTAAAGGATGACCTTGAACTTCCAATCCTGTTGCCTCCTCTTCCTGAGTTCTGGTATTAGAGGCTTGCACAACCGTGGTTTACGTGGTGTTAGACATTGAATCCAGGGCTTCTGAATGCTAGGCAAGTCCTCTACCAACTGAGCTACATGACCAACCCTTTGTTTTGTTCTTTGAGACAGGATCTCACGGAGCCCAGGGTGGCCTCAAACTCTCAATGTAGTTGAAAATGACTTTACTCTGTCTTCATCTCCCAAGTATAGGATTACAGGAATGAGCCATCACACCCAGCAAATAGAACTTCTGTCTTTTGTTTTCTAAGACAGCGTCTCACTACATGGCCCAGACTAGTGATCCTCCTGCCTCAGCTTCCAGAAAGCTTCGATGACAGGTGTGGACCACCAAGCCTGGCTCTGGAATCTTATCGACTCTTGTACTTCATGAATTAGGACACTTGAAAAAAGAAAAATACACTGAACCATAACAAAGTTTCCCAATCTTTGTTTCAATGGGGGAATTAAAGGGGAGTCCCATGAGTGATTGGTTTCTATTGTTATCACTGTTTTTATAATAATTCATTGTTTCCCTTGTTAAAATAGCATTTGTCATGTAAAAAAAAATCGGCATTTCAGTTGTGTTACTTTGAAATGTTGATTTAATACCAACCTCAATCTAGACCTATGCGGAAGAGAAAAATTATGCAGTATTTGTCTTCCTGAGCTTGGTTCATTTTACTTAACATAGTGATCCCCACTTCCATCCATCTCCCTGCATACATCATGATCACGTTCTTTCTTATGGCTTAGTAAAACCCCACTGTGTAGATATACTTCTCCTTTGTCTCATCTGCTGAGGAACATGCGGACTGGTACTGTTTCTTTCATAAAAAGAGCAGCAATAAATGTGGGATGTGTAGATATCTCTGTGGTAAAACTCCAAAGGCCAGACGAAATTGACTTGGCTTGCAACTTCAAAGATGCCCTTAAAGACCCATCACTTCATTTGTTGTTCTAATGGCATAAATCTTCTCTCCGCCTTGAAGTAAAGAGATTACGATGAACAATATCCGTGCAACCCGTTTCCTTATTGAGGGAATGAGTTTCGCTTGTCCATCTGTCCACAGTCACATTTGGAGCTCTATTTTGATGATGCAGGCTTTTCTGGTTAAAAGGTTTTGTTTTGTTTTGTTTTGTTTTCCCAGTACTAAAACTAAACCCAGGGCCCAGAGCACAATAGAAAGATGTTTTGCCCCTTAACAGCGCCGCCAGCCCATCCTTTTTGTTGTTGTTGTTGTTGTTGTTTTGAAACAAGGTTTTACCTCGTAGCCCAGGCTGGCCTTGAACTTGCTTTCCTCCTGCCTCCTCCTCCTCAGAGCTAGGATGACAGGTATTCACCATCATAGCTGGGTGGAAGACTTGTTTTAAAGTCACGGTGAGCCATGGATCTTTCAGAAGGCACTTGCTTATGCCAGCAGACGATTTCCATTCACAAGGAATATTAGGGATTGACTATTTTAAACATTTATTTTAATATTTCTTATTTACGTGTATATGAGTGTGTGTGTGTGGGGGGGGGGGGGTGAGGTATGTGCACCTGAGTGCAGGTGCTTGCTGAGGCCCAGAGCATCAGACTCCTCTGTAGCTGGAGTTCCAGGGCTGCTGTGAGCCATCTGATTTGGCGCTGAGAATCAATTCAGGACCTCTGGGAAACCAGTAGATCCTCTTAGCCGAAGGTCTCCTGTTCAGACCAACTATTGCAAGCTGGCTGGAATAGCACCTTTCCAAGACCCTGTCAGTATGCAGATATCCTGTTTCTAAAGGTTCTTAATGAAGCATGGAAAGAAGGGATAAACTCTCTGATGTCTTTCCTCCCCCTTATCAGAGATGAATTGCAAAGCAATCCACTACAACCCCTATCATTTAAATTGCAAATGCTATTTTAACAAGAGAAGCAGAATAAATTATTGGGATATTTGCATTTTATTCCTAATTCTGTAGGCAACGTGGAACAAATGGGAATTGTCCTTTCTCCGTTCATATCTAAGAAACCAAATTCAGACTCCGTGTGCCTAGGCTTCAGGATATTTTTATTACAGAATTTAAAACAGGAGGAAGGCACTCAGAATAAGCCTTTCTTTGTGCCGCAGGCTCAGCTTTTGTGCTCGGAAAATAGCTCTACGGAGGAAAGCTGGCAGTATGAGAGAAGGAGCGGAAACTCAATAGACCGGATGCAGGAGCAGTGACTCACCACCTGAGGAGGTGATGGAGTTTGAGGCAGGGGGTTTAGCCTAAGAAGACACACACCTCTTTTGTGAGGTCGGACGATGACTGAGAGATGATACTGTCTCAAGGACTTCCCCTGTAGATGGATTCCATGTGCCTGCCTTCCCCTCACCCACCACTGACAGTCCTTCCGGGGGTGGGGCATTGTTTGCGGAAGTGGGGGAAGGAACCAGGTCTGATCATCCCATGTCTCATCCCTCATTCTGCTCTTGCAGATGCCTGGGGAGGATGAACCAGCCTAACACTGAGTTCTACTGTCACAAAGAAGCATAGCCTTCCTTACAGGATCAAAAGTCGTGCTCATTTTTTTTCTCACTGCTGTGTCAAAACACCCGACAAGAGCTGCTTAGAGAAGGAAGGCTCCGTTTTGACCCATGGTTTTGTGGGATCTAATCCACTGTGGCAGGAAAGGCGCGAGAATGAAAATGAGATATAACTGGTCACACTTTGTCCCCCCGTCAGGAAGCAGAGAGAGATGAATCTTAGTCTTTGTTTCCTCATTTTATCCTTGTTATTCAGTCTGGGATGCCAGCCCATGGGGGTGGGGGTGCTGCTGCCTGCAGTTAGAGCAGGTGGCTTCTCTTCAGTCAAACCTTGAGGCCTGGGCCCCACTCCACCCCTCTTCCATTATGATCTACCTGTCTCTCCCCTAGGAACCTCCAAACTAAGCATAGTCAATGCTCATTTTAATTTAAGGAAATGCACATAAGAAACACCAGCGAGCAAATGAGACGTGAGAATGGTTCAGTGTGATCTGTGTATACACCTCCCTTCTGCTGTCCTTGGGCTGTGAGGGATTTCTGTGTCTCACTCTCCACCAGACTAAGATCTGACAGCATGGGTTCTCTCCTGCACATTTGCATCCTTCATGTCCATCTCAGTAGTAAAGTAGCACACAGGAATAAAGAATGCAAAGATTTTTGTTGTTGTTGTTGTCCTCCTCCTCCTCCTCCTCCTCCTCCTCTTTCTCCTCCTCCTTCTTCTCTTTTAGACAGAGCTTCATGTAACCTAGGCTGACCTTGAACTTACTAAGTAGCTGAGGCTGATCTTGAACTTCTCTGATGTTGCTGCCTCTATCTCCCAGTGCCTTGATTACAGGGGAGCCCCATGTTCCTGGCTCCAAGCAATTTATTTGTGGTTCCTTAACACAGACTCAATACCTACTGTTAACAGATCGGCATTCTTACAGTCTAGATGTTGACTCGATTCATCTAAGTTGCTCCCTATGATTCTTACTTCATCTTTTCTCACTCAGGGTTGGATGTGGGTAAACAGAATGGAGCCCAGCATGGAAGCAATATTTCTACAGAATGCTGTGTCTGTGTCCTCCCTTTTCATTGCCCTTCCAACCTGCCTGTGAGTTCTTTCTCCTCTGTCAGTTGGGTAGACTCTAAGGCAAACCTCAAGAATCTTTTGTCTGGATGAAAAAAAAAAAAAAAAAGACCTCTTTCCATATGGGCAGAGTTATTTCTGGTCAGATTTATCTCAATCATTAAAATAGCTACTACTTCCATGGAAAGTAAAAATCTTCAAACTTGAAGACCTTTTCATCCAGCTAGGCCTTTTTTGGTCTAGAGACTAGCTATGGAAAAGGGAGGCTGCTGAGCCTCCTTGAATTTCTCCATAGCTTCCTGGGACTCTAACCAAAGATGGGCTCCAAGCTGACCTGTTTCTTTGATGTTCCCGAGGGTTCCCTAGGGACCTCTATGAAAGCCTTCCTTTGCCAGGTCCTCTCATGGGTAACATGCTTCTGTCTGAGCCATGAGATAACACCCACTTTCTGACCCAGATGTTCACTTATCCTGACGAAACCCCCTCATATGAATGTTCATGTGCGTAGGTAGGTTCCTTCTCAATGGAATAGTTACAATTTTCATTGCCCTCTTGGTTCAACATATGGTCAAGCATCCTGAAGTGTACTCCTGTCCCTACCACAGCCAAGGACAGGGCAGCAGATTTTCACTGACTTTTCAACTACAAAAAGAAGACTGAGTGGTAGTAAGTGAGGCGATCAACCTGCGTGGCCTGAGGGAAAGGAAGGGTGGGCTCTGTTCTTTGTAAGCATCACAGGACCAGGGGAAGCAAGCATTCACTAAAACATGTTTATATCAATCCACAAGGTTAGTGGTTCTCTTCTCATTCCCTAACCCTATACTTACCAGATGCCTAGTAGCGTGCTTAGCCCCAGAGAAGAGTTCCCATTGAGATTTGATTTCTATAGGAACCCAGTGACCTTCCTGTTGTATTTGGCTTATGCTGTGATAGTGGACACTGTCATATCAGAGTAAACCCCTAGACTTTTAATCAACAAAACTGGTCTCTGTGTTCCGTGCCCACATTCAATGTACTTCACTCCTGTGCACACCACACCCTCCTGACAGCAAGCCTGTCTCAGGAAAAGCTATGTTTGTGTCACACACCTCAAATTTGCTTTGGAGAACATGCCAGCCTCTTGCATGAGTTGATCTAGCCGTTCATGGAGAAAGAAGAAAGGACAATTAAAGATCACCAGACTATAGCCGAAGGGATCAGGCAAACACCAGAGCCCCCCCCCACCCCCCCCACACACACAGTGGAGGTGGCGATCAGAGGATGTTTGGGAGCCTGGTGGCTCACATCCTGTGGAAGATGTGTTTGATGTGGATGGAGCTGGACACAGTGGGGTGACCCTCAGCTCCTGTTGTTCACTGTTCATATACAGGAAGTATGACTATACTCTTGAATATGAGAATAGACATTAGACTTTGGCTACTAGGGCATCTGAGTTCAGGTGCCAGTTACCTCCTGAGAAATCCCACCTGTAATCATCTGGTTAATTCAAGGGGACCTGCCACCGTGAGAAGTCAAACTGGCATACAAGCTCAAGTAGAGCTCTTGATTCCATGGGAAAATTCAGACTCTCCTAGGATGCATGAGTCAACAAACTCAGCTAGCTGGTTGCCAGGTAACTGTGAATAGTCTTCCCAAATTAGAGAACAAATGAGAAGGACCAGGAGGGATGAACAGAATGGCTAATTCTGGAGAAATCACAATTTTCTCAAGGAACCAGAGATGATTAACCAAAAACAATGAGCCTGCGGAAGAAGCTGTACCCACTCCACTCCCCCAGTCACACCTGCCCACTCACCGGCCCCAGGAGGAGAAGGGCTGAATTGTCAGAGTAGACCCCACATGAATCATAGACGTGTCACTCAGACACAGCCATTGACAATCAACCGTCATAGACAACGGAGCGCAGAGGTGGGATTTCTTTCAGGAGGAGCACAAAGCTCCACTTTCAAAGCCTGTTTCCTGCTTCCTTGTCAGGAAGGAAGAATGCTCTTTGCAGAGTAACAATAATTTTCTGAAAAATGCTTTTTCGGTGTGGATGTGTGTGTGTATATATAGGTGCGCGTATGTGAAGGGCAGAGGACATCTTCCCCTGTTGGTCCCCGGGTGTCATCCATTTTGTTGTTACTTTTTATTTGCAATATGCTTAATTTATTTTGTGTATACATGTGACAGTACATGTGTGGAGTTTATAGAGGATGATTTGGGAGAACTAGTTCTCTTCCTATTACATCGTGGGTCCTGGGGATCGAACGCAGATCATCAGGTTTTTGCCTCAAAGCACCTTTATGCACTGAGCCATCAAAATGGCTTCCTCTTGTTTGTCGAGACAGGATTTCATTGGCCAGAAGCTCACTACATAGGCTAGGCTGGCTGACTAGCAACCCTAGGGACCTGACTTCCCTTCATTTGAATTATAAATACTTGCCACAATACTTGACTCTTTTTTTTCCCCCAATGTGGGTAACCAGGAGCAGCCTTCCTAAATCAGCATATTATAAATAGAACCATTTATTCATTTATTTATTTTCTTTTTTTTTTTTTACAAGAGAAAACGCTTGGTCACAAAGCATGCCATTCTCCAGCCCATCATAACTCCAAATTCCAGGAAAATTCATAAGAAGCAATCTTGACCTAATACATTCTTCCTTGTACTCATTTTTGGCTTTGTCAGGAATATAGCCCCAATATACCTTTCAAAGGGATGAAGGGTAAAAAACTTCTGAGATATTAGGACATTGTGATATGATTAAAAACAAAAACAAAAACAAAACAACAACAACAAAAAAACCATGTACTTTGATCTTTATCCCTGACTCTGGAGTGATAAGCAGTATCTTTGTTTACCCAGCTATGCTGGTTAATTTTTGTCAACCTGACAAAAGCTAGGGTCATCTGGGAAGAGGGAACCTCAACTGAGAAAATGCCTCCATTAGACTGTATGGAGGCAAGTTAGCAGAGCATTTTTCTTGGTTAATAACTGGTGTGTGGAAGGCCCAGCTCACTTTGAGGGGGTAGGTATCACCCCTGGTCAGATGGCCTTGGGTCATATAAAAATGCAACATGAGGGAGCCGTGGGGAGCAGGCCATGGTTCCTCCATGGTTTCTGTTTCAGTTCCTGCCTTCAGGTTCCTGCTTTGATTCCTGCCTTGGCTTTCCCTGATGATGAACTGTAACCTACAAGCCAAATGAAGAATTTCTTTCCTGAACTGCTTTTGGTCACGGTCTTTATCACAGCAATAAAAACCTAACTAAGACACCATCAGAAGCTCCTATCAACCACATCTGAGTTTAAGCTAGTGAAGTGAGTTTTGTAAAGCCCTACCTAATGGGGCACTTGTCAGGTAACCAAGCTACTACGGAGGATAACTTTGAGCTCCACTCTAAGAGGAGACGGGATAGGACCAGTGATTATTGACTTAATAACCTGGGCGGTGGTTTATTTGGTCATGCTATATCATGAAGCCTCTATAAAATTCCAAAGGAAAGGTTTTGCCAAACACATGTTGATGACAGAAGTGTGGGTCACTCCCCAAGGATGTGGAAGCACCTTCCTGTATACTGAGCCCTGCTCATTTTCTCCATCAGGCCATTTCCCAAATTGCATCCTTTTAAAACAGAACATGATTATCTACTAAGTAAATTGTTTCTCTGGGTTCTCTGAGCTGTTCTAGCAAAGCATTGAACCCCAGAGGGAGTCATGGGAACCAATTCACAGCAGATCAAGAGGTACAAGTCAGAACCTGGACTTGGAAATAGTGCCCTGAAGGGAAAGGGCAATATGGTGGGACTGAACTCTGCAGCTGTAGGAGCCACATCCAACCACAGGAAGATGCTGTCAGAGTGGAGTTGTCCCATAGAACATCTAGTTGGTTGTCTGGAGAGGACTGTTGTGGACAAAGCAAAAACAGACAAACAAAAAATGAATCTAGCCGGGCGGTGGTGGCACACGCCTTTAATCCCAGCACTCGGGAGGCAGAGCCAGGCGGATCTCTGTGAGTTCGAGGCCAGCCTGGGCTACCAAGTGAGTTCCAGGAGAGGCGAGGCGCAAAGCTACACAGAGAAACCCTGTCTCGAAAAACCAAAAAAAAAAAAAAAAAATGAATCTAGATTGTGAATTAGTTGAATAAAAACAATATCTGTCCATTCAGCTGTACATGCCCCCAGATTTGTTTTGTCTTTATGTTAAAGTATTGGTATGCATTGCTTTATGACTCTAGATTGTCTTAGGTGACCACTTTGACACCTGGCAGCTGACCTCTATGACAGTGAACATCATTAACATATTTTCAAGGAGGCCAGGTCAGGGTCAGTCTCCCTCAATACCCCTCCCTTAGAGGAAGCAGGCCTCATTCCTGCTACTAACCCTTCCCTTCTCAGCTACCATTCCCCTTCCTTTTATGGCCAACCACCCTGCACTCTTACCTGTGGCAATTTCTCCATTTGTGCATCGAACTCCATCCCCTCTTAGTTATTGAAGGTCAAGGTTGTGTGTACTGCCCCCTTTCTCTCCAGGGACATTGTCTCCAGCACACCAGCAGGTAGGAGCTTCTCCCAGTTAAAAGAATCTCTTGATTCTGCCACCCCCCCCCCCCCACACACACAGTATTAACCCACTTCCTGTTTCTCTCAGTAGAAAAACTCCAGAGTAACTTCCCACTCTGGTTGTCTATTCCCATTTTCTATTGAGCTTTCGAAAACTAGACTTGAAACCCATCATTCCACTAAAATGTCATCCTCGTCAATATTTGTTAAGCTTCCCGTGACTTTGATGAAGTACTCATCAAAGGCAACTCAAGGGAGGTTGGGTTTGTTCTGGCTCACAGTCTATCATGGTAAGGAAGAAGTTTGTGATAGCTGGTCCACGGCATCCACAGCAGGAAGTAGAGAGAGATGAACGCCAGTTCTCAGCTTTTCTCCTTTTTATTCATTCAGTAAAGGATCCTAGCCATGGGATAGTGTCACTGCATTCAGGGTCAGATTTCTCTTCTCACTCAAATGTTTCTGGAATCGGTACATAGATCCATGCAGAGGTGTGTTTCCATGTTGGTTCTAGAATCAGTCAAGCTGACAAAGAAGATGAACCATTACACTTTCCAGGTTCACAATGATCCCATGTCACTAAAACCAGTGGTGAAATGTCAGTCCTCATTTTTCTTGTGTGTGTGTTTTTTTTCCTCTTCAGTAAGTAAAGTACAATTATAATGCTATTTGTCATTCTCTCCCCCTTGAACCACATTGTCCATCACATTCCCAGGATATTACACTGTTGAGGTTCTTCGGCTACTAAAAGAGGAAATCTCCCAGAATATACATGAAGGAGGAACATAGTAAAATTACTACATCTATTACGTGTATGGAGCACATGTAGGGGTCAGAGGGTAGCTTGTAGAAGTAGCAGAATAAAACTTCATTTTAAATATATGTAATGAATATATATATATAATATATATATGTATATACTTCATTATGCACTTATCCATTGATGGGAACATAGGCTGATTCCATAAGTTGCTATTTCAAATAGTGCATCGATAACCCCAAGGGTGCAGAAATTTCTATGGTTTGCTAACTAGATTCCCTCAGGTATGAAAACAGGAATGAAATAATTACATATCATGATAGTTGAGTTTTTAGTTGAGAAACCTCTATAGGGACTTTTATGGTGGCTGAATGAACTTCCATTCTGACCTACAGTGTGTAAGGGCCTCTCTCCATCTGCTCATCATTTCTTGCTTTTATTTTTTTTTATTTAACAATTGCCTTTCTGAAATGGAATTTCAATGAAGTGTTTTTTTTTTAAGGTTTATTTGTGTGTGTGTGTGTGTGTATGTGTATGGATATTTTGTCTGTATTTATATCTATGTACCCCCTGCATACAGTGTCCCAGGAAGTGAAAAGGTGGCTGATTCCCTGGAACTGGAGTTACAGATGGTTGTGAGTCACCACGTAGGTGCTGGGAATCAAACCCTGGGTCCTCTGGGAAAGCAACCAGTGTTCTTAACCACTCTGCCATCTCCACTCCCTGCAGCGAAGTTTTAAACTGCGTCATCTTGATGACGAAAGACACCGAACATTTTTCTTGTATTCATTGGCCAAATTTGCACTTCCTTTGAGACGTGCCTGTCTAGTTAATTTGCCCATTTATTGTTGGGATTGTTTCTTTTCTTCCTGTGTGTGCACTTAAGAAGAATTGTTTGCATATCCTGCATATCAATCGCCTGTCAGATGAATAGCTAG
Source organism: Peromyscus californicus insignis (assembly GCF_007827085.1). NCBI lineage: Eukaryota > Metazoa > Chordata > Mammalia > Rodentia > Cricetidae > Peromyscus > Peromyscus californicus. The sequence goes on from NW_026294525.1 coordinate 30,126,745, forward strand.
CAAAGATGGTCTCCTATTCTGCAGGCTGCCCCTTCATGCTGGTAAAAGTTTCAGTCACTTTGTGCCCTCTTGCTATTGTTTCTCAGCTAAGGGAACCTGTTCCGAGAGCTCTTCCCTATGTTTCTACCTTGAAGCATTTCTCTATCTTTCCCCTAGTATTAATCACATGCTAATTTTTCCTTTCAGGCTGTTAGGTGGGATCAAGTTTCAGCCTTCCTTATAGATATCAGTTTTCCCAACACCATTGTTAAAGAGGCCATGCTTTCCACAGCTCACGTTCATATCACCGTTGTCAAGAATCAGATAGCCCAAAGCTGCACAGACCTCTCTCTGGCTTCTCTATTTCTATATTGATCTATTATTGTACATTAACTGTGGCTGTGCTTCAGCTGGCTGTTCGAAGTTTCTGTCGACTCCGCCGCAATGATGGGCGGGTACCTGTAATGTAAAACTGAAATCATTTCCATTTCTCCCCCCCAAGTTGCTTTTCCTCAGTGTATTTTATCACATCAACAGAAATGAAAGTAGGCAGACGGTAACTCCTGCTCTGGGGTTGCCGGCATGGCGAATTAACTGCTCCCATCTGGAGAGGGATCTGATCTTAGGCAAGCCATCCTGTGTCCTTGTTGCTTAGGAATGGTCAGTCCTCATTCCTGGTCCTTCTCATTCCTGGAATGCAAGGTAACGACAGAAGATAGCGGCTTAGTGCTGGGTAGGGGTTACAGAAGCAAAAAGAAAACGAGAGAGGACAGAATGGATGAGCTGGGCCAGGCAGTTAGTGCACCTCTTTCCGGAGTGGAACGTGAGGATGGAGCATGTGGAAAACCCAAGGGAGGATTAACAATAACACAGTGAATTGGGAGGAGAGTTGAGGAGAGGTGGTGTCTGTGTAGGCAGGCGCCTATGGGGACTGAAAGCCAGTCTGCAAACCAGGCGGGCGGCGGTGGGCGCAGGCCTTTAATCCCAGCACTCAGGAGGCAGAGCCAGGCGGATCTCTGTGAGTTCGAGGCCAGCCTGGTCTACAGAGTGAGATCCAGGACAGGCACCAAAACTACACGGAGAAACCTTGTCTTGGAAAAAAAAGGGGGGAGGGAGGGAGGGAGGGAGAGAGAGAGAGAGAGAGAGAGAGAGAGAGAGAGAGAGAGAGAGAGAGAGAGAGAGAGAGAGAGAGAGAGAGAGAGAGAGAGAGAGAGGAAGAAAGAACGAAAGAGAGAGAGAGAGAAAGAAAGAAGAAAGAAAGAAAGAAAGAAAGAAAGAAAGAAAGAAAGAAAGAAAGAAAGAAAGAAAGAAAGAAAGAAAGAAAGAAAGAAAGAAAGAAAAAGTCTGCAGTTTGTTCTGCAGACCCTGATTGACAGACAGAGGTGGCTTGGAGCATCTCTTTCCAGATGGCAAGGCAAAAATCCAGCCTTCTGAGACTCTGTCATGCTTCTCTGACCCAAATGTACAAGAGGACTTCCAAAGTGTTGCCTCTCGAGGTGTGAGATTCACAAACGCCCCCACTTCCCCCTCCCCCTGAAAAGCCCTCCCAAATGTCCCATTCCTCTAAAAAAGTCTGAAAAGATCTGAGCGCTTTCTGCGTTCTCTCTCCCTTTTAAGCAGCATAATTCCCTCCCATCCTCTCCGGGCTAGTCAAAACAAAAGGCAGGAGAAGGGTGCCTGGCAACCGCTACTTCCTGCCGTGCCACACAAAAGCACCCAATGCGGGCTGGAACACAAAGGCCTGGCTGGCTCGTTTCTGGGATGGGGGAGGTAAACACACTGTAGTTGTGATGTAGAAAGACAAACTGATGTTTTCTTTCTGGGGGAAAAAAAAATTCCTGAAATCTCTACCCCCTGCCCTTCTGAGTGGGCTAGGTCTGGGAGTTCCAGGATGTCATCTGCCCTACCTCAAGTTGCCTGTTAGTTGAAAGGGGTCTTCTCTGGATGTCTCCAGGGATAAGCTGGGGCGCCTGGGCCTGCGAGAGAGGAACCGAGTTCCTGGTAAGGGTGCCAACTCCATCACTCACTGTACTGCCATCTTGGAATTTTTCTAAGTTAATGAAGCCTCTACTAAGCCTTGTAGTTTGGGGAGCAATGTTTGATTTAAAAGAACAAGGCCAGGAGAAAGGTTAATTTCAGACACGAATGAGCCTGGTTGTTTAACCAGAGATCCTTTGGAAATTCTCAGACACTCAGGTGCTGCAGCTGAAGGAGGAGATGCTCCAAGCAGGGTCTGTGAAAAATCCTTCAAATCAATGTGGAGTCATGTGCATCAAACGGCACATGAGAAAGGGGAGGGGAGGAGGAAGGTGAAGAGACAAGAAGAGGGAGAAGAAGAAGAAGAGGAGGAGGAAGAGGAGGACAACAAGGACAATGATGAGGACAACAACCACCCTGGGTAGTTTTGGAGGAGGAGACCTCGGGCCTGGATACCTGATTCTAAGAACCATCACAAAAATCAGAAACACAACCTTGCACAAAGACTACTCCTGCAAGGACTTGTGCCCAGGACTTCCTCACTTTGGACAGATGCTACTCTTGATACTGAACAATATAGCCAAGGATGACAGTTCCGAAGCCCCGTCTACAGTCCTCCTTGGCTTACCTTTGCAATTACTTGTTCTCCTTTGCCCCTTGGAATATGCCCTTAATTTATGATGGCCTCAGTATCCCTTTCCCTTGACATTTATAAATGTAGTTTTGTTTCTTGAGACAGCATCTTCAATTGCTGGGGATGTCTTTCTGTATGCTATGACTGTGTGTTGCTCTGATTTGGTTGATAAAAAAAATGCTGATTGGCCAGTAGCCAGGCAGGAAGTATAGTATAGGAGGGATAAGGAGAGAGGAGAATTCTGGGAAGAGGAAGGCTGAGTCAGGAGTTGCCAGTCAGACACAGAGGAAGCAAGATGTGAAGGCAGAACTGAGAAAAGGTACCAAGCCACATGGCTAAACATAAATAAGAATTATGGGTTAATTTAAGTGTAAGAGATAGTCAATAGTTAGCCTGAGCTAATGGCCAAGCAGATATAATTAATATAAGCCTCTGTGTGTTTACTTGGGTCCAAGCAGCCGCAGGGCTGTGGGAGCTGGGCAGGACCAGGAAAACTTCAGCTACATCCAATAGCTCATGCTGACCTTGAACTCTCTCTATCTAGCTGAGGATAACCTTAGATTCATGACCTTCCTGCTTCCACCTCCCAAATGCTGAGATCACAGGCATGCCACCATGTCTGGCTCCAAATAAGCTCCAAATATTTAGAGAATTTCTATTATTTAGTACCAAATTGTGTCCCCATCAACCCTATACTTCGAAGTTCTAACTCCCAAGATCTCAGAGTGTAACCACATTATAGAGTCACCGCATAAGCACCATGATTAGTTAGGGGAGCAGTACAGTGGGGTGCCTCTCTCATGAAGCATGATAGTGTTCTTAGATGGCAAAGGCCAGGAACAGAGCCGTCCTAGAAGCTTCTGAGGGTGTGTGGCCTTGCCAGTACCTTGATCTTAGATTTATAGCCTCTAGTACTTTGAGACAATAAATATTCATTGTTTATTAAACAGTTTTTATAGGTATGTATTAGTTATACATGATACTGGATTTCATTGTATTTTCACATGTGTATTGTTAATCCCACAGATTCAAGGAGGAAGGTCACCAACTCATATTATGGTCAAATTAATGAAGGTGAGCCTTTTATAAATCTGTGTACACAGACTGTCTCCCACTAAGACGGGATTCAAGAGATCAACATTGGACATAGGGAAGACAAGGGTTTTTGCAGCTCAGGTGTCGGGGGTTCCAAATGGGGGATTTGGCAGGCAAACAGGAGGGGTTACAGAAACAGCACATAGGCATAAGAAGTTGGTCAGAACAACCTTTTGAAACAAAGACATGGTTGCCATTTCCTGGAACATGCAATACAGAACCGATGGTAGTTAAGGTCACAGGTGGGGCACAAGCCCAATCCTTGAGAAACAGACTTAGTCATAAACAGGAATGAATCTGGTTCATTTTTAGTCTAAGATGGCTTTCAAGCTCAAGATGGTGGCAGGTTGGTTTACCAGTATTGGAATATATTCACTCTCCGTTCCCCTCTCCCACCCCCCTCCCTCCCTCACTGCCCTTCTTCCCCATTAGCCTCCCTTCTGCTTCCATAGCTTGCTGGTATGGGAGCTTGTGTGCTCTCCTCCCTCCCTGCAATGAGTTCACTTCAGGTTACTCGTAACAACATGGACGAAGGGTTAAATAAATACAAGAGCCTGGACAGCTTACCAGTGGCCGCGCCACTGAAGAAATGGTCTCTCTCTCCCCCAGTGTCCATTAACTGCCCATGGATCCTCAGGGATGGGTGGGGCTTCAGGCCTGTGTGCATACTCAGGGAGGGGTGAGGCTTTGCAAGGCCCTCCCCGCTCCATGACAAGATGTTAATGCGGGGGGGGGGGGGGGGGGGGGGGGGGGGTCCAATATTGAGGAGCTCTTGTCCAGGTAAAGACTGTAAATTTCTACTGTTGAAGCGACTCAGTGTGTAGCACTTTGTTAGGGCATTTCTTAGAAACTAGAATTTCTAAGAAATATCATCCATTGATGTAATTCTGGCTGTGGACATTTGTCACTAGGGGACGATCTACTTAATTCACACTTGTTCCCACCTGGGACCTACAGTGGCTTATTTTTCATTGATTTGTACCAGGAACTTCTCCCACCCAGAGTTCCAACAAGCCAGTCTGTAAGTCAGGAAGCACTGGCACCTTGGACTATAGTAGCTTTTGTATTCCTAGAAAAGGGTTATTTTTCTTTTTTAAAGAAACGAGTTAGAGCCTAAGCTAGTGGTCTTAAAGACCAGTCCTGTGTGGTTCCCTTCATCACCTTCTCCTGTGATGTACAGCAGAACTGCTCCAGCAAGGTTGGTTTTGTATTCTCGTCTGACATTTTTGTCAATATTTTACTTAGCGTTGCCCAAGGGTTCTGAAGCACTGTATAATGATTCTTTTTAAGGTATTTCAAAGTATCTGGATGTGCTAGTTCACACCTGTAATCCCAATACTCAGGAGGGAGAGTTAAAAGAACGAGGAATTTCAGCTCACCTTCAGTGACACGGTGAGTTCAAGGCTAGCCTGTGCTACTTGAGACTCTCATAGGAAAACAATCCACAGATCTTCTCCTTATCAGCAAAGACTCAGGGAAGTCCTTACTTAGGAGCCAGATGTGGAGACACATGCCTATAATCCCAGCACTCGGGAGGAGGCTAAGACTGGAGGATTGAGGGTTGCCAAAGATTCCAGACCAGTTTAGCCTACATAGTGAGTGCCTGGCCATGCAGGACTACAGAATGAGGTCTTGTCCCCAAAGGACAGAACTAGAAAAATGAAGTCCTCACTCAGCCTCATTGATCGATTATCTAAGAGTTGAGTTTATTATTATTATTATTATTATTTTTAATTAGTAATTTGATGAGGCTATAGCTCAGTGGTGGGATACTTGCTGAGCATGTGTGAGGCCCTGGGTTTGATCCTCAGCACCAAAAACAAACAAAAAAATGACCTTCAATTTTATGGGTTGAAGTTTGTTTTATGTTGTAGAATATTATTTTAGGAACTGTTACAGTTGTTTATGTTGTTTTAAAAAATAATAGTGGCACTGTTACTGGGTGAAAAAGTCATGAGACACAACAAAACCCAGTATCAGAGCTTTACAGGGGGAGGACAAAAGAGAGTAACCAGGCCCAGGGGCAGACAAGCGTGGGGGGTGGGAGCGTAGAGAGAAGAGAGGGGAGGATTCTCTGCCCGACTTTGTAAGGATTCCCCTGCTCATGTGCAGGTAGGCTTACAGAGCTATGCCACGCATGCGCTGATTGTGTGACCAGGCTGTGAGCATATGTGAGATCATACAGTGCAGTGATGACGTAGGACATTAGACCCCTTGCTTTGCTACTGAACCGCGCATGTGCGGTCATGCAGCTGGAGTGGCAGAATTCTAACAGTACATACCCACAATATAATCTCTCTCACTATTGATATCCTGTACCTGAGTGGCATCTTTGTTATGTTAGACAAATCAGCATCAACGTATCAGGGGCACCAGAAGTCAGGTTATCCTGGGGCTTTCCCCAGGTGGCACATTCTCTAGACCCGGGTCAAGGTAGAAATCATGCATCTTCATCAAGTGTCACATTCAACAGTACCTCGGGGTTGGGAATTTAGCTCAGTGGTAGAGCGCTTGCCTAGCAAGAGCAAGGCCCTGAGTTCGGTCCTTAGCTCTGAAAAAAAAAAAAAAAGACAAAATAAAAAAAAAAATAACATTCAACAGTACCATTCTCCCAGATATCACCATGTTCTGCCTATTTCCATTTCTCCCTCCTTACAACCCCTGGCAACCACTGAACCCTTTACTATCTCCTTAGTCTTTGTCCTTTCTAAAATGATACAGAGTTTGAATCATGTAGTATATACATGACAATTTCATTCATGTCAGTGAACCTTTTCAAATGGCTTTTTCTGCTAACAATGGGTTTCCTCCTGACCCTTGCCAGATCCATGCTTCTTCACATATTTCGGTATGAGTTGGGGTTGGACCTGCCTGCTCCTCCTGTAAAGCTGAGGTCTCAAGCTCATCTCATGCTAAGCCTCATCCCTGCTTTCCATCTAGCATCAATCAACTTGTAGAACGAGAACTCAGACAAGAGAAGACAGCCACAGAGTACAATCATGCTATTATTTAAATTTAAAAAAATGAGCCTAAGCATTTCCTTGGGGGGGGCAGAGGGGAGGCAGGATGAGTGTTATCAACTACTTATGTGGCAGATGTTATGTACAAGTTGAATCTATAATTCATATTTTAATTAACATATTTAAATAACATATACATTATGCAGTACTTTGTCAGGGGAACAGACTTTGGACTATTTAATTTATGATGAAAATCTAGGGTCTGTCATGATGCTCAAAAGGTAAAGGTGTTTGCTGACATGTCTGTGGACTTCAGCTTGATATCTGGAACCCATGTGATGGGAAGAGAATGAGTGTGCATACACACAGGCCCTACAAAATAGATACATGTTGATCTTTAAAATGTTGCTTAATTTTTAATTATTATTATTGTTATTTTATTTTATTATTTTTTATATTATTATTATTTTAGATATCAGCTTTAAAATGCCCAAAAAGGTACAGAGTTTTTCAAAATTCTTTTCTAGTGTTCTTGAGCAGAATTTTTAGGACCACTGTCTAGAAGAGACTGAGCAAAGGATCCTCTCATCAGACTATAACAACAGGATGCACTCATTCCACAGATGATCCAGAAAATGTTTACCCTGGTTTCTACCACAGGTGAATTAGGGGTGAGAAGCACTTAGCAGAGGCTGCGGTGATGGCTAAACAAAGCATATCTTGAAATATAGTTACCCCAAAATGTATTCATTAATGAATTTCCTGAGCCTGGGGCAACTTTGAACATGCTCTATATTTTTAATTGCCTCCTGTGGTGTTTAAATGTTTCATAATGCAGAGAGGAAAAGACAAAGGATGCACCTGCAAAGGTCAGGAAAGAGGAAATCATATTTGCTGGTGTTTGATGCTTATCGTGATCTGGATCTTGGACATGTGGAGTGAGCCCTATACTTGCGGGAACCCAGAACAGCAGCACATGAGGGTCAGCAGTGTACGTGATTTACACGTCTATGTTTTGGGATAACTAAAAATCAAAGCATCTAACCAGACATCATCATGCACAGGACCCTACTCCCAGCATTTGGGAGGTGGACGGAGGGAGGTCAGGAGTTCAAGGTCATCCTCCTTGGCTCCACAGTGAGTCTGAAGGCAGCCAGGGCTACCCAGGACATTCATTCTTTTACATTTTTGCAGAAGGCAGATAGCAAGTGCTCTCTGGCAGATGTTCAAAAGCAAGAAAAAGAACCGTTTCTGTGCAGCCAGTGAGTGGTAAGCAGGAGTTCTGGAAGTAAGGAAGAATTTAGAAGGCTAACTGACAATGTCCTGAATGGCCAGGACCCCAGAATCAGCAGATTCTGAGAACAGATTGTGAGACATGAATTTTTTTTCCCCACTCGCCTGAGATAATAGCGGACTTATTTTTACCACCAATCACTTGGCTTCTATTCTGCAGTAAACACCTTAAAGCAGGATGATTGATGTGACAAAATATTTCAGCCACTCCACGTACAAGACTCTAACTACTGTATTGCCACTGAAAAAGAACTTCCTATGAAGTGCAAGGCAGCCAGCAGTGGTATGGGAATCTTTTAAATTGTCCAATGAACCTATGGTTTCTGTAGAAACTCTAAGCCTTCCATTTTGGGGGGGAGCCTTGCAGGCTATCAACACACATTTAACTCTGAAGACTTAAATTAAAATTTCTTTGTAGATAGTCTCTAATGTTCAAATGGTGTATTCTGTGACCTGCAGCCTTAAGTTTTCAGTAAAAAATCCAAATAAAATTTCTGGGAACAATGATGATCATATGACGCTAAGGAAGCCATAACTAAAGCATAACTAAAAAAAACAAAGCATGTTTTTGGATCTAGAAAGCTGTGGAAAGATGGTTGTTGTGTATGTTATGAGAAGGTAAGGAAATCTGGATCAAAGATTTGTCTTTGTAATTCACATTCAGACAGAAAGAGAAGGCAAGGCATAGGTACAATGAAGGTCGTCAGACAGTGTGGCAAAATCTCTGTATGTTCTGTGTCTCATCCTTTTCTGTCCCCTTGCTTTGTACAACCAGGTTCATCGTAGGTACATGGCAAGTATTTGGATGGGTGGATGGATGGATGGATGGATGGATAGATGGATGGATGGATGGATAGATGGATGAATTTCCAATTGAATGACTACTTCTCTTTTCTCTAGTTTCAAAAACACCCAGACAGCCTTAGAGACAGCACAATGACAAGACCAACTCAAATTCCAGTGACTCCCTCTGCCCATTTCTCTAGGATTGCAGCATTCTCTTTTCTCTGTCCTTGCAACTGGAAACCCGTTCTTCCCTTAATGCATCAACAGGGGGCAGCAGAGAAGAGAAAATGCAAGTTCCTGGCTCTGTGCTCTAAGCCACTGTACCCAAAACCCCCTCCCAAACATCTCTAAGCAGTTTTCCCCAACCATGTACTTTTAAAGGTTAGGTGGGAGGTGCTGGGGAGGAGTAGAGGTATAATGTTGAAAACTTAAATGTGCTTGCTCACTACTTAAATGTAGTCCACAGAATTTCTTAGATGCAAATGTCCTTTTGATGTTCTAAGAGTAGCGGGTAATATGAAAAATTTCTCAATCATTTTGGGGGATAATCAAGACCCCCCCCCCACACACACACACACACATTGTTGTTGTTGGGTGTGTGTACAGTACTAGGAATCTCACAAATGCTAGTTGAGTGCTCTGCCAGGGACCCATCTCCCTAGCTACTTCCATCTCCTTGTCAGTTGTTAAGAATTCCTGGGAACATCTTGAGGAATGTGAGCTCTTCAGGAAAGAAGTGCCCCCTTCCAGCAGATCCACTCCTGCCTTTATGAAGTTGATTATCTCAGCCTTACGGTGTCTCCTCTATTTATCAACAGAGACAGAATGGGAACTGTGGCCAGCCCCTTTTTCTGAGGATAAACTATCTGACGATGGAGTTTGGGAAGTACATTACCTAATCCTTACACCAGCCGCTTCTCTTCCTGGCAGTTGCCAGGCCCAGGAAGGAAAACCAGCTCTCAAACTTCTGCTTTGGAGTTACCTACAGTTCTTGCCAGGGGCCTCTAGCTGGGGGGCGTGGCTTTCCGGAATGTTGAGTCAGGTCACTCTGTTGTAAAGACAGGAGATTTGGGGGGGGGTTTTGGTTTATTTCCCCTGCATCTGATGCCACACTGCTGTCACGTGCTGCTTCCAACCTCGTTTATCAAGAGACTGTAGAGCTTGAATGGATAAATGGGCAAGTAGATAAGGCATCATCCCTCGATTCTCTTCTACGGGCTGCTGTTGCTGTTGCCCTGGGGGACAGATCAGATCATGTTCCCGTACCACCTTCACAATTTTAACATGACTTTAAATCATTTATCCAATTTTTTTTTTTTTTTAAATCTTAACTAACATCTTTTGAGAGAAATGTGTGTTAGGAAATCTTTCTACTCGGGCTAACATTTGCCGAAAATGTATTTGTGGCTTCAGAGCTGTCCATACAACTGTTAATAGAAGGGCAAAGTAGGCCGGGCGGTGGTGGCGCACACCTTTAATCCCAGCCCTCGGGAGGCAGAGCCAGGCGGATCTCTGTGAGTTCAAGGCCAGCCTGGTCTACAGAGCAAAGATCCAGGAAAGGCGCAAAGCTACACAGAGAAACCCTGTCTCAAAAATAAAAAAAACAAAAAGAAGAAGGGCAAAGCAAAGAACGGAGACTTGAAAAGAGCTTTGAGGATTCAGGAGAATCAGCTGATGGCAGCTAGGGAATTGATCTTCAGCCACACAGCTGTAGCCCCCCGTTTCCCAACGCCCTTTTTGTCACCAGTTCCTAGGTAGAATAGCATCTCTTCCACCTACCACCTTGAAGTTTTGGGGAACCCCATGTAGGTTGCCACGGAAATTGGTGTCTCTTCTTGGGACCTTAATCATATTAATGAAAGAGTTTAAGAAACAGACTCATAGCCGGGCGGTGGTGGCGCACGCCTTTAATCCCAGCACTCGGGAGTCAGAGCCAGGTGGATCTCTATGAGTTCGAGGCCAGCCTGGTCTACAGAGTGAGTTCCAGGAAAGGCGCAAAGCTACACAGAGAAACCCTGTCTCGAAAAACCAAAAAAAAAAAAAAAAGAAACAGACTCATTAGGACACTCAAGGACAAATTTTGTTAGCATTTGAGAGAAAGCAACAAGAGCAGGCGAGCTGTGAATCTCTGCAACGGGGCAGAGGAGGAAGATGGAGAAGATAAAGAGATGAAGTGATGCTGTGTGAGTCAGGCCAGCAAGTTCAGCAGCAGAAGCTTGGCAAGCAGCTAGTGATCGCGAGCAGTCACGTGATAGCGCACAGCCACGTGATGGCGAGCAGCCACGTGTTCGGAAGAGAGGTATTCTCAGAGAATGAGTGAAGGAGATCAAAGAGCCAGCGAAAGCATAAGTAGACTTTAGCTAGGTTCTAAAATAAAAATAGGAAAGAAAAAACAAACGGTACGCTTCTCTGAGTTGGGACAGACGTGGAGAAGCTGCGCCAAAGTGGTTTTGTAAGTGACGCACTGAGGGGCGTTCTGGAAAGAACAGGTACATTATCTCATTAAAGGGATAATTATTATTCCTTTTCTTTCGTTAGCACGGCTTTAGGAGTTACAGCCTTTCTGAGAAGAGGTCTCTTAGCCAGATGATGGACATACCCAACTAGATTAAGTATTTATCATTTTTATTTTATGCATACGAGTGTTTTGTGTGTGCACACTGTATGTGTGAACTGCTCGTGGATGCTAGAAAAGGACTTCAGATTCACTGGAACCGAGTTAATAGAGTTGTGAGCTCCCGTTGTCGGTTATATGGGAACAGAACCCAAGTCCTCTGCAGGACCAGTAAGTGCTCTTGGTCGCCAAGCCATCTCTCTAGCCCCGATTAACTCTTACGTGGAGAGATGGTAGTAAGAAACGTTCTAGTATTTGGAGTCAATCAGAAGGTCATGTCTCTACCCAAGACCAGACATCTTCTATTCTTTTGACAGAGCTTTAAGGAGTGTCAAAGCTGATGTTTACTTTTCTAGGGTTACCAGGGAAACAGGGGTTGGGACCCAAGGTAGCAATGCCTCTACGGTTACTGTAGCAGAAGGGACAAGCAAACTCGGCAGGAAACAAGATCAGAAGTTCCACTCACTCTTCCCCCTCAGCCCTAGGTTTGAATATCAAGTTATCAGTGCAGGCTCTTGCAAGCCTAGCTGTTGACGAGGGGGATGGGGTACGTTAGCTGGCAGGCTGTTGCAAGCCTACCCCTTGGCTAGAGGAAGGTATAGGTTCTCTGGCAGGCCCAGAAAATTGCTCTTTCCCAGAAGAGCACTACAGGAATATTGCCAAATTGAGGACACTTGGCTTTGGGCAAGCATGTAGCCACTTCACTCAAAGTCGATGTATGTCTCTTTGTCTTAAAGGTGAGCAAACTGAACTTAGGAGGATTATTTAATTTTCCCAAAGTCCAAAAATAAGGATCAAACATTAGAATGCATGTTGTCTTGCCTTGTGTTGGTTATTTTTTAGTGTTACTTTCTACATCCATGGAACTCTTGGCAGTAATATCAGCTGTCGTTTACTGAGGAGCACTATGTTCAAATATTGGCTTAAATCCTGCTTATGCATTAACTCACTTAATCCTCTTGTGAACCCTAGGAGATGGATGGGTATCATTATTATCCCATTATAGAGATGAGGAATCTGGGCATAAAGAGGCTCCAGAGTTACCAATGGTATAGCTATTATGGAAACCGTGTCCCGGAGTCTGCCTTCAAACCACTTGGCAATGAATCAACGCAAAGTCAAGGTGGGGTTTCATGATGCAAACCCTTTCCTCTTCATCCTGTTCTTCTGGACAGGGTTCAGCAAATATTTAGTGAACAAGGTGGTCATGACCTTGCCTCAGCACTTAAAGACTATTAATTGGGGAAACAGAGCAATGAGTTATTACAACACTCTCTACTGAAGTCTTGCTGGCAATACAGCCTTGGAAGCAGAGAGAAGGGATACTTGTCCCGTCCTGGAACACAGGAGAACAGTGAAGGCTAGAGTACCTGAAAAAAAGGAATGGGTAGGGAGCAACAAGTAGAGAAAAGAATGTGCCACCTTGTCATTCCATTCCGAGTACCAGAAGGTATAAAATACAGCTGGGCTTCACAGAAACCCCAAACCAGGACTGTGTTCATGGGACCATGGAGTTGCAGCTTCTTCCCACTGCCTCTGAAATCACCTTCACATCTCCTGTTTTTTTTTTTGCATGTGTATATGTATATGTTATATATATATCATATATATATGCATATTCACATGTATGTGGATACATATGCGTGTGGAAGTCCAAGATTGACATCAGGGTCTCCCTCACTCACTTTTCACCTTACTCATTGGGGCAGGGTCTCTCACTGAACCCAGCGTTGGCCAGTATGGGCTAGTGAGCTTGCTTCAAGGATGACATCTTCGTCTTCTGAGTGCTGCAATAACAGGTGAACCACTATATCTGTCCTATGAGTTCTGAGGGTCCAAATTCTAGTCCTCATGCTCATACAGCAAGTACTTTACTGACTGAGCCACCCCCTCCCCCAGCTTTAACTTCTTGTATTTTGCATGGCTTTTCTTCTGGCTATGGTAAAACTCTAGCATCTGTGTGCTTGGGTCTTCCATGACCAAACAATCAATTAACCCAAATGTTCACCATTGTAACAAGTACAATAGAGTGGCCCCGACCACTTCCGTTCTCTCTTCCACCCCACTAGAAAGAATAGAAATCTGCATATCCCAGACTTCCTTGCTGCAGGTTTCCAAGGATCACTTAGCTGCACTTGCATGAAGGCAGAGATGATTGACAGGGGAACTTCTGCTAGCCTCCAGGACCAGACAGGCCTTGGTTTTTCTGATGCACTCTAGCACATACAGCTTCATATGAACACAGTTTTGGAAGCAGAGATAGTCTAATCCTGCAATAAAGCAATGAATTTATTGATTGGCTCTCTCTCTTTCCCTCTCTTCCTGTGGTGTGTGCGTGTGTGTGTGTGTGTGTGTGTGTGTGTGTGTGTGTGTGTGTGGCCAGAGGTCACAGTCCAGTGTCTTTCTCTATCACTTTGCACCTTTCTTTTTTGAGATGCAGTCTCTCACTTTATCAGGACCTTGCCATTTGGGCTATACTGACCGGTCAGTGAACCACAGAAATCCGCCTGGTTCTGCTTTCTCAGACTGTGATCATAGACGTGACTGGCTATGCGCAGCTTTTACAAGTGTGCTAGGAACTTGAACTCGGGTCCTTATGCTCACAGAGCAGGCATTTGACCACCCCTCTGCACTCTGCTATGTAGCAGAAGCCGGGCCTTGGACTACTGATTCATTCACCTCCACCTCAGAGTGCTAGAATTCTACATATGGACCACAATGCCTCGCTCCTTCCTTCTTATCTCACTTTTTTCATTTTTTAGGGACAGATTGTCTCTGTAGGCCAGACCTCAAACTCATGAGCTTTCTGTTTCTGCCTCTCAGGAGCTGTGTGTCATGGCAGCTGACTAAGGCAACAACACATTCCTGTCCATTGCTCAATTTGGCAGCTTAGATGTAGGAGTTCAGCCTATGCGTCAGGTTCATATTGTCCTGAGATGTGTTCCAGAATGCTCGGAATCTGATTGTTCAGGCCTCACAATAATGGATTATAAGTCCTACAATTCCTGTGTTGACTTCCTTTCTGCTTAAAAGTTCCTGCCCAACTCTGACTGACACTCTTAGTCCCCAGCTTATTCAGAGAGAAAGGATCTGAAAAGAGTGCCTTCAGCTAGCCCTGGCTTCTCTGCCCATGCCTCTTGCCATGGTTTTTTAGTTTTGCTGGAAGAGGGAAGAGAATGGGAATCCTAGTGAGTTACAAGAGAAGAGCATCTAAGGGGGAGAGGGTCCAGGAAGGAGCCTATGGGCTTGATCAGCAGAGTCCAGGATAGGACCAGATTGCAGAGCTAAACCAGAAAAAGGTGTGTCTGCAGGGTCAGCTCACACCAGGCCATTCAGGCATTTTGAGCATCATGAAGGAGTTTTGACCAATCCCTAGAACTAAGGGAAGCTGATGAAAGGTTTGTCATTTTGGTTGTAAGTAAGCCTCGACTCTAGTGACTGTGCCATCTCGCCGGTCATGATGAAAGGTGTTGCAGGGTATTTGTACACTGTGTGAAGATATATTGCTGTGATTGGTTTAATAAAGAGCTGAACAGTCACTAGCTAGGCAGGAGGTATAGGTGGGACTTCAGGGCAGAGACAAAGTGGAGGAGAAATCTAGCTGCTCAGGAGAAGTGATATGCACTGAGGGAGCAGGATGGGCAGTATGGAGATAAGATAAAAAGCCACAAGGCAAAATGTTGATTAATATAAATGGGTTAATTTAAGTTTTAAGAGCTAGTAGGACAAGCCTAAGCTAAGGCCGAGCTTTCATAATTAATAATAAGTGTCCATGTTGTTATTTGGGAGCTGGCTGGTGGGGCATTGAAAGACTTGCTACAGGAAGGCTTGAAATAATTGGAAGCCATTTAATAATTTTGATTTCAAGTCTGGCTTGGTAGCCCATGCCTAGAATATCAGTACTCAGGAAGCAGAAGCAGAAATATTCAAGGCCACTCAAGCTCAGTCTGGTCTGTATAGTGAGTTCCAGGTCCCTACAGCTACATACCAAGATCTTATCTCAAACAAAACAAACCATCTAGATTTAGACCAGTGGTTCTCAACTTGTGGTTGCAACCCCTTGGGGGAGAGTCACATGTCAGATATCCTGCATATCAGATATTGACATTACAATGTATAATAGTAGCAAAAGTACAGTTGTGAAGTAGAAATGAAATAATTTTATGGTTGGGGGTCATTACTAAAGGGTCACAACATTAGGAAGACTGAGAACCACTGATTAGACTAAATCCTTCTTGGCTGCAATATGGAAGATGATCTTCTGAGGCAGATGGGAAGACCTGTGCTGCGTGGTTGGATCTGTCCACGTGGGAGGTAGGACACAGAAAAAACAGGATAGGTGGTACGTGGCAGAATGTAGATTACTATAAATAGTAATAAAAATCATGATTTAAGTTGTGAGAGCTAGTTGAGACAAACCTAAGTTAAAGGCCAAGCTTTCATAATTAATAATCAGTCTCTGTGTTGGTATTTGGGAGCTACCGGGAGGGACAGAGAAAGACTCTTTAAATATGACATCCGATGTGGGACTCAAATATCTAAACATAAGGTCCGAGAAAGCTAAGAAAAGTTCTGGACAAGGAGCCCGATGTGAGTCCCTAGTCCTGTAGTCTCTCAGGCCGGCTGATGCTCAGCAGACAGAGATGCGGCTTCTAGCTGCTGCCTGTGGGTTGAAGCCAGCCTCTAGCACCATGAGCCAGCTGCACACACTAAGCCAAGCTGTGCAGCGACTGACGTGGCAGTTTGAGATTTGTGTCATGTGGTTAGAGAATGTAGCAGTAGTAAAGCCAGGTCCAGACACAGAAAAACCTCTATAAAAAGGTATGTTTGAAAAAATGTGCTTAGATGCTGAAGAAAGAAAAGAAAATGGGTACAGACAGTCATAGGAAAAATAGTTTAAAAATAATAAAGGCTTTTAAAAAAATTTTTATTCATTTAACATACCAACCACAGATCCCCCTCTCATTAAAAAAATAAAGTCTTTAAAAAGAGAGTAAAGCAATATAAAAAAAAATCATGTAAAGATGGGAAATACACAGACACATGTATGGTGTTTTGTTGACTTTCAATTTTTTAAATATGCTAATGTACAAAAAACAATAGCTG
Organism: Peromyscus californicus insignis; assembly: GCF_007827085.1. Lineage (NCBI taxonomy): Eukaryota > Metazoa > Chordata > Mammalia > Rodentia > Cricetidae > Peromyscus > Peromyscus californicus. The sequence continues at coordinate 30,143,189 of NW_026294525.1, forward strand.
CTGAGAAACATTGGATTATGGAAACAGCTAAATTAAACCAACATATATATATTAATTAAATGTCTTAACTTCAAAATTGAAGTTAAAAAATATGTTGTGTTGGGCAAGAGGTTTTGCCTTTGTTTCCAGAGGAAACAAAAAGTTATGGTTCTTTTAAAAATTAATATAGATTAAATTTAATTGGAGGATACCTCCTAAAAGTCTTGGCTACAGACATTAAAAAAAAAGAAACCAACATAGACTATAAGACAGGTGTAATTGAAAGTTTTCCTGTGTCCCACTCAGACCCAAGTAAACACACAGAGGCTTATATTAATTAAAACTGCTTGGCCATTAGCTCAGGCTTCCTACTGACTAGCTCTTACACTTAAACTCAACTTATTTCTGTTAATCTATATGTTGCCATGTCTTCTGTGGCTTTACCCGTGTGCCATTACATGTTGCTCCCTGGACAGCAGGCTGATGTCTCCTGACTCAGCCTTCCTCTTCCCAGAATTCTCCTTGTCTGCTTATCCCACCTATACTTCCTGCCTGGCTACTGGCCAATCAGTGTTTTATTAAACCAGTGTACAAAAGCATTATCCCACAGGAGACAGGCAACATATATGCTGATCCCTCTACTATAGGAACAGCTCTGAGACTGGATGGACATGATAAATCTTGTTGGCTACAAGTTCTCATGACTTATTACTATGTGCCATCCTTTCATATGGCATGGATAGAGGTTTGGTTATACAATACAAATGAACTTTTAAAGTTGACAGATATCTTTTACCTGTTCAAACATAAAACAAAGAAATCATCTTTATCTAACTTGTGCATGCTGAACATTCCATACTTGTGTTAATGCAATATATATATATATATATATATATATATATATATCCTTTAAAAGTTTATGTGTTTTCAGAAAAAAAGACCAGACACCAATAAAGACAAGTAGCCCAGATGATCCAGTCTCTCACAATGCCTCTGTTGTAGTTTCCTCAAAATTCTACATCCAGAACAACTTCAAAGTTGCTAGCTGTGATGGTCCAGCCTTACAGACTATCCAGCCAAGACTTCAGATAAACACTACACTTTCCCATCACACAGAGACTAAACAAAACAACAATACAGCTAGCTCTCCCAGGACTTGACCACTATCCCAATTTTCTCAGAGTCCCCCCCAAAGATGCTGTTGCCCCCAGACAATAGGAAGCAATCTAGAGAACATGACACCCACATTCCCAAGAGGTGGGGTGGATGGCCTTTGGTCATTCAGTGGGTATTTATCATCATTTGAGGGGGTTGGTTACAAGTTGTTATTGGTCATGATAAGGGAGGAAACTAAACAAAGGAGATTATATTCTAGGATCTTATTCTGAAAAGAAAAAGGGGAATATAGTATAGAAATGATGGGTTAAAAGGATGAATTGTTGAGTCTACTTTTGAATAACCACTAGTCCTAAATATTTTACATTGGTCTGGATTTTTGTACATTGATTCAAACTTAAGATTATTTTTGCTATAACATGCTGTATATATGTTTATACTCTTGTTTAATGTATCGCACCTATGCAACTCATTTAAAAATGTAATGTAAGGTTCTAGTCCTTGAAAATTATTATTATAAACCACTTAGGATAATTAAGAAATGCAGTTTAGTAAGTTAGTCATCTATAACAATCAAACTTGTAGTCATGTTTGGTATGTTTTCAAGACCATATAGAAATATATTTTAGATAGATAGATGGTCTTCAAACACTTCAGAGACCTACAGAATATGGCATTTAAGATGTTTTAATAGCCGGGCGGTGGTGGCGCACGCCTTTAATCCCAGCACTCGGGAGGCAGAGCCAGGTGGATCTCTGTGAGTTCGAGGCCAGCCTGGTCTCCAAAGTGAGTTCCAGGAAAGGCGCAAAGCTACACAGAGAAACCCTGTCTCAAAAAAAAAAAAAGATGTTTTAATAACATAAGGCTTTTCATGACAGTGAGATGTCTGCTCCTAGAAGCACCAACTTACTTTAAAAAAAGGGTGATGGGTATTGAAGAACCTCTGTATGGAGTTTGCTTTGGTTGTGGCAAAATTAACCACTGGACAAGAAACTGCCCTTGCCTTGACTGTTGACAGTATGCTGTCCAAATTGGACAAACAGGACACAAAGAAGGTGACTGCCAAACTTTGCCAAGACAAGGTAGGACAGACCTTCAAAATTCCTGCTTCACAACAAAGTCTGTCAGATATTCTATATCAGTAGTCTGAAGATGGATGCCCCAACGTTGTAGAGGAAACTTGAGTGACCAGGCAGCCAGCTGTTTCTGTAATTTCTATAGTTTTGGAATTTTCTTGCTTTGTCTTTCCTATTTGCTCTCTGATGGAGTTGAAAATGAGATAATTATAGTTACAGTTTTCCTTGTTACCAAATTTAGAAAAGAAACTCACAAAAGAAGTATAAACTGTATAAGGTTGAGAGATATAAAAACTTAAATTGTTTATCTATGAAAATGTTTTGAGGTCTAAGAAGATAGTTTTAGGATGGTAATACAAATTCAATAGAAAGTAAATTAGGTACAAAACTTTAGACTCACTAAGATAGGATAGATAATGGAGCGTTTTCTCTGAATTTGCCAAATGCAAATGGATTGGACATTGTGAATGTAATTCTTACCTGGTAATTGTTCTTACTGTATATAGCTTTACTATGTTACAGTTAAAACCCTTTCCTTTTCATTTAGACAAGAAGAGGGGAAATGACGTGAGATATTTGAGTACACTGTGTAAAGCTATGTCACTGTGATTGGTTTGAAAAACTAAATGGCTGATAGCTAGGCAGGAGGTATAGGCAGGACTTCTGGGCAGAGAGAGAATAAGGAGGAGAGGAATCTAGAGGCATGAGAGAGATGCCAGGAGACACAGGAGAAACAGAATGGGCAGTCCATGGCAGAAAATAGATTAATATAAATGGGTTGATTTAAGATATAAGAGCTAGTTGAGACACACCTAAGCTAAAGGCTGAGCTTTCATAATTAATAATAAGTCTCTGTGTCATTATTTGGAAGCTGACTAGAGTGACAGAGAAAGATTTGTTACAGGGAGGTGATAAGGCAGTCTAGATTTAGAGAGTGGCAGTGGGGATGCTTGAGTGGACCCAAGAGGTTTTTAGCAGGCACAGTTATAAGGGAAAGCCAATATTTTCAAAATGTATTCACAGGGGATGGATTCAAGTTTTTAGGGCCAGAAATTGATAAAATGTGAGGCCTCTGTTTAAAACAAAAATTTTAAATTAAGTATTCATATTTGAATATTTTAATAAAATGTTAAGGAGCTATCAAGTATTATAAAATTTGTATGATTGGGGAATTGCCTGATCTACCTCTCTAGTCCTTCCCTCTTCGTGCTGTGGCTTGAACCTTTGACTTTTTGTGATAATGTTTCTGTGGCAATTCCTTCTATGCAAGTGCCCACCACCAATCAATTGTGCCACTGAAACACTGTTGATTACTCTCTATAGAGAGAAGAAAGTAAGCCCAGGTGCCCTCTAGCATTGCCCTCCTCCACAGCCCTGGAGCCACAAGTCAGGTCCAGATCAAGAGACATCATCTGTCTCAGTGCCTTGTGATGTCTCTGCTTCAAGAATGATGGGACATGTGCCACCAGAGTTAGAGCCATAGGTGCAGAACTCCTGGATGTCCTTTACCAGGGGGGCTGGAAAAAGCTTGTGTATATATAGGCATGCTTGTGCACTATGTATGAGAAGCCAAAATCAACCCACAGAAGTGATGCATACCTGTAATGCTACCTACTAAAGAGGCTAAGGCAGGAGAATCACAGCAAATATTTTTCTGTTTGATGGACCAATCAGCTCCCAAATAGTCCATGGCTCCATTAAAAAAAAAAGTTTCAAGAATATACATCAAGTCCTGCTCTTAGCTGGACAGGCCACTCTTGGCCACACACACAGTATGTTATATTAGAACATGTTGCTTTGTCCCAGTCACATTGTCTATACAGCTGCCTGTGCTTACGAAAAAGAAAACAAAATACAAAAACAAACAGGTACAAGTGTGGGAGGGTGGATCTGGAAGGAATAGGAAGTGAGTATGATTGGGTGCATTGTATGAAATTCCCAAATAATCAATAAAAATATTATGTTGGAAAGAAAGATCATAAAAAAAGAACAGGTAAGCAATTCTCAAAAAATGTTCATGGTCCCTAGCAATTTGAGGGAAATGCAAATGAAGACAAAGTTAAGATTTTTTTTTTTTTTTTTTTTTTTTTTTTCTTTTTCGAGACAGGGTTTCTCTGTGTAGCTTTGCGCCTTTCCTGGAACTCACTTGGTAGCCCAGGCTGGCCTCGAACTCACAGAGATCCGCCTGGCTCTGCCTCCCGAGTGCTGGGATTAAAGGCGTGCGCCACCACCGCCCGGCCAAAGTTAAGATTTTTATCTTATCCCAGTCAGAATGGCTAAAAATAAACCTACTGTATAACCCAGTTATACAACCCCTTGGCATATGCCAAAGGACTCCACCCATATTTGCTCAGCCATGTTCATTACTGCTCTACTCACAATAGCTGGGAACCGACCTAAGTGCCCCTCAAATGATGAATGGGCAATGAAAATGTAGTACATGTACACTGTGGAGTACTATTCACCTGTCAAGACAGATGAAGTCACAGAGCTGAGGACCTGGAGCACACTGCACAGCCTGGAGGCAGCACAAGAGGTTGGAGAGTGTCCTTTCCTGGTAACTCAGTTGGTCTAACCTCTTTGAAAACCCTCTGTTCAGGTACCAAGCCCATTTTTTTAAATGAGCCACTCATTATTTTGGCTGTTTGGGGCGGGGCTCTTCATATATTCTGGATATTAGTCCTCTATCAGATGTATAGCTGGTAGAGATTCTCTCCCGTTCTGTGCGCCTCCTCCTCACTGATATTTTCTTTAGAAGCTTTTTAGTTTTATGAAGTCTCACTTGTCAGTTGCTGACCTTAGTTGTTGAGCGACTGGGGTCGTATACAGGAAGTCCTTTCCTATATAGGTGTAGGGTACTACCTATGTTTTCTTCTAGCAGTTTCAGTGTTTCCGGTTTCATTTCTTGGCCCATTTGGAGTTAGTTTTTGTGCAAGAGGATTTAGAAATGGGTCTGATTTCATTGTTCTACAAGTGGGCATCCAGTTTTCTCAGCACCGTTGGTTGAAGATGCTTTCTTTTTTGCAGCATATTTTTTGGGAATCATTGTCATATATTAAATGGCTGACGTTGCATATACTCGTTTGAGTTTTTCAGTTTGTTCCAGTGGTCTCCATGTCTTTTTTGTGTTGGTACCATATTGTTTTCGTTACTTTGTCCCTGTAATATTTCTTGAGATGGACTGGCAATTCCTCCAGCATTGTTCTTTTTGCTCAGAACTGTTTGGCTATATGGAGTCTTTGTGGTTACATATGAATTTAGGCATAGTTTTTTTTTTTCTATTTCTGTGAAGAATAAGATGGGGAATTTGATTGGGGTTGCACTGGATCTGTAAACAGCATTTGGTAGACTGGTCATTTTCAAAATGTTAATTCCACCAATCCATGAGCATGGGATTCCTTTCAGTTTTCTAATGTCTTTCTTTGTCTCCGTCTTCAGAAGCCTAAAGTTTTCATTATAGAGGTCCTTCACTTCCTTGGTTAGGTTTAATTCCTAGATTATTTTCTTTGAGTCTATTGTGAATGGGAGTGGGTTTTTTTGTTTTGTTTTGTTTTTTAACAAAATCCCAATTGTTCAATTTTATCAATAAAGGCACAGGAGCCAGATGCTGGGGTGAAAGCCTGCTAGCTCAGAGAGGCAGAGAAAGCAAAACTGGCTGACCTTCCTCCTCTCCCAACATCTGAAAAAATTGCTTTCTTCTTAAACAAAACTCCTCGAACTCAATGTCCCTCCCTTCTACTTCCTGCGTATCTCTATATCCATCCTACTGACCCCCTCTTACTCTCTACATTTTTTTCCCTGTTGACTGGTGGCTTGCTCTGCCTCTTAACATATGGTCGAGTTTATTTAATCCTCTTTACAATATTCAAGCAGAAAGCTCTTGGATTAAAGGTGTCTGCTAGGTCTGAGCCACACCACAACTAGAAACAGATTTTTCTAGTAAATAACATGATCTTGGGATCCACAGTGTGATACAATATTCTGCAAAAGGAGTATGCCCATGATCTCCTTCTTTGTACATTTGTTGTTGATGTACAGAAAAGCTATTAATTTGCGTAAGCTAATTATGTATCCTGACGCGTTGCTGAATTTGTTTATCATTTCTAGAAGTTTCTGGTAGAATTTTGGGCATCTCTACTGTATAATATTATGCCATCTGAAAATAGGGATAGTTTGACTTCTTATTTTCCTGTTTGTAACCTGTTCATTTCCTTCTCTTGCCTTATTGCTGCAGCTAGTGCTTAGAGTATAATATGGAAAAGGAGTGGAAATAGCAAACAGCCCTGTCTTACTCATGACTTCAGTGAGACTGCTTCAGGTTTTTCTCTACTTAGGGTGTTGTTGGCTGTGGGTTGCTCATATATAATTTTTTATCATGTTGACATATGTTCCCTCTAGTCCTACATTCTCTAGGGCTTTTATAATGAAAGTATGTTGGATTTTTTTTGGTCAAAGACTTTTTCTGCATCTATTGAGATGACCATGTGGTTCTTGTCTTTAAGTACATTTATTTGGTTTATGACATCTATTGGCTTGCATATGTTGAACTATTCCTGAATTTCAGGGATAAAGTCAACTTGGTCATGGTGGATGATCTGTTTGCAAGTTGATTGGTTTTTGTTTTGGATTTTTTGAGACAGTTTTTCTGTGTATCCTTGGTTGTCATGGAACTTGCTCTGTAGACCAAGCTGGCCTCAAACTCACAGAGATCCACCTGCCTCTGCCTCCCGAGTGCTGGGATTAAAGGCATGCGCCACCACCGCCCGGCTAGTTTTTCAGGTATTTTCTGGAGCCTTTTTTTTTTTTTTAAACTGGAGCTGAGGACCGAACCCAGGACCTTACGCTTGCTAGGCAAGCGCCCTACCACTGAGCTAAATCCCCAACCCAGAGCCTTTTTTGTTTTTGTTTTTTTGAGTCAGGGTTTCTCTGTGTAACAGCCCTGGCTATACTAGAACTCATTCTGTAGACCAGGCTGGCCTTGAACTCACAGAGATCTGCCTGCCTCTGCCTCCTGGGTATTGGGATTAAAGGTGTGTACCACCACCACCCGGCTTTTATTGAGCATTTTAAATTTATATTCATCAGGTATACTGGCCTGTAGAGCTTTCTTTCTTTCTTTTGTTGTGTCTTTACCTGGTTTTGGTATTAGAGTGATAATGGCTTCATAGAAGGGGTTTGGAAGTATTCTTCCCTCCCTCCCAGACTGCCTTCCTTCCTTCCTCCCTCCCTCTCTCCTTCCCTCCCTCCCTTCCTTCCGTTGTTTCTTTCATAGTTTAAAAAGGATTGGCTATAGATATTCTTTGAAAGTCTGGTAGAATTCTGCTGTGCATCCATCTAGCCCTGGAAATTTTTTAGTTGGGAGACTTTTTAATTACTATCTCAACCTCCTCATTTTTTATGAGTCTATTAAGGTTGTCGGCTTCTCCTTGGTACAATTTTGATAGTTTGGCTGAATCTAGAAATTCACTCATTTCTTTTAAATCTTTCAAATTTTGGAGTGCATCATTAAGTCATTTGTTATTTCTAGCCTAATGGTGTATGGTTTTTGAAAGTATTCCCTTACAGTATTCTGAATTTCTTTGGTGTCTGTTGTAATATCTCCTTGTTCATTTCTGATTCTGTTAATTTGGGTCCTCTCTTTCTTTTGATTAGTTGGGCCAAGGGTCAGTCTTATTTATCACCTCAAAGAACTAGCTCTTAGATTTATTGACTCTCTGTATTGTTTTCTTTGTTTCTATTTCATTAATTTCTGCTCTGATTTTTATTATTTCTTGTTGTCAACTGGGTTTGGATTTGGTTTGTTCTTGTTTCCAAATTTTTGAGTTGCATCATTAAGTCATTTATTTGTGCTCCTTTGTTATTTAATGGGCCATTGAGTGAGTGGGTTCAAGCTTTGCCATATTCTTTGCCATAGTAACAGAGTCCAGAGGGCTGAAAACTTGAGATGCGTGGTGCCCTGTACCGGGTCTTCTAAGCGAGGCTGAAAAGCATGAAACCGGGTTTGAAAGATCAGACGAGTCCTCACTCATGGAAACCAAAGGAGGAATCTTACCGATGGGATGAAGAATCCACAGAGGTCCTCCAGTCGGAAAAGTGATGGTGTTGGATAGTACAGGGTCCCAGCGTTTCTTGGATTGCAGGCGGGTAGGAGAAAACACAAGGGGGAGCCTGCTGAGTCATGCAGCACCAATGGAATGATATGGCACTTGAGAGGCCTTGGCTGGATGAGCCAAGGTGGCCCGGTGGGTGAGGGAGACATGCCATGCAGATGCAGTGGGCACCTGCGTGGCGTGGTGGAAAGTCACTCACACCATATAGACACAGCATCCATGTGGAGTGTTTATTATGAGAGAGAGAGAGAGAGAGAGAGAGAGAGAGAGAGAGAGAGAGAGAGAGAGAGAAGAAGGAGAAGGAGAAGGAGAAGGAGAAGGAGAAGGAGAAGGAGAAGGAGAAGGAGAAGGAGAAGGAGAAGGAGAAGAAGAAGAAGAAGAAGAAGAAGAAGAAGAAGAAGAAGAAGAAGAAGAAGAAGAAGAAGAAGAAAAGAAATTGGTTTTGTTTTTGATTCTCATTTGTTTGAGACAGGGTCTCACATATCTCAGGATGGCCCTGAACTCTCTATAAGGCTGAGGATGACACTGAATTCCTCACCATCCTGCTTCTACCGCCCACATGCTGGAATTGCAGGTGCACCACCATGCTAGAATAGGAAGTCATTTATTTTTAGATGTGTCAAACATCTAGAGTCAGGACAAAGGAAGAGGTATAAAGCTTGATCCTTGAATTGTGGCTTCCGCTTTCAACCTGCAGTGCTGGTGTCTGTGCAAACACATCGTGTTGTTTGTCTTGGGTACTAGGAGCAGGGCGGGTCCCCAAGGGGCAGGCTAGAATGCCAATACTTAGAGCCACAAATTTCCCTTGTAGGACTGCTTTTAGTGTGTCCCAGATTTTTTTTTTTTGTGTTGTGTTTTCATTTTTATTTAGTTCCAGGAAATTTTTTTTATTTCTTCTTTGAAGCACTCCATCATGAAGTTATGAGTTGTTTAATATCCATGAGTTTGTGTATTTACTAGAGATTTGTTTGCTATCAATTTAATTGTGGTCAGGTAGGATACATGAAGTTATTTTGAATCTTTTTCAGTGTGTAAAGGTTTGTTTTGTGTCCCAGGACATAGTCTATTTTAGAGGAGCTTCTAAGTAGAATATTATTCTTTGAGTTTGGGATAGAATATTCTGGAAATACAAGTTAAGTCCTTTTGATATATGATATCATTTAAGTCTAATGTTTCTCAGCTTACTTTTTTGTCTAGATGACCTGTCTATTTGAGAAAATGGGGTATTGAAATAACTTACAATTAATGGGTTGATGTTACTCTGTGTCTTTAAATTTAGTAATATATTTTTTTATGAAACTGGATGCACAAGAGTTTGTTTAGGATAGTAATGTCTTCTTGGTTAACTGTTCCCTTGGTTAGGATGAAGTATCCTTCTTTACCTCTTCTGTTTAGTTTTAGTTTGAAGTCTATTTTTTCAGATATTAGGATAGTGATGATTGCTATTCATTATTATTGAAATGTGTGTGTTTTGATCATTATGATATTGATTTTCAGTGTTGTTTGTCTTCTTGATGGTACTTTGTGTTTTTGTAATTATAGCTTGTATTTCTTTCCACAGTCTCTTGGCTGTCTTATTCATCTCTGTAGTCTACAATATTGCTTCCTGTATTCTGTTTAGGTTTGGTTTGTTGGATACAAACTTTTTTACTTTTTTTTTTTTTTTTGGTTTTTTTTTTTTTTTTGGTTTTTCGAGACAGGGTTTCTCTGTGTAGCTTTGCGCCTTTCCTGGATCTCACGCTGTAGACCAGGCTGGCCTCGAACTCACAGAGATCCGCCTGCCTCTGCCTCCCGAGTGCTGGGATTAAAGGCGTGCGCCACCACCGCCCGGCTGGATACAAACTTTTTAAAGCTGTTTATATTGTGGAAATTTTTTATATCTTTTTCAACTATTGTGGATTATTGTGCTGGGTGTATTAGTCTCAATTAGCCTTCATGGTCTTCTGGCTTTCAACGTCTCCAATGAGAAATCAGCTGTTATTCTGATGGGTTTTCCTTTATATGTGACATGTGGGGTTTTTGTTGCTCTTTTGTTTTGTTTTTTCCTTGCAGCTTTCTATAGTTGAAAGTTTTCTCTGGTCCCTCCCAGCCCCACAGTCTCTCAGCCGCTTATAAAATAATCACTCAGAGGCTTAATATTATTTACAAACTGTATGGCCTATGGTGGGCCTCTTGCTAGCTAGCTCTTATAACTTAAATTAACCCATTTCTATTAATCTATGTTTTGCCACATGTTCCATGGCTTTACTGACCTGCTGGCATGTTGCTCCTTGGGTGGCAGACTGATGTCTCTCCAGACTCCACCTTTCTCTTTCCTGTCTCTCTCCTTGGATTTCCCACCTGCCTCTAAGCTGCCTTGCCATAGGCCAAAGCTGCTTATTTATTAACCAATGGGAACAACATATATTCATAGCATACAGAAAGACATGCCCCAGCAGCTTTCAATATACTTTCTTTGTTCTGTGTACTTAGTATTTTAACTAGTATATGCCATGGGAATTTTCTTTTTTGGTCTTGTCTATTTATCTTTTTATATCTGTATGGGCATGTCTTTTTTTAGTTTAGGAAGGTTATTCTGCATGGTTTTGTTAAAGATCTGGTCTATGCCATTGACTTGTGATTCTTCTCCCTCATCTATTCCTATTATTTGAAGGTTTGGTCTTTTCATATTGTTTCACATTTTCTGTACATTCCTCTACCCTCTCTCTCTTACATGCACTCATGCATGTGTGTGCATTTGTGTGTGTGTGTGTGTGTGTGTGTGTGTGTGTGTGTGTGTCTGTGTTAATTTTTCACATTCTTTGCTCATTCAGTCTGGGTCCTCTATTTTATCTTCAAAGCTTTTCTTTGAGTTTTCTAGCTGGGTTATTGAGTTTTTCAATATTCCACCTTCATTTTAGCCTGAGTCTTCTTCAGTGCCTCTATCTCCTGACTGAATTTCAAGTCCTAGATTATCCCCATCATTTCAGTCAGTCTTACGGTTCTGTTTTCTTGGGCATCACTTGGTCGCTTACTCTCCCTAACTTCACCAAGCCATTTCTTTGTGTCTTTTTTTTTTTTTTAACTTCTTGAATCCTTTGATAAAGTTTATGATTGTTTTTTAAAATTCTGTGTCCTGGGGTTCATTTAGGCCAGTGGTTTTCAATCTTCCTAATGCTGTGACCCTTTAATACAGTTCTTCATGTTGTGGTGACCCCAACCATAAAATTATTTTTGTTGCTACTTTATAACTATAATTTTGCTATTGTTATGAACCATAATGTAAATATCTATGTTTTCCGATGGTCTTAGGTGACCCCTGTGAAAGTTGTTTGACCTCCAGAGGGGTTGGGACCCACAAGTTGAGAACCACTGATTTTGGCAATTCTCATTGATAAACGTTTTTATAGGACTAGTAAGTTTGGGAGGGGAGATACTGGCTTGATCTTTTATATATACATTTTTATATTGTTTGTATTTTGTGATGAGATCTGGTCATGTGGACTTCTTTTGTTAGTTCTGCATCTGTTAGGGACAGAGCAGGTTGAGGCAGAATAAAGTAGGAGTGGGCAGGTTGGGCCTAGAGATTGGAAATGACTTAGGTGGAATGAAATCAGAGGGGACCGGACTGGTGTGCAGGGCATGCATCCTAGTCAAAGCCTGGAATGTATGAGTAGATCTGGCTGGGTAGAGAAGTTGGATGTGGCATGGGAGAGACCTATGTATTGTGGGGCAGGCAGGGGCCAGTCCTCTAGGTTGGTTTTAGTGCAGGCAGGGGTAGCCTGATAAGGCTGGAGTACTGGATTTGGAACCCGGGCTTGATCTGGTGAGATAGGGAGAGTGCATGGAGAAACGAAGTGCAGGGGCTGGCTGGGTGGAGAGGGTGGATGTGGTGGTGGTGCTCAGCAGTTTGATGTGGGTCCTAGGGTTGGAACTCAGGCCCTCAGGGCTGCAAAACGTGTGCCTTACTGACTGTGCCATCTTCCAAGTCCTTACCTTTCTTTTGATATAGCTGTGTTGGCTGTGACTCCTGTGAGAGGTGAGGAATGAATGACAGGAAATGAGGGAGCACAGGGAGTGAGAAGCCTTCCCATCTTGTGCTTAGGATACAGGCTTATCCACACGGGTCCTCTCAATGGGAAGATGCTGCACGGTCGAGGAGGAAAAGTGCATGCCAGGCTCTAAGATGTCCACAAGCTCAACATTTAATGAGTTAATTAGTTGATCTTCTTTTTATTATTTTATTTATTTATTTTAAAAATTTTTATTTTATCGCAGAGGCAGGGTTTCTTGTGTAGCCTGGCTGTCCTGGAACACGTTCTATAGAACAGGCTGACCTTGAACTCAGAGATCTGCCAGCCTCTGCCTCCTGAGTGCTGGGATTAAAGGTGTGTGCCACCATGCCGGCCCCTTGATGAGTTGATTTTAAGATGTTTTTGACCCTGAAATGTCTTATTTCATTAAGGTTTCTGTTCCTAAATTTCCTTCAGCTGTTCAAATTATTTAAATTTGGACAATGGTGATTTCTCTGTGCAGTACCTCTTCCTTGACTGGCAAACAGGAGAGGTGGAATGAAAAAGGCCAGCACTTTCCAGCCAATACACACTGCCTATTGTTACATGTGACAAAGCAAATGTTCCTGGCATTCCTCTATGACAGGAAGATTAACTTAAAGGAAAAGTAATTGGGTAATACTCTCCATCCAAGTGGCGTGAGAATGGTATTGAGGAAATCTTAAACATTAGAGATAATTTATTTGAAAAAAAAAAAAACTACCAAAATAGAACGCTGCATTCATTTTATGTAGCAAAGTACTACAGACAGAGGTCAAACTAATACAGAAGATGCTGGTGGAATTTAAAGAAATATTATAATCTCTTGAGTAGCCTCATTAGTAGTCCAAATGTACCCTTGTGCACATTAGAAAAAAACTGACCCTGTCTCAAGACATATTTGTTGATATATTTTAAAAAATGCTTTATAAATACATTTACTGTCTTCAGTGGGCTATGGCAGCCCTCAGCATGCATGACTTTTCTTCAGACCTATAGTCATTATACATTCAATAACATAGTGATAGTAACTGTGGACACGTGTGTGTGTGTGTGTGTGTGTGTGTGTGTGTGTGTGTGTGTGTGTGTGTGTGGTGCTGAGGGTCTCATTCCAGTCTCCTGTGAATGATAAACAAGCATCTACCACTAGGCTGTATTCCCATGCCACAATTTTTAAAACAATGTTTTTTACACATGATTTTCCATGTGTAAATTATATTTTATTTTAATTTTTCGAAGTTCCCTAGTAGTCTTGAACAATATATTTGTATATTTTTGAAGGCTTGTGTGAAAATATTGAGTATATAATTTTCTACTGATTTTCCTACTTCAAATAGCAATATCAACATTTTCTCGTATTGCTTCATTGTCTTATGAATGACTAATATATAATATTAAACACAGTGGTCATAAAATGAATTTAACTATGCTCACTTTGTAATTTAAGAAGCTTTAAACAGTCTGTTGTGAGTTATGAAACTCTAAGCATATGGAAGGAACACTGAAAATACTTAGCATCCAGGTGTGGTGGAAGATACCTATAATCCAAGCACTTAGAAGGCATAGGCAGAAGGATCAACAAAGAACATAATCATTCTGGAAAGTTCCATCACATCTCATCAGAAGAAATTCCCACCATAACCACTAGAAGTAATAATATTCTTGTTTTCCCCATAAATCGCCTTTACCTATTTTGAATATAGTGTTTCAGTCCAGCCAGATATGCAGCAAGACTCTATTTCAAAATTAAAAAAAAACTCAACAAGGAATCATGTAGAAAGCAAAACTATACTGATAGCATAAGCAAGTGATAACATAAATATCCTTCCAAACAACTATGCCAGGGTGGGTATTAATTGGCATATGGCTAAGCAAGAATCCTTGTTTGTCTAAGGATTGCGTTTCTCCACTTGTGTTTATACTTCAGTAAACCCTTTTAGGTTGAAACCTCCAGAGATGTCCACATAAACAGTGATGCACTACAGAGAAACAGCAGGATATAAAGGCAAGCGTGTGGGTTTGGAATCAAACAGGCTTGGACTGCTGTGCCCTGAGATGTTATGTTCTGCAAAAATACTTGTTCTCATAACAGCTGTATTTATGATAGAAGAGAGCTGAGGCCAGCGTAGGTGTCCATAAAAGGGAACGAATAAATTGGTGTGTTCACTCATGTTACCGAGAATGAATTGATAGTATACTGGCAAACACGGGTGAATCTCGAATTAGTGAAAGATGCTTTACACGAGAGTCCACACTCCTCCCTTGTGTAAGTATTCAGAAAAAGTGGAGGTGATTTACTTGCCAAACAATGAGAGCAAACAAAGCACCTGAGGTTGGGGTGGTAATTTGCTCAGAAGAGACCTGGGGAACTTTCCAGGATCCTGGTCATGTTCTGTGATGTAACCAGGGATCGGGCTGTGTGTGCTTTCCTGAGTGTGGATAATGGCATTCTTGGGCTTTGTGCTCAACACTGCATGTAAAACTTGGCTGAAAGAAGAAGAAACCTAAAGAGTGTAGCCCTCTAGTGAATTATACTGCATGGAAGGCATTTACAATTACTTTAACTGTAACAACAATGAATATATTTCAATAGATAGAGGGATTGGTAGGTAGACAGGTCAGTGGGCAAACAGTAAAATCCTGTTATAGAATGTAGGATTTCCTGTATGAGTCAAAATTTTCATAATCAGACATTGGAAATATCTTTTGATCTTGAGCATGTTTGATGCTGTTTTGAGTTCTATTTCTGCATAATGAAGGCAATAATATTTCACAAAGTCAAGCATCTACTGTGCCATGTTGTCATTTTGTAAGTCACAGTGTCTGAAGATGTGGCAGCACTGCCTACGAACAATGATCTGAAGTGGAATGTGGCAAAATGATTGGTGATCTGAGCAATGGAGTGCCTGTCTTCTGGCCGCTGGTTATATACTCTCTGAATGGAGGAAGAACTTTTAATGCTGGCATGAATGGTTCAGAGTCCGCTGGGGGCATCCTGCAGTGGTGTTTTCCCCAAAGAGAAAGGTGAGAGCAGGAACAAAGTGCCATAAGCAATCGTGATATGGGTTTCGATGTTTCGAAAGCTTAAGTCATTTGGCCCCCTAACAGTTCTAATTGAGATCACTCATTTATGTGACAGATATTTGTTGAGCATGTACAGCATGGCAGGTTTCCTCCCAGGAGCTAGAAATATGGAGATAGAGGAATGTACAGCTTCCTGCCCTCTTGAAGTTCACATTCTAGTAATGATAAGCTTATTGGATTCACAGGGATCAGTCTGGTAGCTGCAGGAGCAGAAGTATGGGGTAACTTTTCTCAGCACCCATCATGACATGACAGTCATGGCCGGCACAACCATAACAAAAGACTGGCTAACCCAAGTAACCATGGCACATTCATCTAGCTAAACTTGTATGTGATGTAGGCACCTCCAGCAATGAAGCTCTCAAGACCTATGGAAAACTGTTCTCATTCTTGGGTTCAATGAAGAATGGACAGGAGAGCCATGTAGAAATGTGAATGGACCATAGGGTGTAGTCTAATGGTGACAGCTAAAATGAAAACTCAGCAAGACCTGTGTGTTCACATTCTTGGCCTTTCTGCATAGCATTCCTTCTGAGAATGGAGTGAGACCTCACTTCAAGGGAGAATGGAAAAGGTTCTATTGCCTGCTTTGAAGAAGGCCTCTAGCGTCTATGACTAACCAGAAGCTTGGGTAACCAGAATCCTGATCTCTATCAATTGCTTTGGGGGAAATGGAGAAGTGAAAAGGCAGAAGGGCGGAGCAAGGTCAAAGAAACTGCTTCTGAGGGTTGAAAATACACAGCACACCCTGGCGCCGCACTTCGGAGGCAACTTTGATGCAAGAGAACAAAGTGAGCACAGGCCAGAGCTTGAGACAGCCAGTGGCCTTTGTCAGGCCAACAGCAGCGAGACAAGAAACAGAGTCAGATGCCAGGAGGCGATGTGGTCAGTCATGTTGTTTCCTTATTCTTCTTGGCTTCTGGTTTATGCCTATGGAGTCTCTGAATAGTACAGTTACAAAGAGCAGGGCAAGGATTATTGAGCCACTCACAATCATAATAAGGCATCCCAGAACTGGGTTTGTCTTGTGCCTACTCAACTGCCACAGAAAACAACACAAGACTTCCTGCTAACATAGGTCCAGTGGTGATGGTGGTGATGGTGGGTGGTTATGCCATAAAACAAAGCATTTCTACAAGTCATCCAAGGCAAGGATATTTGTCCCATCCCACACTAATTAAGTTCATAATAGCTTCTGGGCAAAGGAATATGATGAAATGATAAATATGTGTGCTCACAGATAAATCCCGCCACCCCTGTAACACACCTGGGAACAAATAAAAGTGGTTTCTTCAGCCGTTTTGTATTCTGAACTCTTTGGTGTTGCTACATTAGCTGGGGTGGGCTTTGAGCTTTGCTCTCTTAGCGAGGCATGAGCTGTGTATTCAGGGCTTGGCTTGCTCTTCCCGGCACGACCAGCATGTATACAGCAGGTGTAACGACCAGCATGTATACAGCAGGTGTATAATCAACACTCGTTGAATTGTTACAGATCTGTTTCCACTTGCTCCTGTCTTTCCTAAGGAATAATACAGAAATGACTCGTGATCGGGGGTGATGAGAATATACGATGCTAAGGAAAAACTTGGTTGTGACCCAGAGTGTGGGAAATAAGCAAAACCAGGTCACTGCCTAGACAAGTACAGACCTGCTTCCCTTGCGGAGGAACAGCTAAGAGGAAAAAAATCTGTGTGTCACGGCATCTGTTAAGGTCAAGAAGACATATGAGGCTGGGATGCAAGAGAATTACAGTGTGAGGCTTCCTAAGGCCAGCTCCACTCCTAATAGCCTTGAGAGAGGAGAGAACACTGGGTATGTTGTTGGTTGCTGTTCTGAGGCTCCGAACCCAGGACCTTGTGCATGTAGCCGAATACTCTACTACTGAGCCACAACCCTGCTCTGAAGAGTTTAGGCAAGTTAATCGCTTCCATTTTTCTCTAACAAGCTTTATTTGGGAAAAGAATCACTCGGCTTCATGCATGTAGCGTAATGTCTGTCTTACAAGCGCTTCATACAGTTTGGTTTTCACTCCAGATGATTTCTAAGACGAGGCCGCGGGTTTTCAATGGCTATGATTTGCTACTACAGAGCCGAAGGTAAAAATATCCTGTCTGTTTGACTGTTTATGTAAGTACAGATTCACAAACCAGGAAAACACCCCTCCCACTGGTGCCCTGATCTGTTTCATGTTACAACAGCTCAAGTTGTCTCTGAATACCGAGCAAGCGAGTATCCTCCTGCTAGCCAAGCCAAGGAGCAACCTGACAGAGGAGCCACTGTTTGCTCCGCTCTTCAGGTCAATTGTGCAGTTTTTAAATGGACGGCTTTGCTATAAACTCGGGCTAGAAAGTGTCTAAAGAACTGATGCGTTTGGAGTTGGGAGCAGGCCTTCATTCGCCCCACAGGCCTAGAGCGAAAGCTATGCAAGGCATTTACCTAGACCCAAATCCCGTTGAAACAAACACGTTTTATGTTTTGTTTAAACTGGTGAGTGTCGTGGCTTTTAGGGTAACGGGCTTGCTTAAAAAGAAGAAAAGAAAAGAAAAATGGATACACTTTTCCTTCTGCTATGTCTTTACATAAAGTCTTCCTCTGCGAGGTTAACCGATCCCATCTGTGGGTATTTGTTCCCCACTCTCGGCTTGCAGACTTGCATTTAAAATCTTCACGCTTCTGTTTCCAAGCTGCTTTTCACATTGCAGGGGTGGGGGGGTGGGGGGGGGGTACACACAAGAGCTAGCCCCCAGCCGGTGGCCAAACAAACGCTGCTGCCTCCAGAGTCCCAAGTCTTAACCTCTTGCTTCCAACACGCATCTAAAGGCAAAACAATCCTGGAGACACGGCCCTCCCCCTGCTCGTGATAGGCTGCTGGGAATAGCAACAGCCTCTGTCACCGAAAAGGGCAAAGCCTTCGGAAATAGAAACAAAGTTGGTTACAAATCACACTGGCTTTGCCCCGAAGGTTCCCCCCCGCCCCGCGCGCCCCCGCCAACCCCCCGCCCCCCGGCCCCGAACCCCTCCCACTCTGCTTTAGCATGCCGCCCATGGGGACGGTGACCACTGCTGTCAGAGCGGTGGGTCGGGGTGGTCTGGTGGCCAGGGGGACGCTCTAACTTCTACCGTGACCATGGTACCTGTTGAAAACACAGAGGGCCCCAATCTGCTGAACCAGAAGGGGAGAGAGGCGGAGACCGATGGCCGCTGTGGAACCGGCGGCGGCCGGCATCCTGCCTGCGCGGGAGGTAAAGTGAGACCGTGGGGCCGGCTCGGGTGACCGCCAGCGGGGCGAGCCCGTCCTCCCCCCCCCCCCCAACCCCGGGAGCCCCTCGGGACGGTGCGTGTGTGGGAGGGCAGCGGGTGCGCGCGCGGGACGCGGGAGCGCGCTGGGTGCGTGGTGGAGAAAGGAACCCAGGGTCTGGTGCGACGTGGAAGTGACCCAGAGCTGTACATGTGTGGACTGGAAGTCTCCCTGGGACCCTAATGTGTTAAGACCTGAGTTCCATTCCCGCTCCTGGCTGCGGTGGGCTCCACCAGTTTGCTTTACATAATGCAGTGGCAGACATACGTTCTTCTTTCTTGGGAAAGGCGGATCAGAGCCTCATTTGGGAGCGCACACTTTTTTTCATTTACTGTCGCAAACGGACGGTGTGGAGCAAGTGGACGTTGTGAGCATCGCTTTTTTAAAAAAAAAACCAACCGTTTAAGTAGACCATACCATTATTGGTTATGTGAACAACCCAACTTTCTTTTTAACTTGTGTTATTCTTTGCCCCAGATGCCTCCTTTTCTTGTCCCTGCTTTTCTGGAGACTTGCCTTGCAAAATGAGATTCATTGAATACTTTTTCCTCCCCGAAGAGAATGTCAGTAGTCTTCATTGCATTATCTGTGCTAGCCTAGATGTTTATCTTTGCTCCCACATTTACAATGGTCAAACACGTATCCCAGCTTTTTTATTTCTTGGTGCCTCTTTTTATTCATCTACTTGTGTTATAAGATACCAAATACAAATGACCCTCTCCTTCCTACGATTAATACCTTCATTGGCTCCACATGCTTCAACCATACATTCCATTCCCATGCTGCCTAGTAGAATGTCACAAACAGTCACCAATGCTCAGTGACACAGAAGTCACTCAATGCCTTTCATCTGGGAATGGGTCTACCCAAGGATGTTGAAGCTGTTGGGTGTGCCTGATTTGGGCACGGAATCCACAAAGCCTCCTGTGGAAGTGACGTGGTCCCACCTCAGGAACAGAGACCTGTCTTCTGCCTTGCTCAGGGGCTTAGCCTGCTTTTTTTTTTTTTTCTTTTTCTTTTTCTTTTTCTTTTTGCCCCGTGTCTAGTCAAGAATGGATCTCTGGGGCCATCTTTGAATGTAGCCTTTCTCTTTCCCCAAGGCCTTGTCCGCTGACTGGAAATTCTGTTAAGAGCAGGCAAGGGGAATCAGGTTGGCGGTTAGAGAGGTCTTATCTCCAAATTCCTGAGAGATGAGCTTCAAGAGACAGCAGAGCTCTGAGGGGGTGCTGACGAGCGAAGGGTCAATTAAATGGAGTCCTTGTGTCTCAGTGTCACAAAGAAGAGGAAATGTAACTGCCCAGCCTGGCTTCTGCAACAACCCTTAGAAATGGACTCATTTTTATCACCCACCTGTAATGTCAGTAGGAGACAGGAGGATTTAGGTCAACCTGGATGACATAGCGAGCCCCTGTGTTCCAACACACAACACACACACACACACACACACACACACACACACACACACACACAACTTTAAGGTGGCTTTCACAGAAGGTTCACATTCACAATTATCTCCTTGGGAGGTGGTGTATAGATACATATCTTGAACATATATGCAGAATTTAATGTAAAGTGCCACGGCTTATAACATTGTAAAGAAATAATGAATACCTCAAATAATCTATCAAACTTAATTCCAAATGAATCTTCATTATGTAGAAGAAAAAACCCTTAAGTTTTCCCTAGCATCTCAGATGGATACAGCTTCGGGTTTTGTTAGATATAGTTTACATTTAGATGAATCCAAATCTTTTAGATTTCCCTAAATTGTCATAAGTATCTCTTGACACCTCAGAGCAATCTTACACATATATGTATGAATGTATTATAGAGCCATGATGTATGGTATTAAAAAATCATCTAATGTTTCCTTCTCTAATATTAGGATTATATTTTAGGTCATTTTAATCAAGAGGTTGATGTTTATTGAAACATTTGTCAAGCACTCTTTTTGGCATCTTTATATTTCAAACTCATAATAATTTCTTTTATCCAGGAAATTCAGAATATTTCAAATATGCTTGGCGGCTATAAGCATATTTCTGTATTTAAAGTTTTTCTATATTCCTGGGTGGAAAAAAAACAGCAAGAGAAAAGGAGACTGGGTTATATAACCCAAGTTAAGGTGCTTAAACCATGTGAGACACTGAAAAAGCAAATAACAACAAACACAAAAAGACAGACCACAAACTCTCAGCTCCCCGACCTGTACACCAATGTTCCTGCACACATGGAAAGTATTTTGGAAGGTCAACTCTTTAATTAAAAAGGGTGCTTTGGGGGCTGGAGAGATGGCTCAGAGGTTAAGAGCACAGGCTGCTCTTCCTAGAGGTCCTGAGTTCAATTCCCAGCAACCACATGGTGGCTCACAACCATCTGTAATGAGATCTGGCTCCCTCTTCTGTCATGCAGGCAGAACACTACATACGTAATAAATTAAAAGGGTGCCTTGTCTTGATGAATGGAAGCTAATGAACTTCATTGTTTTTTCCAAGAAACTATGACTCAAAGTGAATACATTGTCAGTAAAATTTTACAGCGTTCATGGACACATTCTAATTGACCTCCTGAAGGAGGGTCAAGTTCAATTTCAAATCTGGATGCCTACACCTGATGACAGATATAGGTGAAGGGAGACTATGCAGCCAGGGCATCTTCACAGGGTGGAAGGGGGAAGTTTCCAGAGGCTGGTATGGAACTAACTTCAGAGATTTCCTGGCTAGGAGCTATGATGTCTGCTCCTTCAACCTCAACTCCCATGCTTTCCTTATTTTGACATACAAATTCCTGGCCAGAGAGAGTTCTCGAAGTCTCCTTTGCCTCACCATCACTAGTTTTCATCTCTCTTCTGCCTAAAATGGTCAGAAACCAAGAGCAGTATCTGTCGTATGAGTTCAGGTTCTTAGCACTGAAGTAAATACTCTGGAACTGACAAACTCAGGACCGGACTCACCGACCCTCTGGAGGGTCTGCTGTTCATCCCTCTGAAGATATCAAAGCCTGAGACTTCAAAACACTTCCACCCTGAGAAGCTGTTTTTAAAGATTTTAAAGCTGTGAGTGCTGAGATAATGTGTGCAGGTAAATAAGACTCTCCCGAGTGTCCCCTCAGGCTTAGCCTAATCTGGAACGTCTGAATGCAGCTGGTCTGGCTTTCTTGGGCTGCCCACCTGGGAGTCTTCATGGAAGAAACTTGTGGGGGAACCAACTCATTTTCAGGGAGTAGAAAGTCAGGCCAGCCAGCTGGGCTTGATGGTAGAGATCTGATTGTGAGAAGATGGATTTGGAACAATAGGTCTGTTATCTTGCGAAAATATAATGAGTGCCCATGGGTATATGTGCACACACACACACACACACACACACACACACACACACACACACACACACACAGACATACTACATAAATAAATGTAATAATTTTTTTAAAAATGACAAAATTACTGAACCTTCACACCAGGTATTTAGCAAATGGGTGACTAAAGCAAATTGTGGGCATACATAAGGAAATGACAGGATTTGGGGACATTGATTTGTAAAGAACTAGAGACCTTTAGTATGAGGATCAGACCAGTTTGAAAGGTAAACACCTCCCTTTGGGTCCAGCCAGCGCCTGTTTGACACTGGACATTTTTTAACCTCACTTGGAAATCAAGCCAGAATTCTAACTTGGGACTTCAGTTAGATGTCAGGCTTGAGAAAATGGTTCCTGGGGGGCTTCCTAGGAAGGGGATGTTGGGATTTGGTCTACCACAAAGGCACACGTAGAAAGAGAAATGCTCTTGTCCCTTTCTAAGAACAAGCTGTCACCCAGGGAGAATGCAGAGACGTTGTCCCTTTGCCACAGATCCTGAGCCAAGTACAGCCACAGGAGCAGCCACAGGAGCAGCAAAGGCAGGCACTCAGGCTGTGGCGGGGAGTTGGCAGACATGGCCAGAGCTAGAGTGAGAACAACCAGCCAAGCCACCTGCGCAGGCCGAGACTTTGCTGACATCCACCTGCGTGCTGGAACTGGTTTTGATAACCAGGGTCCCCTCTGATAGGCCAGTACCCCGTCCCAGGTGTTAAATATTTTCAACGTTGCCCTGCCCTTTGCCAGATTTGCCACAGTGGCTGAAGCAGCAGATTCTGGGGACGTGCTTGGTGGTAACAGACAGGACTCTCAGGTGAGTTTGGGAGAACATTCCTTATGAATGTTCCAGAGGACACTTTCTCAGTGTTCGCGCCCTTTCCCTAGCTGATGGATGTAGCTCTCAAAATATCATGGAGCAGCCTGAGCCAATACTGTGATTTGCATAATTACAAACAAATCCACTGCTCTTGAAATGCAGCTTTAGATTTGTGAGATTTTTAGTTTTCTTTCAAAAGTAGCCTGGGAAAGATGGCTCATTGGGAGCATTGGCTCAGTAAGAGGAACCCAAGCACTACTTAGCCTCCTCGTTAAAACTTCTGAGAGCCCCACACAGCCCTCCATCTGTGAGCAATGAGCTTCCACAGCCGAGCTGAAGCGGCTATTTACCCAGAGTGTATGAGCAAGAGCTGGTTTTATAAGATTCTGATGGTGAGCAGTCAGAGCTCACTGTCAATTTTTCCTTGTGAACAGTCTTTGCCAGGGGAGTGCATTACCAAATACTTAAAAAGCACCAAGGGTTTTTTTTTTTTTTTTTTGGAGGGGAGGGTGAGAAAGGGGAGGGCTGCATAGCTTCTTCAATCTTCCCCAAGGACTCTGCAAAATACCAAATGAGGACAATTTCTCATCTTGTAGTCCCTCAAAAAATATCCAATTTCAGTTCCAGTCACAGACACCGAATGCTCTCAAAATACTTCTCAGCTGCAATGGAATCAGACGACCAGCCTCGTAAATCATAAACTTCTGTGCGCTCTTTCTCTGTCATTCTGGTTTGGTTTTGTTCACTGGCATCGTTGCCCTTTCTACATTTTAGCACGTTCATATGTATGCTCAATGGCTATGTCTCAATGACATACTAATTATTTATGTACTTTGTACAAAAGCATTAAGACTTAAATAGCGCCGGGCCATGGTGGCGCACGCCTTTAATCCCAGCACTCAGGAGGCAGAGGCAGGCGGATCTCTGTGAGTTCGAGGCCAGCCTGGGCTACCGAGTGAGTTCCAGGAAAGGCGCAAAGCTACACAGAGAAACCCTGTCTCGAAAAACCAAAAAAAAAAAAAAAAAAAAAAAAAAGACTTAAATAGCTTATCACGTAATTCTAATGCCAGCAGGTTCCATTATATTTGAACAGTGACTCATTTTATAGAATTCTATCAAAGTGTCAGGGAGAAAAGTGCAGTTCTTTTATTGAACTTATAGGAATTTCTTTCCCTTGATAAACAAATGCAATTTAACTTCACACTCCACTGTGGAAGATGTTTTCTCTTGAGAAGTGTGTGAGTCAGCTCTTGACACTGCCCCAGGCCATAGGCCATGTCCACATAACTTCATATACAATGTTTCCGCACTTTTGTGGTCCTTGGAGTTGGGAGCTGTGAGGCGAGCTGATTTGGAAGCGTGCTTGAAATAGCATCTTAAGCTTCAGATGTGTAAGATTTTTTAAGAATAGAGGGGGGAAATGTTGTAATTAGGATCAATTTGCACAGCAAGAGAGCATTCCCACGCTAATAAAATATTTCATTTCCAATGGGAACTAAACTGTAGAAACCCACAAGACAAAAATCATAGAAAAAAATGGTTTTTTTGTGATGCAACTCCATTATCCAGGCATGTGGGTTTTAAAAACAAGGGAATTCACAAATTTATGAAAAGGTATGGTTATTATGCTGGACATAAGGCATCATTTTATTTCCTGTGATATCATGTAAGAAACTGTTTCAAGCTTTACTTTTTTTTTTTTTTTGATAGTTTAGTAAGCATGCTTTATTTGAATGAGACCCATGTGATGTCCATACTTGGTGATTGGTGCCAACTGTCTCTTGTGTGGTTGTCTCTCTGTCTCTCGCTGTCTTGCGCCTCGATCTCTCTTGCTCTTGTGAGTTGTTGAATACATGTAATGGTTTACTCCGGTAGTTTTCTATAGTGTAATTTTGGCTGTCTGCAGGTTCGTGAGTGAGTGCAGCATGTTTATGTCCTTCCTGTGTTTACTACTCATTACTGGCCGAATCTCCAGGCTCCAGCAGGTGTAGGCTCCTTACCGTAGCACAGAGCACATCACAAGAGCTGATTTGGTTGGTAGGCATGGTTGCTGTTACCAGGCTCAGAGGTCCATAAATCCACTCTGTTTCCCATCTGAGGCCTGAAAGAGTTCTTTGTCCTTTGATAGGTGTAAAGTAGGTTTTGATAGGTATAGAGTAGCCTTTGTAGGTTTTTTTTTAAGCAGTTCCTGTCAAATACCCACATGATTCCATTTTACATCAATTCAGATTAAAAAGACTTCTGTGAAATGAGTATCATGGGCCAAGTACTTCAATGACAATGTCTCTTCTAATTCGATTTTTAATTATTTTTATTTTTATTTTATTGGTGTTTTGCCTGTATGTATGTCTGTGTGAAGGTGTTGGATACTGGAGTTAGACAGTTGTGAGCTGCTATGTGGATGCAGGGAATTGAACCTAGGTTCTCTGGAAGAGCAGTCAGTGCTCTTAACCGCTGAGCCGTCTCTCCAAGCCCCACAAGATCCCTTCTAATCTCATAATGACCACTGGAGTAAGTTGAACCCCACTTCACACACCAAAACTGGGCAAAGAACAGCTGACGCTCCCCACACACGGCCATCCAACATCCACTCTCCCAGCATGACCAACTGAGTCATAGGATTTCATCCTGTGACCGAGGTCACAGAGGAAGAGAGAGTCTTGCTGATCTTGTCAACGTCTAGCCACTGACTAGTCGGGCTCGCTGATTCCAGCCTGTACCTCCACTTCTGAGCCCCAGGGACCTGGGAGGGAGAGGCAAAGTGCCCTGCTGCCCATGTCACAGGGAGAGCAGGTGGCAGCGCAGGGACTTCAACCACAGAATCCCGAATCTTGATCAATCATACAACCAGCACTCTATCAGCTTCCTGAACTGCCCAATCTGGAACTGGGGGTTAAGCTCATCCAAGACTTGACAGCATTCTATTTTAGAGAATTCCCTTAGTTTCATGTTCATATTTTTTTTCTTTATGAATTTTTAAGTTCTTGGGCTGGGGAAAATGAGGACCTGGGCTAAATTCCCAGCATTCATGTAAAGATGCCAGGTACTGTGGCATGTACTTATAATCCCAGCCCTGGGGAGGTGGAGGGTCTCTGGGGTTTGCTAGCCAGCCAGTCTAGTCTAAATGTGAGGTCCAGGCTAAGGAGACCTGATCACAAAGGACATTCCTGAGGATGACAGCTGGGGTTGTCTTCTGGCCTCTACATGCACCCCCTGGGACGCTCCCCCCTTCACAAGCCTGCACACACGCAGAGGCATAAAAGATATCATAAATTCATAAATAACACATGTTGTTTTACCCATTAGAGCTCTGAGCCGACTGACAGTGCTTGCAGAGTTCCGTATAATTCGTAACAGGTAGGAATTATGCCTCTCTATATTATAGCATGACTATCAGAGATGCTGCATATATAGCACAAGGATCATCACCAGTGGTATCCTGGGAAACTCGGTGCTCACTGGAGTCACCAAGGCAGGTGGTACTGACCATCAAGATGAGCTTTCTCTATCCTCTGTGCACAAGTCAGGCCTACACATGGTCTATGTGTGATTGGTCAAAGCACAGGATGAATAAAGAAGGGCTTGTTAGAGTCAACAAAAGAGGATTTGCATTCAGAAATGTACTGAGCGTGTACTGTGTGAGAGACACGCTCTATGATGCTTCAAGGTATGAAAGGATCTAGCACAGTACCCCTGCTGATAGATTTTTACCAACTCATCTGAAAGATAAAAATCTAAGTGACTAAAGACAGGTGCTGCCTAACATCATGCTGATCAACTAGGGACTGTATGACAGTGGACCTGGAAGGTTATAGCATACCTTCCAGGATGTCTTTTGATGTTATACAGATGTTCTTGTGATATATTTGTCTACAGTACTTGGTTCTGTGATGTGACGTGTGTGTGTGTGTGTGTGTGTGTGTGTGTGTGTGTGTGTGTGT
Organism: Peromyscus californicus insignis; assembly: GCF_007827085.1. NCBI lineage: Eukaryota > Metazoa > Chordata > Mammalia > Rodentia > Cricetidae > Peromyscus > Peromyscus californicus. The sequence goes on from NW_026294525.1 coordinate 30,169,992, forward strand.
GTGTATAAACTTTTTTCTACTTTTTTTTCAAAAAAAATTTTTTAAGGAGGGACTATGTATTTCTTTTTTTGTTAGATGCTGTATAGTTGTCATATGGATCTAAAAGTTACTCTATTAATTATTTTAAAACTGCCCAGGTCCAAGGCCCTGGTCTAGAGCTCCAAATCAGAAGCAATAAAGAATGGGGGTCATGTCCCCCAAACAAGTAGAGAACAATGACAGAGACTCTTGATGTCAAGACACACGTGCATGCGCGTGCGTGCACACACACGTATACATTTTAAAGAAGTGTAACTGCAAACTGAGGCCAGTAGTTTGTAGAGCCTTCTAACTGGAGAGAATAAGTCAGCTAGAAAACTGGATCATAGAGGATGGCGCACTCAGGGAGTGGCAAGGATTTCCGTTGGATGGGAGCAGCAGGTCTGGAGCAGGGAAAGAAGGTGGCAGAGGAATCTGGAGCTGCAGTCAGGGACTGCAGGGGAACTTGGTGTATAGCAAGAAAGGCACAACTCCTGAGGGAGACAGCCTACATCAGTTTAGAAAAGCCCACCGGAGTGACTTCAAATTCTCCAGCTCTCCCAGGTCATCGTGCTTTCAATAGCAAAGCCAAGCTAGGCTCAACCCCCCATGGTTACCTCCTCCAGGGTCCAGCGCTCAGGCACACTGTCGCTGCGGGACTTGTGACTTTTCAGATCCCTCCTGCCCCAACTTGCTGTTTTCCCTGGATTGGTGCCCTTCCTTTACAGCTGCAGAACTTTGGTCTGATCCTCACTATAGCTTATAAGAACACTGTAGCCTTTCCCTTCCCGGTTCTCAAATCCCAGCCACATAGGCTCTTCAGAAACTGACTGATGAGCTCAGCAGACTATTATGTAGGCACATTCTTAAAACTCTCTTGCCACAGCCACCACAGGGAATTTATTGCAAACTTGGTTTTTCAAAATCTTCAGGTCCCTCACCAAATTGTACCCTTGGCTTTTCTTCCCATAAGTCCCTGCGAACCGACGACATGTTCTAGCCTTTTCTACCACTGCTCCTATGTCTTGTACTTTTAGCCCTTCTTTATTGATGCCTCCCTGTTTCTCTGTCCAGATTTTCCCTTCTCATATGAAGTATCTGGGTCCTTTCTCTCTTTGTCTCCCTGGCCCATCTGTCCGTTGGCAGAATTCCCCATGAGCAGCTAGCTCTCTCAAGGCCTATGTGACCACCCAGGCCTAAATTTTAAGAAAGATCTCCCTCTCTCTAAAATTACTCCCATTATAGGATTTACACTATCATTTATGTTCTTCCCATGTTTAAGGATTTACAAAGCACAAAAGGAGCCAGGTGTGGTGCACTTTCACGGTCCCAGCAACACATGGGAGGTAAAGGCAGGGAGATCAGGAATTTAATATCAGGTTATCCTTGTGGGGCTACCTGAGACCCCCACCTCTCAAAAAACAAAAACGAATAAGACAACAACAAAGCCCACAAGAGGGCGATTTTTCAACCATTTTTAAATAGAAAACCAACTTCAAATCCTCATATGATTGATTTCTTTGTGGTTTTATTTTTAGTAATTGGAAAATGCAGTGACGGAAGGTCACTCCTATGTATGTGAGTCAAACAAATTGCAACCTATGTCCACACATTTGAAATTTTGTAAAACAAAAGGTATGTTACTATTTTTTTTTTTAAAAAAAAAAAAAAACCTGTTAACTAGTCCCTCATGGGGATTCTTTGTAAGACAGTATGGACTTTCAAATGCCCACATCTTACCACAGTTCCCACATGCTGAGAAGTTTCATCTAGAAACATCAGGGGTGGCTAGGCAGGACGGCTGTGGGGATGTTGCTATTAAATTCCTCTTAACCATCTATTGAAAACCCGTGTAGACACGGAAACACAGGCAAGTGGCTGGAGCATTGGAAACCAGACCTAGCTGTCAGTTGAGTAAGGTGCCACACTGAGTAACATGAAGACACGACACTGTCTGAGAGCAGGGGTGACACTAATGTGAGACCAGAGAGTGACAGGTTAGAGTCCTCGAGGTCCCACTGCATGTCTCCATGGTCCACAGGAACTGACTTCTCCAAGCTTCTGCTCCACGGCCCAGCTCTTCCCCCGGCCCAGCTCCTCTTCCCACGGCTCTTCTGCGTACACTGCTCTCCTGTCATTAATTCTCTCTGCACTTTTCCATCGCTGTGATTTTCAGAACTTCCTCAAGTCTGACTGGGGCTGGAGAGAACATCTGTGCTTTAAGATAGGCAGGGAGGGGGAGAGAGGAGGAGGGAGGGAGGGGGAGGCAGAGGAAGGCAGAAGGAAGGCAAAGGAAGGGAGGGAGAGGCAGAGGGGGGGAGGCAGAGGGGGGGAGGCAGAGGGAGGCAGGGGGAGGCAGGGGGAGGCAGGGGAAAGCCGAGGAAATCACTGGAGACACCAAACCCAACAGAGGCATCTTTATTGACAACATTTGGAATTGAAATAAATTCCTTGATGTGTTAAGCCCCAGGTTTTCAGGTCTCAGCATTCTTATAGTAAAGGCAGCATTACTGGCTCGTGAATTAAAAAATAATAATAAAAAAAAACCTCAGGAAATCTGGTAATTGGCCAGTACATTCTAAATACAATAGAGAAGAATGAGGTTTGGTTTTTTTTTCCCCTCACTTTTACCAGAAACAAATTTTAGAAATCTAGTTTTGTTCTTCAAATAATTTTTAAAAATAATTTTTTAAATTTTTATTTTATGTGCATTGGTGTTTTGCCTGCATGTATGTCTCTGTGAGGGTGTCAGATCCCCTGGAACTGGAGTTACAGACAGTTGTGAGCTGCCATATGGGTGCTGGAAATTGAACCCAGGTCCCCTGGAAGAGCAGTCAGTGCTCTTAACTGCTGAGCCATCTCTCCAGCCCCTTTCAAAGTAATTTTTATAACAATGAATTATTAAAAAATTAATGGACAACCTTTACTAGGTGGCTGTTTAACTATTACTAAATATCTGAGGCAGGGTAGCTTGGTTTATTTAGGTTATGTTTTTAGAGGCTGGAAGTCCAAGGCTGAGGACCTCCCTTAGTCTGGCCAGTTGTGAGGATCCAAAGGTTATAATGTTGGGAGCACATGTGATATGGAAAAAAAAAATCTTATAACAAACTGGAAAGCCAAAAAGAAACACAGGGTCAGGATCAGGCATGTTTAAGAACTTGATCACACCAAAGCTCACCCAAGAGTTGTGTGTGGTGGTACATGGCCTGTAAGCCCAGCATTTGATACATGGAAGCAAGAGGATCCAGGAGTTCAAGGTTATCCTTAGTTACAAACTAAGTTTGAAGCCAGCCTGGGCTATGTGAGACCCTATCTTTAAAAAAATGAAGAAAGGAGCCGGGCAGTGGTGGCGCACACCTTTAATCCCAGCACTCGGGAGGCAGAGCCAGGTGGATCTCTGTGAGTTCAAGGCCAGCCTGGTCTACAGAGCGAGATCCAGGACAGACACCAAAACAACACAGAGAAACCCTATCTTGAAAAACAAAAACAAAACAAAACAAAAATGAAGAAAAGAAGAAAAAGAGAGAGAAAAAAACCCAAACCAAAACAAAAAAACCCACCCATTCTACAATATCAGTATTCCCTCACATTGGCAAGGTTCCTTGTGACCTAAGGACCTTCCACTGGAATAACCACCTCCTGCATTACTGTGCTGGCGTCAAGTCTCCAACATGCAGACATTTAAGGGACTATCAACATGTAAACCATTGCAACACCTGATGAGAATGAGTGGGCAGAGGTGAAGACAGAGCTGGTGAGACCTGAGGTGAGAATTGGCCATCACGAGGCATGTAGAGAGAGGAAAGAATAAAGCCACACGGAAGACTGATTTTCTGAACCCATGATGTGGTAGAAGAAAACTATTAAAGGAGATAGATAAAAGGGTCACAAAGATATGGAAGAGAATAAGAGCGTGTATAATTAATATATAAGTAACATGGCAGGAATATAATAGAAGAACTCTTTTCTGAGCAAAAGGGCTCACCAAGTACGTGGAAATTTTCAAAAAAGCAAACATCTAGGCTTATCCTGATGAAGCTGTAGAAGGAAGGAAAGGAGGGCGGGGAGAAGAAAGAAAGAAAGTCACACTTCCAGCCATAGTGGACGGAATAGTCAATACCACAGTAAATCCAAATGTAGGCAGGTGTAGATGTAACCAACAGTCTTATTAAATAAGAAACACAGAGAAGATTCAGAGAAGAAAGCCAAGAGGTCAGAGCTAAGAGCCTCACCCTTCCTGATTCAGGGATCCTCTTCAGCCAAGAGAGCTCTCTGAAAAAAGGGGCCTACTTCCTGTGTGTATGTCTTTATATACTCTAGCTGTTCTGCCTTCTCATTGGTTGTAAACCCGAACATGTGACTGCCTCGTCACTGCCTGAATGTACCGCCCTCCAGGTCCTTAAAGGCGTGCGCCACTGCCGCCACGCACTTGCTATGGCTCTAATAGCTCTGACCCCCAGACAACTTTATTAACATACAATTAAAATCACATTTCAGTACAAGTAAAATACCACCACAGGCAGGAACTAAGATACAATTGCCAATCAGTACCTCTCTTGCCAATAGAATAGAGAGAATATTCGTTTCCAGAAAGGATACCCGTGAATGTACCACCAGGTCAAACCTGGGGTTGGGAGAATGAAAAAGCAAGCAAGTGATGTTCCTCTCTTCCTTCCTGGAAAAGTCAAGCTACAGTAGCTGTCGAAGGAGGTCAAGTTTCCGTTGGTCTGGGTTTTGCTGTGCGCTAAAGGAGGGGTAATTAGAGGTGTAGAGAAGGAGAAGGCCTGTAGGAGTCAGACAAAAGCTAGTGCCCAATACGTACCGCCACAGGACCACCACCCATCACAGGACCCCAAAGCAGCAGCATCTTGGGGCTTAGGAACTCTACACTACAGGTCATGGAAGTGGTCTCTAAAAGCTTGTGTACACTCAGCCTCTGGGAGTTCATGTGCCAGAGTCTGCCGGCTAAGCCAGCCTCCCTCCACTGTGAGCCATCCTTGGACCTCTATGCCGGGGCTTATGCACCCTCACGCTGTCAGCGTTTCTGACCTAAGGCCACACACATGACTACCTGTCATCTGGGCACTCTAGGCTGCAGATACACGGTTGACGTTAGCCAAAGAAGGGAAGTCTGGGAGCTTCTGAAGAAGTGGAGATAGTTGAGCTACACCCTCCAAGATGAGTAAGATTTCCTGGAACACAGAGAGAAGATGAAGAACACTGGTGGTTTGTGAGGGGTGGTGTAGCGTGAAGAGCCGCACAAGTCTGGGAAAGAATGTAGAAGTTTCTGGAAACAGTAAATGGCGTATAACTGGGCCGGAGAATTTGGTACTCGGAGAGTGATGTAGAATTTGAAAGCCTGGACCCTGAAAGGGAACTGCTAGCCGTGAGTGTGAGCAGGCCGGCAGTCACACAGGACAGGCCCCCACACAAGGCTGATGTTACTGAAATACAGATACACACCCAAGACTTTGCAGTCACCGCCGTGGTGTGATATTAACAAGCTAATAATTGTTCTGAAATGTTTTGGAAATGCTGGCAGCATGCTAGTCAAATAGCAAGCACGTATGTAATTATAGCGCTCTGCATGTGAGCAGTATATAATGCTGCTGTGTGAAGGGGAAAATGGAGATAGAGCGTTCTGCCGAGCTGTTTCTATTCAGTATCAACAAACCCGGATCATCTTACCGGGTGCAGAAAGATTAGGAGTGAGACTAGAGACGCGTGGAGCACAGAGCTTGGCCTTCAAGTTAACGTTTCAGCCTCAACGCGAGGGTGATTAGGTCCAGGAACCAGCGTCTCTCATGAGACAGGCCAGCCGAGAGAGCTTTGCACAGAGGGGCTGCACGAGCCTGCAGAATGCAGCTAAGCAGGGTAGCGGCGGCACTTAAGAGGGTCCTCCGAGGGGAGGCGGCTCTTGAGGTGGCCGTTGAAAGATGAGTTGGGATCAAAGGCACCCAGGGGCGAGCGAGCGGTGAACACAATGGTCAGGCCGCTTGAGGGGCAACTGCAAATTTTTCTCGGACAATGCGCGGGGGAGGGTTCCTTAAATCTGAGACGCTTTCACAGTTGGTCAAGCTGTATAATCACCTGGCTGCTTGCCAAGGAAACCTGTGTGTGTGCCTGCTTTTCAGCCCTCGGTGGGATTTAGTGAGGTGGCAAGTAGCTATTGTGTGCCCATTATGTACATACGCCGGGATTGGCATCTGGGGAAGAGAGGGAAGAGGAGAGCGGGCAGAAACTCAAATATTGTGGAAAATGGAGCATCCCGTGTTGAGTGTGGGCTACAGTCATGGGTTCATGTGACTCACCGTGAGCAGAGACAGTGTGGCTATTGTTGTGGCAGCCAGCTGTCCCCTGCCCAGTGGCTCTGTGTGACCCTGCCCCCAGCCCCCCCACCGTGTTCCCCCCTTCCCCCCCCCCGCCCCCCCCCCCCGTGGCTTTGCATACAACTTCTTGATTGTGACCACATCTTCATAGCACCTTAGTAAGGACTCCTCCCTGCATCAAAAGGCACCAAGACTTTGCCAATGCAGGTGTGGGTTTTCCAGCAAAGTAGCCAGAAGACACAGGAACAAGCATAACCCAACTGCCTGTGGGGTTGCGGGGAGGGAACGGGGAAGCAGGGCTGTGACAAAATGCTTTGGGAGGCTGGCAGCAAGCTTTTAACTTGACGCCAGGGAATGGTTGCTGTTGTTGTTGAGGTTTTGTTTTTGCATTAGTTTTGGGTCTTCTTCTTCTCTGCTCCAGCCCTGGCTACTTCTCAAACCATCCAGCTGCCCCCCAAACTCTTCCATTTGTGTTTTGACAAACACAGACGTCGTCTCCTGCCATCACCTTAGGCTACAGCCAATTTCACTCTGTTCACGGCCAGAGCTCTCGAAAAGTTCTGTCTACTTCCTGGCATCTATAGGATAACATTTTGTTCCTTAGCATCATCATCAGCCAAAAGTAGGCCCAAGGAGAGGCCCCTCTGTGTGTCTCTTCATGATTTTATGTGAGGAAGCAGTACTAGGAAATGTTCTCTGCTGGAAGTCTTGAGAAGTCACGGGTGGCCATCTTGGAAGCACTGTACACTGAACTAGTATTTCAAACCCAATGGACAGCCTCAGGATTGAACTGGAACGTTAGTTGTCATAAGTCCCAGCGGTAAGGTGAAGATAATTGTTTGGGCTAGTGCTCCTTGAAGCACACGGTGGGGACAATTCAGATTTTAAACAACTAAGTCCCTAATTCTTACCACCCTTGGAAGCTCTCCCCGGCACAGGGCTGAGGCCATAGAACATCCTACTGCAAGGTTTTATCCTTTTCATGGCAAATTGGCCAGAGATAGATAAAATAGAAAGATGGACAGTGAGAGAAAAATATGCTGTGAAGTACACAGGTTAAAGTAAATGTTTCAACAATTCATAGAGAATTGCTATCATCATTCCCTGAACAGTTATACTCAGTGTTCCAGGTCTCAAGGACGTTGGCAAAGCGGGATGGCTTCCAGACCCTCTCTCTGCACATATCCCCATTTCTCAGTATTTTGTGCCCTGGCTAAGGGAAGAGACAAACGATCTAAGTGCAGAAAGTAGCAGCAGGAGCCAGGCCCCTCTTTTGTAAGGAGTTCTTCCCAGGCCAGACCACACAAAGCTGCCGCCCTCTCCATCCCCTACAGATCTCTCATCAAAGGAGGGGGATCTTGAGTCAGCACAAGTCCCCCTTGTAGGAAAACGCTCTTTCCCATCTACCAAAAGGGAAAGCAAGGAAGGGGACAGTGGCAGCGACAATCTGTTCCCTAAGTTGTTTCAGCTGTCAATTTCACTACATCCTCCTTGTCCCTGGCTACCCTGTCACTGCAAATACCCTTTTTGCTGGCTCACTTAGGCTGCCTCCAAGGTTTCATTCTCAAGGATTACCAGTCACATCCATCAGAATATCAAAGGCCAGTTACCAGTTGACAAACCCACGCATACACAAGTCCACATAGCAAGCGTAGCTAAAAGCAGTAATGGCAAAAGGAAGCGTGGATAATAGAATGTTCTTGGGCTGGCAAGACACCTCGGCAGGGAAAAGCACTTGCCACACAACCCAGATGCCTGAGTTTGATCCCCATATCTCAAGATGGAAGGAGAGAACTGACTCCCCAAAGTAGTCCTCTGTTCTTAACATTTGCACATACCACACTTCCTAACACACACACACACACACACACACACACACACACACACACACACACACACACACAGAGTACACCGTACTTATCCAATATGAGTATTTCACCTGATTCTCTTTGCAGAAGAGAAGTTTGCTGATGGAATGTTTAAGACCATCTGGGAGAAAGGTGTGTGGGGAAACTGAGGACATGAAAGAGGCTAAGTCATTTTGTAGATAGTAAAACAAAACAAACATAATAAATAGGAGAAATGTCGCCAGGTGGTTAAATTTCTTAAAGGCTAAGACCATATTTGTTTTATTTCACTCGTGTGTGTGTGTGTGTATTTGTATGTATTTTGGCACCTAGAAAAGTGCCTACTAAGTAATGGTGCTTGATAGTTATCTCCTGATTAGATGAATTACTGATTCAGTTTTAGTCTAATGGCTTGATCCTTATAAGTCAGCTTTATTTGATGTGGATTATTTTATTCTTATTCTCTCATCTTACTATTCATGGCTTTATTTGTTTATTATTTATACACGTAATCTTTGTAGCCCAGGCAGACTTTGAATTCTCTATGTAGCCAAGGATGACCTTGACCTTCTGATCATCTTGCCTATACCTCCAGAGTGCTAGGATTATAGGCATGTGCACCAAACTCAGTTTTTATGTGGTGCTGGAAATTGAACCGTGGGCTTTGAGCATGCTACTAACTGACTTCCAACACCAGCCTCCATTTATTTAACTGACTTTTAGTTGTCCACTTCACATATTCCACTCAATTCCTGGCTGTGGAAAACACCTTGGCTGTTTGTGACGCAAAGTAACTGGATCCCCTTAAATTGACCTGTTTATTTCAGGAGAGCTGAACAGTTTTTCGGGTTTTTTTTTTGTTTGCTTGTTTTTGTTTTTGTTTTGTTTTTGTCTGTTTATTTGTTAGCTCATTTGAGACAAGGTTCCGCTATGCAGCCCTAGCTAATTAGACCAGGCTGGCCTTGAACTCACAAGAGATCTGCCTGCCTTTGCCTCCTGAGTGCTGGGATTAAATGCACACAACACCGTGCCCAGGTTGAATAGCTTTTTGAAAATGGCACCCTTCCAAACCCAGGCAGAGTTAAATGGCCTTCCCTCAGCCTGTGTGAGCTGTGCCCACACACTTGTTCCCAGCCTACCCAGCTCAGTTTTACTGCTTTTCCACACTTGTTCCTGGCCCTTGTATCGGAGGTCTCAAGGTCCCCCGTCTCAGCCCTGCCTCTTTTCCTGTATTCTGTCTTCCGAAGTGATCTCACCCATTCCCGTGCTTGTAAACACCACATTTGCTAAGCTCTCCAGCCTTGATCTGCCCCGGGTGCTTCAGATCTACAGGTACTCAGTTTCCCTCTTGGACATTTTTGTTTGTTTTTTCAAGACAAGGTTTCACTGTGTAGCTTTGTGCCTTTTCCTGGAACTCACTCTGTAGCCCAGGCTGGCCTCGAACTCACAGAGATCCACCTGCCTCTGTCTCCCGAGTACTGGGGTTAAAGGCGTGCTCCACCATTGCCTGGCTCCTTTTGGACATTTTTATCTTACAGGGGAAATGAAGAAAACATTTTAGTAAGTCCAAAATGAATCTTCTGATGTTCCTGTCTCTTGTTACTGCGTACAAACGGTTCTATTCCTGACCTTTCCTAGAAGGGTATGTTGCACCAGGCAGTCTATACAAACTTACCTATGTATATTGAGTATTGTAGAAGCATCCACTGAACTGTTGTTCAACCAAAGGGCCACTTGAGGTGCCAACCCACTTGTTTAGTCCACCTCCGATTCATGAGAAATTACAGTCATGGGCACTTGTTTGGCTTGACAGGGAGTCTTGTATTTGTTTACTTGTCTCCAGTTCTACCTGAGCACTCAAATCCGAGCTAACATCGTCTCTTGTCTATGATGTCCTTGGGACCAGTGACCAGTCATGGTCATTGGAGACATAGTCTCCCTACCAAAGCATTAGCATCTCCCAAACCAAGAAAGCTGTGGTGCCCATGCTTTCTGACTTACTCAGTGGGTATGCAGCCCCATGATACTTGGAACACAATGAAAGGTCTCCCCATGGATTCTACCCTACACTTTAGATAGGTGCTTCCTCTGTGCCTATCTAAACTCTCTGCCTTCCCCTACTGGCAGGCTCATATTGTGGCACACACACACTGTGTGCTGTCCTTCTTACTGTTCCTGAGACATGACAAGAGCTTCTCTGTCCTGTCCTAGAAATGACTGTCACTATATATAACCCCAGCCACTACTTCCTGTTTTGTCCTGTTTGGTCTTGTCACATTACAAGAATTACAAGATCCTATATACGTGTGTGTGTGTGTGTGTGTGTGTGTGTGTGTGTGTGTGTGTGTGTATTTATACATATATCTATATATATCTGCATACCTGTTGCTGAAAAGTAATAACTGTTCACTTTTTCCCCTTTTCCCTAGGATTTTACATTAAAAAAGAATTTCAACTCCCCTTTGTTCCTCTCTGTTGCATTCCACCTTCCTTCTTCCTCTCATGAGCAACAGGCATTGTGGGCTGCATGCCCTACACCCATTTTTCCCTTCCTTATTTCTAACACAGCCTTGACTTTGTTCAAGCATTTATACACCTCCTTCTCCCACCTCTGCCCCTTTTTCTAAGACTCCCATGAGCACTGGCAAAGGCCAAGTACAGCCTGATGGTGGCCACTGAGGGATGAAGGCAAGAGACTCGGGGGCTGGTTTCCGTGGGCTCCACAGAGCCAGGAAGCCACACCTCCTTCTAGAGGCCCTTCCCTCCTATCTGCCCACAGAGGTTTGTCTTTCGAGAACTGGGTTGGGCTGGGACAAGCAGGTTATCAGGACATCTAATCCAATGCCAAAGGCACACAGTACCTGGTACCCTTTCTGTTCAGTCTTTATCATCTGCTTATCTTGCAACTACTTACTCTTGACTAAAAACAATACCAACATCCTAGCCAGAAGGAAGCTGGACTTCATAAACGCCTCCATGATTCCTAAACAACAAAGAAAAAAAAAAGATTTTTCCTTCTGTTGTTAATTACCCTTTTTGGCTAGTGCATTATTTTTACCATGGTGTATTACTTTACCATGATTGTGTGTATGTGTGTCTAAAGTCAACGTTATGAAAGCTTGACCCAAACGTAAGTCTCCATTTGGATATGGCATGTTTGGAATAACCTCTCCGAACTGATTTCATGGTTTCCTTTTTCTGCTTACAGGTTGCAGCATGTTTACCTTCCTGACCTCTGTCACTGCGGCCATCAGCGGCCTCCTGGTGGGTTACGAACTTGGGCTCATCTCTGGAGCCCTTCTTCAGATCAGGACCCTGTTAGCCCTGACCTGCCATGAGCAGGAGATGGTTGTGAGCTCCCTCCTCATTGGGGCTTTCCTGGCCTCCCTTACTGGAGGTGTGCTGATTGACAGGTATGGAAGAAGGCTGACCATCATCCTGTCCTCCTGTCTCCTAGGACTCGGAAGCTTGGTCTTGATAATGAGTTTGTCCTACACAGTTCTGATCATGGGACGCATTGCTGTAGGGGTTTCTATTTCTTTGTCTTCCATTGCCACTTGTGTGTACATTGCGGAGATTGCTCCCCAGCACAGAAGAGGCCTCCTTGTGTCACTGAACGAGCTGATGATTGTTATTGGCATCCTTTTTGCCTACATTTCAAATTACGCATTTGCCAATGTCTCCAATGGTTGGAAGTATATGTTTGGTCTTGTAATTCCCCTGGGGCTTTTGCAAGCCATTGCAATGTACTTTCTTCCTCCAAGTCCTCGGTTTCTGGTAATGAAAGGACAAGAGGAGGCTGCTGGCAAAGTCCTCGGGAAGTTAAGAATGATCTCAGACACCACCGAAGAACTTACTTTGATCAAATCTTCCTTGAAAGATGAATATCAGTATACCTTCTGGGATCTGTTTCGCTCCAAGGACAACATGAGGACCCGAATCATGATAGGTCTGACACTGGTATTTTTTGTACAAACCACTGGCCAGCCAAACATATTATTCTATGCATCAACTGTCTTGAAGTCTGTTGGCTTCCAAAGCAATGAGGCAGCTAGCCTCGCCTCCACTGGGGTTGGAGTGGTCAAGGTGGTTAGCACCATCCCCGCAACCCTCCTTGTGGACCATGTTGGTAGCAAGACCTTCCTCTGCATTGGCTCCTCTGTGATGGCTGCTTCACTGTTGACCATGGGCATTGTGAATCTCAACATCAACGTGAACTTCACCAATATCTGCAGAAGTCATAGTCCTCTTAACCGGTCCCTAGAGGAGCCTGTGTTCTATGCAACAGGGAACCTGTCAACTAGTAACAGCAGTCTCGGGGAACACTTCAAAGGAGTCACTCCCCACAGCAAGGGCTCATTCATGCCCATGGGAAGTGGCGTGGACCAGAAAGGGGAGTTGACCTTCACATCTTTACCAAATGCTGGACTGAGCCAAACGGAACACCAGATAGTCACAGACCCTGCCGTTGTCCCAGCTGCTTACAAATGGTTGTCCTTGGCCAGTTTGCTTTTTTACGTCGCTGCTTTTTCAATTGGCCTAGGACCCAGTAAGTACTTCGTTTATTCCTTTGCTCTTTCCCTTGGTGATTGTTTTGCACTGCCTTTAATCAGCCTGAGCAATCTACTCAGAGTCGTGTCACATGTAAGCACAGGAAGCACATGAGCATGGTAGCGGTACCTGATGTTCTGCACAGGAGGCAATGTGCCTCGTGTATACTTGCTTCTGAAAAGCACAAAGCTCATATTTGTTCAAAGCATTAGTTACTCATCACTATTTTCCTCACAGGAGCATACTTTAGCACAATTGACCAGGGGTGAATCAGACCTGGGAAGAGATTCATTGTTTTATGAATGCAACTTTATTGAGGTTACATTGTATTCCATGAATCTCTTTATGGGTGGAAGGAAAAAACAATTAATTGTTTAGATTTTCTGAAAGATACGATGATTGATGCGTTCCAGTAATAACGGTTACTGGAATAAACTATGAGATGGGAAGAAGAATTTATTTCTTTGAGTAAGTTTTATTTACTAGGGCAATGTTCTGGGGGAATTGCATGCACTTTTACTAAATGGGAGAATGAATGTGTAGTTAGTCCCGTACAACACAATCCAAGTTAACGACTTACAGGGACCTACCTGCAAGCTTCTTTCATTTTCTAGACTTGGACTGTTCAAACTCAGAGCTAAGATAGTTTGTTTCGGTTCTGTAGTCTTTTGACTCACAAGAAGTCCCAACCATTTTGTAGGGAGGTGGTGGAGGGTCTTCTGTACAGGTCACTAGGAAAGAAAAGTGCTTAAAATCAAGGGTAGTGTTTCTCTAACACTATCTCCGATTCCATCATCCTCCGACTCCCATCTCTCCCCTTGCCTTCCTCTCTTTCTCCTCCCTCCTACCCTTCTTCAATCCCTCCATTTAGTAGAGTTAATTTTGAAACTAACTATAAGGATCAAGGTGATAAATCTTCTCTAGTAAAGGGAACTGTTGACAGTCCCAGACCAAGAGGCATGCATAGGCTCCCTGTTGAAGAAGGGATTCTGTGGGGGAATGTTGGTCTCCGGCACCATGTGGACGAGTGTCTAGAAAGAAGGCATGCTCTCGCCATCCACTGATAACTCATTAACTATGTATTCAGGTGATGTCTGTCAGGGGACATGGTTTTTACTGACCAGGAGCCATGCTCGATGCTGGGAAGCAGTCATGAACAGGCCAGACCTTGTTCTTATCTTCCAAGAGACCGGGTGGACTAGCCTATGGTACAGCTACTGTGTTGGCCTCTTAACATCAGTCACTAGAGTTGACCTGTTGATCTCCGTCAATTAATACTCTTGAACTTGCTGCTTAGCCTCTCCTGCCCCAAATCCTATTGCCTCATTGTTTAAGTTTTACACCTATTTCCAAAATATCAGTTTCGAGATAGGATTTTTTTTTTTTCAAATTCCAGACAGGAAGGCAGGGATCTGATAGATCCTGCACTGTGCCTCCTAGTCAGCTGAGGCAAATCAGGACTAAGTAGTTATAACTAGGTTGGGTAGCCAGGAGGAGGCAATCTTCTGGCACCATAGGTGCAGCATGAATCTTAAATGGTCTTATTAATAAAATCAAACCAGAGGCTAGTTATTGGGGTGAATGCTGGAAGATCGGAGAAGTAAAACAAGCCACAGCTACCTCACCTTGCCAATTCCTCAGCTGATCCTGTTTCCTCAGACTGGATGCCTCTCAGCTGAGCTGTGCTGCTCAAAAGCCTAAAAGCTTAACCAGCCTAAGTTCCTGGTCCTCACGCCTTATATACCTTTCTGCTTTCTGCCATCACTTCCTGGGATTAAAGGCTCTTGTTATCATGCCTGGCTGTTCCCAGTGTGGCCTTGAACTCACAGAGATCCAGAAGGATCTCTGCCTCTGGAATGCTAGGATTAAAGGTGTGTGTGCCACCATTTTCTGGCCTTTATATCTAGTGGCTGTTCTGTTCTCTGACCCCAGATAAGTTTATTAGGGTGCACAATATTTTGGGGAACACATACCACCACACATAGGTAGATTTCCCCATATATGCTGTGAAGGGGCAGAGAGAGTAAATATTACTATGCCCTAGCCTCTGATTAATCTGTCTCATTCTTGATCCTGATTATTAAGACATATATAGCTTGTTTTCAGAAAGTTGTTCACCCATGATATACTTATGTGATAGCTCTGGTTCTTAACTAATGACAGTTGGTGAAGCATCATTTTTATTTTTATTTTTATTTCAAGAAAGGCTCCATATTCTACAGAAGAATAAGGTATGAGTGTTGTCGTATACCAAAGAACAACTTGACCTTGTCTGTAATTCTTTTCTATATAAGCAAGCACAGTGAGACTTGTTCATCTGATAAACATTACATGATGGTTATGGATCTACTGGCTTTCTTTGCCAGAATCTTTTGTCTTCTATGTTCATCATGAAACTAAAAAATGTTTCTCTTATATAGCTATTTTTTTTTATCCAATTCTTTGAAATATCAAGGGTTACCTTAGAATCTGAGAAAAAACATAAAACAGGTATGCCCTCATGGTTTTAACTTAGAGACCCTCTTCAGTTCAAAGAGTTGATGCTGTGGTACACAGTATCGTAAGAGAGTCGTTGATCTTGAACTTTTGGAACCAACCTATACAGGGAGTGGAGGAAGCCCTGAGTGAGTGAAGTTCTGAATGAATGTGTATTTTGACATGAGTAAGGCCTGTCCAGGGCTCAGCTACCAACAGCCCATGGTAAACTATCAAAGCCATTACCCATCTGGGCCAGGCAAAGCTTTCCTCAGAAGGCTGGGAATGCGTGTTTATGAACCATTGAGGAGTGTGTGCGATGCCTAGCAACTGCAGCTTCTTCCTCCCTGATGGTTACAGCCTGGGACTGCTCACCTTCAGAGACCCCTACAGAGACTAGCTAACCCTCCCCTGCCCCACATCCCGTACATAGCAAACACCCTGAGATTCCAGGTTGCCAGTGGTTACAGAACCTCTGTCCCACTCTGGTCCCAGCTTCGTTGCACATGTGTCTGTGTGTCTGTCTTTTCTTCATTTCTCTGCTGCCCCTAGCCAGGGTTCAGGGACCCAAGCCACTCAGGACATGGACAAACCTATTCACCAGTAGAGTCTTTTAACATCATGTCACCCTTCTCTCTCGATTTTGGGACATTTCGAATGCAGTACATTCTCTACCCTAGCATGTCACTTACTATCTTATTGTGTTAGAACAGAGGTCCCCTCCGTAGGAAATCCAGTTTGATTTTGGAAACAATTAGAAGGTCCCTTGTTAGTTACCTTCTATGTCCCCTTAAAGGGCGCTCTGCTCTTTTTATTTTTAAATGCATTTTAAGTTTAGTGTTAGGTACTGGATGTGAAGGGCTGCCCCCTCCAGTAACTCGTATGTGGAAGGGCTTGGTCCTCAGCTGGTGGATCCAGTTTCTCCTTGGTCTTGACAGTAAATGTTAAGGAATTAGACGGCTTTCTGTCACCGTGACTAACTATCTGAGATCAACTTAAAAAGAGGGAAGATTCTTTTTGCCTCACGATGTCTGAGTTTTCCGTCTATGATCACGTGTCCCTTTGCCATGGGGCCAATGGCGAGGCGGTGCATAACAGGACTGACAGCGCACAGCTGAGGGAAATTCTCCTCATTGACCCGAACAGAAAGGAGGGAGGAAGCAAGGATCCTAACATCTCCTTCAACAGTGTACCCGCTCAGGCCTAATGGCTTTCCTAAGAGGGTCTACCACTTCCTAACAGCACTTCACCGTAGGCTAGAAGCAAGCTCTCAACACACAGGCCTTTAGGGGACACTCCAAACTCAGACACAGCAGTCAATTATTTTTAGCTCAGTCCCTTCTTTGAAGAGGCATTGGAAATAAGAGTGAATAAAAATAGTCTATCATCCCTTCATTGGGCTGTTAATACAACCCCTGCCCCGAGACACAGTCTCTCTCTTCTGAAGTTCTGCTATAGGTAGGTAAGTATGTGCCTTTTTTTTTTTTAAAAGATTTATTTATTATGTATACAGCATGTATGACCAGAAGAGGGCACCAGACCTTATTACAGATGGTTGTGAGCCACCATGTGGTTGCTGGGAATTGAACTCAGGACCTCTGGAAGAGCAGTCAGTGCTCTTAACTTCTAAGCCATTTCTCCAGCCCCAGTATGTGCCTTTTTTAAGGCTAAGCTGCCAGGGGGAAAAAAGGATAATGATTTTTTTTAAAGCCTTTGATATCCATTTACTTGGATAACTGAACTTTAGAAAATATTGAACATGTACATCAGTTAGAATTCAAGTTCAGCTGATATAGCAAAGACCAAAATAATAATAAACAAGCTAGACATTCCTCCTCCTCCTCCTCCTCCTCCTCCTCCTCTTCCTCCTCCTCCTCCTCCTCCTTTTTTAACTTACCAGCTGGAGCTGCATAGTTCTGGGTGCTATGGGGGTGCCCAGGGTCAGGCTCTGGGAGCCTAATATAGGGTTTGGTGAAGCTGTAGGCTCCTCCTTTGCCATGATGACTGTTTAAATACTGAGACGCATTTAACAGTGTCACCAACATTTACTAGTAAGCTAGTGAGCCCTTCAGAATACGCACAGTGTGCACGGTACAGCCAGTTAAAGGAATGTCAGGTGGAGCGGGGCCAGGGTCATCCATGGCCATGTGGGTCACTGTAGTAGAGTGGGATCACTCCGGGTGAGGAGCAGATTGAAATTTTTTTGTACACCCTATCACTATGTGTGTGGTGTGTGTGTAATGTGTGGTGTGTGCGTGGGGTGTGCGTGTGGTGTGCGTGTGGTATGTGTGTGGTGTGTATGCATGTATTCACATGTGCTCTTGTGTTCTTGTGTGTGAGTGCTGGACCTTGTGTGCCCCAGCATTCCTGTAGAGGTGAGAGGACACCCTTGGATGGCAGCCTTCACCTACTTTCTTGGAAACGGAGTCTCTTGGTTATTTTGCTGTTGCGTATGGCAAGGCATCTGACCCATGATCATCTAGGGATTCCCCTCCTGCCTCCACCTTGCATCTCACCCTATGAACACCGGGATTGTAGATGCCTTACCCAGTGAACCATCACATACCCAAGCTGAAGAAGCAAAGGTTAGGGAGAGGGAAAGGAAAAGATTTAATCAGGGCCTCCGGAGGGGAAGCCGGTGGAGACATCTGTGGAAGGCTGTGGTCTCTTTTTTTAATCATGGCCCGGAATATCTGCAGGGCAGAAGAGAAGCTTAAACCAGAGTAGGCAGAAGTTAAATCTACTGAACTTGCCATAGTAAACTAGGAATGTGTGGGAGGGAACTGCAACCTGCTCTCATGTCTTCCCACACTAGCTCTGAGGACACTGGCCATCTGCAGAGAAATGG
This sequence comes from Peromyscus californicus insignis, assembly GCF_007827085.1. Taxonomy (NCBI): domain Eukaryota; kingdom Metazoa; phylum Chordata; class Mammalia; order Rodentia; family Cricetidae; genus Peromyscus; species Peromyscus californicus. Next base: position 30,188,060 of record NW_026294525.1, read on the forward strand.
CTGTCTCTCTCCTGTGCTTGGCTTTGGCCTCGGAGAAGTTTTAAAAGCAGATCTGGCCAAATTTCCTGTTTCCTACTATCAATAAGGAGACCCATGGTGTCATGTGGCATGGAGGCTAAGCCACAGTGGTATTGAGGGCCTTGCACCAACCAGCAAGCTTGGCCTGCGGTTTTACTTTGTGCTTCCAAACTCATGCAGATTTGTCTTCCTGAACACTATCACCCAGGACTGCATGGGAAAGGGATTCTGGGAAATGTAGTCCCATCTTAGCTAAAGTGCTGCCGCACAGAATCACCATAATATAATCTATGGACTAAAAGAGAATACATGTGAATATAGAAAAATGTATTTCAAAAGGTTAAGGATCTTGAATTTAATCTTTTGGTTTGAGAGACATTTTAAAAAATAACCAAGATGTTAATTATCAATATGTATGACTAGCCTTCATTCTATCCATTTTTATAAAACAAGGTGAGGTCATTTCATTAATACATCATGGCTTTCATTTCTTTAGCTAGAAAACCAAGAGATGTTCTTGACTAATGAATGCACTGTGAAGGCGTTTGTGTTTGCTTTCTCGGGTTGTTAATTATTTCTCGGGTCTCACTTATCTCCAGTTCTCTGGTCACTCATGGCTTCCTGTTCCATATTGTCCCCATGGGTGTGAGACTTTCCTACTTCAGGCCTTCTCCACTGGCCAAACAGGGCAAGGCCGAGGCTGAATTCTTTTTCCTCTTACATCAGGGCCCACCTTCACTTCCCCGTTTTGTTCCACGGGGTTGCCACACCTGCAGCCCAGCTCTCAGGGTTGATTCTGGAGGTTTTTCTTAGTCCAGTCAGTGACCAAATACTTGGACTTTTCCTCAACAACGGATCTTGTATTTATTGTTTTATTTTTTTTCCTATTTCTGCCATCCTGCCACAGCCCTATGTTCTTTTTTTTTTTTTTTTTTTTTTTTTTTTTTTTTTTTTTTTTGCGGGGGCGGGGTGGTGGTGGTGGGGGAGGTGGGGGAGGGTTTCCAGACAGGGTTTCTCCATGTAGTTTTGGTGCCTGTCCTGGATCTCGCTCTGTAGACCAGGCTGGCCTTGAACTCGCAGAGATCTGCTTGGCTCTGCCTCCCCAGTGCTGGGATTAAAGGCGTGCACCACCACCGCTTGGCTAACCCTACCTTCTTATTAAATTACTGAGAGTATCTGAGTAGTTCCATTCCAGCTCTTGCTCATGCCTGTCCATCATCCTTGCATGCTGACTTTATACTGTATCAGAGAAATCAACTTCTTTCTGAGAAGAAGACAGTAATTTTTTTTCTCTATGGAAAGGAAGTAAGAATCTGCAAAAGATTCTGAGGTCACACAGGTTAAGGTCTATAGGTCCAGGTTCCTTTGGCTCATTCCATTCTCTCTACTGTGATTTAACCCGTTCCTGAGAGGGAGACTCAGTTTCTCAGGGCCTTCCATCAGCTCCCTGAACTGTATCAGTGCATCTGTGTTGTTAGTTACATTGGAGACTAAAGCACTGTACTCTGCAGCCATCTTTCACACAGAAGGACATTGAAACTCCACATACATGCACAGTCAGTGAAAAGCACGCATTGCCTGGTGAGGTGATGTTTCACCCGTTAGGGCTTCTTTATTTCCCACTCTCCCCCCACCTCTAGTCAAGAAACACAGAACACAGGTAGTGTCTTCCTTCTTTACTCAATCCCAATCTTTCCTACCTTTGAGGCTTCCAAAAATCTCCTCTATGAATCCACTCAAATTCTTAAAAGACCTCTGTTTGTATGAGCTATTATTAATGTCTCATGTAGAGTTACTCAGTTCCAGGGCACAAAGAGTCTGAGTTAAAAGGTAGAAACTCTGAGTTCTAATCTCAGACCTTTAATTTATCAATTTACAAGCCATTTTTCTACTCTCAGTTGTTTCTAGTCAGTGGGCAGAGTAATGTGGTATCTGCTAGAGAGAATCGGTGCATGCCAGGTGAGCCAGTGCATGCCAGGTGAGCCAATGCGTTCTGGATGCCACAGAGCACAGTACTACCGTGAATGACAGTGCAACAGTACAATTCAGTCCTTGCGTGACAGCTTGTGTCGCTTCTGTACATTCCTTTTGGTTTATTAATTGGAGAACAGTTAGCAGATCATGTGTTCCTGGAAAAAGAAAATATGGGTCTTGTGGTTTTTTTTTTTTCTATCCTTTTTTATGTGAGTACCTTATGATTCTGCTTATAAATCATGCCAGGTCACATTTGGATGGTGAAGGGAGCTGGGAAAGGACATTCAAACTAAGATGTAGCACAGCTCAGAGTCAGCTCAAGTGGGTGGGTGAAGGACCCAATAACTTAAGAATGCTACTCAGCCAGAGTGAGTCCTCTCGCTGCCAGACACCATCACGAAGCTTTCTGCAGAACAATACATCACTTGGACATGACTTTCAAAAATCTGTCTGCTTTTTGCCTATAAGAAAAGAAGCTGGGAGACAGTCATGCTCAGAACCAGCTAGGAGGCAGCTAGGGCATGTCTTTTGTTAAGTCCCAAAGAGCTGGACCCAGAGTTCTGAAAGTCATCCTGGATTTCCTTGGGCACCTTTGCTTTTGGCCACAACATGGACCAGTTAGTCTTTTTGAGGACTTCTAGGTTCAAAGTAGTGCTACTGGATGGGGAAGCTAACCATGGAAGGCGCTTAGGGTATGAGAAAGGAATTAACTCTCACCCATCCCATAGTGTCTAACTCAAAATGGCAGCTCCAAGGCCTGGCTTGGGTGTCACATGGGAGACTGGGTCATGCTGTGACAGAGGCCAGCATCTGAATCAACCCTCTTGACACGAACAATAACATCCCACTGTGGCCTGGGGATAGAGAATTTCCTAGTGTCTTTAGGAGGATGTAAAGAATTGTCCTTTGGTGGCATATGCTTTTAATTCCAGTACTCAAGAGGCAGAGGCAGGCAGGTGGGTCTCTGAGTTTAAGGCCAGCCTGGTCTACAGAGTGAGTTCCAGGAAATCCAGGGCTGCAGAGAGAAACCCTGTCTAGAAAAGCCAAAATATAAAAAAATTAAAAATTTGCCCTTTGTTTATTTTGCAAGGAGCTAGCAACTCATGTCTATATCCATGCTGTGATTTCTTTTTCTTTCCTAAAGAAAACATGCCATAGGGGAATTCCATTTCGATACTCAAAATCTTATTGTAGAGCTTTGGCATAAACTTTGAGAAGCAGTTAGAGCTTTAAAAATGTTATTAGGAGCGAGCTTTTCATACCAGATTTGAACACATTATAAAACGTATTAGCCCGGTGTGATTATTGCTCAAGTATGGAGTTTGGAGAGTTTATTACTTGTAAAACAAACAAATCCTTTGTATAAGTAGAGGTGTAAAGGGGAAAGCACTTGCTGTTTTAAAGCAACATTGAAAGGAAGATTAAACTATCCTTATTAAATCTTCTTAAGTATGAGTTGGCTTAGAGCAACGTTCTTTAATTACATTAGATCACAGCGTGGCTTTCCTCTGCCAGGAAAGTGCTGCTATTCTTAGGTTAAAGTAGATGCCCCGAGTCATCTCACTCTCAGTTCCTCTCCTTCTCTGTGAAATAACAAGGTTGCCTTAGGAGCTAGAATTTAGGAGGAAGGGACCTAAATGTGGCATCAAGTAATGCTGTGTCCTTCCTTTTCTGCACTTAAAATAGCATTCTGTGAAGGAGTCCACTGCCTTCGCCCATCTGCTGAAGGGGTTCACAGGACAGAAGAGAAAGGAGCTCTTGTTCATGTCTGTGCGACTAATACAAGACTCTTGCATGAAACTCAAACAGGACACAAGCCCCACTGCCATTGTTCACGACACTTATTTTTTTATTTTTTATTTTTTTGGTTTTTCGAGACAGGGTTTCTCTGTGTAGCTTTGCACCTTTCCTGGAACTCACTTGGTAGTCCAGGCTGGCCTCGAACTCACAGAGATCCGCCTGGCTCTGCCTCCCGAGTGCTGGGATTAAAGGCGTGCGCCACCACCGCCCGGCTCACGACATTTATTAAATAGTCAACTATTCAGGCCTTGTCCATCACTTCGACGTAGGTTTAGAGTCTTAACCCGACTTTCCCAGTGTGTGCTCAAGGTGCTCTTGACCATCATTTGAGCTCCTTTTAATTACTGAGAATTTTTTAGCCTACAGTCACAGACTCTTGATATTATGAGAACATTTACTTAACGTTCCACAAGTAAAGATGAGCCAAACTCAGAGCCTATTGTTATTATGTCATGAGTTCATTTGAGGTAATATCTGGGTAGAAACCCAGTCCTCCCTACAACACCCACTGGAACTTAGAAACAAATATGTGTGGCTGTTCTTTTTTCTTTTTTGAGGGCAATATTTGTACATCTGTATTTACTAACAAATATCACTACAGAAGGGTATACAGCCAGCATACAATGTAACATATGTAACAATAATTCTTTTTTTTTTTCAGTCCCTATCTTCATAGTGCCACAATTCATTCTGTCACTCTAAATGCCATCACCACAGTTGGCCCCTAATCCTGTATGGGTTCGGTTCTCCTACAATTGTATCTCCTAGACATTTGGTCCATCTTCCATCATACTTTCCTTTCTTAACAACCTGCTCCCCTGACTCTCCACTAGTGAACTCAGCTGTCTAGGTTTCTCATTCCATTCCTTGTTCACTCTAGAGCACCATCACCTCCCAGGAGGCACGGGTGGCTGTTCTAATCCAACAATTCCGAGGTCCATAAATTAATTCTCCCTTCTCTCATTCCTAACTATCTTTTCACCAGGAGCAGATGTATGGAAGTTTTCCTCCGGGTCATATACTAAGTTAGGTAATAATGTTATGACTATCACCCTTCAACTAAACTGCCTTTGCATCACATAGTCAAGTGGAGCATCACATGGAAAACTGAATGACAGGTGACGTCAGAGCATCCCTTTTTATATTGTTTATCAGCTCTGGAGCGCAAAATAGGCAGGAATAAGCATATTGAAAAGGCCAAGAAGAGAAGACAGGGAGAAAATGGTGAAAAATCCTTCATTCATTCATCCAGCAGGGGGATGGGGCTCAGCATGGCACACATGGCGTGGGCCAAGTGCTGGACATTCAGGTGTGGATGGGAAAGGCCACGCCTTGCGTCCGTGGAGCCAGTGATGGAACAAGGGATAAGGACGACAATGAATACATTTATAATACAGTTTCAGGGCAGAGCAGTGTTTTAGGTGGAAGCAAGAGCAGCAGACACTAAAGGGGGGTAAGAGGAGGGGTGTCCTTGGAGGAGGGTTGCTTCAGGTAGGAAAGTACAGAGGGTGTTTCTGAGACTGTCCTATTGGGGCAAGTTTTGTATAAAGCAGTGTGGGCATCTGGAAGAGGGAGTTTTCAGCTCGGATAAATGATGGCAGGTCAAGTGCCCCCAAGATGGACATGAGCATGAAAGATTAGGAGAATGAGCCGGGCGGTGGTGGCGCACGCCTTTAATCCCAGCACTCGGGAGGCAGAGGCAGGCGGATCTCTGTGAGTTCGAGGCCAGCCTGGTCTCCAAAGCGAGTTCCAGGAAAGGCGCAAAGCTACACAGAGAAACCCTGTTTCGAAAAACAAAACAAAACAAAACAAACAAAGAAACAAACAAAGCCACTTGAGTCTGTACGCCATAATGCTAGAATTTGGATGGGATTTTTGCCTGGGACTTCCTGTCTCAATCAAGCTCCACAGTGGAGGAGTCTGGACAAATAAACTCATCTCTGAGATTTTCGGTTTGCTAACCTGGACAGGAGGCTGGTAGCATCCACCTCACCGTGTAGTAACACAGCGAATGAAGTAATCTGTACAATGTGTCCTTCACTTACTTGTCTCTGGTGTGCTGGGCGGACTCGGGGCCGGTGGTGTCAGACTTCTGATTACGGTCTAGACGTGAGAAGTTCAGACACTGCCAGCACGGATGTCAACAAGCACTTTGCTTAAGCCACCCAGGGACGGACACACAGGAAGTGCTCCATGGCTCACCAGTGATGTATGATGTCACTGCCAGCCTCATTGTCCTTCCGATCTCAGTTGGATTGACACTGTAGACATGAACCTGCGGCCCTGGGAAGTGTGGCCCATCGTGGGTCACCTGTAGTCAGGGTTTCCTAGGAATCCAGACAGGTTTTTACAGAAGATCATGCTGGTGAGAGTAAAAGGTGTAAATTCAGCCAAAAACCAAAACGTTCACTCGCCCAAGTCTGTGCAGTTAATTCAGACTCTCAGTGTGTGGCTGTGGGCAAGTCCTCTGGTGTGGGCCTGCTACACCCCGGTTTCCTGTGGTTGTGAATCAGTCCTGGCATCTAGAGAGGACGGTAGGTGGGGGCCTGTGGCTCACATGGAGCCCCACGTGCATTGGGCCAAAAAATTCTACTTCAATAAAAGTACTCAATTGAGGGTAAAAGGCCATCTCTAAAAATGGATGTGTAAGGAAGGTTAAATTTAAAATTAAGGCCATTTTTAGGGTGCTAGACAAAATGCTGATTTCCAAGACTTTCCATTTTGTTCTCCAAGTATGAGACCTAATGCTCCTTTTAAAAAGAGATTCGAGTTTAGCAGTATCATGGACTAATCATGCTTACTTATTTATTACTTAAATTTATTAACTTGTATTTTCCTTTTCCTTTTTTAAATTACACCTCTTTATATGTGTGTATGTATCTGTGAGTAGAGGGTGATGGTACATGTATGTCATTGTGTACGTTCAGAGGTCAGAGGACACCTTTGGGGAGTCAGTTTTCTCTTTCCACCATGTGGAGGTCCTAGGGATTGAACTCAGGCCATCAGGCTTGTTGGCAAGCACCTTTAACCCCTGAGCTATCCTTACTTTTACTTCCACGATTCTTGTAACTAGATGATGTAATGTGTCTCTATAAATCTAAGACCTTCCTCCTGTTTTTTTTTTTTTTTTTTTTTTTTTTGAGACTGGCTCTTACTATGTAGCTTAGGCTGGTCTCAAATACGTAACCCTCCTGCCTCAGCTATCCTGAATGCTGAGATTAATAGCATGAGCCACTGTGCCTAGCTAAATCAAGTATCTTAAAACTTGATGCAAAGCAAACAAGATTTGAGGCAAGTTCTTTGTAATTTTTTTTTCTAAGGGAATTATGTGACAGTCTAAACCTGGGAATAGGAAAAATTCTTTTTTTTTTCCTTTTTTCCGCTCACCTGATTAGTATTAGAGCCTGTAGACATATTTTAGTGAGTTATCTTAGCCTTAAAAATTGCCTTCAATTCCTCTGGTCTGAATGGGAAAGTACAGTTAATAACTGTAATGAAAGACCTTTAGAGAAAGATCATCCCCTAGCCACAAGTAATTAAGGTGTCCGTGACTGGAAAGGAGCTGCGGTTTTACCCACTTGCAAGTTAACAGGTTAGCCTGGATGTTCAGACAAGAGGTAAGACTCCTTGGTCAGAACATAAGGCTATTCATAGTAACGATGAGGAGGAGATCAGCACTTATGGCAGAAGATGCCCAGGCTCCACAGGTCAACGGGATTATATATATAAAATAGCCACACAGTTGATGGGCCACCTGACAGAGGAACCCAGAGCTTGGAAAACCCAAATCTTTGGTAATAGAGACAATAAGCCAACCTGTTTTCTTCCCTGGAGGCAGTACATTTATTTATTTCACAATAACCAAAGCTGTCCCTTTCTTCACAGGGAGGTCATCTAGCTGTGTAATGCAGCCTTAGGGGGTCTGTAGCAAAGATCTGTCAGAGCCCCTGCACACAGGCATGAAGGAGTGCCACAGACACATGGACAAACTGTCTTCCCACTCACTTAGGTGAAAACTCAGATGCCCTCTTCTGTTTCCCAGAGTGCTTGAGAGCTTCAAGGTACCTTAGCCTAGCCTGTTGCTTTGTTTCATGGTCAGAGCTGAAGCCGTGCCTTGGAGGATGGTATCAGTGGGAAGCAGAATAGTCATCCGCCATGACAGTTCAATTTAGAGGTTAGAGCCAGCTAGCTCTGGCTCTTTAAAAACCACTGCTCATGTGATGCTTACACAGCTACAATTTATGACAATTCCAGGCATGTGAACAGCAGGTTCTAATTTGGAAGTTTCCTTCGCCGCTCCACGCCAAACCCATGCTGGGTTCAAGACAAAGGTTGACATTCCAGAAGTGCATCATGTGTTTCATAAGAGATCTTGATCAGCTCTGCATTTCCTCCTGGGCCCCAGGCCCCTAGTGTTCAGAACCATAGGCGTCAAAGGCTTTTCAAGTGCTCATCTTCCTGCTACACTATGTGGGCTGGATAAAAATAGGGCACGTTCCAGAAATTATTTTTTAAACGGTAGAATTTTATACTACCTAACATCAGGTAGTATAATAATATTCACATAGTGGGTGTGTTAAGTGTCCCTCCCTTTAATACCCTTAGAATGTTTTTTCCTTTCAGATATGACCCACATTTGCACACTGGTCACTGTTCTTTTCTCCCTAGTTATCTAGGTTTATTTGACTGAAGTGAGATATTTGGCCCTTCGGTGCTGGTTTTCAAAGTGTATCAGAAACATTACTTCTGCCTAGTGGTACACTAACTTTGTGGGGGATGTTCTGACAGGGGAAAAGCTTGAAGAAATGTGGGCATCTTTGGAGTTAGAAGATACAGTTGTGATGCTAATGGAACCAAGAGTTCTCCACGGAGCCTCTGCATAGCAGCAGAACTAAACACACAGAGAAATGGCACCGTCCATTCTGTGACCATTAGCAACTGTGCACACAAGACATGTGTTTAGCTTCCAGACAGTGCTCCCATTATAATCCTCTGTCCTGGAACACTATATCCTGCATATCAGAGACATTAAAGAAACAGATTGGGGTTTTAACATTATCTTAATAAGCACAGACATTCATTTGTTACTTAACTGTTTTCCAGAACACATTAAGAATTGTTCCAGGGAACATTTGGAGCAATAAAAAACCACAGTAGTTCCCTAATTGTAGCATTTATAATGAAAGCAGTACAGTACAAAATATTACATCTACATACAATAATACTCCAAATGCCATGTCCCTCAAGCTCCAACTAGCAAAGAGAAATTCCTTGCCAGTCACTGCTTTTATATTTGTTTGTTTGCATTTTGAGTGTGGCTTTTGTCTTTTTAGGGTATATGGATTATACTCTATGAGGGTCCTCCAAGATACATCAAAGGAAATCAGTTTCCAAAGCTTCGACTTTAAAACAACACATTTCTTAAAATTTTTCCTTTCTAAGCCAGATACGGTGGCACATGTCTGTAATCCCAACATTTGGAAATCAGAGGCAGAAGGGTCAGGAGTTCAGGGTCATCTTTGGCTACATACTACACAAAACTCTGTTAAAAAAAAAAAGCATAAAATAGGGGCTGGAAAATGGCTCAATGGTCAGGAATGTTTTGCTCTGTCAACACAAGGACTTGAGTTTGAATCCCTAACATAAAAAGCTGAGTATGACTGTACCAGTACCTGTAAACCACGTAACATCTGTGAGCAGAGAGCGTTAGATCCTGAGAGCTGACTGGCCAGCCAGCTACACAGTTCAGTGAGCGATCCTGTGTCAAGGCAGTCAAGTGGAGGATAAGGGGAGACAGTCAACACTGCTGTGGCCTCCGCTTGCACACACATGGGCGTGTACACCCACTAACATACATGCTTCCCATGTACACATCATACAGAGTGAAAATAAATCTAAATTGCTGCTCCTATCTCTTTAGTTATATATAGTCTCCTATTGAAAAGAAAGCCATTTCTTATTCCATCAGAATTACTATTATTATATACATGGCAAATAATAAAGCCAAAGAACACCAGCAAAAAAGGCACTTGAAAATATTATGTAGGTGTTGAGAACTGACTCAAATGACTAGATAATAGTTCTTTCATTTCCAGTGATTTGCTTTCAACAAAAAAATAATGACCTAATCAAATTACCAGCTGACAGATCATCACAAATAACTTTTGTTGTTAATTCAAAGAACTGAGTGACATGGTTAGTACTGAATTCCTTCCCCTCACCACCTATTATTGAGAATAGTATATTTCATCCACTTCAAAAGTGGAAACATAACATATCACTCTATAAGTAAGTGACATTCTCCCACGGAAACATGATAAACAAAAAATCTCTCACCCATCACATGAAGGTGCCTGCGATATATTTTCATTTTTGTGTTTAGTAATTTGTAAGCATTTTGAGATGCTTCGATCATGTACTAATTATGGTGTTAATACATTCAGGAAAAAGAACCCGAACTATCTTAGAATATGTAAAACTCAACTTGAATTCAGTTTAAGTGTGTAACTTTTCCCACTGAAGAGCTTAGGGCTTTTGGTGAAAGCATCCTGGATAGATATTGCATCCTCTGCTGGTATGTAAATTGATGCTGAAAACGTTAATGTGAATTTTAAGTAACAAAAATACTTAGTTCTTCAAATTTCAAGTTACTTTTTAGGCTACATGAGTGAGAAAGGGTGAATTTGAAGCCCCAGGAACATAGCTCTTTCCTATTCTTTTTTGGTGCCCGGTTAAAAAAAAAAAGGGGTGGGGTCCATTTTTTAGTGGGGCATAGTGGAGCACACCTTTAATTCCAGCACTTGGGAGGCCGAGGTAGGTGGCTCTGACGGTTCGAGCCCAGCGTGGTCTATGTAGTAAGGAGTTACATGGTGAGAAGCTATCTAAAAAGGAGGCCAGGGCCTTCATTTTAAGTTTAATTTTGTTTTAAATTAAGAGCCATTCTGTTTCATTCCGTTTCCCCTAACATACTTTCCTGAAAAATCATCCCGGTTGATTTTGATTGGGATTCCTTAACTGGGAAACACGGACTTTTTATTTCATTGCCTGTCTTGGTTTGTAATCTAAGCAAGTTCCAGATAATGTTCGCGGAAAAAAAAATATTTATTTTACAAAAGGCCATGAGTGACACAACTCAGGGAGAGTGAGGGCAGTGAGACTACAAAACCAATAAAGAAGTGAAGCCGGGCGGTGGTGGCACACGCCTTTAATCCCAGCACTCGGAGGCAGAGGCAGGCAGATCTCTGAGTTCGAGGCCAACCTGGGCTACAGAGTGAGTTTCAGGAAAGGCACAAAGCTACACAGAGAAACCCTGTCTCGAAAAACCAAAAAAAGAAAAAAGAAAAAAAGAAATGAAAGCTACCTGCTCCTCTTCAGGTTGGAGCTGGTGGCCTATGGTAGAATCTGTTGTTAAAAGATTAAGTCTCAGGATTTAAGCATCTGGTGGGAAGGGACAGTACATTTCAGGTCCTATTCACATTTTTTAAAACTTATTTTTTATTTTACGTGCATTGGTGTATTGCCATGGATGTTGGGTCGCTAGAACTGGAGTTACAGACAGTTGTGAGCTGCCATGTGGGTGCTGGGAACTGAACCCCGGTCCTCTGGGAGAGCAGTCAGTGTTCTTAACCGCTGAGCCATCTCTCCAGCCCTCCTAGTCACATTTTAAGCACCTCTTTGCAGGAGAGCTAGGCGTGGCATGTTCTGCTTGTAGAGGCCATAAAACCATGGGGCTTGGATTTATTTCTGCCACGTGCAGGGCATGGCTCCCTTGGCAAATCCAACTGTTGAGCTCTCTGCAGCTCAAGTGTGGAACTCCCTCTGAAAGTTGTTAGGCGTTCTCTGGCAGGAGTTGCAAGACCTCAGTGAGAGTTTCAGACTCTGGGTTCACATGCCAGGTGGTTCAGGGAAAACTCCTGCCAAATGGAAAGTGTGCCCAGAGAGCTGCGGGATTTAAATCTGAAAGCGGAGGGCGTTAAATGACAGACAGGTTCTGTAGGAAAAACTGGGGCAGTGGCCAGAATAAGTAAGAGGCAGGAAATACTCAGGGGGACTTACATGGGACAGAACCTTTATCTTCTTATCCCTTCCAATCCAAGGCTGTATCCCCACAGAGTGACATCAACATATTTGTCCTTCCTGGTCTTTTGGTGACACTCTGTGTCTGTAGACTCCAGCTGGATCTGGCAAGTTCTTGTGGGGCCCTGATGATCTGATCCCATGTGATATAGGAGTTCCATAGCTGTGAATGATGGTTGATTCCAGTCCCCCACACGCTCAGATTTCCATCGTCATGACAGCTTAGAGACAGACGACATTAGGGGCGTTTCAGGCTCTGGCATGTATAGGGCTACAAATCGCTGCGGTAGACCTGTCATAGCAGGACAGAGGTAGAATGATTGAGTCCGGGTGAGATGCTTTATGCCCGCTGACTGGTGGCAGCAGTGTACACAGACTTGCCATACTGTATGTGTTGTGAGCACTCTGTGGAGTAGACAGGAAGTGCATCTTCTGCTGGCCTGTCACTGGGGCAAGGAGGAAAGAGGATGCTCAAAGGCAGCCCCGCTTTCTTCCGTGTGGCAGTGAAAGAGAACGGTCCCATGGAGCAGTAGATTGATTTTCTTTGGAGCGAAAATGGGCCATCTCATGGAGGCTAAAAAGAAAATAACTGCACTTGCTATTATAAGGGTCGCTATATTGAATCTCCATGTTCGTGCTTTTGCTCTTTCCCTGTATACTAAGGCTGAGCTCTTCTGTTCTTTCTGCTCTGGACACTCATAGCATCTTTCGAGAAAACACCAAGACACGCAATATTCTTGCTCTGTCTTGCTCCTCGGTCTGTCATGGGAAGCCATTCTTGCCGCACATTCAGAGTTTGATTTTGCTCCCCTGGGATCTGAAAGCTTGTGATTTTACAGTTCCATCATCAGCATTAAAATAATATCCTCCTTACTTTAATTTGACCTGCTCTATATCGGGATGGCTAAGCCTTCATTTGATCATTGCTACGATGTCCAATTTTGTCAATACTGTATCAGCCAAGTTCAGTTCTTTAGTTCTTCCCATTAGATCAAAAGGGAAGCAGAAGCTCCAGCAACAATGCATTTTATTTTTGGAAATGTCAAGTGCAGGGCTTGACTGACAAGTTCTCACCAGAACATAAACTGAGGGAAGTCTCTTTCTCAATCTTCAGTTCATTACCTGGGCTGGTTAAATTGCCCCAGGACTTGGTTCAGCTGCTTCACTGTTTGCCTCGGGTCGACTTTCTGAGTGGTCTTTAGCTTTTTTGAGACAAGACCCTGGCATTTCAGACGCAGCACATGCCACCTGTGACCAGTGCTTTTTACGATCATCTCCACCCCCTTTGTTTTTCTGAGACAGAAAATTCTAGGAGGACCTTGACCTCATTTGTAGCTGAGGATCACCTTGAACTCCTGATTCAACTGCCTCCACCTGGAAGTACAGACATGTGCCACCATGTTTGGTTTATATGGTAGTGTGGATCAAACTCAGGGCTTTATGCATGCTGGGCAAGTATTTCACCAACTGTGCTAAATCCTGTAACCATCCTGTCTTGGTGGTACCCACCACTTTTTATAACAGCCAGTTCAGCTCATTCTCATCTGAGGCCACTTGGGTTCTGAGGAACTTGGCAACACCCAGCCACTAAATAATTCCATGAGGCCATCATGACGAGAAGTGGAGTTGAAGTGGGTTGGACAGGTGTTGAGATAGGGCTGGGAGCTGAATCATGGAGACCGGAGCCAATCCTTCTAAAACAAAATGAAAGGGTGTACCTTCCCCCATCTTCTCTTTCTGCCTACTAAAACACAAGGCCTCTGAGCCCCTCAGCTCCACTGAAAACCGTTCTCAATACCCATGGTAAGCAGGAGTATGGAGGGGAGAGTATTTAGCTTTGAGAACTGAAGTTAAGCCTAGCATGGTGACACATAGCTGTAACCCAGGCACTCAGGATGCTTTACCAAAGAACAAACAAAATGGCTTACCTACTTTTTATACTGTATTTGCCCAGGGTCTAGTCTTTATTACAAAGGATATCTTTTTTTTTTTTTTAAATTTAAGAAATTGTTTTAATTCATTTTACAGACCAACCATAGATCGCCCTCTCATCCCTCCTCCCAGTCTCTCCCAAACCCCCAGCCAACTGACCCACCCTCCATCCCCTCCCCTCCAAAAGGGTAAGGGTTCCCATGAGGAGTCAGCAAAGCCTGGTACATTCAGTTGAGGCAGGGCCAAGCCCCTCCCCTGCATCAAGGCTGAGCAAGGTGTCCCACCATAGGTAATGGGCTCCAAAAAGCCAGCTCATGCACCAGGGATAGATCCTGATCCCACTGCCAGGGGCCCCTCAAACAGACCAAGCTATACAACTGTCTCCCACATGCAGAGGGCCTAGTCCAATCCTATGCGGGTTCCACAAAGGCTTCCTTTTTAATACACAGCTGCCATTTACCCAGAGCTGGGTCTTCCCTCTTAAAAAGCCCGAGACAAGGTCATCTGAACACTAAGATGGGTTCATTGAGAGGAACATAATTGGCACATGCCTGTAATACCTGTACTTGGGAGAATGCAGGAGAATCTGGAACTCAAGGCCAGCCTTGGCTTTGTGGCAATTTCAAGGTTAGCTGGGACTGTATGAGACCCTGCTTTAAAATAATGAGGGAGAGAGAAAAGTTATTATTCAGGAATATAATCTTCAAAAACCTGCCTCTTTGAGTGCAGGGAGGGGGTGGGGAAGGAGAGGTGGAGATGAGAGGGTGGGAGGTACGCCGTTATTTTCGTATAGTCTCCCTTAATTAGAATAATAACAATCCTGTTGCCTTTGTTATAATTATCCTCCAGGTCTCCAGGGTAACCTGGTATAGATTCACTTGGAGGCCTACCAGGCTTTCATACAATTCTTTAAAAAACAAACAAAACAAAACAAAACAAAACAAAAAACAACTTTAATGGTTACACCCAGCAGCAGATGTTTTCTCCATAGCACACGCCTGTGACACGAGAGGCAAATTGCTTAGTTGGAGACTCGGCTGACTGCTCAGTCCTGAGCCCCTAGCCTCATCCAGCTTCTTCCAGGCCAGGGTTACATGGTTGGTGGCTGCATAAACAGCATCTTTCCAGTGGGTTTCCATTCTTCTGTCTAATCAGATGTTCTTACATTCACATTTGTTCACTAATCAACACATATTTATTGAGCCATTACCAAGAAAGTATATTGATTTAAAGAGGTCAGGGTTCAGGTTCAGGAGCTTTGTGACCTTGGCAAGTCATTAATATTGGAGGCCATTTTGAGGTTTCCTGGTGGCTTTACCCAGCAGGTCTGCATAGTGAGGATGATTGGACCGCAAGTGTGAGTGCAGGTGTCTGAGATGGTCTGCACTGGGCTATGCTGGGGGGTGGTCTTTTGCTCCACCCCTTGGCATTCCTTTAAATACCCTAGGGCAGAGACAGTCGAGGCCCGATGCATCAGGATCCAGGCCCTTTCTGAGTCTATCCTGTATTTTCTTTTTCTCTTCCCTCTTCATCTCTAACTAAGTCTCTTAACCCTCATTCCTCAAGAGTCCCTGGGGTAAATAAATGTGGGGGCTGGTCCTCCAACATTAACTCTTCAAAGCTGCAATCCTTCCTCTATGAGTGAAGAACGGCAATAGCTCTGCTTGGATGGGGTTGGCGACGTTCAAATGGGAAAATGTAGAGGTGTTTGTCAAGTTAGCCCACAGTAAGAACCCATCTGTTTGAGCCAACCAAATTTGTGAGCAAAAGACAAGTTAATTCGCTGTCTTCTGTCCTTCCTAATCTAATCAAGCAGAGCCCACAATGCTCCCTGTCACTCAGATAATAAAAAGTCCTCTGATCAATTTTGATAGTAGGAAGAGTCTCCTTCCAAAAATTTAGATGTCTAGTCTGGTATTACAATCGAATCTGGGAGGAATATTTAATTTAGGACTTCTCTCTGCCCAGCTTCCCCCAGGCCATGGCGCCCAGTCGGAAAAGGGAGAGATAATGTGACCTTTTACCTTTCCAGCTCTGTTTCCTACTCATTCATTGGCTATGACTTCAGAATTCTCCACGGTGAAAGAGAGGAAAGTTCACCATTCTGGATCCACTAAAGTTGAGAATTTGGACCTGAGACTCCTGTGCCAGATAGATATTCAAAGCTTATTCACGCATGCCATGGGTATTTTTTCAGGCCTACGTTGTGCCACCCCCTCTATTTATGACAGCCATTGTCAAGCTCATCCAGTGTTTATCCTGAAGCCTTTCTCCCTTGGTGAGAAGGGGGTTTGTCATTATCAGGGCTGTCCTGCTAAGGTGAGAGACAGCCTTGACCTCCCACCACAAACCCAGGCACAACTTGGAGAGAGACCAGGGAAGGGGTGTGAAGGGTCTGGGTAAAGTTTGCTGACTCATCACTCTTCCCTTTCTTCTAGTGCCCTGGCTGTTGCTCAGTGAGATCTTTCCTGGTGGAATTAGAGGCCGAGCCATGGCCCTGACCTCTAGCATGAACTGGGGCATCAATCTTCTCATCTCTTTGACATTTCTGACGGTGACTGGTAAGAAGTCTTTTCCATTAATGTCTTTATAATCTTCATAAAAAGTGTTTGTTGTGGAAATTTTTTTTTTTTTTTTTTTTTTTTTTTTTTTGGTTTTTCGAGACAGGGTTTCTCTGTGTAGCTTTACGCCTTTCCTGGAACTCACTCGGTAGTCCAGGTTGGCCTCGTGTTGTGGAAATTTTAAAGTATGCCCCAAAGTAGAGAGGCTGGTACTGAACCAGTTATGTCTATCACCCAACTTAAGCAGCTTTCAGTCTTAACTCCTTTCTAACCCTACGTGCTCCCCTTATCAGATTATTTTGGATCATTTCATATATATGCATTTTGTTAATTGAATTTCAGCATGGGTCTCTGAAAGTTAAGACCACAATATAATTATCACCCTTAAAATATTAATAATCTGCCCTAGCATCACTCTATTCACATTCTACCAACTACCTGGTAGTTATTCTTTTATTCTTTGAGCTATCTCCAAATATGTAATTTACAATTGAATGGAATGTCTCATCATTGGTAGGCTGTGTCCCCATTCTTTCTACTAGACTTTTACCCCCTTATAGTTTTAGGGGAGAAACTCACTGGGTATACAGATTTTTGCAGGATCTGGATCTTAATAGTTTTCAGGTCACATGTCCTCTTGTCCTTTGTGTTCTCTGTAAATTCTTTTTTTTTTTTTCTTTTTTTGTTTTTGGTTATTTTGTATTTTTTTTTTTTTTTTTGATTTTTTTCAAGACAAGGTTTCTCTGTGTAGCTTTGCGCCTTTCCTGGAACTCACTTTGGAGACTAGGCTGGCCTCGAACTCACAGAGATCCACCTGGCTCTACCTCCCGAGTGCTGGGATTAAAGGCATGCACCACCATGGCCCGGCTTTCTCTGTAAATTCTTATGTAGATCTACATGGTGGCTTGAAGGGGTGAGTCTCTAACGCATTAGCATGACACAGGATGGCCTGTCATGCTCCCAATCTGGCTGCCCCACCCCCATCCCAGGCCATGTTGAACTTCCTTGATGCTTGTCACCCAGACCTGAGGTTTTTGTTCTTCCAGTCTGCCTAATTTTTTTTTTTTAAACTCGGACTGCTTCTCTAAAGAGAGATTTCTTCTCACTGCCATTTAGCTCCTCTGTGGATCTTATTTAAGGCAAGATGAGTGGATGAAATTTTTAATTTTAGTTCTCAAAATAATGAGGTGGTTCACTAGCACCCTGCAAAACTGACCACCAAGATTTTTTAAATTAATCTTTCTCTCTGTTTCTCTGTCTCTCTCTCTCTCACACACACATGCGTGCACACGTGCGCACACACAAACACACACATCTGTTATTCAGTTAAAAAAATATGGACTAAAAATGGTGACAAATGACCTGAATCTCTGTGGGAAGGCTGGCTGACATAGTAGATGAGCTAAGGAAGAAAGACGTAGACCCCTGGATGGGCTCTTCGCATGCGTCCTGGAAAAACAGATTCTTTTTCTTTTCAGTGGTGGTTGTCTTTTTGAGAACCAACTTGATTATGTAGGATAGTCTGGCCTTGAACTCAGGGCAATCCTCCTGCTTCAGCCTCCTCCCTCAGCTAGGATTATAGGCACGAGCTATGCACAACCAGATCTAGCACAACCAGATCCAATTGGTATCTGAAGCCAGGAATGATCTAAAATCTTTGACCTCTACTCGGGATGTCTAAAGATCTCTAAGTATTTTCAAAGATCCAATTTTTAAGCATGGATTAGAATGACCTAAAAGATGAGGCTTTTTTTTTTTTTTTTTTTTTTTTTTTTTTACATGGCAACAAGCCTTTGGATACCAACATTTTAGTGAAATGTCATCTGTATCAATATAAACATACTGCTCCTGGTAAACAGACAATGAATTTAGTACACTATTCTGAAAAACTGGTTGAAAATTGCAGTACATAGTAAGTAGGCTGTGGTAATGCATACCTATAAACCCAACCCTGGAGGGCTGAAGTCAGAGGATGAGGGATGAGTTCAAGACCATCCTGGAAAACACAGAAAGACCCTATTTCAAAAGACAAACAAAAAAGGGCAGAGCGTCCACTAAGAGAGGATGGCCCAGATAGTGAGAGCCTGGCTCCTATGCTCTGTAAAGAGCGGCTGGGAGAGTTCTGGGTATTCCAAGGACTCTCAAAGAAAGGGCAAAGACACAAATACTTGGAGTGTGTATCACCAAGACCAGGTCAGGAGGTGTGACTCACTGCGCACCATCCACAAGACAAGGCAGAAC
Organism: Peromyscus californicus insignis; assembly: GCF_007827085.1. Taxonomy (NCBI): domain Eukaryota; kingdom Metazoa; phylum Chordata; class Mammalia; order Rodentia; family Cricetidae; genus Peromyscus; species Peromyscus californicus. The sequence continues at coordinate 30,206,662 of NW_026294525.1, forward strand.
ATCCTGAAAGGCAGATGTGGGGTCTGAGTAAGGGAGACGGTGTGGCAGTGAGGCCATGCTCTCTCTGTGACTGCAAGTCCTCACACAGAATGAGGAACAAGTTTAATGAGATAATCTTTTGAGTATTACTAATTCCAACTAATTCCACAAGTATTAGGTTAGGCAATCCACCTGGCAAAACCCTGCACTAGCAACAAGAAAAGCGCAGAGTTAGGACTGACTACAGCTGCCAGAAAGAACTGCCCTGGAGCTCAAGAGATAGTTCAGCAGTTGGGAGCACTTGCTGGGCAATTATGATAATCAGAGCTTTGATTCCAGCACCCACTTAAGAAGCTGAGCATCTGGCACACACCGCTGACCCTAACTCTGAGCTGGGGCAGAGGCGGAAGGATCATCAGGGCATGCTGGCTTCCATCCTAGCTGAGAAAACATGAACCACGGGCTCTGGGAGAGACCCTGACTCAAAGGAATATGCAGAGAGCAATAGAAGATAAGACCTGAAGCTTTTAGACCTCCCATGTGCACACACAAGCATACACGTGCACACACACACATCTTAAAAAAAGAAATGGCTTTGTCTTCCTCCTCCGTGCTCTTCCCCACCTCAGCATAGCTCACCCACATGTGGTTACTATGCTTAGATCCTTCCACACTGAAGTTATAAAAATGGCTTCAGTATATAACTACTCAAGTCAGTTTTTCCCCTGACCAACTGTGATTTGTGGCTGTAGCTGTTAAGGGCTATTTGCAAATCCTGCCTGCAATTCGTTCATGCATGTGTGTAAAAAGAGCTAGATGCTTCTCCACTGTTCCCTGTCATCCTGAACGTTTGCTGCTGGTCCACCTGAATGGGGTCATGTCTAGTGTAATGTACCTTGAACTTGGCCAGTGATTAGATTAGAAAGGGATTACATCTTTGTTTAGAAGTGGCCAAGAGAGCTGACAAGTGAAATCCATCAAAATGTTGAGGATAGTGCTTCTTGCTGATAATATCTTAGCCAGCAGATTTCTTTCATTGGCCCCATTATCATGTGTTCTGCTGGACCTAGAAGGAAGCTTTACAAATATGTTGCTGGCTATTAAAAATGGTGAAATACTGCCAATGTAAAATAATTGATTGAAATCAGAGTAAAAAGGATGAGCTCATTTCAAGAAAACTCCACCTGCACAAACATGTCATTTAAAATGGCCAAACTACAACAGTTTTGATCCCTAGAGGGAGTCAGGAGGAGGTAAGAGAAAACTGGCCTTGGGTGTTTATAGACTTCTGCAGTGAAGTTTTGTTTTTGCAATGGTATGTTTAGCTTTATTTGTCAACTTTACACAACCTAGAAATACCCTGGAAGAGAGTCTCAGCAAGGGATTGTCTATTTTGGGTTGGTTTGTAGGCATGTCATGGAAGATTGACTTGACTGTCAATTGATATGGGAAGACTCAGCCCAATGTGGGTGGCACCATTCCCTAGGCAGGGGATTCTGACTATATACATACAGGAAGCAAGGAAGGAAGCAAGCAAGGGCCCATGCATTTATTATTGCTTCGCTTGACCATGCATATGATACTTTAAGTTACTGCCTTAACTTCACCATAGTGATGGATTATAAAGTGGAGTTGTAGGCCAAATAAACCCTTTCTTTCTTAAGATGCTTTCAGTCAGGGTATTTTATCCCAGCAACAGAAATAAAACTAGAACATAAGTGAACATGTGCTCTTTACATTAATAAAGACACATTACCATGTTGAAAAAGAAAAATATGTGCACCCAGAAAATGGCTCTGAGTTTAATTTGTGATGGTTAAAAGACTGCTATGCATTTTACCTAAGAAAGCTGGGGTAGTATTGTAAAACTAAACAAAAAGAACCCCGGCAATATTTTGAATTTTTGAATCTTATTTCCATGGAGACTACTAGCACATACAAAGACACATAGGGCTTCCTACAGGATCTGAGAAGTGATATTCACAAATGGGATCAATGCAGCACAGAATACATTTCTAATCATTTTCTTTTGTCCCTTATAGATCGTATTGGCTTGTCGTGGGTATGCTTCATATATACAATCATGAGTCTAGCATCCCTGGTTTTCGTTGTTCTGTTTATACCAGAGACAAAGGGATGCTCTTTGGAACAAATATCAATGGAGCTAGCAAAAGCGTAAGTATCACTGGCCCTTGGTCAAAATGTGGTTTTTATATATAAGTAACAACATCTGAAATTATTTTAGAATATTCCCTTTGCTGCAAGATTGCTTGTATAATTCTAGCTCCTTAACCTTGTCCCAAATGTGCGCAAACCATTGCTTACCAACATGCAAGGCTTTTAAAACTTTATTTAGTGATGAGAAAGAATTCCAAGCAGGGCACAGTACTATATGCCTGTGATCCCAGCACATGGGAGGTGGAGGCAGATGATTGAATTTCGATGACCCTTAGCTACATAGTAATTTTTAGACCAGCTTATTGAGACCTCATTTTAACCTCCTTCTCTGTCCAAGAAAGAACTTCATTTCTAGCTTGTCACCCAGGAGGCCACCTTCATTTGGGGTACTAAGTAGCTGCTGGGACATGATTCCCATCCTGGGCTAGGACTACAGATGGTTTTAGCTTCCATCTAAAACAGGCTCAGGGGTCTTTTGAGCCCAAACACTTAAGGCTACAATTAGCAGAAAAGCTCTTGGTTCTAAATGCCTATAATTCCTTATAATGTGGCACACTCAAGTTAATTTTTGTAAAGGTAAGGAGTGTCTTACAGGATTAAGGCATTTAGAATTAAATTCTAGGCATTTAAGTGAATTTCACATGGAGAGATGAGATAAATAGTTTAACTGGCAAGTGGGCCGTGAACAGTTTTCAGAGGCAGGGCACTGAGTTCTAACTGATCAAACTTATGGCCTGAAGGAGGTGGTGGCCACTGTCTAGGAATGAAGGGAAACGTGTTCTTCTTAGGAGTAAATTACAGTGGGAATGGGACCATGCTTAGTCCTGGGCTTCCCTAAAAAGGAGAAAACCATATTATAGTTTTGAATAGGTTGTGACTTTCTTTTAAAAATAGTGTCAAAGCACTGGAGAGACAGGTATAGTAACAAACTGTGACAGTGACACGCTGGCTTCCATCAGAGGGATGCTCCAGGCTGATGGATGAGCTGGTGGTGGGACTATGTATGCAGATGTTCATAAAGGCCAGCCATTTAGTCCTGTGTTAGCCGGGGCTGTTGTAAGTAGACGTGTGGAAAACATTCACTTTGTTTATGAACCTTGACGTGGTTGAAATCTTTAAAATAGTTTACTTTCCTAAGCAAAAACAAAACAAAACAAAACAAAACAAAACAAAAAAAAACTTTAGTCAGTTCAAATCATAAGTTGACTATCAAGTTTGGGGTTGATAGTCATTTTTAAGATGAGGCCATTTTTAAGAAAATAAAATGAAAATGATTAACGTATAATGAAACACATGTAGTTGTCGGGAAGGCTGATTGGTTAGGTAACTTGCATGTGAAGATTGGGTATGAGCATGTAAACCCTTCCTCCGACCTGCTGGACAGCATGTAGCCCAGGTTTTCTTTCTGTTTAAGTTTCTCAAAACAGGCTGGCCTTGAAATCTCAATCCTCCAGCCTCCACCTCCCAACACAGAGCAGGTTTTTACTGAGGGTCATAAGATGTAGCTCCGTCTGCAGTCTACCATAGTTCATGCAATGGGAAGAGGGAGCGGTAAGGATTAAAATGAATGAGACATATACCAGCTACCCTCATCATGGTCTTACCTACTTTGTCAGCTATGATTCAACTCCTCTTGGCTAGGCAATAGACAAAGAATTGAAGCCAGGTGTGCTGGTACACACCTTTAATCCCAGCACTTGGGAGGCAGAGACAGGCAGATCTGAGTTCCAGGCTAGCCTGGTCTACATAGTAAGTTCCAGGCTGGCAAATGCCATATACAGTGAGACCTTGTTTCACCCCCCACCCAAAAAGAACTGAAAATATAGGAAACAACAGCTGTTTTGACTTTAGGTGGTGAACAAGAAATCAGATCATCGTGGTATACCGTGTTGGCTAGCACAAAGATAAATTACTCTTTTGGTTTGAGGATTTTATTGTATAAAAGTTTCTTTCCTCCCAAAGTAGAGGATACTAGAGCTGAATCTTGAAAGGGACATTTGGGTAAAGAAGATATTGGGGCCAGGGTAGGGTTACATCCAGGAATACTGTCCTCAGAGCTATGCTACAAAGGTTAACATGCTCTTGGGAGACTGGGAGATGAACCCAGAAGCGAGAGGGCTCAGGCAGGGTCTTTGTCTATCTTGGTAAAGAGTTTGAAATTTATTTTAAAGGCAGTAGTGGATTTTTTGTTTTGTTTTGATTTATGCATTTGTATGTGTGTGAACCATGCACATGTGTTTGAATACTTGTAATCATGAGTATATATAAGGAGGCCAGAGGTGGGCTGTTGGCATCTTCCTCTATTGCTTTGAGCTAATGGCTGTCACTGAACTTGATGTTCACTGTTTGGGCTAAGCTGGCTGGCTTGGATCTTCCCAACTCCACCCCTCAGTGCTAGGGTTGCAAGCATGTTTAGTCACGCCCCACTTCTACTAAGTACTGAGGGTTTGAACTCGAGTCCTCGTGCTTGTAGAGAACATGCTTGTACCCACGGGGCCACTCCCCTAGCAGACGTGTTCAAATAAAATGAGAGGTTAAAGAGGGAATTAGAATTGCTCTCAGGCTTCCAGAACCAACCTGCTATGTATGCAATAGTGACATTCAGGGCAGCAAGGTGTCGGGGAAGAGGGGTAGGTTTGGGAGAGGCCCCACTGGGGGTTGGGCCTGGCCCCTGAGTTCCATTTGTACAGATCCCCTCTGAGATGCTTATGAGACATGCAAGTGCAGGGGATGGCAGGCTAGCATGCACAGAATCTGGGACTTGGGAGAAACAGCTCTAGAGATACAGATCTGGTAGTCAACACAGGCATCGGTGCTAGGCATGTGGGCAGTGGCACGGTGAGAAACATTTTGTAGAGCCCAAGCAAATTTGGGCAGCTGCTTAAGAAAAATATTAAAAAAAAAAAAACAAAAAAAAACAAAAAACATCAGTGCATGGTTATGACTCCTTGGCTTGAGCAAGTGAGAGACCTCAGGCTTGCATTTCATTGCCTTCATGGTGAATTCTGTTTGTGTGTATGCACTTTGAATTATCCAACTCCTGTAGGACTCAAGGCACAAAATGTGCTTTACAAGCTTTCAAAGGTTCTGTGACCAATAGTGAAAGTCTGTTGAGGGGAGAGCGAGCAAGATTGAACGGCTAAGTGAACTGCTGCTTTCATTTAACAAACTGGACATAACTAAGGGCTTATTATCAATACTGTATTTCCTTCAGGAAGACTAACTTTTAAAACTTTTCTCATTAGGCAGCTTTCAAGTGGAGTTGTCACGTGAAGCAAACTGCAAATCATGACAACTTGAAGACAGAATCTTTCTATTTAGTGGGTTTCTAGAATGTTCCTTAGCAGTAGGATTTGTGTATTTAAAACTCAGCAAAACTTATTCAGCATTCTTCATGGGGGAGAATATTAAGTGAACACACTTGTGACTTACGGCTGTCTGTGAAACCACATTTGGTACTTTTGAATCATGCAGTTACTCAAAACCTTAATCCAGGCACTGTCTGGGACAGTCATGCATTGACAATTAGGAGGGGATCAAAGAGGAGTTATTGTGACCCCTCAACAGCACTGTGAGCCCAAACAGATGAGGACACTGGGACAGAGACATGGGAAGATGATGACATGCCAGTCCGGGCTTTCAACTCAGTGATAGCGACAGCGGTACCTATCAGGTGCCTGCTGCTGGGGGGAGCCATGCACTGAGATCTGAGAGGAAAAAGAATTCTGCTTTTTAACTCCCGATTACACAACACTAAAGAGCCGAAAGCTTTTCTCTGCTCGATGCAGGAGGTTGAGAAATGCTTTTAAAATGAAAATGTGTAAGCAGCCCGAATTATGTAAACTGACAAGAAGTGCTGGAAACATATTGTTAAGTAAGGTTCCCTGGAGGGAAATGCCAGAGACACAAAAGTTTGTGATCTGAGCACGGGATCAAATTAACTACAGAAATGTAGGGCGGTGGAAAGCCCATGGAACTTGCTAGTACATAGAAACTGAAGTAAACTCGATCGAGGAAGTCTACCGTGGAGCTGAGGGAGTCATTAGGAATTTAGAAGTTAATAAAACAAATGAATCAACTTTTGTCACCAGGGAAACCAATCCCCATGTGTAAATCCCAATAGTTTTCCTAAGCATTAAGAAAGGAAACTATTTATAATATCAGATTAATTTTAAATTCGATACTACACATTGGTTAAGATTTTTTCCTTTCTCCTATTTGGAGTTGGCCCCCACCCCAGCCCCAGTTTTTGCGAAGCTGAGAAAACAAATATTCTTCCAAGGATGCTAAGTTCCTTATAAAATAAAGTGACTCAGCTGAGAGAGTCAGGAAACATAGCTGCCCTCATGTAATTTGAAAGGGGTTTGTTTTGAATAACTGCCCTGCCAACTGCTACCCCAACATGTAGTATCCAATTTAAAATTCATTTGATAGAGGGATGCTTGCTATATTCACTTTTTTCTTTTTCTTTTTCTTTTTTTTTTTTTGGTTTTTCGAGACAGGGTTTCTCTGTGTAGCTTTGCGCCTTTCCTGGAACTCACTTGGTAGCCCAGGCTGGCCTCGAACTCACAGAGATCCGCCTGGCTCTGCCTCCTGAGTGCTGGGATTAAAGGCGTGCGCCACCACCGCCCAGCTCACTTTTTTTCAAGTGTATTTTCCTTACTCTTTCCCCCCACTTAGGTGAAAACAAACCAGTTAGTGTTTTATTAATGGTTTAGCTCCGAAGCCTCTTTATTGTTAGCAGTTAATGGGATGTGTCCATTCCTGTATGCAAATGAGTTGCTTCTAAAGAGGGAGAGCTTGGGGGATGGCCGTCAGTAAAGCGCTTGTCACATACATAAGGACCTGTTTGATCCCCAGCATACATGAGAAAGTGGGCTGGCAGCAGCGAATGTCTGTCATCTCAGCACTGGGAAAGTGAGGACAGGAAGGAGGGGGGAGAGTCCCTGAAGCTTGCTGGCCAGGTCTGTGAGCTCCAGGTTCAGTGAGAGGCTCTGTGGAGGGATCAGGGGGGAATGCCATCCAACGTTGGCCTCTGCCTCCATGGGAGCATACAAAAAAAAAAAAAAAAAAAAAAAAAAAAGCATGCACTAAATAAATGAATAAAAAAGTGCGTATTGAGCATCTATTATACGTTAGCCACTGGTGTAGGTGCTGCAACCAAATTAGCAATGAGAAAAACAAACAAACAAAACCACCCCCAGGACAATGAAAATGTGCCGATTAGCTCCTGTGGTTGAGGCGGGGCAGGCTTCAGGAGGCTTTGCTGAGATGACCTTTAGGAAACAATCTGGGTGATCAGCCGCCAGCCCAGGGAGGTAAGGGGACAGAGAATGCAGGTAGAGGACTGTGAGTACAGAGGTTAACTCAGGAACGGGCTTGGCCTGTTTCGGGCAGGGCAAGAGCCCTAGGAGGTCAGAGCCACTGGGGTTGATAAAGTAGGCTGCGCAAGGAGCTGGTTAGTTCTCACTGGGTGGGAAGGGACCAGAAGTTTTAGCCTGGGCCGTGACAAGACTGACATTTCAAGCCAGGTGTGTTGTGAGCATGAACCACCACCTGGCAGCCCGAAGCTGGGGAGGCTCACAAGCACAGTGCTGGCCTCAGCTGGCCCTTCCTGCTGCACGGCGGCAGCAGCAGGTGTGGATAGGTCACTGAAGTCTTTGGTGCTGGCAGTTGGCAGACTTGGTACTCAAACCCCCAGCCCTTCTGGTCTGAAGAATATCAACTCTATTTCTATGACATCAGCCCCATCATACCCCTTTCTCTTCTCCCTTCCCCAAGACTTCCTGTTTACTCCTTCACTCTCACATTATATTACTGTACTTTTTATCGGCATAAATAGAAACTTGCTGGGACCTCACTCTTCACCCCTTCCTTTTAAAGACAGGGTTCTATGAATCCCTGGCTGGTCTTGAACTCCTTATGGAGTTGAGAAGAACCTTGAACATCAGATCCTCTTGCTTCTACCTCCCAAGTGCAGGGGATTGTGTCCCAAGTGTACCCGTGTGCTGGGGATTAAACTCAGGGCTTCCTGGATGCCAAGTGACCTACGTACCATTTCTCTCATCTTCTAAAGAGGGTACGTTGGTGCCATTTTTCTTCCAAATTTGCCATTTCCTTATTTATAGCAAAGTTCTTTATCAATTCTGCTCATGTTCCCTCCTCATGAACTGCTCCAATGAGTCTTCTATGGCTACCACTTCCCTGAAATAGGGCTAATGCAGGGGTCAATTCTCAGTGCTTGTTTTAAGGGTGTGCAATCCTTTCTGAAGTAATTGCTTGGCCACATGTGGAGACCCCCCTTCTGGCTGTCTCATTTCTCACCAGACACCTGTCCACACCTGGTGCCTCCTCTGTTGGGGAGCTTGGGCTTCTTGCAACTTCTCCATCACACTCATGGCTTCATCTGGGCCAATGCCACGCCCTCTGGACCGCGTACACCGGGAGTTGGAATTCATCTGCTTTGATCTCCCTCCTAAACCTGAGGCGTGCCTACTCATGTCTTGCCTACATCTCTTTTCATGTTGAGAGATAAGCTAAGCATGCTAATTCAACCCATGGCGGCCCAAAGAAAAGTCTGTCTGCACATTGGCTTCAGACCTATTTTCCTCACTCTAAGCCAATGTCTTTCCTTTGCTGCAGCCACAAATGCCAGTCCTTCCCGAATCGCTCCCTCTCACACCCCACCTTCTGTCTGTTAGGCTGAGCTGACTCCTGTTTCCACAGGTATCCATTTCTTCCATCCTAGTCTGAGCTACCATGAACTCCTTTCTTCGATACTGTTAGCGGTCCCTTCCCTGGCTCCATTCTGTTCCTTTTAAAAGGCGACCAAGCCATTCCTTTGTTTCCGTTCCCTAGGGGTTCGTCACGTAGAGGAAAAGCCACATAGTTCATGCTTCCTCCCTCCCTCCCCGTTTCAGCCACCCTGACCTCAGAACTCCCCAGGCATACTCAAGGCAGCAACTGTTTTTCACGTCCTTCCCCTAGGTGGGTATCTACCTCATAGTGCCACCTCCCTTTTCTTGCCAATCTACTTTCAATCAGACTCCAGATCTACTTTATTTCAGTTCTTAGCACACAAACATTCCTTTGGCTTATTAGCTATCTCTCATTACATTTAGTTCCTTGAGAGCGGGAATTTATTAAAAAAAAAAAAAAGTTTTACCTGCATGGGTGTGTATGTACCACATATATATTCCTGCTGCCTGCAGGGGCTAGCAGAGAGTATCCGGTCCCCCTGGAACTGGAGTTACGGACAGTTGTGAACTGCCCTGTACAGACTGGGAAGCATGCCTAGGTCCTCTGCAAGAGCAACAAATGATGTGAACGAGTAAACCCCAAGGGGCACCATTTTTCACTTTTCCTTCTTGCTCATCACCTAGAACAATCAATCCCCTGGTCTGTAACGGAAGCACATTGTTGAATGCACGAATAAATGAACGAACAAGCTGGATATAGGAGGGAGGTGTGGCCAGGACAGCATCTAAGCTTCAAGTCTGAGAGAGTGAATCCACAGTGAAAGGGGCAGCCTGGAGGGGCCTAGGTTTCACGGTGCAGGGGTAGCTAGAGTCATTTTGGATATATTAACTTGGAAATGTCCTTTAAGAAACTAACAGAAGACACATTATATACACTATATAGGCAGCTGAATATGAATCTACGTAAGTCTGAATGTGGGAGGCCACTGGCCTTATGAACCAGGTGGGCTCAAGACTGGATCAAACTCTCGATTCGACCAATATTTAGAGTGAAGTAGGCGCTGAGGCTCACAGAAGGGGCAGGAAAGAGAACCCAAGTGAGGACATCCGTAGTCCTGCTATGGAGGATCTTCCACTTTCCATCACTATAATTCACCTTCTCTGTTTCCAAACAGCTCTCCAATCCTTCCCCAGGACTCTGAAACCCCAGGGTGCCTGTCACCCACAGCTTCCCTTCTCTTACTTGGCTTGAGATTCCTTCCTCCTCGACCCATCCCCACCCTGTCATTCAGGAAAACCTTTGATTAAGACTTCTCAGTTTATTCAAGTCCTAAATCTGAAGAACAAATGGAACTTGACTAGTTCTTTTAAGGTTTGGGGCATAGCCCTGAAGCAGGACTTTAGGAGGCCACCTGGCACAGTTCCCTAAGACATCTGACTTTCCTACTCTTTTGAGATACTTCAACACCACCTCTCACTTTCTGTTGTGACTCTTTTAATTGAAGCCATCTGTGAAGATAAGGCTTCCAGTTTCCCCCATACCTTGTCTAGAGACCATAGTCATCTAAATACTGCCCTGGTGTATTCTGGGAATTTTCACAAGGATTCCAACTTGAACTCCAGTTGCTGAACATCTATTTGATCAGCAATTCCTGCCTCAACTATCATTCTGTCTCCCTTTAAATTTTCTCACCAGCACTTTTACACCCTCAAATCACATACTTCTGAATTTCTCCTATGAAAGCACAAGCCCCTTGGAAGCCAGAGTACTATCCAACTCCACCCACACTGCCTACTGGGACCCATTTCATTCCCTGTGGAAGAGAGTACGGTTCCAAGGCGCTCCCCTTTCTGTTAAATGAAAGGGTAGAGCATACTTTATGCTGGTGGAAATAATCTGTGCTGTAGAAAGGAAGGGGAGCAGAAGGCAGAATACAGGCACAATGGAGAGCTAGAAAAATGCGAGAAAATGAATCAGAATTTGCGGTGACACTTTTCTGTTGGTAATATTCAATTACTCCTGGAGTCCTGGCCTGTAAAGAGGGGTGCTGTGGCCGTGTTCTGAGAGGATGGCTGCCTAACTATACTCTGACCAAAGAGACTGACCAAAGGCTGTAGGTACATATCAGAACTCTCAACACATTAAGGCTTCACCATAAAAATGTTTTTCCATGAACTAAACCATGACAACCCCAGGGTGATTTTTGAAATAATAACGCGGCAGGCAGATTTCTTTCAAGTACTATATAAACGAAGAATGACATTTTCATTAACGCCTCTCTCTCTCTTTTTCAGGAACTATGTGAAAAACAACATTTGTTTCATGAGTCATCACCAAGAAGAATTAGTGCCAACACGGCTTCAGAAAAGCAAGCCCCGAGAGCGGCTCCCGGAGTGTACAAAGCTGTGTGGACGGGGACAGCCACAGCAGCCTTCTTCAGGGACCTAAGGGGCTCGGATCCTTACAGATGGTGCAGGGGCAGCACTTACTGGGGGGTCTCTGCCATGGTTTCTCCTCAAGGGCATGGAGAAATTTTACACGGACACCCTGAAGCTAGAAAGACCGCCTTTAATTCCTCTTCCCGAAATGGGACCTTTGCGAAACGGTACACAAGGCGCCACCAATGCCCCCAATGTATCAGGTAAAACCAACCGAAATCCTGGCAGATTCAATACCTTCTACCTTCTCTTCAGTGCAGCCTTTTGAAAGACCACATCCTAGCGACGAGGCCAGCCTCTGCCTTAAGCCGTCTGTGTAGGATGCCGGTCACAGCTTCATGCTTAGACACGGAAGCCTTCAGGACAGGCACTTAGCCATCGTGGCCTCTGAAGACACTCCTTGCTCTGGGTCTTCTGTCAACACACTGTGGATGGTTCAATTGCACCTATGTTGTAGATCAGGATGGTGTCCTGGGTAAGACCCTCGTGACAACTCAAGTCTGCCAGCACCAAGCTCACGACGCTAGTACACCACATGTAACGAAATACTAGTTAATCAAAACTATTCTTTTATAAATTTTATGTCAAATTTTTAAAATGCTAAGATAAACCATTTTTCCCTTTTTAAAAGTGATTAGAAAAGTCAATTTAAAAATCCTGGGACCATATTTATTTAGAACTAGTTTAGTGAATATTAGAAAAGGAATCTGACATGAGGTTATTATTTATCCAGATCTCTAAGCAGTTAGGTTTAAGTTATAAAGTCAAATCTATAAAGACTGCGTCCTGGGAAGGCGCTTGTGGTAACCTGTAGCAATCTACAGCTTTCTGTGTCCTTCCCACTCCTCAGGAATCTCTCTACCTCGGGCTACGGCAAACTGCCTCTCAGTGCTCACTTTCAGATAAATGTACACAGAATAAATGGACACCCACATCAGGACAGGTCCCTCTGTCTTTTCTGTGATGTATACTGATAAGCCATACCAGCAAGGTGGGTTTTAACCCACAGGATGCATTTCTCTAGCCTGTTTTTCCAGTTGAATTTTAAGATTTGACAAAACATCTCACCAACAGAATTTGCATATGACAGAAAAACCTGTGATAATCTTGACTCATTCAATAAACTACAGATGGTACACAAAAAATAACCCTTAAGGTACAAACAGCCTAACTTGAAAAATAATTCAAAGAAATATTAACTCCCCCAAAAGAGCCCCAAATCCCTTAATTTGGGATTTTCTTCCTTTCACTACCAAATGGTCCCGGTCTGATAGAGAGGTCCATGGCCCATCCCATTCCCCTCTAGTAAAGTGGAAAGATGAATCTACACACAGCAGCAAAGAGAGCAGTCCCCGAGCCTCAGGGGCATGATGGGAGGGCCTGGTTCTGAAATGCATCAGCTAAATTAAAGGAGGCAGGAAGGAGCCGTGAGGAAGGGAGATTTAATCTTGATTATGTCGTGGTATATCTCACATCACGTAAGAATGTGTGCTGTTTTCTGTTTGTTGTGGGAGGGGAAGGCAAGGTGTGTTCTGTAGAATATCAATTTAAATTTACCATATCTGGAATTATATGCCACGTTAAAAAAACCAAAAACCCAAGGCAGGTTATCAACCTAAGCTTTCTTCTTTTTTTCCCTCCAAGTCTGAGATTAAGATACTTTAAAAATTGTTAAATGATTTTAAACATATATTATAGACACACATATTTGGCTATTTGGTATTCCTTGTGAACGGTCAAGAAACGAGCAAAGGCAGCGCATTACTAATGACTTCAATGTAAGTATCATAAACGTTCTATTGTCCTCTTATTACCCCAAGAATGGAACTAAGCACTTTGGTTTTCAAAATAATGTTTCACCCAGTATTAGCCCCGCCCCACCCCCAGCACATGAAGCCTTTGGTTTTCAAAAATAAAAAGGGGGAATACTTACACTCTGTATGTCTATATTCAGTTTTTATTTATATAAAAATGTTACAGTACTTGTAGAAAAGCAGGCGACAAGAGGCTCACTCGCTCCTTCCCAGCTTTGTTTAGGGACTGCCCAGGAAGCTGCCAGGTAGTGCCCACACAGCAGGAGCATCCAGACTCCAACATGCTTTCTTCACCCCTCAGACCATTCCCAAGAGCTTCAGGCCGGCCTGGCTTTCAGGCCGCTCAACACCGAACACGTGACGTCATTTGGATCTGCACCTTCCCTACAAGTCTCTGCCTCACGTCTGTATTTCTGTGTGTGTGTGTGAACACTGCTAATCAAACAAGTGGGAAGACCAGAGAGCTTTTAGTCTACCTCTAACTGCATCCCCACCCTGCCCCCAAGGTATTAGGATTTTGGCTAATGATCTTAAAACAAAGCAAATAAAAAACAAATAGAAAAATTGAAGACTTAAAAAAAAAATCACAATTAACTATGGGAAAAGCAAGTATAAAAGGTAGCCTTTGCTCCTACTTTTTGAAGGAGCGAAAGGCAGGGTATGGCAGCTTTTAGAAGACAAAATTGACTATAGAATCCTATGTACTGTTCAGTGCGGTGCTTAAGCTAGCCTTGTAAGAGGTTATACTATGTAGAAAATGTACTAAGCACAGAGGTTTAGATGTTGCAAGTTTTTGCAAATATTTCAAACTATATTAATAATTCAGAGTTTCATGGGAAATAGTTTAGTTTATGTGGAATCTAATTTTTGACTCCAGCTAGCTCATTTGTAGGTAAACCCACTACTGCTTATACTAACACCTGTCTGATCCTGCCTTTCCATCCAGAGCCCACACATTGGTGAGGGCCATGTTTCCTACAAATATTCTAACCTTTAAATCCGCACTCACATACTCCAGTCATCCTTCACCTCCACTTACTAAGACAAAGGGAGGGCAGAGACGAGCTTGCCCATGGCTTTCTGCTTCAAGCAGAGCTCTAACTACACAGTGGCACAGACACAGCTTGTGGGCACTTCTTGTTAAAACACAATGTTAGCAACTTCCAACAAGACTTGTGGTATAGCCTTGAGCACCAACCTAAGATCAGTAAGAACCTCAACTCCTTCTACATCTCCAGCGAGTTTCTGCAGAGTCACAAAGCTAATACGAGGTAGAGCCTAGCACAGCTTCCTTCCTATGCCCATCGAGAAGAAATGGCCTCTGTAAAACTACAATTCCTTCGCTTTTAAAAGTCCTTTACCATTTTCTACCATATTAAATTAGTAACACAGAATATTACTGTTTACTTGTGGAGTTCTACCCTAGTTACCTAGAGCTTATATACATGTTTTTTTTATTTCCAATCTTCAAGGAAAAATTCTAATTGGTATTTGGTAACAGAGCATGAAAAGATACTATATACATGTAGCATACACACACACACACACATATATATATACACATATATATATATCCACAAACACACTTCAAAAAGAAGCCCACATACTCTAGCCAAAGTCTAAGCCTGCATAGATTTTAAAAATTATGAATACAGTTTGTTTAAAAGAGAAAATGGTCAATAAAAGTTACAGAATGGATATGAAGAGAGATCTTTTCCAAACTTTTATTTGTGCACATTCAATTTAAAAAGATAACTTTTACAGGTTCTTTGGTGCCCATATTCAGCATACAAAAATGTAAAAGACTATTCACAAATAAAACCCATTAGCTCCAACTGGAAAAATAAGGACAACAATAAAACAATTTTCTTAAGGTAGTGCACACTGACAGCTCTGCCTGTGGGGACATGAGAATTACTGCGAAAATAAATAGAAAGTCCTTTTGTAAAAGCAGCAACGTCATGTCTTGTAAACTTCCTTTTTATATTACAGCCAAGTTTGAAGTACAATCCAAAGGGACTGGAGCTTACACTGTAGCCGTGAGTACGAACGAGTCTATTTCCTCAGTCACTGTTGGTCCAGTTTTCCTCGTGGTTTGAGTCCAATGTGCAGCAGGTTTCAAGGTGCTCAGTTAGACACTAACCGCTCAACCAAGTGTGAGTTATAAAATTTCCTTCCTGCTTTCAAACACAAATGGGTAGACCTGTTCCACAGCAGTGGCCACAGCCTTTACATTGGGCCCTGTAACCAACAGAACGGGGAGAGGTTGAGAGGAGCCCACAAGAGGGGCAGCCGGGGAAACTGACTTCCCAGGGTCAACACACTTGGCCCTGGTTTAGAAGCTCGGGCCACTGTTCAAAATACCGCACTTACACAATCCTGGATGTCTAGAATCACAGCAAGAACCCAGAGAACGGGTTTTCTAGACAGTTAAAACACAAGTTAGGTGCTTGAGTTTTGAGGCACTGGCATGAAAAACTGCTCTGCCACCGAGGGGGACAGATGGCACTGCACCAGTGCAGGAAGGAAGGACAAACTGACTGGACACTCGCTGTCCTTTGGGCCACTGTCATCGGTCAAGACTCAACGGAGGGTCCCAGGCCATGAGGGGCCCAGCCAAGGGATGCAAGGGTGTCACCTAAACACCGGCTCTTACATTCTAGGGCCTAAGTCTCTAGCCTCACACGTTAGCACTGAGGTGGCTGGCAGAGCTCTGGGGGAAGCATCAGGTGATGAAGCGATGCTATGGAGTAATTCATTATGTAGTAATTAACCCACGGACCCTGGATCATTTAAATGGGCAAAGGAAACACTAAAAAGGGGAAATGGTTTCTTAACTAGTGAACAAAACTTGTTTCACTAGTATATAATCACCTCTTGAAGTCATGAAAACCCAGTTATAGTGCTCTCAGGAACTATCCATTTCACAGGACATTCCAGATGTACGGATACATGGCATAATACTTAATCAGGTCAATAATTAAACATTTAAAAGGAATGATCACAAATACAAGGCATAGTAATTAACCGGGTTATTTTTCTTAAATCTATTACGATGTCTTATTTGTCAGTTAAGTAAATATACTCTGTGGGTGGGGAACGTTAAGTCAGAGTCTCACTCACACTGTAGCCCTGGCTAGCCTGGAACTATGTAGACCAGGCTAGCCTCACAAAGATCTGCCTGCCTAAGTGCTGGGATTAAAGGTGTCAGCTACCACCCCCAGCATATTCACATTTCTTTAGGTTTACATTGGGTTATCCTAAACTTAATAGAGACCAAACTATACATTGAGACCTTTCAGAAACATAGGTTCAGAAGTTCAGAAGCATTTGAAATAAGAGAACAATGAAACTGTTCCTCACTGCCTCATTTTTAGGATTCAGGTAGGAACCCAGCAATTGGCTTTGAAAGGCCCCAGGAAGATGGGAAAACACACAGCATCAGTTAAACTGCAGCTGATTTGTTAACTCTTCATTCTTTTAAGAATCGAAAGAGCAAAATTCAAGAAGACTAGGAATCTATCTTAGCTCAGTTTTGTTTTGGGGGCCTGACTCCTAAGCAATGTCCAAGTATAATTTATCATCACAGTGCACTTCAAAATTGGCCTGCAAGCTAATGCCTCCCTGGACATGCATGCCTATCAAAGGCACCCCTTCCAACTACCTAAAAGATTCAAGAGATAATGAAACACATGGAGAACATAACAGACAGGAATCAATTATATTTGAATATTTTGCTTATCACCAGAGCTCATAAAATAGTTTTTCCTAGGTAATTTAAATGCACTATATCATGTGTTATATATATATATATATATATATATATATATATATATATATATATATATATATATATATATATATATAAAATGAAGATTATAGGGGAATATTCTTATTCAAATGTCTGTAGAGTACAGTTGTGCACTAGGTGAAACAATGAGAGTATGTGAGGTAAATACAATCACTTGGGACACTGAGAATGAGCCTCGTTAAGACGACGAGAAAGGCAGGCAGACACAAGACAAGCACAGTACAGATCATATGTAAGTAATACAAAGGTAGGAAAACTAACCTCCAGTGCCTAGAGTCAGGGGGCTGACTTCCTATGAAGGTTAAAGGAAGTGACTACAGGAGACAAGTTAGACACTGTTCTTATTTTGTTTTTCAACCTCTGCCTCGCAAGTGCAGAGACTGCCCACTAGACACTGTTCTCATCAATGAATCATAGAATGGGTATCTCTTTTATCATTCAATCCAGAGCAATTATGGCTCTGTCATACATTACCTGTCACTGTGATACTTCCTGTTGAAAATATCTGTAATGTAGCTCTTAGAGACTTTATCCGATAGCACACAGCAGGATGAAGTTCAGGTTCATAGCTATATAAAAACACAATCATGTTTGGTTATTTATACTGAATGGCAGCTTCCAAGTTTGTATGTTGTCTTGATTCTCCAAAGACCTACCTGGCATGAGGTCTATTGTTCTTGGTGAATTCTGGCAAACGGATTTCAAAGGGCATGTTACAAACTGCCAAAACATTCACAACCTTAAAATCTGTAAAAATTACCTATGGGAGAGAAGTAAAATTACATAAATTATTTTGAAACATACAAAAAAGTGCTTATGAAGGTAATCTGTACTAATTAAAAACCCTCAATAACACCGTTTTAAAATGATTGCATACTTGAAACTATATATGTCATCTTTTAAATTTTAGGTATAACTCAATATTGGAAATGGGATATTGAAAACAGAAAAGAGCGAGAAAAGGAAAGGAGTTCAGAAGTCAGAATGGAAAAGCTGTCAGAGAATTCAGTGCACAGAGTGAAGGCTGGGCTCTTCAATTCAATGCAAAGGCATTTCTGTGGGCTCAGGCAGATGCTGGTGATGCCTGTCATGATGATCCTTGTCATGATGATCCTTGCCATGAGCCAGTCAAAAGCTGCTTTAAATAGTAGAGATTTCTCTCGACACTGTGTAAGCTTGTGCTAGGGAAAGAAACTTCAAGGCTGCGAGTAATATGTTTTTTCAAATAATGTTTTTTGTTTTGTTTTTCAAGACAGGGTTTCTCTGTGTAACCCTGGCTGTCCTGGAACTCGCTCTGCAGACCAGGCTGGCCTCAAGTTCAGAGATCTACCTGCCTCTGCCTCCTGAGTGCTGAGATTAAATGCATGCGTCACCGCCCTGCATGCAAGTAATATTTTCTTAGCATTAACAGCTATTCCTACCAACATCTTCAATTTTTTTTTTTTTAACATTTCTCTTTTCTCTTTTCATTCTGTGTGTGTGTGTGTGTGTGTGGGGGGGGGGTTACTGGGGATTAAACTCCACACCTTACACATTCCAGGCGAGTCTCTACCACTGTGCTATATATACACACAAGCGCAGTTAAACACTTCTTCTCAAACCGCACTTCCAGGTGACAACTATTCTCCAACCCAGCGCTTGCACAAAGCAGCAGAAGGCTAGATCCACACCACAGCTACACCTCAAAGCTGCCTCTGCCACTTCCTCATACACTGGGGTCCCCACTCTCCACGGGCAGTCCACTTCTTCTACTTCTACCCCTACCCAAGAACAGTTCAAGGACATCTCATCTTCTGCTTTCATTTGTTCACTTGAACAGGACCTACCAAGGCCACTCTAAGTAGTAATTCTATTCACACTTTGATTGTAACAAACGGTGCCATGACACATGAGAGGGTGCCACCCACTGTGTCTGCATCAACAGGGCTCTGCAGCTCTGTTGCTCTGGAGCCCTGGCTGTGCTGGAACTCACAGAAATCCACCTGCCTCTGCCTCCTGAGTGCTGCGACTAAAGGCATGCGCCACCACTGCCCAGGACCAGCTATTCTTTAAGAAACCAAAAGGCGTTTTCTGAGGAATGCATGTGTATGTTAGAGAGAGGTGGAAAAACTGGAGTTCAAAGAGCATTACCCTGCAAGAAAACAAGTCTCCATGGGAAAGCAATTTAGGGAAAAACCAGGATCTTTTCCAAATCCCCACATACTTAGCTACCAAATTCTTGAGATCTGTTTAGTCTATTAAGCTTTTTAACTTATAAAATATAAAATTAAATCTTTGAACAGTATGCATATGTTTGGAAAATATTACCTGAAAACCGAGTTTCTGCAGACTACGGGCTAAACGTCTGGCACCAAATTTAGCTTCTTCTTCACTGTAGATGGAGTGAAAAAAGATTAGTGGCATGGACAGTGCACTCTATCCTGAAAGCATCACCGACTGTACCTGACTTTCGGTCCTGGCAAACGTCCTCCCCGTGGAGAGCAAAGCAAAGGAGAAAGCTTACCCAGGCGGCACTCACCTTGTTGCTCCAGTGCAAATAATTTTTCCTGAGGACCAAATTGTAGCTGTAATCCTAGGTTTCCTAAGCTTCATTAATACTTTCTGAAAAAAAAAAAAAAAATCAATCATCTAATAAGCATTAATCTTCAGACTGTTGTCCTATGTGCCCATGTAATGTCCACATGTGACTTGGCCAAGCTTATGTAAGGCTGAAATAACTCTTCATCAAGTCACCATCTTGAAGTCGAGTTCACACTGAACACAAAGTCTGAAGACTGAGTTACAAGTGTGTGAACAGGCCTAAGAAAACGGTCTGCACACATCTCTCCCTGCAGAGTTCTTCCCTTGCTTGATCATATGCACATTAGCAAACTAAAACACAACTCAATCTGAGGAAGACTTCAAATGTGCCAAAGATCAAGATGGCAAAACTAAAATATGCTGTAAGTTTTCACAATTAAGAAACAGTGAAATGAAATTACTGTACATTTATTATTCTCCCACCTCAAGATTGTCAATTTAAATTCTTGCTTTGTTTTGCTTTCCTGAGTGGGGGCCTTATTAGGTAACCCAAGTTGGCCAACAATACACGATCCTACAGTCTATAGTCCCCACGTAGACATGTGTTTTGGCACCTGACCCCCTGTGTATTCCTTCTTTGTTAAAGGAAGATATTAACACATTTCAAAATCTTAGTTGGCCGCCAATGAGTTTTTTTTTTTTTAAGCTGAATTTAGTTCACTCTTAGTTTCTAGTTCTAAGAATTTGAGATAATTTACTTAGGGTACACTGGCATTTAGCTTTTAGAATGTAAATGAGCCTTCAGATACAATCCTAACTTAAAAATCTTTTGTTGTGTTGAGTGTCAATGGTATGACTGTTCATGTGTGTGTGTGCAGGCGTACACCGCAGCGTGTCTTTGTCCCTGCTTTCCACTGAGTCTGGCCTGTTGCTCACTGGCAGGCTGGCCCATGCCCTTGCAGGGACTTCACCTCTGCCTCCCTTCTCGGCACAGAACAGCACACTCTCACGACGGCATCGCCATCTAGCACTACATGGGTCTGAGCATCCTAACACATCAAGGGATTTACACACTAAGCCAGCTCCTAACCCTCCATTTCAAAAGTTGTGTACAGTCATTGTAGAGTGCTGATCTTTAAGGCCATTGCTTTAATTAACAAGTGTATCATGGACTCTCATCATATTCATCATCCATGCTCTTTCCTTTCTCCCTGCTCCCGCTTCAAATAGTCTTTTTCCAGTCTTCCTTCTGCTGTGTCTTATGTGTATGTTATGTATGTTATACTTGAATGGTTTATCTATTTGAAAATCTAGGATCCACAAATTAGGGAAAGTATGTGATATTTGTTTTTCTGAGTCTAGCTTATTTCACTTAATATGCTGACTTTCATTGCATCCTTTTCCCAAGAAATGACATACTCATTGTATATTTATGCCACATTTTCTTTATCCTTTCAGATCCTTATGGATACCTACCCTGATTCTGTAACCTAGCTATTTCCATAGATGCTGAATTTTCAGTTCAGCAGTGTGTAAGGTCTACCTTCTCCCTGACCTTTTCTGTCCACATCCTTGCCAGCTGTGATGGTTTGAATGAGAATGGCCCATAGGCTCATATGTTTGAATACTTGATCTTCAGTTGGTGGAACTGTTTGGGAAGGATTACGAGATGTAGCCTTGTTGGAGGAGGTGTGTCACGGGGGTCAGCCGGCTTTGAAGTTCAAAAGCCCATGCTACACCCAGTGCCAGTCTCTCCCTGACTCCCAACTCTGCCCCATGCTTGTGGATCAAGAGGTGAGCTCTTAGCTTCTGCTTGCCTACCTTCCCACCAGGAGGATCTTAAAACCCCTGAAACTGTAAGCCCCCAATAAACTCTTTCTTCTATAAATTGTCTTGGTCATGGTATCTCATAACAATAGAAAAGTAACTAAAACACCAGTAATCTTGGTGTAGTTTTATTTTGCATTTCTCACATTTCTAATGTTTATTAGCTGCATTTTCAACATGTATTTTATCAAAGCCAAATGCGTACCTACAGTTATTTATAAAGCTGACACCAAATCATTAAGATTTTTGTTACTTATTAATAACACTTAACACTTTCAAATGTAATAGTTTTTTTTTTTTTTTTTGCAAGGGGGGGTGGTTCAAGACAGTGCTTTTCTGTGTATCTCTGGCTATCCTGGAACTCAATCTATAGACCAGGCTGGCCTCAAACTCAGAGATTCGCCTGCCTCTGCCTCAAGAGTGATGGGATAAAAGGCGTGCACCACCACCGCCTGGCCCAAATGTAATAGGTTTCACAAAACATAAACTCTTAAATCTAGGTTAGGATATGAATCACATTTTTAAGCAATTTATTAAAAATATATCTTAGCTAACTAAAAAAGAACAGGAAAATTTACATACAATAAACATTCAATTAGGGTATAAAGCCACTAAGACTCGGATTGAGTGGCTACCCCAGTACCTGCCAACTCCATGAGAAGGCACTTCTACAGGGCTCCCTGCTGCATCATTACAAGCAGCACAGAGAAGATGCTCACAAATTCTCTGCACACAGTCTCATTCACAGCACTGTCAGATTAGGCTAGATGGCACATATCTAGAGATTCGGATACTTACTCCAACATCACGCTTATAAATTACATTTGCTCCCTCCAAAGCAATCTTCCGTAAGTTCAAATGGCATCTTGTTCTAAAAACACAGACTACATTTGTAATTAAAATGTCCAATGCAACATCACTGTCTGCATCCATTGGGGTAGTTTAAAAACTTAGTTTCCCACCACGAAGATCACATCCTGGGAAATAAAACAAAATAAAGTCATTGACTTTAAGTGTTCTGCTAATTTGTTTTTCACAAATATTCTTAAAACTAAAATGAAAGAAATAGTACCAATATTACAAGAATCAAATCATGTTTCCTCTTACCACTAAAAATGCCATAATAGATAAACATATTATCTTTAAATAACTTTTAATCCTTTAAAGTGAGTAACTCTCCATGTAAGAACCTGCCCCTGTGTTCCAGGTGTGCTACAGTCAGATTCCAAGCACGTTGCACTCAAGGGCTAGACCTCATGGTCCCAATGTCCAACCATTCCTGAGGCCTTGCAGGCACAATACAAAACTAGTATTTTACATAAGGATCCAATTATGTGATGGGCACAGTGGCACCTGCTGGTAATCCCTGCACTTAGGAGGCTAGGGCAGGAGGATGGTCCCAAGTTTGAGGCCAGCCTGGGCTACATAGTATGATCCTGTCTCAGAAAATTAAGAAGTAAAAACTTATAACACCTATATACAACCATACAGTATTCAATTCTATGTACCAACCATACCTTAATTTCACTATTTTTTCTTATACTTTTGGACTTTAATCTTTCATTTTCTGTTCCATGTGTACATCTGAGCTCCCGTTAATCCTTACTTAGGGTTAATGTATCCACATTTGTTAAGTAGGATTTTAATGGTTATAATTATAACATATATACATACAAATATATGTGTGTGTATGTATATGTGTATATATATATTTGTATGTATACACACACTTTTTGTACTGTCCTATCTAAGTTGAGTATCAAGATTATGCCAGTCTCAGAAAAATTAGGGTAGTTTCTTATTGCTTAAAATTCTCTGGAAAACAATATAAAAAAGCTTATTTTCAAAATATTTGAACTTGTATTTGCTTGAGATTTTTTGAAAACTAATTCAGTATCATTAGTAAGTGTTTTGGGATAACTGACGTCTTCTGTAGCTGTGCTAAACTAAAATTTCTGTATCCTCTTACTTTTTAATTTCCAGGGCACAGAATTTTTCCTGGTTTCTTACTGGTCCATACAAGCCTCAGCCACAGCACTGCTCACCCACTTTAAATCTGGAGTTACTCTCCTGTGCTTTTCTGTCCTCACACCTTGCTGACAGGTCTTTACTGTGGTTGAGTTGATCCTCTCTGGATTTTTGGTTTTGTTTTGTTTTGTTTTTGGCCCATGCTTATTTCATCTCCAAGATTTGCTCAACTCATTTCCTAAATTCTTACACTGGAAAATACTTAAGCTTGAATTCCTTTTCCCTCTTTCTGTATAAATTTCAAAGGCCATTATAACCTGGTGGTTCAGTGTTGCTTTACTGGGTGTATGTTTTCAGTGCCTGTCAATTCTAATAACACTTATAATTTTGTTACCGTTCTTCTTGGATGAATTATTTATTCTGAGTTATCAAGATTTAGAATATGTGAGCACTTGAGGAACTGCTGTCAATCAGCAGTGACTGGGCCAAGCAAAGACTAAACAAGATTATACACAGAACTGGTAATGACACAGACATGCTGTCCCCATCTAAAAGGGACTGGTTAAAAAGAGAATCACTCAAGCCAGGTGGTGGTGGCGCATGCCTTTAATCCCAGCACTAGTAAGGCAGAGGCAGGCAGAGCTCTATAAATTCAAGGCCAGCCTGGTCTACAAAGCGAGTTCCAGGACAGCCAGGGCTGAAACCCTGTCTTGAAAAAAAAAAAAAAAAGAGCATCACACATACTATGAAATATTCTTTTTATTATTTATGTATTTATTTGGAGGAGCCCTCAAAGGTCAGAAGAGCCATCAAATCCCTTGGACCTGGAATTACAGATGGTTGTAAACCACCATATGGGTGCTGGGATCTGAACACAGGTCCTCTGCAAGGGCAGTAAGTACACTTAGTCACTGAGCCACCTCTACAGGCCCAACGTGTACTTTTATGAATAGTATAAAATACAAAAGCTCTGATGGAGGTTCATGTTGTTTGTTAGTGTATAAAGTTGTGTAGCGATGGGTCAGTGGTTAAGAGCACTTGCTGCTCTTCCAGAGAGCATGAATTCAGTATCAGGAAGCTCACAAACATTTGTAACTCCAGCTCCAGGAGATCCTACAGCTCTGGTCTCTGTTGGCACCTGTACACACATACATTTAACTAGTATAGGTCCCGATAGTTTATTTTGGTTTATAAATTTAAATATACATGTATATTTATATATATGTCAAAATGTTAACTTCTTTATTCAGAGAATTAGCACATTATAGTGATTTTTTTCTTCCTTCATTTCAGTAGAATCTGGATTTTGTTTTTTAGCCAGGCTTTCATGTAGCCTAGGTTGGCCTCAAACTCTATGTACCTGAGGATGAACTTGAATTTGTAATCTACCAACTGAATCTGAATTTTTAAATCAACAAATACATACTAGGATTACAGTTAAATAATAGTTATTTCTATTTTAAGTATCAACAACTTGCATACTCACTGCCTGATCATGTCTTTTGCCTCCTTTTTCAAGTAAAGGCCTAGTCTGAGTTTGATCTGTCAAATATCTAAAAAACCAAGTGCTGGCCGTCCCAGCTGTCCTGTTTTCCTGAAGGGCCGTGTTCCCAGCACTCTACACAGTGCACTGGGGAAGCTGACAGCCTCCCCGCTGGCAGTGACTGCATGGACAACACAGCACTTCTATTTCGGTCTCTGGCTCTCTAGCCTGGTGGTTGGTATTCACTGCGGTTACTTCAGCAACTGCAGCCTCTGATCGCCTGGCAAACACTGCCACCTCCCGGCTCTGACGACAAATTTCCTCAACAGCAACCACACCACACTTTCCACATGACAGTTAAACTGAGAGGCCACAATAAACACTGTCACAGAAACAAAGCAAAAGTAACCTTAACCTCCCATGGAGGACCAAAAAAGTACAACGAATGAAATCTGCTTCTACACAACAAAAGAATCGTGCTACCCTAAGAGACCGGTGTTGTAGCTGTGGATGTTAGAGGAGCCTCAAAGGCTGACCACAAAATTAGCATCCATTATTTGAGAAGTGCAAAAGTAGGGCAAGACTGGTAACAGACCAAGTTACATGGCCACACGGGCCCACTCATTTCGTCCTGAGAGATCCCTCTCTTCTAAGTCAAACTGACACAGTTCCAAATCAACATCTGATTCTCTATAAAGCTCCCGAGTTGTAGATGGGAAAACAGCCATTTTACTGCCTGATTCCATCACACCACCCAACAGTCCACACTCCCCTGAGAACAAGAGAAAAAAAACCGTATTTTGCCTCTTAGAAAAAGAATGTTCTTTCCCCTCTGAGAAGCAGCATCAACTGCAGAGGAGGGCTTGGCCATGCTGCTTGCACTAGCTCTGTGACACTGGTCAGTCGCCAGCTTTCTCCAAGTCTTCAGTTCCTCTTTTGCAAACTGGTGATATCACATGTATGGCAAAGGGAGGGTCAAATACCGTTATCAAGAACACAGCAAATATCACGCACCAAAGTTGTAAATGGATTTACAGTAAATTATGGCAACTGAACATTTCTGAATGAGTTGACAGAAAACTCGAGAGCCATTAAAGCAACAGATGGAAAGAACCAGATCCTAACAGGTTAGGCAGGGGTCAACACACCAGTCACGGGCCAGTACCTGGTTAGTAAAAGTTTTACTGAACACTCAGCCATGCTCATGTTTCCATAATGACAAGAGCACAGGTGAATGGTTCTGAGCAAGACTCGTAGGCCTAAACTTTTACTATAGGCCTCTAAAAAAGTCTGATTCCTTGGCCAATCCACTAAGGTACACCCTAAAATATTTAACACTGAAAAACACAAAGTCCATTTTTAAAATTAAAAGTAACAAAAAGAATCCGTGTCAAAAGGTCGTTGACTGGACTCTGGTTGAACAAACCAATATAAAAGATATTTAAAGGGTAGCATCAAAGATCTATGCAATATCTAAAGGATATTGGGGAACGACTGTGACTTGTGTTAGGTGAGATAATGGAGCGATAACCCAGACATCCACAACAGAGCTTTTCACAAGTATTCAGGAGAGAATGTCATCTACCTCACCAACTTGAAAATACAAGAATCCTTCCACATCAAAACTCAGTGACAGATTTCTTGGGGTCCAGGTGGCTTTCGATGTCTGAAATCTAGCCACACAAATCTGCACACTCTATTCAAAGATGAGTGTCTAATGGGAAAAAATGAAGACAAACAATATAGACAAATTCAGGAATTATACAGTAAATTCCATTTTAATTCTGGAACTATGGTCATTTTTCGATACATTATCTCAAGGCTAAACTTCCTGTACTCCCTTTACTCCACCTTCCTGTTCAAGGGGCAGCAGAGGGGAAAAGGCAGATCAGCGTGGGGCCACAGCACAGCCGCAGAGGAAAACTGAAAACCTTTAGTTCTTTGGAGGTGACATTCTATCATGAAGACATTTCTGTGCTTGTCTCGAGAGCTTACACATCAGATATCAGTCCTCAGAGTTACAATTATTATTTTTTGTACAAGTATGCAAGAAAAGAATTTATAGTATGCCTGGACTCACACAAAAAGCCATAGGAAAGGATATGGCACCGATATTATCTAAAACACTGAGTAAATGCTGAAACAAACATAGTTCATTACATAAGTAAACAAAATTAACGTTCGCTATGCACATCTCTACCTACTAACTGTACTACTTATTCTAACTATAGACCCTAATACCTGTAAACCCAGCACCTGGAAGACTGAGACAAGAAGATCACTGCAGGGTCAAGACCAACCTAGGCCACACAAAGTGAGACCTGCCTCACAAACGAACAGCCTGGACTGGAAAACAGATGGCATTCATGTAAATAACTTGCCTCACAATGATTATCATGGTTTTTGGTTTGTTTTTTAAATCTACTCTACAGAGAAGGCCAGCAAGATACAGAAGGCTCCATATGTAAAGGCTCTCACTGTTACCAAGTTGGACAACCTGAGTTCCATTCCTGGGACCCACATGGTGGAAGAAAAGAACTCCAGCGAGTTGTCTTCTGTCTGACCTCCACACACTTGATGTGGCCATGTGGGCATACACATAGAGATAAATAAATATAAATGAAAGAAAATCAAATCTGACAAAACTCTACAGAGAGCTACAAAGACTATTTCTTATTAAGAAGAATTCTCTGATTCTTGGCAACTATCTATCGAAAACTCACACAGAGCAACATAAAAAGAAGTGTATTTAATGCTTTAGTCACTATCACTAGGCAGCAATGGTGTCTAAAAGGCAGGAGGAGAGATTTAAATGCTGATCCTGTTCTGAATGAGACCATTACTAGAAGGTTCCCCTCCAGGCTGTGCAGCTGACTGGGGACTGTGGCTTGCTGCCACTGCCCTGCACCCCAGGAGTGAATTTTACTAGAACCATTGCTAGCCAGGGAAAAGAGAGTCCATCTCTGAATATGCTTTCTACAGAATACAGTTTTCGTACCTTGGTAAGCTGAACCACAGGAGAACAGAAGCCATCCACATTTTATTAAATACAAATTTAAATTTGGGGGTTCAAACATAAAGATATACCAGTTCCTTATACGCACAGACAAAACTGATTTTAGATATATTCCTTAGTATTTTAAATAAACTCTGTGATAGTTAATCTCAATTGTCAACTGGATGGTACTAGCATCACCTAGGAGATGAGCCTCTGGGCATGCTTTAAGGAATTACCTTGATTGGGCTAGCCAAGGTGGAAGACCCAGCCTCTGTGGCAGCAACATTCCCAGGCTGGACCCCGGACTCCTTAGACAGAAGCTGAGCTTCCTGGACTATGGATGTGACGTGACCAGTTGTCTTACGCCCCTGCAGCCGTGACTTGGGAACCAAAACAAACCTTGTCTCCCTTCGGTTGCTTCCAGGGTATTCTGTCCCAGCAACAGACAAGGAAACGGAGACACTGACTGACTGTCTGTCTGTCTGTCTGCCTGCCTGCCCCCAACTCTCTGTATGTATGTATACATTTTCACCTCTTTTAGAGACAGAGTCTCACTGTATAGCCCTGACTGCCTGAAACTTATTTAGTAGACCAGGCTGGCCTCAAACTCAGAGATTCACCTGCCTCTGTCTCCCAAGTGCTGGGATTAAAAGCACATGCCACCACAATTTTTAAAGAAACATGTCATTTCTGATTGTATTTGAAATACTCATAAGGAAAATAAAAGTCACCCATATCATAATCACTGTTAAGTTTTTCTAGGCTATTGGATTCATATATTTATCTGAGCATATTAAACAAGACTGTGATCATATACAAGTGCTACCTTATAAAGTCGTGAAGGGATTTTGTAAAAATCTTTTGACAAGAAAAGCCCTTTGACAAGGGCTAGAGATGGCTCAGTGGTTAAGAGCACTGGCTTCTGTTCCTCCCACGTTCACATGGTGGGTCACAACTGTCTGTAACTCCAGTTCGAGGAGATCTGACACTCTCTTTTGACCTCCGTAGGCTACAGGCAACATGTGTCATGCACAGACATACATGCATACAAAATAATGATGATGGTAACAAATCTTTTACAACTTGAGATACAAAAAAAAAAAAAAAGCAACACCGAATTAGTTGATTTTCCTGAGTATTAATAAGAGTAAACTCTTTAAATACTGTTAATCACTTACAAGTCTTTGAACTTTTTTTTTTTGTTTGTTTGTTTTGTTTTTTCGAGACAGGGTTTCTCTGTGTAGTTTTGGCGCCTTTCCTGGAACTCACTCTGTAGACCAGGCTGGCCTGGAACTCGCAGAGATCCACCTGCCTCTGCCCCCTGAGTGCTGGGATTAAAGGCGTGTGCCACCACCGCCCAGCGAAGTTAACTGTTTTATATCGTTGGTTCATTTTCCTTATTCATAAGGCTCATATATAAATATCAGCTTGCTTAATGTATTCCTTCTGCTGAAACAGAGTTCATTGTACTAAGAAGTTTAGACCTGAAGGGCGGGCCAGCATGGAGAGTGGGAGACTTAAAGGGAGAAAACAGGAAAGGCAGGGACAGGTCAAATCGTCACCTTTGCCACGTGAAGGATTCCCCTATCTGTCCCAGCTGCGGGGGTGAGCTGGAAGGGTGGGGTGGGAAAGTCATGCGTTTACATCGAAGAAGTAAATCATTACCACTCTGCAATGGGAGGACTGGAAGATGAGCTTGGTGAGGAAACCTGATCAGCGGTTCAGGGAAGAGTGGACCAGAGTATACTAGGTGACAAGGAAAAGTTCAAGTGACCAGGTAAATGCTTCGTGATAGATACAGGGATGAGAAACGGGGAAAACAGAGTGACTTCAGGTCTCTGGCTAAGCTCATCATTTCCTGACACTGAAGGGAAGGGCGGACTGACTGCTCAGGAGAGGGAAAACAGGGTAACAATTTATTTGGGACATTTTGAACTCCCCAAAGTTGTGAGACATCCAAGATACAGAATAAATCATCAGCAAAGCATCTACCTTTCAGGCAGCATCTTGGTCTGGATTGGAAACGAAAATCTAGAAACTCTAATGTAGAAAGTAATTAAAATCATTATGAGTAAAACTGAAAAAAAATTGTAATTGAGAAGTCTGCCACTCAGGACAAAGCCAGAGTGTCCTTATTCTGAGTTCCATTACCATGTTATTGTGCACAGCTCAGTTACAGACATTTCCATTCTGTGAAATCTCTCCAGTGAAATCTGTCCTGTTTGATTCTTCTTGGTAGACAGAGGCTGTTCAGAAGCACCGTCTAATTCTTCTGTATCCTGGCCTTGGCATGGTTCCCAAGGCACTAAACACATTCAATAGAATGTGTAGAGTTTAATTGTTCTCTCACGCACACACAGGCGTGCAAGAGCTCAGCAAATTACTGAGTGAAAGCAATCTTTTATGATCCTTTCGACTGGGGGAAAGGTTCTGAAGCAGGTGCCTTGGTGCCCTCGTGTGTAAATACAGCCCACAACCTGCCAGAGTGCTAGGGCATACATGGGAGACACTTAGCACGGCACTTGCACACGGTAAGCTTCGATTTAGCTATTCTTGCTGTTACTATTATTATCTCCTTTCTTCCTCTTCCATGAGCAGAGAAATGTTCAAAAATGGAAAGGGTTTCTGGTGATTCATTATCGTTTTCAAGCTCTGGAACACAAAAACACTTCACGTGTCTTCAAATTTAAAAGTAAAATAAAGCACACAATTTGATGTAGCTGATCAATAAAGTTAGTATGGGGGAAACTAGATTTAGCTACAAATTAAAAAATACCTCTAGCCTTGATAAAACTATTTTAAATCGAAACGCATGGTGACTACTGATTTTGGGAGTCTGGATTGGGAATGAAATGGTTGGTTGAGAAGCAGGTGTGTGGGAAAGTGGGCAGGACCATCAAAGACTGATCAGGTACCACATATTGTAAAATAATTCTTCTGCTAAATTGATTTAGATTTCTACAGAAGCCAGAAAACTCTATATACTACAGGTTCAGGCATTAAATTTGAAAGTTAACCTTAAGATGATCATTCATTTTAAGGTCCTCTTGAGTGGGTCTTCCATGTGTCCCTATTTTTACTGACTACAGATTGTCGTTAAACACTGAGAAAGGATGGGGGGGTGAGGGGGCTCATGCCTGTAATTCCAGTAACCAGAAGCAGAAGCAGGAGGGCTGCCTGGAGTTAAGGCCACTACAAGTTGAGTTCCAGGTCACCCTGGGTTACAGAGTGAGACTCTGTCTTTCTCTAGCTCTGTCTACTCCTTAAATCAGATGTCCTTCTTCAAGTCTAAGGTAGCCCTTGAGAAGTTAAATTAAAATTGCAGCAGTTAGGGATACCCTAAAACTGGATAAAGACAAACCCTCTGTGTGCTTGAAGAGGTGTTTGTTTTCTTCATGTTTTAAAAAATATGTCCTAAATCATAGTCCTCCTGTAGCTTTCTGGGCTTCAGCTGCTATCTATGAACTTTATGGCTGGCTCCTAGGTCAATCATGATCTATCAGAGACTTGATTTCACATTTCCAACTACCTACTAGGTATATCTATTAAACTGAACCAACTCACCCAAACAAAACCTCCCAATCCCATCAGAAACATTTGACTTTGCTTCTTCTAGTGTTAATATCTAGCTTCTTTTCTGTGTCCAAAGCAACAATTTTATTTTAGGATTTCTTGCACACCATTATGGCAAAAGCCTCCTACTAGAACTCTTCTCTCTTTGCAGTCTCCAAAATCTAGTCCAGCTACCAAATAACTACCAGAATTATCTTTCTAACTCTGCCACATTCCTACTAAAAAAAAAAATCCCTTGGCTCTCTTAGACAAACAAAATGGGATCTAATCTACTTGGCTTGGAATGCTGTGTGCTTCCCACCTCCAATTTTCCTTTTATAACTGAATCTACTTAAAACACACCCTTACAGCCTCTAATTTATAGCATACTGCTTGTAATGGCAGATCACTTTCTGCCTGTCCCCATTTCTTCAACTAACCAAGTCTTACTCCAACTGCACATTTAGTACATAACTAAAGTCAACTAAACCCTGTGGAGATACAACTCAGAAAAAAATGATCAGGGGAGGAACTCTTAGCAGTTATAGTCTAGTGATAAAAGCAGACCACAAATAGGGCAGCGATGAAAATAATCAGAAAGTGTCACCTAGGAAATAAACAAGATGAGGAGAGCTACTTTAGGAGAATGATGGAGGGAAGTAATTTCAACTATCTGGAGAAACGAGACATGAGTCTTAAAGGAGCTCTTAAGGAGCCAGCCCATGGAACTGGAAGACATCAGCAAAGGAAGGGATCTGTATGTGTTCTGTCTACTAGATTGCAGATTCCAGATCTCTTGAGAAACACTCAATTTAAATGTCTTTAGCTCTTGGATCAGCATCTTGCTTGAATACTTTTGGAACGAATCAAATAATTGTGGGACTAGGGGCAAGTGGAAAGAACCGATTTTATTCAAGGTGGCAATAAGTATCACAGAAATTAAGATTTAGACTTATTTAAAACAAATGGTAAACCAAGAGGCATGTATTCTCATTTATATATAGTACTTTTTACATCTGCTCCCCCCGCCAATTACTCCCTTCTTTATTTCACACAAGGATCCTCATGCATCTCTTAAAGCTATTCCATAAAAACTGGTCACCACAGAATGACTAACCTGTCAAGTCTCTTTCAGGATACTATTCATTTTATAGATAATGGTCTTATTCCTCTATTTAGACAAACTAATATAGTTTCACAGCTAGACATGGTGGCCCTCAAGTGTAATCTCAGAAACGGGGGAGCCAGAGGATCACCAGTTCAAGGCCAGTCAGGGACACAACCCAAGATCCCACCTCAACCTCAAGACAGACAGACAAACAAACAAACACACACTGGTTTCAGACATCTGAAGCTCTTCTAATTTTACCAAGTGAAAAACCCAAAAGCTAAAATGGATGTGCACATTTTTAACACACACACAGCTAAATACTCGCTGCTTCTCAGAGATATGTCTGGGCTATACCCAGGCTGTGGGGTGGAACCTACCATTCCAAGGCCTACAAATGTGTGCAGCGTGATTCCTGCCTTGCATCCTAGAGGCAACGGTAACAGGATGGTGACTATTTGTGTATCTAAGCAAACCTAAAGAGAAAAGATACAGTCAACATACTAGGTGACAGGAAATCTTCAGCTCCATCACAATGAAACCACCATCATGTATGTTGTTCATCAGTAGCCACACCTTCCTTAGATAGCGTATGGAACTGCCCAAGTAGGTCTGCACAGCAGTGAGCTTCTAAATTACTGACAAGCTTTAAGTCGTCATAGTAGAACTCATATTAGCAATATGCTGCTGAGAAGATGTGAGAATTATTCATGTGGACTTTTTGGTTTTTGTTGTTGTTGTTGTTGAGCACATGTTCTCAAGTAGGGACTCCAACTCCCTATGCAGCTAAGGATGACCTTATACCCCTAATCCCCCTGCCTCCACCTACCTCCTAAGTGCTGAGATTACAAGCGTGAGCCATCATGTCTGGCTTATCCAATTTTTTAATATGCTATGCCATAGATCATTTTCCTTGTACCTCGACAAGACCACAGAACAGAGTACCTTTCAGAGTAGCACACCACATCTGCTGCAGCTCTATAAATTAGTGACTACCTTCTTTAGCATGGCTGGACTTCCATGACCTCCCTAAGCATGAACAGCAGAGATCCCTGGATGTGGCCAACCCATGATCAATGAAAGGCTGCTCAGGACTACTTCACCAGGCTGTCTGAAGATACAGGTAAGGAGATGTACAAGACACACAGCAGCTATAAGCAGGACAGGGAGAAAGGTCCTGGGGCTCCAGAAAAGAGTCAGGCAAATCAAATGGGATGGGTGAGGATTAAACCCAGGGCCTCACAAAAGCTTCAGGTTCACTGTGAGTTAGCTAAGGTTCAGACAAACCATAACCCATCTTCCTATCTGCACCCCATGTTCTAGATTAGCTTTATAGCCTCGTATCTGTACAACAACATCTGGTCCTTAAACAGTATGGTGGGAAGACCCTGAGAAACACTTAGCGGTGTGTCAGAACTGTCTCCAAACCTGCAAGTTTTGTTGTAAAGAGCGACACGACATGAAGAGTCAGGCATTCAGTCTCTCACACCACTCAGCCTTCCTTTCTTTTTGAGACAGGGCATCACTATGTAGCTCTGGCCAGCCTGGCACTTACTATGTAGACAAGGCTGCCTTCAAACTCAGAGATTCACCTGCCTCTGCCTCCACCGCACTGGGCTTAAAGCCATGAGCTACCAAGCCAGGCTCAGGACTTGCATTCTCAAAAGTATTCCGACACTGTCCTCAGAATATTTGAATTTAAAAGAGCTATAAACCTATATGGGGTTTTGTTGTTGTGTCTTAGCACAAAAGCCAATCATTTCTCCTCACTCCCCTGCCCCCTAATATATCTGGGATCCATCCATGTGGCTGTGAAAACAGGGTTAACACAATTTGATCAATACAGGATGGATTCTGACTAATCTAGCTGCTCAACTAAATCAACAGGATCAAACTGTCTTCACTTTCTTTAATCAGGAGAACAAAGTCTTATCTCTGAATACAAACATACTTGCTAATCTCATGTGTAAAATGCAGCTGAAACATGGAAAAGGGAGTTATGGAACTTCACCCCTATGTATTTAAAATATTACACACCTTGCTTATTGGGGTGTGTGATGTGTGTGTGTGTGTGTGTGTGTGTGTGTGTGTGTGTGTGTGTGTGAGAGAGAGAGAGAGAGAGAGAGAGAGAGAGAGAGAGAGAGAGAGAGACACCTGAGGATTAAACTCAGGGCCTCACAAATGTTAGGCAATAACTACAACTGAGTTGAATCCTCAGCTAATACAGTGATGGTATATTAGGTATTTTATAAAAATATTACTTTGACAAAAAACGGGACTTAAATATTAGACACACTAGAAGACAGAAGTCTGAAATCCATTTAAAATTAAGCAAAAAATTTTCTTTTTGATACAGGGTCTTGCTCTGGCTGGTCTAGAACTCAGTGATCTCCTGTCTCAGTCTTCTGGGTACTGATACTACAAGCATGCTCCACCAGGCTCAGCTAAATTCTTTTTTTAGTGGTTTCAAACGTTCAATTAAACCACAAGACTTGGACTTAACTTAGTTAGCTATTTTGACAGTTAACTATAATTATCAAATTATTTCCCTGATTAGGTAGCCACAATGTCTGATTTGAGCCTTACTATCAAAAAAAAAAAAAAAGTTTTCAGTTCTAAAGCCTCTGTAATCACTGGCATAGACCAAGAGCTTCAGCTACTTCTGAAAGTCTAAGAAAACTACTATTTATTGTACAACAATTAGAGTGACAAGGAAAACTCAAATTAAATGACGGATATGGTCACTAACAAACTTCAATTCATCATCAGTTACGTACACACATAAGAAGGGAGGTCTTCTGAAGAAAGACTGATGCCGCTAATGAATCAATGGGGCTATTTCTTTTATTGGGAAGTACTATGTTACAGCGAAGCAGTCGGGTCCACAGGGAAACATTTCCATAGCTGTAACCCAGAGCCAGACCACGCTCTGTGGGTCTGCCGTAAGTGATAACCAGATGCTCGTGTGACAATTACAGATTTCAAGAAGTACCCCACCACACGTACACTAAAAGCTAACGGCAGAGATGAGTTCAACAGCCTGGGATCAAAAGGACCTTCAATACTGTAACAGACAGTCTGGGAACAAAAGGAAGGAATCAGCGATCTGATGGTTCCCGTTAACACTCTGTAGCACCACTGCTCACAGCACCTGCTCCAATGCTTTCTTAGTCCTTCCACTTAAACCGCACAGCAACCCTTTCAGTAGTACGCACATTAACTCCACATTGCAGACAAGGGAACTGGGACTTCGGGAGGTGAAAGACACTTGTCAAAATGACGTCACACCACTAACAAAAAGCAGAACATGATGTTAAACGCAGGCAGCTGCTAGGTAGGCATAGTCCATACTTTTAAATGTCATAGCAACTCTAACACCAAGAAAATGGAACCCATCCTGATCAGATTACTGCCTTACAACTAAGAGCTTCAAACTTACGAGCGGAAGGAAGGCTAACCCCACAGAAACTACTTAATGTTTTACGTCTAAGATGCTGCAAGTCTTCACCTAGTGAGGAAAACTTACCCTTATCCAGGCCAATCAACACACGAAGCTGTCTTTCTTGCTAGGCACCATTAGTACTGTCACTCACAAGTCATGAGAAAATGCTATCCTTAACACACCATCTAACCATCTTGTGTGTGTACACAAATGGGTTCATGCCTGTGTGTGCCTGAGTATGGACATGCATGTGCTACAGCATGGAGATCAGAGGTCAACCGCAAATATGGGTCCCCATCTTCTACCTAGCTAAGACAGGTTCTCTTTTGATTCACTGCTGCCTATGCCGGGCTAGCTAGCCTACAAGTCTTCAGTCTCTGCAACCCTTCTAGCCACAGGACCACAAGACTTACAGCCACACTACCTCATCTGACTTCGTGTGGATTCCTCACACGTGCAAGGCAAGTGCTTCCCCCACTGGCCACCAGCCTAGACCTCAGCATTCTTTCTCACGAGTGAATACTAGATGGTTCAAATAAGCTAGAGCCGAACTTTCATACTGCATGGAAGGGGGTAAAATCTTAAAAGTTTCATTGACTTCATGTGAAGAGAGACCTAAACTGCCCAAGAAAACATTTTGATGTAATTTTTAAACATTTCATAAGATCCCTGGTAACATGTTTCCTTGCACAAACCCAGCCATTTAAGACAAATTATCTTCTGTGCTACCATTAATCACAAATAAAACCAAGTGAGCAGAATTTCCAAGGTGACCCAACTAATGACATACTTCTGAAATCTTCACAACTATAAAAGCAACACATTCTCTATGTCCCTTTCTAAAGACAAGACACAATCATCATAATACAAAAATCACATTTGTTGAGATGTCCTGGAAGACCCCAGATCTGTCTCAACTCCCAGTAATCTCCCACAGTGGCACTCCTCAGACGCAAACAACCCCGCATCTATCCCTCAAGCTGTGGTGCTCGGTCATTCTTTCAATTGCTTGGATTCGTTAAAACAAAGCCCTAATCATGTCTCTGATGTTCTGGGTGCTTATAACTTGCACCACTACACAGAGAAGAAGTTGGAATGTTACACAGACAAAAAGTTAGGTTTCAGAAAGGCTTTTCTCTGGGTTCTAACCTTGGCACTACAAAAAGAGGCTCTCCTTCCTCCACTGGAAAGCCCTAAGTGCAATAAAAATAAACATGTTATCTCCATCTAGTAAACAAATTAATCTCCAAAATACACATATAGAGAATATGAATACACAATATGATGACGACTCAGTGCTGACGCTCTAGAAGCTTCGGTTATATGAGGCAGGATGACATCTACACACCAACAATTATGGAACCAATAAGTACGTAATACAATATCTAAAAATCAAATATACATCAGCTATGTCTGTGATCCATGTTTGTCAATTCTCTGTCATCTACAAACACACACACACACACACACACACACACACACACACACACACACACACACACTTGAAGTGGCACCAGTCAAAAAAAAAGAGGGGAAATAAAATGGATAGAAATTTCAGTAAAATTTTATAGTTCAAATGTCAGCTAAAAATCTCAAGACACTCAAAGTTTTAATTTGGAGACATGATGAAAACTTTCTACTCTAAAACTCTTTCAAAGTCAATTGAAACTTTATTTTTCATAGTAATAATTTCATCACATGGTTGATGATGCAATAGAAAGAAATCCGTCACCAGGTTACTCAGTGGCCTCCTTTGTTTAAAATGTCCTCATGCCCACTCAACTATATTATATAGAATTTGCTAACTTTTAAAGAATGTCACATTTCTGATGAGAAACGCCATGTTCTAAAATATTGTTATATCCCATGATCTGTTGTACTTTATAGCAAATTCTGCACACTATACTCATAGATATACCTAAAACAATTTTTCATGATACTATTTCCCACCTGAAGAAAAATGTGTGGAACTCACTTATGCAAAATGCTTCCCTCAAAAATTGCAAAATGTAGTTTTAGTCAGATATTCAGATGCAAAATGGTAAGAAAAGATGGTGTTAAATATAACTTTAGACTAAGAACTACAAAAATCTTAGGTTCAGTTTATAGCACACAATAGGGTCTGCAATACCTTTTTATTCTCAAAAAAGGTGACTGTTTATTGTAATAGCAGTGCCACACGCGCTTCTTAAACACTTTTTATGATGAGGAGCTCAAATATTTTCACATGATTCCAATAGTCGTTTGAATTGGAATGGGTTTACAGCTAACAGTTATTCTAAAAGAATACAGAACATCTGACATGCCCACTCCAATTCTCCAAATAAAAGGATTCATATGAAATCGCAACAAAGTACCATTAATGAAAAACATACACAAGCCCAGGGCATGTGCTAAAAACTCCACAAGAGGCAGAAAAAAATACAAAAAGTATAAAAAAAAAAATCAGTTTCGATCAGGACACAAACAGAGAAAGTAAGAACATGAGTGCTAGGGTCAATACCACAGAAAGCAGAACCTGAACTAATGAAAGGAAGAAGCTAGAATTGACCTGCATTCAGGGACCAAAGGAGACAGAGGTCTCAGCAAACGGTCCAGCTGTACAGTACAACGGTTTAAAGGTAGCTCTGAGGTGGAGGGCGTTCCTTATACACACTGTGAAGAAACCCCCCTCAGGACCACAGCCTCCAATGGGGTGATCCCCAAACAGCCTCCATAGAACAGCCATATACAAATAAGTAGCAGTGTCACCACGGCTTCGAAAATACTGACTTTTAAAACCTAATTTTTTTCCCAATGTTCAAATTTCCAATCCTTTAAAAAGGAAAACTGTTCTTTCCTTGTAAACCTGGAAGTACTTCAGCTAACAACACTGGACCCAAAAGTCCTGGTTAGAAGCTTAAAATGAAAACATGTGACTAAAAAAAGGGTACCCTGTCTGGTTTTTGTTCGAGAAAGCACACAGCAGCAGATCATTACAGCTTCTGGTACTCATTTTGGGAGCACAGAGTATAGGAGAGGACCGGACGTCACAATGACATCCTTCTGCTTAGGAGAAGCCAGGCTTAGCAAGGGACAAACTGAACCCATGGTTGACACACTGCCTTTATGATTATCAGTGTTGTTTTTCATCATTAATCTTCAATTTTGTATGAAGGCCTTTGTTCCTACTGACCACAAAAATGTTTTTACTGTAGAGCATGACCTTTCCTGTACCACAGAGAAACTTCACTTACTGACAGAAAATTCAGTTTTATTTTGTTGTCTGAGACAGATATATATCTCAGGAAGACCTGGAACTTATTATTATGTACCCCAAGTGGGCCTTGAACTCAAATCCTCCTGCCTCAGCCTCCCAAATGCTGGGATCATAGGCATGTGCCACTACACTCAACATAATATGGTTGAGCAAAGCATAGAACAAATAGTTTACGATGCAAAGCTGAAGAGCACAAACCGATGAATATTTAATTGGGCATATCCAAACCCTAAATAATTCTTTCAACCCGACAGTGCTTAAAGTCACTTCTTGATTTGAATGGACTGCTATTTTCTCAAACTTGGAAAGAGACTGCAAATTATGGCCGGAAGACTGAATGCCCTTCTTCTTACATTTCCCTTTTTCAATTACCTCAGGGCATCTGTTATGGTTTCACACACAAGTCGCAATTCTAAGGCATTCTCTTTAAACAGAAACACACAAGTTCACACCAGTCACTGCCAGGGTCGCTCTGGAACCGCAGGTGACAGATGCAAGTCACAGAGCTCACAGATGTGGACTGGCTGCATGCAGCCTGACTCTTCGGTGCAATGTGCACACTGGCAGAGCCTGCAGATGCGCAGCTCGGCAAAAGGAGGGTTTTTCTATTTCAGTCATTTCCTATTTTATTTACTTCTAGGACCCGTCCTGGCGGTTTATGAAGCGATTATTCCCGCCCCGCTCCCCCCAACTCTCATCCCTGCTCAAAACCTATTCACGATTCATTTTTCTCTTCCCGCCTTCCAGATCCGTTTCTCCCCCTACCCCACCCCACCCCCCACCCCCCACCCCCCACCCCCCGAAGCCTAATTCGGCTCTGACTATTATTATAAAGCGGGGCTCCGGGCAAGTGCCAGAAGCAAGAGGCGGCCGCGCCGCTATTTGGGGGGAGCCTTCGCGCCCCTGCACAGGGGCCGCCGCCAAGTTTTTTTCCGAGAAGCAGCGGACCCCTCGCTGAGTGGCATGACCCCTCTTTTCCCCCCCGCCCCCCGTTGGGGGGGAGACGGATCCACGACGGGGACCATCCCTGCCGGTCTTCCCCGGCGAGGCAGGGGCGCCCCACCCCCACCCCGTTATCCTTACTGGGATGCCCACGCCGCCCGCCCCGGTCCCCTTCACTAGCCGGTGGCCCGCGGCGCTCCCCTTGCTCGGGTCCCCCATGCCCGCACAGCCCACCGCAGCCCGGCCGGCACGGCGCGCAGACGCGCCCCGCGGCCCCGCCGCTCTCGGGCCGCCCCGCCTCCACCACCCCTACCCCTCCCAGGACCGCCGCCGACGCCGACGGGGGTTTTTTTTTTTTTTTACCGTGGGAAGACCGGGCGGTCGCAGAGGACGCGGCGGCAGCGCTGCTGCCGGTTGCGTCGGACGCGGAGGAAAAGCTGGAGGAAGAGGATGATGATGAGGCGGACCCGCTCCCCAGTCTCCATGGAACTCCCGCCCCGGCCCGTTGCTAGGAGCCCCCCCCGAGGCTCGGGCTCCGTCTTTCGTGCTTTGTTGTTCCGGGTACAGGGCGGCCGCCGCTTCCCCGCGACAATAAATAGACTAGACGCGGGGGAGCATAGAGACGGCGCGCGGCGGGCTAGAGCGCCGCCCAGACCCGGGCGCTCCGGGGATCCTCGCTGGCCGCCCACTTCCGGCTCGCTCTCGCTGCTCCTCCCCGCCCTCCCAGCCCCAGCCGCTAAGCCCGGGCTCGCCTTCCTGCTTCCTGTGGCTGCCGGGCAGGCCCTTCAGCCCAAGGGCCGGGCTAGGCGGAAGTGGCCCGAGGGCGCTGGGAGCCCCGGCTGCACTTTCCCGTGGCTCGCCCAGGGAGATTTTTTTTTTTTTTTTTTTGGTAACCCTGTGCTTGTTTTCAGCTGATCGCCGGCGAACCGCGTAGCGCAGATCGGCTTTAAAGGTTTTGTTGTTTGAAACCAGAGAAACCCATCGGTGTAGACAAAAGAACTCAGCTAACAGCCATCGATCGGGCCCTAGTCCAGAACCCGGGAAGTGGCGGCGGCGGGGCGGGGGGGGGGGGGTGTGTGTCCCCGGCCTTACTCAGCGAGGGCTCGGCGGGCGCAGCAGAGGCGTGTGTCCGTCGGGCGGTGGCGGCGGGGCCGACTGGACGCTGGCCACGCACACTCGCCGGTTTGAACGGCCGCACCGGGCCGAGTGCGCCCTCGGGACCCCTCGGGGCGGCGTGAGCCGTGCTGCCGGCGGAGCGAGGCTCCTAACGGCCCCGGAGCGCCGCCGCCGCCGCCGCCGCCGCCGCGCGGCCCAGCCTGGCCCGGCCCTCTCCCGCGCTGGCTAGCCTGGGACGGTGGAGGTGGCCAGCGGGCAGCCTGGGTTTGGGAAAAAAAGGCCACGCGAATCGGGTTCCTAAAAAATGGTTTGGCCTCTGGCCGGGGCCCACTTGGCCTTTTGAAAATGACTTGGGCTGACATCTGAGGGTTTGGGAGTACACACGCCCTTGAGAACTTAATGATTTGAGCAATAGCCCAGGATGCCTGTGTATCTCTCTTCTCCCTACTCCGACGTGGACGCACAAAAGCACTTGAACGTTTAAAAGCGCAGCAGGGCAGATTTGTTTCAGTCCTCATACTGATTTATTGTTGAGCAATATCGAATAAGCTGTATCTTGTGTGGGATAGAACGGACAAGAAGCTGGGTGAGAGAGTCATGCCTGTGGAGACTGGTTTTGACAGCTCTGAAAGGGACGGGACTGAGGAGGGAGGGAAAGAGGATGTTGAGGTCTGGCTAGCTGCGGCGTTAACAGGAATAGGGCATGGCAAACAGCTAGGAAAGAGTGAGTGGCTGCAGATAAAGTTGGAGGGGAGCTAAGACCTGAAACCATCTGTGCCTTTCAGACAGGAGTTTGAATTTTCTTCCAAATGCTAAGGAAAGTGAGATTTTTGTGCTGGAGAGTGACAGGGCATGATTTACTAAGGAAATGGCACCAGAAACACTCCATTTCCAAGAGCTACTGTCCCTGCTTAGAAGGCAATTTTACAACAATGGTGACTGATTCTAAGGTCTTTTTGAGATACCTTCTTTCACGGAGCCCAGCAGGATACCCGGAAGGCAGCATGTGTGTTACTTTGGATTGCCTTTTATGATAGTCAAGGAGCCACCTCTTTGTAGAACTGGATATAATTTCCCTGCAAGTTCTATTAGCTGTGGTGCTGATTTTGATTGTTAGCCTGATTGGATTATTCTTAGCCCTAGATGATTAGGAAAGCACACTTCTGAGTGTATCTGTGATGGTGCCTCCAGACACAAATGGGTTGCTCTCTCAATAGATTCATTATGGTATGACAGCATTATTTGGTGGTAATGAAAGGTAGGTGAGGCCTGCTTGGAAGAAGTAGGTCATTGGGCGTGTCTTTAGGTGATGTACCTTGCTCTGGTCCCTTCTATCACTTTCCTTCCTGGGAGGATGATGAGAACTCTTCTACCAGGCACTCCTGGTCGTGGTGGACTGACGCCTGTGAAACCATCTCCCCCCACCACCTTTATTTGTTCTCCCAGACAAAAGTAATTAATACGACCATTTCCCATTAATAACTAGAATACTTCTGTGCTATAATACTATCCCACCGGGCGGTGGTGGTGCACGCCTTTAATCCCAGCACTCGGGAGGCAGAGCCAGGCGGATCTCTGTGAGTTCAAGGCCAGCCTGGGCTACCAAGTGAGTTCCAGGAAAGGCGCAAAGCTACACAGAGAAACCCTGTCTCGAAAAACCAAAAACAACAACAACAAAAACTATCCCATATACTGTCCTTTTGACCAAGAAATTCCCCTCTAGTGAAAGAAGTAAGATAATATCGTCTCTGCTCTTATAATGTGCCATTATCTGATGTGCCCAGAAGACTGTTGTGAAGTTGCAATGTGTGGCCCATTGTAAACCAAGTGCCTTCATTAACACAGATATTGACAGCTAAAGAGGTAGAGTTACAACTGTCTTAACTGTAAAACAGTGGTTCTCAACCCTCCTAATGCTGTGACCCTTTAATACAGTTCCTCATGTTGTGGAGACCCCCAGCCATAACATTATTTCACTGCTACTTCATCACTGAAATTTTCCTACTGTTATGAATCAATGTAAATATGTTCAGAAGTAGAGGTTTGTCAAAGGGCCGGAACCCACAAGTTGAGAACCATTGCCGTAAAGGTAGATCTCATTTAGTCCAGGAGTGATGGACAGTGACGCCCTATTCATCCCAGAC
The DNA here is from genome assembly GCF_007827085.1 of Peromyscus californicus insignis. Lineage (NCBI taxonomy): Eukaryota > Metazoa > Chordata > Mammalia > Rodentia > Cricetidae > Peromyscus > Peromyscus californicus. Next base: position 30,249,940 of record NW_026294525.1, read on the forward strand.
CAGAAAAGTTAGCATCGTTGGTTAGATGACCGCAACTGCAAATGTAACATACAGACCATGATGGTTAATATTGACTGTCTGCTTAGTAGGGTTTAGAATCACCTAGGAGACAGGTCTCTGCGCATGCCTGTGAGGGAGTTTCTAGATTGGATTAATTGAAGTTAAATGACACTAAATGTTTGTAACACAAATATCTAAACGGTCTTATTAAATAAAAACTCAGGGGAGCCAGATATTGGGGTGAATTCTGAAAGATCATAGAAACAGAACCAGCCACAGCTAACCTCACCTCGCCAACTTCTCAGCCGATCCTGTTTCCTCAAACTGGAAGCCTCTGAGTCCTCATCCGAATGGATCTCAGCTGAACTGCTGCTAAAAGCCTAAAAGCTTAACCAGCTCTAGTCCCTGGTCCTCATGCCTTAATACCTTTCTGCTTCCTGCCATTAACTGGGATTAAAGGCATGTGTCTTTCCCAAGCAAGACATGAGGTCTCAAGTCCTGGGATTAAAGGTGTGTGCCACCATGTCTGGCTTCTATCTAGTGGCTGTTCTCTTCTCTGACCCCAGATAAGTTTATTAGGGTGCACAATATGTTGGGGGACACAATATCACCACAAATGTTGTTGTGGGATATTTGAGCAAACTGTGAAAAGATGTGTCACCATTTTACCCTGCCTTCCTAAGGCACCTGATTGGTTTAATAAAGAGCTGAATGGCTAGTAGCTGGTCAGGAGAAGTTTGGCAGGACTTCTAGGCAGAGAGAAAGGAACTCTGGGAAGAAGAGAGGAGGGAGATGCCAGCGAGACAAGGAAGGATACTAGGAAGTCGATCATACAGAATGGAGAAGGGGTAAAAAGCCACGTGGAAGAACATAGATTAATACAAACAGGTTAATTTAAATTATAAGAGCTAGTTGGGAACAAGCCTAAGCTAAAGGCCAAGCTTTTACAATTAATATTAAGTCTCCTTCTCATTATTTGGGGGCTGGCGGTCCCGAAAGAAAGTCCAATGAGAAAGCTTACTAAAAAAAATGTGGGTGACACTGTAGCATGAATCTTAAAAGGTCTTATTAATAAAAACAAACCTGGAGCCAGGTACTGGGGTCAACACTGAAAGATCAGAGCAGCAGAACAAGCCACAGCCACCTTACCTTGCCAATTCCTCAGCTGATCCTGTTTCCTCAGACTGGAAGCTTCTGAGTCCTCATCCAAATGGATCTCAGCTGAACTGTGCTGCTCAAAGCCTGGAAGCTTAACCAGCTCTAGTTCCTGGTCCTCATGCCTTATATACGTTTTGCTTTCTGAGATCACTTCCTGGGATTAAAGGCTCTTGTTACCATGCCTGGCTGTTTCCAATGTGGCCTTGAACTCACAGAGATGCAGGTGGATCTCTGCCTCTGGAATGCTAGGATTAAAGGTGTGAGTGCCACCATTTTCTGGCCTCTATGTCTGTCTAGTGGCTGTTCTGTTCTCTGACCCCAGATAAATTTATTAGGGCACATGATATATTGGGGAACACAGTATCACCACATGACCCCATTCTACATGCTGGGGATGTGGACTGAATAAAAGGGAGAGGACTGGCTGACTGCTAGTGTTCATCTCTCTCTGCTTCCCAAGTGTGGATTTAATGTGACAAGCTGCCTCACTTTTCTGTCATCACGCCGTCTCATCATCATAGAGTGGACCCTCAAACTTGGAGACAAACCCCTCTTCCCTTACCTTTGTCGGACATTTCGCTACATCCTTAAGAAAAGTTATTAGGCCGGGCGGTAGTGGCACACGCCTTTAATCCCAGCACTTGGGAGGGAGAGCCAGGCGGACCTCTGTGAGTTCGAGGCCAGCCTCGTCTAGAGAGTGAGTTCCAGGAAAGGCGCAAAGCTACACAGAGAAACCCTGTCTCGAAAAACAACAACAACAACAACAACAAAAATTCGTGTCTCTGTGAGATTTCTGATAACAAGCAGATGGAGTTCCTCAAATGTCATTAGCTGACAGCCACGGAAGGTTCTAAGGCGTTTCTAGAAAGTTCTCAACAGGGCAAAGGGTGCCTGAGGTGGTCCATTTTCCAAGGGCAATGTCCCCAGGCTTCAGACCTGGTAGAAAGAGGAGTTAGAGCCGGGCGGTGGTGGCGCACGCCTTTAATCCCAGCACTCGGGAGGCAGAGCCAGGTGGATCTCTGTGAGTTCGAGGCCAGCCTGGGCTACAGAGTGAGTTCCAGGAAAGGCGCAAAGCTACACAGAGAAACCCTGTCTCAAAAAAACAAAAACAAAAACAAAAACAAAAAAAAAAAGAAAGAGGAGTTAGGTTACTTTCTTCCTGGGTCTTTGAGGCAGAATCTGATAGAAGGGAAAACTTGGAACTCTGGTTGGATGACCAGAGATCTTGCTTCCTAGCTGTAGAAGGGCGGTCCTTACTCACTTCCTCTTGTTGGGAAAAATCTTGTAGATGCTTACCACCATCACGTGTCACTTTTCCTTATTTGTTCTCTCTCTCTCTCTCTCTCTCTCTCTCTCTCTCTCTCTCTCTCTCTCTCTCGTTTCTCTGTGTAGTTTTGGAGTCTTTCCCTGGATCTCGCTCTGTAGTCCAGGCTGGCCTCGAACTCACAAAGATCTGCCTGCCTCTGCCTTCCATATGCTGGGATTAAAGGTGTGTGCCACCACCGCCAGGGCAGCTGTTCCCCTCTTCTTTAGCATGCAGTTGTATAGTGAGAATGAATTCATCACTCATCATTTGGCCACAACTGGAGCTGATCTTGGACAGCGTTCAAAGATGTCTGAATTTGAGCTTAAGTTCAGCAGCTGGCTGAGTTTTCCGCTACTGGGGATGGATGGCATGTTTGTGGTGGCACACGGGAGAGCTGATTGACATTAAGCAGAACGACATTGGTGGGTGAGTGTGCGCATGAGCCACAATGCTTACACACACCCTCATGTCACCACACACAGTAAGAGGACAGCTTTCGTGAGTCGGTTCTCTTGTTCCACCATGTGGACCCTTGGGATTGAATTCAGACTGTCAGGATTGACAGTAAGTGCCTTCACCCATCTGAGTAGCCCAGGAAAACATTTTTGTTAGAGCTTTTTTAAAATTTTTATTCTATAGAACTCTATAGTGCTCCTCTCTCCCTTTTAAGGAAGTCCTTCTCACTTCTGGTCCCCAATGTAATGAACAAACAAGAACTTCTCTAATTAATAGAGAAGTGGGTTTCTGACCTGAGCTGGCCAACTAGAAAGAATCTGTGTGCCGTAATTGATCCATTGCCTCTCAATTCTAAATGCGTTTTTATTCCTGCTTGGTTAAGATGGATCTAGAGCAGCGATTCTCAACCTTCCTAATGCTGAGACCCTTTAATACAGTTCCTCAACTTGTGGTGACTCCCAACCATAGAATTATTTCATTGCAACTTCCTAACTGTAATTTGCCACTGTTATGAATCATAATGTAAATATCTGATATGCAGGATATCTGCTATTCAACACCAAAGGGGTCACAACCCACAGGTTGAGAACTGCGGATCAAGATCCTTCAAAAAGCTTTTTGTACTAGCTAGCACAAGGTTGGATTTCTGTTGGTTGAGAATGCTGAAGATAATACAGTTTTCTTCTTACAGTATGTTCCCCCGAGAGAATCCTGTGGTGTAGAAGACCTTGCTAGAATCCACCTGCTGTAGCACAGGTGGCTTCCCCAGTCCCCCCCAGCCCCCCCCCCCCCCCCCCCCCCCCCCCCCCCCCGTAGGGTTCTGACGGACAGTGGTGAAGTCTCCAAGTTAACAAAATTGAAGCAGTATTTGTTTGGTCCAGCACGCCAACAGTGAAAGATAAAGCTGGCATGATGGCATACGTCTGTCATCTTCACAGAGCCTAAAGCAGGAGAATCACTTTAAAGTCTAGGAGTCGGGGCTGGACTGGATAACACAGCAAGACCGTGTCTGGGAAAAACAAAAGAAAACAAAAGCAAACACAAACCATGATGGACAGATCACTGGAATGAGCTAAAACCAGTTGCTGGTGGTGTGTCTAGAAGGTCAGCAGTTTGGAAGGAGCGAGACAGGATTGGGAAACAGATGGCAGGGAAGTCTGTGAAATCGTTATATGGGGGCTCTCTGAATGGGTACAAGCTGTAAAAATATTTATATTCTAGCTGAATACACACTACAAATATCCACTGCAGAGGAGACTGTTACTAATCAGGCAGACATACTAGAGCACAGTAGCCAGATGATGGTCAGTGTCTTTGCCCAGTCATCTCACCGCTGAGTGAAGGGACCTTTAAGCAGAATGGGCATGACAGTAGGGAAGGAGGCTATACATGTGCTCAGCAACGTGGACTTTCCCCGAGCAGGGGTCACCTTGGCAACACCATTGCCAAGTGCTTAATCTGTCAAGAGCAGAGAACAGCATTGAGTCTCTAATATGGCACCATTCCCAGGGGCGATGAGCTAGCCATCTGGTGGCAGGTTGATTACACTGGATCTCTTCCATCATGGAAGGAACAAAGATTCACCCTGATTGGAATGATCACATATTATTCTGGAAATGGTTTTGCTTTTACTGCTCATAAACTTTCTGCCAGCTCCACTATCTGTGAGCTCACAAGATGCCTTATCTCCCCCGCATCAGTGTGTTCTAGTCCGCATTACCTCCGATCAGAGAGCTCATTTCACCGCGAGGGAATTAATTGGGTTGGCCACACACACCACTGGGAAGCAGCTGGCTTAAATGAATGATGAATGACTTATGGGAAACGGAGTTATGATCCCAGCTGGAGACAGTGCCACGGAAAAAATGGGATTCTGGTTTCAGATCACATCACGCCGTCTCTCCCATAAAAAGCAATGTCTGAGTCAAGATGTGGCGGTGACGGCGGCTTCTCTCACACTGTCATCTAATAACCTCCTCTTTTTCTTCTTTGCCTGGGAACCTTGGCTGCTGCAGCTTCAGAAAACAGGCCCAGGGGGGAGAATGCTTTCTATCAGGTGATGCAACACTGATACTCGAAGGCAGTGAGACTGTCATCAGCTATTTGGGCTTCTTCACCCAGTGAACTCAAAAGGCGAAACAGGAACTATTCTACAAGACAGTGTGATGGATGCCAATTTCAAAGGGGGAAGTTTGCTTGTTTCTAGGTCGAGGCAAGAGCACAGTCTGGATTGTGGGCATCATCTTAGTGCCACCAATATTAGAGTCGGGGGGGAAAATGGCAACAACCTGAAACAAAACACAAGGTGTCTGAGGACTTGGGCCTTCCACAAACGGTTTGGGTCACTTCGCCAGGCAAAGAAAGGATCCTTAGCAGCCAAAGTTCTGGCTGAGGGCATGGGAAATACAGAATGGTCAGAAGAAAAGGCGTGAGTATCAATTACAGCCCCACTAGACGAGAACTGTAGAAACAAAAGGCCACGGTGTCCTTGCTAATTTGCTATTGGTTCGCTCTATTTGCCTGTTTGCATATACCAACCCCGGGCTTTTTCTTACTCCTCTATGTTCAAGCTGCTCCTTGGGCTCATTTCCCTAAGGTCATTGTGACAAAGCACCACAAAGTCAGTGACTTGGAAACATGGGGAACACACTCTCTCCTAATTCTGGAAGCCAGAAGTCTGGAGTCAAGGTGTCAGCAGGATTGGCTCCTTTCATGCGGTGTGGGAGGGAAGATGTTACATGATTTCTTCTACATTCTGTCGGCTGCCTGGCAATCCTTGGCATTCCTTGGTTGGTGACAGATCACTCTGTCTCTTTCCCTCCATCCCTGCATCATTTTTGTCGGCCTCTCCTCCCAGAATTCTTTTTCTTATAAAAACACCAGTCATTGGCTTGAGGACCTACCCTTTACTTCAGAGTGATCTCACCTCAAGACTTCATGGCAGTTCCTCAGTTCCTGTTTCCAGATTAGGTTCCAGTCACAGGTCCTAGGGTTTAGGATTTCAATGTATTTGTTTTAACAGCTTTACTTGTTTATTGAGATGTTATTGACATTTGATTTAATTAACCCACTGCAAGTGGGCACACGGGTGGGTGTGAGTTTGCTCAGCAATGAATGCAAGCATTAGCTCTTTCTTTCGTGTTTCCTGGGACAGAGTCTTACGTAGCCCAGGCTGACCTCAAATTTACTAGGTAACCAAGGATAACCCAGAATTCCTAAACATCCTACTTCTGCCTCCCAGTGCTGAGGTTATACTTATGACCCATCATACCCGACTTGCAATTTTTATGTTTTATTGATTATGTTAATTTAATTGGATTTTAGAAGGGCAAGGAGATAAATATGTGTTGCTAAACTGAAAAGTACAGTTGAACATTTTTATAAATTAAATGAATAACCAAAGTAAAGTTAAAGATAAATACTAAAATTCCTTTTTTTCTTCCTTTCAAACCACTACACTTGGCTCCAAAATTACTTTCAAATACATACAAAATTATTTTGAAAATGCATTTTACCCTCTAGTGGTGGGGAAATTACCCACTTTATTTCTAAACTGGAAACTTCGTCATACATCCTTAGCAATGCAATTAAGGTGGAGAAAATGGATGGAGGTTGATGGAAGAGTCCGTAGGCCTTGCACTGTTTGGGGTGGGTTAATTTTATGTCTTGTTAAGTAAGTGAACTCAAGCATTACTGCCCACAGGAGACTGACACAGTGCACAAACTCCCTTTTAGTAGAAGGGGAAAAAAGACAAGTGAGTAAGGAAATGTCCGGAAGTCAAGAGTGGATAATACAGACAGAATAGAACAAATAGAAATAAGGCTTAAGTAGAAATAAGTTGTAAATTCCCGTAATTATAATGGAGTAAATAGTCTTGCACCACAGAAAGTATAATTGTAATGGATTTAAATAATTCAACTATATTCTGCTGTCATTGTTTAAATTCTTTACATGTATTTGTTGTGTGTGTTTATGTGAGCACTTGCACTCGTGTGTGTGTGTGTGTGTGGTGTGTGTGTAGATATACAATGAAGAGTACTTGTGCCATGGTGTGTTTGTGTGTGTGTGTGTATGTGTGTGTGTGTGTGTGTGTGTGTGTGTGTGTGTGTGTGTGTGTAAGTCAGGGGACAACTTGCAGGAATTGGTTCTCTCCTTGATAAAATGGGTTCTCAAAATCAAACTCTAGTGGCCAAATTAGGTGGCAAGTGCCTTTACCTGCTAAACCAGCTCATGAGTTGAAAGATTGTTCTGTGGATTAAATAAATAAGTGAACAAAAAAGAACTTTATCGTCTTCAAAAGATTTGGTATATTCAAGAACAGAAATATGTAGCTCAGTGGGGATAATTTAATCAATAAAGTACTTGCCACACAAGCATGGATACCTAAGTTTGAGTGCCCTATAACATGTTAAAAAGCCAGGCATAGTGACTCACACTGGTAATTCCTGAGATGACTCAGTGGTTAAGGGCACTTTTTGCCCTTTTAGAGGATTGGTTTGGTTCCCAGCACCCACATGGCCACTCACAAGTTATTTGTAACTAGAAGGTCTAGTGCCCTCTGCTGGCCTCTGCAGGCATTACACACATGTGGTACACAGCCATACATGCAGACAAAAGAACACCAACGCATATGAAATTAAAAAATAAATTAGGAGCCGTCTTAACTTCACACAAAATAATAACAAAATATCCATAAAATGGGAAGTTAACATACATAAAATGAGAAATTGACAAAGTAACGTCAGAGTGGATAGGCTAGTAGACTTCTCGGAGTAGAATCTAGCTAGAAAGTTAACTTGTTATTTATTTTAGAAAGCAAAGCCTGCGATTTGCTGAATGAATCCCATTTAAGAAGCTAGAGAAAGAAAGACAAAGAAACTTTTAGAAAATAGAAAAATATGGACCAAAGATAAGTTCATGAACTAGTGAAACAGAAAGAAGATTCTGTGAATTTTTTTGATAAGAAGCAATAAAATGGACAATGTCTGAGAGAGGCTGACCAAGAAAAACAAGAGATAAAGCCCAAGTAAAACCAATTAAGGACAAAAAAGGAGGCTCTGCAAGCGTCAGCTATGGTAAAGACTACACAGATAAAAAGGAACACCATGAACAACTTCATGCCAGTAAATTTGAACATCTTGATGAAATAATTAAAAAAAAAAAGACAGCAAAAATGACTCAGGAAGGAAGGAATGGACCTGCAGATTCTTGGAACTGACCAAGCATGCTGTTGGAAACGTCTAAAATGCTGAGGGTTTTCTTTAAAAAAAAAAAAAGCAAATACTAAGGAGAGAACAGGAAGTTGTGAGACTGAAATGAAGAACAGAAAAGAACCACAAGAAGGAGTGAACGCTAGAAAGCATTCATGCTCCGCTGATTTTGAACTTTCATTTTGATTTCCTCTTTAAATGCAATTGTCCAGAGGTTGCACAAAACAGGAAGCTGAACTGAAGGGCTTCCTGACGCAAGCTGGGACGTAAAAGGGGCCTCTATCCTGAGGTAAGAATAAGCTGGAAGTGAACAAGTGCCTGATGCTGGTTTCTAGAACCTTGGAGGGCAGGGGATCTCTTTCAACTCAAACGTGGTCTCAGATCTCTCTGGAGGAAGGCAGAGTCCTACAAGGCTTCGGATGTCTCCTGTGAAGACATTTCCAAGCATTACTATTGATACACAATCAGTCAGATTTCAGCTGATAATTGAAAACACAGCAAGATGGAAATGCCAAGTAAGGGCAAGGGAGACGGACGGGTCATTGAGTGAAGAGCTTACCACAGAAGCGTGAAGACCCGTGTTTGGATCTGTAGCCCCCGCCTTAAAACACTGAGTGTGAAGGACATACTCGCAAACCCACTTCTTAGAGGGTCAAGATGGATGGAGCCCGGAGTCTTGCTGGCCAGAGGGCTAGTGGGAAACAGCAAGGTCCCAACTTCAGTGAGAGACTGTCCCAAAAAAGAAGTCGGAGAAGGCTAGAGGAAGGCAGCCTACATCAGACCCTGGTCTCCGCGTGTGCTTGCAAGGTTAAGTACACTTGCACACACACACACACACACACACACACACACACACACACACACACACACCAATCCACAGACAACAGAAGCATTTAATGGACAGGTGGAAGAAAACCATGCACAAAAGCAATAAAAGTATATGGACTTAATGCTGTAGCTAAAAGTGAAACATTAAATATGATTAAGGAAAACAAAACGGGACAAAAATTCAACTATATGCAGCTTACAAGACATAGCTAAAACATAAAAAACATAAAGACATGAAGATGGAAAGCAGAAGTGTGAAGCAACAGGGCACTCAGAATTAACCAAAACCAAATTAATGTGGCTAGTTAAGTGAGGTAGCTCTTTTTTTTTTTTTTTTTTTTTTTTTTTGCTTTTTTTTTAAGTGAGGTAGCTCTTAAAAGCAAAGAGTGTTCCCAGAGATCCTGAAGGTCACTTCATACCGGGAAAATATCAGCTCACCTGGGAGATTTTACAACCACAGAGAAAGTAATAGGTTTTACAAAGTAATTATTAAATTTACAAACAGAGATCATTAGAGCAAACCACAACTATGATAGCGCAGAGATACACCTCCCGCACACGGCCCCTGCACGTAAGGTTCAGGGAACACTGAGGAACTGAGGGAAGAAAGACTGCAAGAGCCAGAGGTCTAGGAAGTCTGCCGTGAGATTGAGTCTCCTAAAAACAACAGAAAAGCACACCTGTGATTCCTCAGTGATATGGGTGCCAAAGCATGGCCTGAAAGGGGATAATATCTATAGACGTGCTGACACAGAGGGGGAAGTCTCTCAGGACCCACCCCCTAGACAAAGAATCACAGACCACTCATGACTGTTTCGAGAAGAGCGCTGGCCTCTCCCAAGGATAAGCCCTTAACCAGGTGTCTAATACAAAGTGGTTAGCCATGAAATTATATACTCTCAAGTCACACTAAACACACCCAGAAGCTTACATTTATATATTTATGTGTATCTATTATGTGTGTGTGTGTGTGTGTGTGTGTGTGTGTGTGTGTGTGTGTGTGTGTGTCTTAATATATATTGTCCTGGTTAATTTTGACTACACACACACACACACACACACACACACACACACACTCCATTAGTTTGAAACAGAGTGGGGAAGACATAGAGGGGACTGTAGGGAGAAAAGGGAAGAGGGAAAGTGATATAATTATATTTTAATTTAAACACTTTTAATAGATAAAAATAACTATTACATTATAATTATCTACTTAACAGAGAGTAACTGAATAAAAGATAAGAGAATGTACAAATGATTACCGTCAAGATAATTCAGTCATTAAAAATAAAAATGTTGTAAACATTCCGATATGCTAATTAACTTGAGAACATAGTAGATAAGGACCAATTCCTAGGAAATCATTTTCTCATAATTGAGATAATAGATTGATGTTCAGAACTTTTTCTACAAAGAAAATTCCAGGCTCAGATGGCACTTGTGGGTGGTTTTACCAATTACTCAAAGAAGAAAAATAATTGCAACTTACATAATTTAGCACAGAAAAATAAAGAGTACTTACAGAACCATTTTATGAATCTAGAACTTTTTGCTACTAACTTGAAAACTACCAGCCAGTTGTAGTCAATGTGCAAAATTAATGAATGGTGAATAGTGATCATTTTCTTATGAGCTGGAATCACCTGGTAGTCAGGGACAAAAAATAAACAATCAAACAAACAAACCCACCAAAACACAAACAACAACAACAAAACAGACAGAATTGTAATCCATACCTTGTATTGTACATAAAATTAATTCCTAAAGCATGAAATTTCATAAAGGTTAAGCATGATTGCTGTTTGGAAAAAAAAACACTGTGAGAGAATGAGAAGATAGGCCACAGATTTGCAGAAAGTATTTGCAATTCCTATAACTGATGGAGAATTCTAAGGGCTAATTATAAGTAGACACTTCAATAAGTCAAGGAAGGAAAGTTGTGACAGACAATTTACTAAAGACACGCAGATGGAAAATTAGCACTGAGGAGAAAATCAGTCATTAGTGAGCAAAGAAGTACAAACAAGACCCCAAGGAGAACAAAGGGAAATGTGGTGGTATTTTACTTGTACTGAAATGTGATTTTAATTGTATGTTAATAAATAAAGTTGTCTGGGGGTCAGAGCTATTAGAGCCATAGCAAGTGCGTGGCGGCAGTGGCGCACGCCTTTAAGGACCTGGAGGGCGGTACATACAGGCAGTGACGAGGCAGTCACATGTTTGGGTTTCCAACCAATGAGAAGGCAGAACAGAAAGACTATAAAGACATACACACAGGAAGTAGGTTCCCTTTTCGGAGAGCTCTCTTGGCTGAAGAGGATCCCTGAATCAGGAAGCGTGAGGCTCTTAGCTCTGACCTCTTGGCTTTCTTCTCTGAATCGGCTCTGTGTTTCTTATTTAATAAGACCATTGGTTACGTCTACAGAGAACTGCTGTACCCTTCCGAAATGTTTGAACGCACCATCCCGAGTGTTAACACGGATGGGAAGGGCTGACTCTCTCACACACTGCAGAGGGGATGTAAAGGAACTGTATGATAGAACATTAAATCTGACTGTGTTGTTCTGTTCTTAAAAATGAGTGCGTACTTCAGACAGACATGTTCACCAGCGTTCCTGGCAGTTTTATTTTTTTTTAACAGCTCAAACTTAAGAAACAGTACAAATGGTTACCACCAGATGAGTGGGGAGAAAATGGCCGTGCCCTCATAAAATGGACGTGTCCTCATAAAATGGACTCCTCTTCAGAAGTTAAAAGGATAAACTGTTGATGAAAGCAGCTACAGTGGTGAATCTCAAGATAATCATGGCTATGGTAAGGGGGAAAAAATCAGGCAAAATTTGGCGCATAGTACACATTAGCATTTGCATAAAGTTTCAAGAAATTCAAATAATTCATAATGACAGAAAATAGATTAGGAATTCCTTGGGGGTGACAGACAGGAATAGGGAGTAAAGATTATAGAGGGGCCTAAGAAAATGTTTCGGAGTGATGAGAATATTTGATATCCTTAATTGTAGTGAAGGTTCCTGAGTACACACAAATACCAAAATTCATTAAGGAAGGAAGCTCGCAGTTAAATGTTGATTTTCTTCCAACCAGCTCTCTGTTAGAGTACTCAGCAGCAATATAGAATGAAAACAGGTCAAAGATACAAAGACTTGAAAATTATTATTGACAGAAGATACGGTCATGTATATAGAATATTCAAAAGAAATTGCTTTTATTTACATGTATTAGCTAGCCACCATGAAATAAAAGACACTAAATATTTTAAATAGAGAGATCCAGTAGAGGAGTTCAATGAGCATCAAATCATTGACGAGTTCTTAGTGTAGACTTCCTTAAAAATAAAAAGAAAAAAAATGTGACTCTCTAAAGAAACTCTCAATGAGGAAGTTAGGGAATCCGGAAGCTATGCTTGTCATTCAGGCACATCGGACTGTTAGTTGTGCAGTGTGGTAGCACATAAAAGTAATCTCAGCATTCAGGACACTGAGACAGAATTGAGAGGTCAAGGCCAGTCTGAGGAATACAGCCGGACCTACCTCAATAATATGATACCTCAATAAATGAATAAATGAGCAAATACATACATACCTAAATAAATAACAAATAAAATTCCGCTGTTTCAGCCCATTGGGGTTGAACGACAGACAAGTTCACCAGTGTAACAGAATGCAATATCCTTCTTGTAAATAATAAAAACGTGTGCTTCGCAGTTCTAGTGGCTAAAAAGTCCACAATTAAGACCCTGGCAGAATTGATGCCTGGTAAGGGTTTACTGGGCAGTTCACAGGCGCTCCTTCTAATTGTGTTACCGTGGGAAGGAGCAAGCCATCTCTCTTAGAATTATTAGGTGTGTGTGTGTGTGTGTGTGTGTGTGTGTGTGTGTGTGTGTGTGTGTGTAACTGTGCTCATCCACTCATGTACATGTGGAGGTCAGAGGTCATCTTTGTGTGGGTCTCTTCCTCTGCTGCTCTCCACCTGACATTTGGGTCCAGAACCAGTTTCTCTAGTCCGTGGGTCTGATCACACATCTTTGTAAGGAGTCCCTGATCACGTGCCAACCTAGTTCTTCAGGAGTGTTTGCCAAGTTTTCCCTAAAAGTCTCATTGGCATCCAAACTGGAATGGTATGAAATCTAGACAGTTCTAAATCAGTTCTGGTGGTGGATAAAAAGATAAAAATGACTTCTTTTAGGTAATTGAGTTTACCTACCTAGTGAAGTAGTACGAATCTGAATTTATGTACATCATCTCTAGTGGAATTTTTTTGAGATAGTCTCTTACTGAACCTGGAATTCCCCACTTAGGCTGGGCTGTTTGGCTGTCTCACCAGCCAGTGAGTTCTCAGGATGAAATTGTCTCCACACCCCCCGTGCTGGTGTTACAGGTGACTACTGTCTATTCTATACGGTACTGGGCATCTAAACTGTACAGCAAACGTTTTAGCCTCTGAGCCATCTCCCAGGCCCTGGGGACTCTTTATAAGGACATTGGTCCCATTCATTTCCCAAGACGCCACCTTGTACCAGCATCATGTGACGGTTAGACTTCAGCAAGTGTCTCTGAGTGGCAGTGGGGATGGGGTCTGAGGGGCACACAGGAGCATCCAGATCGCATCATTCAACAAAGTTCTAGTTTGGGACTCGAATGAAACGTTGTGTGTGTCTTTAACAGCTTCTCAGAGCCTGTGACGTGCAGCTGGATTCTCGAACATGGTGCAAATCAACTTTATACCTCCTCACCTTGCCACGCTACACTCTTGCTGCTCCAAATTGTGTGGTAAAAACAGATTTCCAAAGACACAACCACTTTTAGGAGAATCTACAAGATTCCGACTTTGGCTTTGCAGCCTCAGCTGGAAGTGACAGGGTCAATACAGGGAGTGACAGGAAGAAGTGTCAAACAAGCTGTGGATAAACCAACTAGCAACAGACACACTAGCAGCACACACTAGCAGCAGACAGTAGACCAGCTGTAGTAAAGGTATGTGCTGTTGGCTGGATCCACAGCATAGGCCTCTATGTGAAAATCAGATTATTGAATTACATCAGGGAAGATGTACATAAATTCAGAGACACACTATTTCATTAGATAGGTAAACTCAATTACCTAAAAGAGATTATTTTTATTCTACTATACAAACTGATACACAGTTTAATATAATCCCAGTTTGGATCCCAGGGAGAGAGACTTTTAGGGAAACTTGGCAGACATTCCTTGAGAACTAGGTTGGGCACGTGAGCAGCCTTCCTTCCAAAGCTGCATGAGCAGAGCTGGCGCAGGGTCAGATAGATTCACTGGCTACAGAAAGTGAATGGAGCCAAATGTCAGGCTCACTCACACATGAAAGCTGGACTTATATCAGGTGCTACCCCACGATTCTGGTAGATGACTTATCTATATAGGAAATAAAATAAGACACCTACTTTATGCCATATTGAAAAAAATCTATTTGAGGACAATTCAAAACTAAATGGGGTGTTAAAACTTTAAAAAAATATATATAAAAGAAAACTAGACATGTTTTAGGGTGAGTATATTTTTAAACAAGGTACAAAGCTACTCACAAGATAATTAAGTTATGAAAGGCTAAAAACAAAGTCCTTAGTTCATATAAAAATACCTTTAATATTACAAATAGATCCATATCTATCACCATGCACAAAACTCAAGTCCAAGTGGATCAAATACCTCAACATAAATCCAGCTACACTGTACCTGATAGAAGAGAAAGTAGGAAGTAACCTTGAATGTATTGGCACAGGAGACCACTTCCTAAATATAACACCAGTAGCACAGACACTGAGAGCAACAATCAATTAATGGGACCTCCTGAAACTGAGAAGCTTCTGTAAGGCAAAGGACACTGTCAATAAGACAAAAAGGCAGCCTACAGAATGGGAAAAGATCTTCACCAACTCCACATCTGACAGAGGGCTGATCTCCAAATATATAAAGAACTCAAGAAACTAGACATCAAAATACCAAACAATCCAATTTAAAAATGAGCTAGAGAGCTAAACAGAGAATTCTCAACAGAAGAATCTCAAATGGCTGAAAGACATTTAAGGAATTGCTCAACATTTTTAGTCATCAGGGAAATGCAAATTAAAACGACTCTTACACCTGTCAGAATGGCTAAGATCAAAAACACTGATGACAGCTTATGTTGGAGAGAATGTGGAGTAAGGGGAACACTCCTCCACTGTTGGTGGCAGTGCAAACTTGAACAGCACTTTGGAAATCAGTAAGGCAACTTCTCAAAATTAGGAATCAATCTACCTCAAGACCCAATGATACCACTCTTGGGCATACACCTCAATCATACCACAAGGACACTTGCCCAACTATGTTCATAGCAGCATTATTTGAAATAGCCAGAATCTGGAAACAATCTAGGTGCTCCTCAAATGAAGAACAGATAAAGAAAGTGTGGTACATTTAAATAATGGAGTATTACTCAGCTGTAAAAAACAATGACATCATGTAATTTGCAGGCAAATGGATGGAACTAGAAAATATTATCCTGAGTGAGGTAACCCAGACTCAGACAACACGGTAAGAACTCACTCATAAGTGGATACTAGATGTAAAGCAAAGGATAACCAGACTACAACCCACAGCTCCAGAGAAGCTAGGTAATAAGGAAGGCCCTAAGAGGGATGCATAGATAGTCCCAGGAAGGGGAAATAGATGAGATCTCCTGGGTAAACTGGGGGTAGGGGTGGGTAGAGAGGAAGGGATAGAGGATGAGAACATGAAGGAACAGGATGATCAAGCTAGTTTTTGTTTTGCACATAATGGGTTATCTGGAAAACCCAATAAAATCCATTAAAAATATCCATGAAAGGGCTAGAGAGATGACCCAGAGGGTGAGGACACTGGCTGCTATTGTGGAGGGCTGGGGTTCTGTTCCCAGCACCCACATAGCAGCTCAGAACGATTTCTAACTCCAGGCAAACTGCAGGGGCAAAACACCCATACTTGTAATACTATTTTTTAAAAATCTGTGGAAACTGATAAAACACTAGTGAAGGAATGAATTCTTGGTAGTAATATCTTACACTTGTTATTGACTTGGTGCCAGAAACTCTGCTCAGCACTTTATATTCATGTTTCAATTAATCTTTACCACTCTGTACATCATGCTTTCTCTACAAGAATGAGGAAATGGCTCTTGCTGAGTAAGGCTCATAAGTGGCAGGACTTGTTTGAAACTTGTTTTGTATGACTCATAGCTTGTACCCAGAAAAACTGCTATCTTCTCTCTAAACAAATATTGACTTAAGATTTCTCCAAAACAAAACAAAAATCAGTGACCGGCAAAATTGTCTAGAGAAAACGTGGCTTCCTTTGGTGGCGGGCATTGTTCAAGTATGACGTCACCTACCTTATTTAAAAGTACGTGTACCTGGGGATAGAAAGATGGCTCAGCTCTTCCAGAGGTCCTGAGTTCAATTCCCAGCAACCACATGGTGGCTCACAAACTATCTGTAATGAGGTCTAGTGCCCTCTTCTGGCATAAAGTCAATAGAACACTCATGTATACATTGAATAAATAAATAAATCTTTTAAAAAAAGATTTATTTTAAAAAAAGTACACGTACCTCAGATGGACCAAATACGTATGCAGAGTAAGTGAGAGTGTATCCTGAGCAAGTCTTCAGACGGTGAAAGAAAGCTGCTTTGGGGCTAGGAAAATGGCTCAGCTGCTGAGCATGCTTGCTGCTCTTACAGAGGACCAGGCTCAGTTCCCAGCACCCACACAGCAGCTCACAGCCTGTAGCTCCAGGTCCAGAGGACCTAGCACCCTCTTCCAACCTCCATGGGCACTGCATTCATCTGGTGCACATACATACATGCAGGCAATCCTTCTATACATATAAAAATAAAAGTAAATGTATCTTAAAAAAAACAAACTACCTTTAAAAACCAATCTTTTATCTCCTCTTTCTTTTTAAACACCATTTAGACTGCCACGTCAGTTTTATTATTATTCAGTTACAATATAATTGTAACTAACAATTGAAACCATGGCTTGATTGGATGCGTGTGTGTTTTGTATTTCTCCTCCAAGAAGCTGTTAAAGTTGCTTCCATTAGGAGCTGAATCTGTCTCGCTTCTTCTCAGGTGGCAAATGAATACGTAAGGACTGATTTTAAGCCATCTCTCTTGGTGTGGACATTGGATACCTCATTCGTGTGTTCGAGTTCATTTTTAACTTGTTCTTCTTCTCCTGGAGACCCTTAGACTCTCACAAATTTTGCTGAACTTATTGTTTTCACAGCTTCCCTTTGGAAAATGCTGGGAACAGCTTCACGCTCTTGCCCACCCCTCCCTATCCAAGTCATTACTCAGGAGTGGTGTGCTGGGTGAGCCCAAGTTCGGGAGGTCCAGGTTCAATGTCACCTCTGTTTAGTAATCACAAATTAGCATAAGAAGGGACTTTAGAGGTCAATGAACCCACACAGCTTTCTTACTAGCTCCTTCCAGAATGTCAGTCTTCACCAGGCGGCTTTTTTCTTCTTCACAAACCCCCAAACTCCCTAATAAGACAGATCCCTGCTGCAGACAAGCGGGACTTGAGGAACAAGGCTGCCCCCGTGTGGTAGGAAACGCGAACACAGGGGGGATTTACACAAAAGTGTGAGAAATATGAAAGTTATAAAAGGTGAGCTTCCATTAACAAGAATGGTAATTTGCAAATTATTTGTAATTGGTATCAGGTTCTAATAATTACAAAATGCAAATCCTCTTTAGATGATGCCAGGAACTCATGGCACAACCCTGAGACGTAACCACGGAAGGGCCTAAGTCCAAGGAAGAGATTATAATGGACAGGTGTTTTAGGTCTACAGACCACCCCCCCCCCCCACATAGTCTTATCTAAAAATAGGCATAGATACACATAATTTTTGTTTTGTTAAATAAAAGAATGTTATAGGATATGTGATTTTCTCTCTCTCTCTTTTTTTTTTCCTTCGAGACAGGGTTTCTCTGTGTAGCTTTGCGCCTTTCCTGAATCTCGCTCTGTAGACCAGGCTGGCCTCGAACTCACAAAGATCCGCCTGGCTCTGCCTTCCGAGTGCTGGGATTAAAGGCGTGTGCCACCACTGCCCGGCAGGATATGTGATTCTTGAAATTCATGTTTTTGGGTTTTTTCCCCCCACAGATAACATAGGGTACAGTCACCATCGAGTGAAGGAAGTATTAAATGCTCATACAGACCCTGCCTTCAGGAGTTGTGTGATTCCTTCTCTAGTTTCAATGTAGCAGAACTGTGTACTGAGGTCTACTTTCATTTAATTTTATGTTTTGTCTCACTATACAGCCCGGGTTGTTCTTAGCCTCGGCAGCTGCCTTAGCCTCCAGAGAGCCAGGATTATGAATGTACGTTGTCAGGTCTGGCTTATTATTATTATTATTTTGTTAAGCACAAAGTGGAGGCTTGAAAAACCCATTTCTTAGAGATACATCCTGAGTATATAATGGTTCTGACAAGTTGACACAGGATAAGAAGCACACAATGAAAAATCAGCCTGCCCAGACAGTACATGATGATATTCCACCCCAGACTATTGCACATAGTCATGGCGTGTACACACGTAGCTGCCCGCCTTGACTGGAATTTGTGAGGATGGGCAGAGGGCAGTGGAAAGGTTAGAGGAAGGCTTCCCTGTTACACAGCTTAGCATCCCCAGAGGATGTCAGCCACCTCAGTAACTAAATGCAGCTGGAAAATAGATGCTCCTCATTTTAGGCTTTTAAAATACAAAAGCTAGAATAGTTGAACACAAGACAATTGGTACCATAGGGGAGGACGAGAGGGTGACTGGAGGAGCTCTGGCCTTGCGGCATGATCGAGAAGTTAAGTAAGCTCTGACCTCTGATCTATTTGGATTCCTAACCTAGCGCTACCACTATTTAACCTTTCCACCCTTCAGTTTCTAATCGTGAGCATGAAATCACAATACCTAGATTGTGATAAGGACCGCATCAAAGGACACACACACACACACACACACACACACACACACACACACACGGTAACTAGCACTTCTCTAGCTCTTACTCAGAGCTCCATAACTATTAGGCTAATAGAGTCACCCAGGAGCAGCAGAGACGTGTGCACACCTAGATTCAATGAGTCGGCAGCTCTCCTGAATTTTTAAGACATTTACAGGAAATATGTTATCTAACATAGTACCAGTACCTTAGTGGAGGTGCCTGGAACTTAGCAGGTCTCCAAATTTCACTCTCTGGATGAGAAATCAAGCCTGAGTTTGTTAAATAGTGCCCCAGCTTCCTAGTCACGTGGACCCAAGATTAGTGAATCCAGATGCATCACTTAATAGTTGGATGTCTTTGAATTTTGATTTCCCCACACGCGTAACACAAGAGCTATAACTACTACTCACATACCAGTTACAAGTGTATCACATTAATTATGACACCAGAGATGTGATATAGGCAAGTACCTATGTTAGAGAAAACCTCAATCAATATTTTTGTTGTTGTTGTTGTTCTCTTGAAATTCTTTGATGATGGTGGTGATGGCGACAGAAATGTCCAGGGAAATCCTGAGACTCCGGAAGCTGGTAATTGGTTCACAAGGCCACTTCGTTTTCTGAGTAGAGAAATGAGAACACAGGAAGACAATGATGTGGCAGTGGTCCGCTTCCCAGTTTGATGCTTCTCAACTCCAAACCTGTGCATCATTAGGCGCCTGCTCTGCAGCACATCCCCGAAGCGTGTCTGTACTGTCCAGCAGCTCCGTGCTACACTTTGTCAGTAGAGGGCGCCAGAGGGACACTGCCGGAGAAAGCGCTTCTTTCTAAGTGGCCTAAAGTCTTCTTTGCCAGCCCTTGCCAGTCAAGCTTGCCCTGAAGATGGGGCTGACAGTAGCGTGTAGCAGCTAGAACCCAGCACTTCTGGAGTGGGGCTCTCCAGCCAGCCATCTCCCCAGGTAGCTTTCTTTACAAGGACTCCTCAAGCGCTGCGTTGACGGCTTTTTATCGAACCCAGAGGGCACGTTCCCAGTACTGTCATGCAGCTGTCTTTTCCAGCTTGTCGGCTTCTGCCCACACCCCGGAGAGCTGTCTCCTGTGTACTAGTTCTAGCTTGAATTCCTAGGTAAGTTTCTGCCAGACGTGCTGCGTGGATCAGCTCCCACCACCCATGGATCTTCTCCTCTTTCCAAATGACCTCGTGAAGGTCTGGACCCCAGGCTCGGGGAGACAGATTCTCTTCCATGGCTGTTCCCTCCAGATGTTACCCTCCCCGATCGACAGCGTTCCCTTTACAGTTCACCCTCCGCTGTAGTTAAGTTTTTAAATGAAACTGTCTTTGTCCAGGCTGCTCTCTTTGTCCAGGTGGGACGCTGAGACTGTGAAAACACAGTGAACTCTGTTCTGCCACTGAAGAACTTTTTCTATAACCATATTCCCTCTGCTCCTTAGCTCCTTACATCATCCTGGGGTGCCCTGAATGCTTAATGAAGATTTTCGTTCCTTTATATGAATCTCATCCTTGCTATCAATCCATCCTCCGGTTAAGTGTAAATATCACTGAGCAGTGGAATCGATATTGATGGGGGTCTGGAAGCGTGACATCTCTTCAGGTTATTAGATGCTTAACTGGGCTAATGTGAGAATCTAGCTCGCTCACTACAGCTTATGTTTCCAGTTGAGTGGGAAAGGCTGCTTGGAGGAAGTGGCATTTGAGTTGGACCTGGAAAAAAAGAATGGGACTTTGCAAAACTGCAATATAAACACCATCACGGGAACCACCCAGGCAGAAGGAAAGATACACACACAGACACACGTTCATTTGGAACAAATGGCTTGGACATAGAAAAAGTAGGAAAGTAGTTGAAAAGAAGGCAGAGTTGGAACATGGCAGGGTTTGAATGCTAGTCATATAAGCACGGGAGAGGTATGAATTCTCGAAGATTTGTATTGTAGAATAGATTAGATCGGGACCTAAGCAAAGTCACTTATAAAAAAATTATTATAGTAATCATGATATAAGGAAATCCAAACCTACAATTGAAACATGGGGAGGGGAAGTGGAAAAGAGGAAATATATATAAAGAAATAATGTGAAGGAATACAGCATTAGCTCCTAAATGGGCGGTTGTGAGAGGTGATCTTGACAAAGCTGGGTGTGCAGATTGTGTGTGGCAATAGGGAGTCATAGGGAAAATGGTTAGTGTTGACTTTCCAGTCTGCGTGCAATGTACAATGATGAATGGGAAACTCTGGGCCAGCGAGATGGCTCAGCAGGTAAAGGGGCTTGCCAACGAGTCTGATGGCCTGAGTTTGGCACCAGAACCCGCATGGTGGAAGGAGAGAACAGACTCTGAAAGCTGTCTGTGCACACGTATACATGGACTCAGAGTGAATAAGTAAGTGGGAAAAGATTGTCAAGTAGAACATAATTTACAGTAAGAAGGAATCACATGCTAACATGGTCCAAGCACTCTTTGCTTCCAGCCTCCCGTCGCCTGCTTGAGAAGGGTTCAGTGGGGGAGGTTACCCTTAATCCCCTAAGTGAATTTTTGGAGGCCCTAGGAGTGTCACACTAACTTTGTGACACTAAACATTTTTCTGAGCTGTAGAGTAGCAATCCAGTATTTAGAAAGCCTAACTCGAGGTAGTGGCAGACACTCTGCACTATATTGTGTGCTGAACCTTAGCGCTTCAGCCTAGATGTGCTGGAAGTGGAAGAAGAGCTCATAGCTGGCTCCTTGTCTTTCTCTCCCACTGCTCTCTTCCTTTACTCCTATCCCTGTAAGTAGGAAAGGATGCATCCAGACCTGTAGAGCAACATCCAGATCTTACAAGAACAAGGACTTACTACAATTTTGTTGCATGGCTTCTGGATCTGCAGATATTCAGAGTTAACTTTATAAAGTATTGTTGCATGTCCCAGACAGATATAAGGTGTCACATTAGGAGGCCACTTAAGTCAACTTGGATTGAGCCCAAGATGATTTCATGCCATCTACCTGCAGAGGATGACGAGCTCTGAGTGTATGTCTTGGTGCAGCATCCTTATTCTGACTCTGCCACATAGGAAAGGATCTCTGTGACCCCCATAAATATCCCCCTCTTGCCCCTTCAGGAATGACATCATACTCTTTGAGGAACCCTCAGAACCTCTGTCACTAACACGATGGTACTCTGTCTTTTTTCCCTTGGCATGAGGGTGGGATGGAGCTCAGAGCTCAGCCCCAATCACACAGCACCTTCTCTCAAAAGCTCCCCCCAAACACTTCCTACCTCCCACACTTTCCTATCCTTTTATATTCTTGATTGAGAGACTGAAGGGGTTCAATTAGTTTGGGGACCACCTTCTTCATGAATACTTCAGAAGGGACTCTGCCTTGAGTCTGGCATCTGGCATCGCTGTCCCAGTAGAAACTTTAGTGTGAATGTTCTCATACACAAAGACTATTTTCAGTCATAAACTTTCAGAAATCTTCAATAAAGCACAAGGGAAGTCTATGCTATGACACTGAATTAAAGTTTACATATACAAATATAAATATAGTATAAAGATATGTTTAAATACTTAAAACTATATATATTTATAAACTACATACACACACAAATGTGTTTTATTCAAAGATTTAAAACGGCCTTCAGAGATTTGATACATTGATTTCCTATTGCTGCTAAAACCAACTTTGCCACTTAGATCGGTAGTTCTCAACTGGGGGGTGGTCAAATGACCCTTGGACAGGGGTCACCTAAGACCATGGGAAAGCACAGATATTTACATTGAGATTTGTAACAGTAGCAAAATCACAGTTCTGAAGCAGCAATGAAAGTAATTTTCTGATTGGGAGGGTCACCACAACATGAGGAACTGAACTAAAGGGCTGCAGCCTTAGGAAGGATGAGAACCACTGGCTTAGATGGACACGGTCTTGCCACTGTCTTGCAAAACCATTGTCCTGCAGTTCCAGAGGCCATATTCAGCATCTCAGGGATGACCCTCTTTCTGGCAACTCTAGGGAAGAGCTGGTTTCCTCTTCTGATCCTAAAGGCTGCCAGCGTTGGTCTGGGGGAGAAGACCATTGAATTGCTTTTGTACCTTTCAGGGGCTGACTGGGTGAGTCATTCTCATAGTCATTCTGACAGACTTTTTGTTTGTTTGTTTTTTGCCTTCTTCTACAGGGAAGCACTTTTGTGACTTCATTGGCTCCACCTGGATATTTTAAAGTTAGCTGTAGCTGATGAGTAGGCTTAATATTCTTTCATTATGTATATTAGTGTGGGAGATATACACCAAGAAATTTGTTGTGAGGAATTGGCTGACGTGGCCGTTAGGATGGCTAGCTAGGAAGACATGAAGTGTAGGCTTCCATGGTAATTTGAGGACAGTCACAGAGCAGAGGACAATGTAAGTTGCCCATTGGGCAGGTTTCCAGCTGAGGTCACCAGCCGCCAGTCCTCTCTGCCTGGCTAGTGTTTCAGCTGCACACAGGCATGACCAGAGGATGGAGCCAGCAGGGGGCGGAACCTGAAAGGGTGAGATGCTCCTCCAGCTGTGGAGCCCCGAGAAATAAGGTTTGAATGCTAGCTCTGGCACCTGATTGGATGTGTCAGACTAGACATTTAACACTTTTTTTTGGGGGGGGGGTCCCCCCTCTCCTTCTTTCCTCCTTCCCCTTTTCCTTTCTTCTTTCCCCTTCCTTCCTTCCTCTTTCCTCCCTCCCTCCCTCCCTCTCTCCCTTCCTCCCTTTCTTCCTACTTGAGAAAGGGTCTCATGTGGCTCGGGATGGCCTCAAATTCTGAACTTGTTATATACCTGAGGATGACTTTGGACTCCTGATCTTGCTACATCCATCTCTGAGATTCTGAAATTAACAAATATGTCAACGTTTTTGAATCTTTTTATTTGTTTGGTTTGGTTTGGCTTTTTTGAGACAAGATTTCTCTGTGTAGGTCTGAATGTCCTGGAATTAGCTCTGTAAACCAGGCTGGCCTCTAACTCAGAGATTTGCCTACCTCTGCCTCTCAAGTGCTGGGATTTACAGTGCATGCCACCACCACCTGGCTCATTTTCACTTTTGTAAACCAAAGCAAGTAGCTTATTGGGATGACTTGTTTTCCAGATTTAAAATTGTAATTTATTTCAGATATATTTTTATTGATATTTTATACAATTCCACTTAGAAGCACTGGTCCAATGTTTGCAAATGTAGTCTTGGTAGCTCCTTTATAGTATATAATCATCCAAGCAACAAGAATGGTCTGTATCAGCCATGTTGTGGGGTATTTCCTGCATTTCCTGCTTTGCATTCACATGAGATAGCAACTAATTTTCCCCTTGGGAATCTAAACAAGGCGCTCCTGCTAATGCAGGACCTCTCTTTGCCTGTTAATGTGATTTAATTGGAAATTGAAAATTGGAACATTACATTACATATCCTTTGTTCTTTTTCATAGCCTATTTCATTACAGATTCTTCCTGGTTGTTATATGAATTAATAATTCACTCTCCAATTTGTCATTAAGAAACATTCTATATTGTATGGACCTGGAAGATTCTGTTCCACAGTTACTCATTAGTTATAAGATGTCCAACTTGTTTCTACTTTAAGGTTAAAATGGATACGTTGTTTCAGACACTCAGATATATGGTACATATGTGTGTGTGTGTGTGTGTGTGTGTGTGTGTGTGTGTGTGTGTGTGTGTGGCGTGTATCTGTGTGGTTTGAATGTCTGTGTGTCTGTGTAAGTGTGTTGGTGTGTATGTGTGTGTGTGTGTGTGTGTGTATGTGTGTAAATGCAAGTTTTTTCCCCCTCAAATGTCTGAAAATCTGTAGTAGTTGTGTGTTTCGTTCTTAAGTAATGATCAAGCTGTTTCTCAGAGTAGCTGGACCATTCTGCATTTTTTTTCAGCAAAGAATAAATGATTCAGCCTCTCTGTATGCTTAATAACATTTATTTACTTCCTTATTTATTTATTTAGTCCTTCTGAGTATTTAGTAATAGCTCACACTGGTAATACCTTGCATTTTCCAAATGGCTAGCGGTGATTAACTTCTCTCTTTTTGGGATTATTTGACATTTGTATTCTTCTTTGGTTAAATGTCTCTTCATGCTTTGTCTCACTGCATTGTTTGTTTATTTACTGCTCGGCTGTGTTTGTGTTCACATGTGTGTGCACACGTACATGTGTGCATGTGAACAACAGAAATCTATTTCTCACAGTTCTAGATTCTGCCAGATATCAAGGCGATGGCAGGGTTGGTGTCTGGTGAGGGGAAATTTTCTGGTTTGCTGATGGCAATCTTCTCTCTGAGTGACAGACTGCTCTTGGAAGGCTCCTTTTAAAAAGGCCCTCTCCACCTGCAGTGGTGGCATACGCCTTTAATCCCAGCACTTGGGAGGCAGAGGCAGGCGGATCTGGAGCTCTGTGAGTTCAAGGCCAGCCTGGGCTACAGAGTGAGTTCCAGGAAAGGCTCCAAAGCTACATAGAGAAACCCTGTCTTGAAAAAACAAAAGAAGAAGAAGAAGAAGAAGAAGAAGAAAAAAAGCACTCTCCTAGTTCCCTTTAGTTGTCAACTTGACCACCCAAAATTATCTGAGGGTCTAGCCCACTGTGGTGATGCCATCCCTGGGAAGATGGGCTGGAGCTGTATAAAAACCGTAAATAAACAGAAGCCTGGGAGCAGTCAGCATTCCTTCATCGTTTCTGCTTCAGTTCCTGCCTCCAGGTCCTGCCTTGAGCTCCTGCCCTGGTTCTCCTCAGTGATGGGCTGAAATATACCCTTTCCTTCCCAACTCCCTTTCAGTCATGGTGTTTATCATAGCATCAGGAAGCAGACTAGAACAGACACTAATTCCATCCATGGGGGCCTCTGCCCTCATGACCTATTCACTTCCCACAATCCCATACCTCCAAACACTGCCACGATGGTCCAACATCCAGCTTTGGAGGGGCATAAACATTTATTACATAGGAAATGTCAAGTCTAAGAATCCTTTGTACAGAATTAGAGCTCACAGATTGTCTCCTATGTTTTGTCTTCTAAAAGTTTTACATTTTATAGTTAAGTCCACTATTCACGTTGAACTTATTTCATTCACTGAAAGGAAAAAAATATGTTTGCTCCACTAGGTTGCTTTTGGTCTTTCATGTGTTGATAGAAATTAGTTACTGATATTTCTGTATTCTGATTTCCCTTTTGGGGTCTCTATTCTTTTCCGCTGACCCACACATCTCTTTGCAGTTAACTTTCTGGGTTACTGTCATGCATATGAGTTATGCACGATCTTTGTGTTACTGTGACATATAGAAGTACTTAAGCAAAGAGCCTGGTTCTTCTCACTTTCTTCTTCTATTTCAAAGTTGCTTTAGATATTCCATTATCTTTGCCTTTCCATATCGACATAAGTGCTGTCTACATCTGTAAAATCTAGTCGATGCTTTATAAGAATTATTTTAAATCTTCATGTCTGCATTCATTATTTTTTCTGTTGCTGTGAGAGAATATCCTGACCAAAAACAGTTTGGGAAATAAAATAATTTATTCTGGCTTACAGCGTTAGCAGGATGTGGTCCATCGTAGTGGGGTAGCACGGCAGCAGGAGCGTGAGATAGTCAGGGAGCAGACAGATCACATTTCACTTGCACACCGGAACGAGAGAGCTAGATCAGGAAGTAGTGCCACACTCTAAATCCTCAGAGCTCACCCCCCAGTGATGTACTTCCTCTAAGTACATCACGCATTGTTCCATTAGTTTCCCAAACAGTGCCTTCAGCTGGAAGCTATGTGTTCAAACACATAAGCCGATGGGGAATTTTTTATATTTGTGCCATAAGACTGCCATTTGAAGAAAATAGACATCTTGACTATATTATCTTCCATGAATATGGTATGTATCTCCATTTATTTAGATATTTTTGATTACCTTCAACATCTTATAATTTCAGCACACAAGTCTTGTGAATATTTTGTTAAATTTATGCCTCTTTTCAAGAAATTGTAAATAGAGTTATATTTTCTATTTTACTGACATGTTTATTGCTAGAAAATTGAATTATGATTGGGTTTTATATACTTACTTTTTCGTCTATGACCTTGATGAACTCTTATTAGTTCCAGGAGCTTTTATTTATTTATGTATCTGTTTGACACTCTCTACATAGATAATAATGTCATCTGTAAATAATTACAATTTTCTTTCTTAAAATTGGTATAGCTTTTATTTCCTGTATTCCTGGCTACCTCTACTAAAGTCATTATAACTGACTTTATTGTCATCTTGAGAAAGTATTCAGTTTTTATGCATTTCAAACTTTCTCAATACTTTAAGTTATTATTTTAATTGCAAAAGCGTATGGAGTATAATGAGATAATTCAGTACATGTACACAATGTATAATCAAATCAGGCAGGATAACATTTTTATTTCCTTGAAAATTATGCTTTTCAGATCTTTGATTAACACATAATAATTGTACATGTTAATGCTAAACAGTATGACATATCAATATACATACAATGTATACTGATTCGACTGGGGTGATTAATATTTCTAGATCTTGATCATTATGCTTAGAACCTTTGAGTTCCTCTTTTCCAATTATTCACAAAATAATATGGTTATTGTGAACTATAGTTTTCCTGCTCTGTGGTAGATTTCTGAAGACAGTTATTTTTATCTAGTTGTATTTTAGGACCCATTAGCCAAACTTCTTCTGAACCCCCCTGCCCCTCTCCATTTCTCATTCTCTAGTAACCATGGTCACACACTCTGAATCAACTTTACTTTTTAGACATCTGTATGAAGACAACACATAATGTTTGTATTTCTGCATCTGTCTTAGTCACTTTTCATTTCTGTGACACGGTCAACATAAAGGGGGAAAGAGACCAGCTCACTCTTTCCAAGGTTTCAGTCCATGATCGATTGCTTATACTGCTCTATAGTCATGGGAGACAGAACGTCATGGTGAGGGACATTTTTTTTTTGTTTGTTGATCTGTTGTTTTCTTGGTTTTTGTGGGAGCCCACAGTGGCTATCTAGTGTGTGTTTACCAGGCATTTGAAAGGGACTACACTTGGCTGTATGGTGTGCTTTGATCTAGCAAGGGGGAGGTCTTTTACCTCTTCCCTTGGCATGTTATATAAAAAAAAAATCTTTTGAATAAAGCCTCGAGGCTGTTGGGTATTGATTCAGGCCCTCCTGAAGCTATCCTGTATTTCTGTCTTTCTTCTTGTCGGCTAGGTCTCTCTTTCTGATAATTCCTCTTTTCTCTCTCCTCCACCTTTTTCTTTTTTTAAACTTTTCATTGACTCTTTGTGGATTTTGCATCATGCATCTTGATCCCACACATCTCCCTGTCCCCTCGCTTCTGGCCTCTGCCCTTGCAACATCCCCTCCAAAACAAAACACAATTTAAAAGTAAACAAAAATGAAGGAACAACTAAACAAACAAATTCTCAGCATGGAAGCTGTAGTGTGGCCCAGTGAGAACTACTGAGTAAAGTTTGTACATCTTTACTTGTAACTGTTCATTGCAGTGAGTCGTTGGTCTGGTTCCAGGTTTCTGGTTTCTGCAACCCTCTCCATACTGGGCCCTCACTGGGACTCCTCTTGCATATCATGTTGTTGGATATCCTGTTGTCATGGAGACCCTACAGCTTTGGATCTGCAGGTCTGGCCTCTTCCCATGCTCCAGCAGTTAAGAGACGAGGTGAATATTGGGGTGAGCTAACTCATAGTTCTTGTTCTGGGCCTAGGTGGGTTGGCCAGTCCACCAGCATTCCCTCATTGCCGCCACCTGGATGAGCTCTCCATCACTGCCCTGGCTAGCTCACCCAATACAACAGTCAGCAAGAAGTGAGGCCAAGCCATTTTAAGTAAACAAAGAAGTCAGGCAGCACATGCCCTTAATCCTATCCCTTAGCAGGCAGGATCTCTGTGTGTTCGAGACCACACTAGGGAACAGAGGCAACCATGGTGACACACCCCTTTAATCCCAGTACCAACCATAGAGACCTGGAGGTCTGTACAGACATACAGAAAGTGACAGAGCTGTATAGGAAGAAGAAGTGAGGTAGCTGGGCTAAGAGAGCCAATGAGAGGGCAGAACAGCAAGGCAATAAAGGCATGGGTAGACAAGAAGTAACACACATTTGGCAGCTGCAGCGTTGGTGAGATAAGGTTGGCTGGTGGCTTTCTCTATTTCCCTGATCTAAGGCTTTCACCCTACCTCCCCCGCAAAAAAAAGAAGTGGGGCCAGTTCTCCTGCTCTCACACCCCTGGGTCCAGCTCACCTGCTCTCACACCACCAGGGCCAGCTCTACAGTTTTGCCCAGGCAAGGTATAGAACCCACTCTCCCAATTGCTGCATTCGGTGAGGGGCAGGACCAGTTCTTCTGTTCTCATGACCCTGAGACTGGATCTCCAGCCTGTCCCAGGTGGCAAGCCAGGGGAGGGCATATTTCCCTCACCCAGGTCACCACATGGCATGTGAGGAGGCGAGTGGGCTGCTTTCTTGCTCTCACATCCACAGGCCTGGCTCACCTGTGTCCCCACCAACAGGCTCAGCTCTAGCGTGCTCCCAGGCAAGCTTTAGAGCCTACTTTCCCGTGTGCCGCAGCAGCTGGTGAGGGACAGGGCCCGCTCTTCCACCTGCCCCAGGTGGGGAGGGGTGGGGGAATGGGGAAGTCTTCTCTCCCTCACCCACTCGACTGTATGGCAGATGAAGGGAGGGGCCGGATCACCTGGACCCCTGTCAACAGGCTTAGCTCTACTGCGCTGCCTGGGCAAGGTGCAGGGCCCACTTTTCCAAGTGCTGCAGCTGGTGAGGAACAGGGTCAGCTCAGCTCTCCTACTTTCATGACCCTAGGACCAGCTTTTCCCACCTGCAGCAGGTGACGAGGGGTGAGGAACGAGGGATGATGGGTGAGGGGCGAGCAGGGTATCTCTCCCTTACCCATGCCACCAAATGACAGACAAGTGGGCTGGGTCTCCCACTCTTATGTCTCCACAGCCAGCTCACCTGCACCCCTGCCAACAGGGACAGCTCTACTGTGTGCCCAGGTAAGGTGCGGGGCTGGTTCTCCCAAGTGTTGCAGCCTGTGAGGGGCAAGGTCAACTCTGTGCAGCCCTATCCTCTTTGTTTTTGGTGGTAACAGGAGCCAGGGACCTCAATACGGATCACAGCTGTGGCAGGGCTACAGACCCAGACATGGCCCCTAGCAGCAGCCCAGGCCCGGATGACACCATGACCCTAGGTGTCAGAGCAGGCCACTCAGATCTGTATGGCCCAGCAGAGGTTCAGCCTTTAGTCACTAACATGGCCCAGACCTCTAATGTGTGCATGGCCCTTGGTGGCAATATGGGCCATGGATATCCATACATGAGGTTCATGTTGAAGAACACAGCTGATTACCTCATGGTGGCAGAGAAGAAGAAAGAGTGGGGGGGTCTAGGTATGAGGCAGACATACCCTTCAAGGGCACACCTCCAGATTTAAACCATAACATTACCACGGCCCCCAAAGACTCATGTCTGTCTCACGATGCCTGTCACATCTAGTACATCCACAAGCATCCCCAAAGCCTCAATAACTCCAGCATTCCCCAAAAATCAAAGTTCAGAGACTTCTCTGAAACACAAGATTTTAACTTTTACTTTTGAGTCCTAGAAAATTAAAGATACAAGTCACATGGTTTTGCATGTAATGGTACAGAGTAAGCATTCCCATTCCAGAAGGGAGTAGTAGTATAGAAAGGGGGAAGGGAACCAAGCGAAGACAAACGTTAAATCTGGTAGCTCTGTGCCTGGGATCTAGGGTACATGGTGGCATTATGTGAATTCTGAAAGGCTGCCTCTGATCACCGACTGCAGCTCTCTTGAGCTGGTATTTCAGGTGTCTGCCATCTCTAACATTGTGAGGTCTCTACTGGAGCTTCACTCACAGCTTCCTACGTTGCCTTCATAGAGGTTGCACACCAGGATTCTAACACATGACGCATTGCCCAGACTCCCAGGCCTCCCTTTAAAATCTAGGAGGAAATAGTCTGGATCTCATAACTACTGCAGTCTCCAGGCATTGCTTGGACCATGTCAAATCACCCAGCAGTTTAAGCAATAGCATGGCTACAGTGGCCTCTGATTGCCTGGAAACAAGATAGCACTTCCTTGGACATCCCTACTTGATCATGGCACCCCAACATTTTCTTCTCAAAGCAGTCTTTCAAAAAATGTTAACAAGTAGGGCTCAGCTGATTTCTGAGATTCCCTCACTGTAGCCTCACTATTGTCCCAGGGCAAATTAACTGGCTTCTTTAACCATCCCTTCCTTCACACTAATATCATATGTGCTTCTTTTGTAGCTAAAATACAAGGCTGTTGTATACCTCTGCTCTGTTTTTCACTGTAAATCTGTCTAAAAGTAGTGTACTGGGTGGTTTTGTGTGTCAACTTGACATAAGCTAGAGTCATCAGAGGAAGGAGTCTCAGCTAAGCAAATGCCTCTGTGAGTTCCATCTGTAAGGCATTTTCTCATTGAGTGATCAATGGGGGCAAAGCCCAGCCCATGGTGGATGGTGCCATCCTTGGGCTGCTGGTTCTGGCTTCTATAAGAAGGTAGGCTGAGCAAGCCATGGGGAGCAAGCCAGTAAGCAACACCCTTTCACGGCCTCTGCATCAGCTCCTGCTTCCAGGTTCCTGCTCTGTTTGAGTTCCTGTCCTGACTTCCATCTGTGCTGAAGTATAAGCCTAATAAACCCTTTTCTCCCCAGCTTTTTGGTCATGGTGTTTCATCACAGCAATAGAAACCCTAAGACAAGTAGCTAGAAATAATTATGCTAGTGCCTGGATGCTGTATTGCACTGAAATTTCCTTTTCAAGATTAGTGATTTCATCTCCATTAAATTCATCTTCACACAAAGTGTAAGGGCACAGACAAAATGCAGACAAGTTCTTTGCCAGAGTGTAGCAAGAATAATCTTTAGTTCTATTTCCAATAGCATCCTCCTAAGAATAGTCCTTTCTACGAACAATTCTCTCTGTATTCTGATCTTCTGAACTCCTATCAGACTGTTTACAGCATTCTCAGATTTTCCTACTCTGCTTCTTCAAACTTTCAAATTCCCCCTGACAAACCAGTTCCAACTACATCTAAATCATGTGGTCAGATGCAGTCATGGTGATAGTACTACTTCTCAGTACACATTTTCTATGTGTTGTGTGACTTTGGCGGTGGTGGAGGGTGGGGTGGGGCTATGAAGAAATGTCTCTTCGTCCTAGATATGACATTAAAGACACACCAAAGAAATAATTTCACCCAAGTACAGTTTGGTAAACCAATGAGCTTAAGATTGACCAGCTACATCAGCAAAAGCACTCAACTCAGCATGAGTGACAGCTCACAGAAGCTGCATCCCGAACAACCTGAACAACCTGCAAATAGTCCCACCAAGGAGCCTCCTTTTGCCCAGTACTTATTTATTGCATATATAGTCTTGGGGAGGATCCTGAACGAGTCTCGAACGTTTTAGAAACTGTTGCCATGATTCTTAATAAGCCTCCTCCTCCCTTCAGGAAGAAATGTTTCAGTTTAGACCACATAGCTACATAATATGTTGCTAGTTACTTTTCTGGCTGTGATCAGAACTGACAGAAGCAGCTTAGGGGGAGAAGAATTCGTCTTGGTTCATGGTTTAAATCTATGCTTGACTGGATCCATCACTCTGGTCCTGAGGAGAAACGGAATATAATGGAGGAGAAGCACTTGGCAGAAGAGGTGGCAGAGAATGAATGACAGAAAGAGGATAGGGAACATCCAGGGACAATGACCCACCCTTCAAGGTCTTGCCCCATCCCCCAAGGAGTTCAGGCCTGGTGGAAGAGAATTGGTCACTTGGGGGATGTGGCAGAAGACCCGTTCAGCTGCGAATTCATTGCACTAGCTACTTCTCACCAATATAACAAGAACACTGGAAAGAAATGACTTTAGGGAAGAATTGTTTTGACTCGGGCTTGAGAGGATACAGTCCACTGTGGTGGGGCAAAGTGTGGTGGCTGAGATTGGCTTGGTACAGGGTGACGAGGTTGGAGCAGAGCTTCCTCACATCTCTGTGAACCAGGAAGCACAAAGAGGTCAGGGTGGAGCTGGACTATAACCCGTAAGTCCTGCCTCCTAGCAACCAACTTCCTCCAGCTAGATGGACTTTCCCAAAGATTTCACATTCTTCTAAAACAGCCCCACAAGCTCCACTGTCTCAGAAAGTAATGTTTTACTTTCCATGTGCCTTAAAATAGTCATCTATTATGATCAGAAAAGAAAAAAGTTAGATTCTTTTAAAATTTGCCAGCAATCTGTTTGGGGAGGTTTCTGAGTTTGGGATAAAAACTTTGCAGTACAGAGGCAGAATTATTTTTAAGCTTATTAGATGCGGCATGGAAAGGCAAAAAAATAAAATAAAATAAATAAAAAAACAAAACCAAAAAAGCCACACACACATACAAACCCCCCCCCCAAAAAAAAAAACAAAAAAGCAAAGGCAAGTTAGTTCTTTCCCTAATAGTCACCCAAATGAAGTCATTGTCAAGGTCTTTCCCCAAGAAACTTTTTATGTATATACTGGGGATTAAACCCAGGACCTTGCACATGCTAGGAATCACTCTGTCTCTAAGGTAGTTCCCAAGCCTTCTTTGTACTTTTTATTTTAAGACAGGAACTTGCTAAGCTAATGTATATAACTTGCAACCCAGGCTGGCTAATATAACCTGCTGCTTCAAGCTATGGATGCCTTGACTTCCCTTCCATGATGGACTGTGACTTAAACTGGAAGATGAAATAAACCTTTCCTCCCCTTTGCTGATTTTGACAGCGTGTTTTATCACGGCAACAGAAAAAGAAACCAAGATGCCATGTTACTCATCCATTTCCAATACATAGTTCAGGGCCACCCATACAGAGGACACTCCGTGATTTACACATATAACAACACGAGCTCCTGTGCGTCATCATGCTAGTGTGCATCTTCTTCTCCTATGTTTTCATATTTCTAAAATTAGGCTGTTTCTTAATATTGGTCTCTTTGTTTGAATTACCTTCACTTTTGATAGTATCCACACTGCAATTAAAAATGACCTTAAAATGATCATTCGGATTCCATATTGGGAAAAATAACATAGAAGGGAACAAAAATTGAGAAACTGTGTAACAAAAGTGCGTATCATTGAGGGAATAGCCATTATTCTGTATTCCCTTATGAGTGAACACTCAAGTGCTTTGAATGATGTAAGAAAGAAAGGAAACCCATAAGTATACAACCTTGTCAATCTTTTTCCCCCTAAGTACGCGCAAGGGGTTGCTTATCACACACTGTATTGGTTTCTCAAGGCTAGGGCTACAAATCACTGGAAATAATGCTTTAAACATCAAAAGAGGATTCTCCCTTGATTTCAGGCACCAGTAGCACAGCACTAGTTTCATTAAGCTTAAGTCCAGTTGTTGGCAGGACCATGCTCACTCTGGGATCCATTCCTTTTGGCTTCCAGCTTCTGGTAGCTTCCGGGATTCCTCTGCCTAAGCTTGCATCACTGTGGTCTCCCAGGCTGACCTCTCTGTCTTCATGACACCTTTTCCTTTGCTGTGTGTCGAATCTCACTCTTTGTTTCTGTCATAAGGGCATTTATGAAATTCATTAGAGCCCACCCAAATTTTCAAGGTTAATGTCTACATCATTAGCTTACTAGAGTTTACAAAGGTCCCTCTTCCAAGCATGACATTCTGGGGTCCAGGGATTAGAACCTGACGTGTTTGGGACCACCATTTGCCTAACTGCACACGACAAATGATGCATCTAGATTCAGATAGCATCCACATTTACAGTAACAGGTAAAACAAAGCTTGGTGCAACTAATTTATTATCAGTATTTCCTTTATGCTCTTGGAGGAAATAAAAAAAAGTATCTGAAACAAAACTCACAGAATAGCTAACAATAGCATGGAACAAAATCAGGGGGATAGTATAAGAGAGACATAACAGTTTTTCTTCCTTTTAAATAATAACCTAGAGTATAATTTGTATTAAAATACTAGACACTGAGAATTCAGTGAAGAAAATAATTCCGAAAAAGCTGGACCTCCTGTAGCAGACTGCCTGTAGGAAACTGTTCTTTTCTGCCTTCACTCCTAGGAACTCTGAAGATCCTCGAGGGACCCACTTCCTCCCTCACCCCATCCCTTTGTGTCAGCCAGCAACACCTCCAATACCTGGAGACTCTGCCTGGGAATCAGGTAGGTTGTCTTCACTCTCCTGCTTTCCTAGGCGCCAGTTCCCCAGTCTCAACCCCAGCCCTATAGCAGACTTCTTCTTTTTTTTTTTTTTTGGTTTTTCGAGACAGGGTTTCTCTGTGTAGCTTTGCGCCTTTTCTGGGACTCACTTGGTAGCCCAGGCTGGCCTCGAACTCACAGAGATCCACCTGGCTCTGCCTCCCGAGTGCTGGGATTAAAGGCGTGCGCCACCACCGCCCGGGCTATAGCAGACTTCTTATTGGGACTTGTCTTCCCTCTCTACCTTTACCCCTCAGGACTCCACTGAACCTGATGGTAGATCCAACTTTCACCTTCCTGCACACCCTCTCAGCCTTCCCCATCTAGCCCATTCCCACTATTTTCAGCCCTTAGTAACCAGAGACACTTTCTTCCTTGGACTCCCAGTGGCCACAACTGGCAGGGACTCAGAAGCTCTTCCAACCAGGCAACTCACAGTCACTAGAGTCCCTTGAGATCCAGAGAGGGCGAAAGAGACCAAGGAATGAAATATCAACCCAACAAAGACTAGCTAGATACCAGCACCTAGAATTACAGTCACTCCCAACCCAGATGCCTAGACACCAGCATAAAAATGTAATCAATGGAAGCCCGGACAATATGTCACCACCACAGCCCAGCAACCTTAATACAGAAGGCCCTGAGAAGTGCGATATAGCTGAAGCGCAAGACGAGGACTTCAAGATAGCTATTATGAATATGTTCAAGGACCTTAAAGAGGATAGGAATGAGTCTGCTAATAAAGTCTGTGAAAACACAATCAAACAGTGGAATAAAGTGATGAAAACAGTTCAAGATATAAAAATAGAAATAGAACCATTAAAGAAGACCCAAATGGAAGTAAAACTGGAAATGAAAAATTTAGGAAGTCATTTTGGCCAAGGAAGGTAACTGTAGATCGTCGCCCCCTCCTCCTCTCCTCCAGCTCAGTCCCCGTCCAGTCTCATTCCTAGCTGCAGGCCACCTGTTGAGGCCCACCTTTCCCATCTCCAGGGGATCACACAGGTCCTCCCCTCCCAACATTACTCCCCCAAGTCACTACTTTACCCCAGTCCCCCAACTCCAGGGGGCAATCCTTGGGAACCTGCAGGCCACTCCAGCCAGAGAAGCAGGTAGGTTAACTAACTACGGATCTTTGCCTCTTCCTCCCCACCCCCGCCCCGCCCTGTCCATTCCCACAGTCTCCACCCCAGCTCTATAGCAGACCTTCTGCTGTGGCTTCTCATCACTCTCCACCCTCATTCTCAGGGGACTAAGCAGATGCTGATGGAATATCCTGCTTTACTCCATCCTGTGGACCCCCTCAACACCCCCACCCAAGCACATCCTTATTCCTAAGTGTCAGTGCCCATTTTCTCTGGAACACCTATCAGGATCCCAGAAGAATTTATTATTATTATTATTATTATTATTATTATTATTATTATTATCGTTGTTGTTGTTATTATTAAGTTTTTAGATTTATTTTACATACCAACCACAATTTTCCTTCCCTTTCTCCTCCTGCTCCCTCTCCCTACTTCCTTTCTACCCCCATCCCCCATCCACTCCTCAGGAAGGGTAAGACCTCCCATGGGGGTCAACAAAGCATGGCATATCAAGTTGAGGCAGGACCAAGCTCCTCCCCATTGTATCAAGGCTGAGAGAGGCATCTCACCATAGGGAGTAGGTTCCAAAAAGCCAGCTCATGCACCAGGAACAGATCCTGGTCCCACTGCTATGGGCCCCACACAAAGACTAAGCTATACAACTGTCATCCACATGCAGAGGATTGATCCCATGCAGGATCCCTAGCTGCTGGTCCAGCGCCCATGAGCTCCCATGAGCTCAGGTTATCCACTCCAGAAGAATTTCCTACCAGGCATCACCCACAAACCACACTCTCCAAAGATCCAGAGAGAGAAACAGAAACCAAGGAGCAAAACATTCACCCAATAAAGACAA
This sequence comes from Peromyscus californicus insignis, assembly GCF_007827085.1. Lineage (NCBI taxonomy): Eukaryota > Metazoa > Chordata > Mammalia > Rodentia > Cricetidae > Peromyscus > Peromyscus californicus. Next base: position 30,287,172 of record NW_026294525.1, read on the forward strand.
GACCAGATACCAGCACCTAGAATTACAATCTTACCAAACCCAGACACCTAAATGTCAGCACAACACTATCAATAACAGTCAAGGCAATATGTCTCTACTGGAGTCCAGTCACCCTACCATAGCAGGTTCTGAGGACCGCAACACAAGAAAAAGACCTTAAGACAGCCTGTATGGTAGAACTCCTTTAAGAGGAAATGAATGAATCACTTAAAGAGGTCTATGAAAACACAAACAGTAGAAGGAAATGAATAAAACAGGTCAAGATCTAAAAGTAGAAATAGGTCAACAAAGAAAACCCAAATGAAGGGAAATCTGGGAATAAAAAATTTAGAAACTAGAACAGGCAAGACTAACTCACAGAATCCAAGAGATGGAAGAGAGAACCTCAGGCACTGAAGACAAGTTAGAAGAAAGGGACACCTCGGTCAAACAAAAATGTTAAATCTAAAGAACTCCTGGTACAAAACATCCAGAAAATCTGGGACATTATGAAATGAGTAAGGGACTAGGTAGGGACATATATTTTGTAGGAAAGGGAACAGAATAGGTAGTTACGGCTGGGTGCGGGCAGGGACTGCACCAGGAGGATCAAGTTGGGACAGGGAGGGAAGAGGGAGATGAGAGAGAAAATACGGGAAGAGACAGTTAAACTTAAGGGGCATTTGAGGGGTAGTGGTATGAATACCAAATATAGTATAAGCTTCCTAAAATATATACATATATGAAGGCAATATAAGTGAAATTGCCAAACAATGGGGAAAGACAGAACATCGACTGACCATCTCTTGCTACCAAATAAAACTTTCAGTACCAGGATTGGGCTACATCTAATTGAGTTGTTGGCCAAAGGGGTCCCATGGAAACCCCCAAACAATTCAGGCTGTTGCCAAGATTATAGGTTGCTTTCCACAAATTGACAGCAAGGCTCCATTGTTGAAGACAATACCTACACAACTCACTGAACATGGAGAAGTCAAGCTGGTGCTTACTTAGAGCCTTAGCGCTAGCATCCTTAGTGTAGCAAGGTACTCTTCAAGCTACCAAAAGAGAAACATAAACATCAACCCAGTAGCCACAAACCCTTTGATCTACCATGGTGTGCTACCCGCAAGATACGTTAGAACAATGGTGGCACAAAACTTGTGGGAGTAACCAACCAATATCTGATTTGACATAAGGCTCACTCCATAAGATGGAACCCATGCCCAATACTGCTTGGGTGACCAAAAACCTGAGACTAGACAGTTCAGGGACCTAGTGTAAAACCAAATGCTACTGTTCAAACAAAATGATCAATAAAATGATTGCTAATGACGTTCTGCTAGACTCATAGATCAGTGTGCTGTGGGATGGTCTGTATGTCAAATGTGTTGCTCTGATTGGTCAATAAATAAAACACTGATTGGCCAGTGGCCAGGCAGGAAGTATAGGTGGGACTAACAGAGAGGAGAATTGAGAGAACAGAAAGGCGGAGGGAGACACTGCCAGCCACCGCCATGACAAGCAGCATGTAAAGATGCCGGTAAGCCACGAGCCACGTGGCAAGGTATAGATTTAAAGAAATGGGTCAATTTAAGATATAAGAACAATTAACAAGAAGCCTGAGCCATTAGGCCAAACAGTTTAAATAATATAAGCGTCTGTGTGTTTATTTTATAAGTGGGCTGTCCGACTGCCGAGGCTTGGCGGGACCCAGAGAGAAAACTCTCCAGCTACATCAGTGCCTTGCTCAGCCATCATCAGAGAAGCTTCCTCCTGTAGCAGATGGGAACATATACAGAGGCCCACGGCTGGACATTGTGCGGAGAGTGAGAGACATTGGAACACTCAGTCCTAAATGGGATGTCTCCATCAAATCCCTTCACTTGGGGGTCATGGAAATCTGGGGAAGAGGAGGCAGAAAAAGTTCTTGGCAGCCAACTACTGTTTTCCCTCTATGGATTGCCTGCTCTGGAAACTTCACACAGATGAAATCACATGCTATGCAGTCTTTTGCACCTGATGTTCTGTAGGTTTCTTTTACTTAGCATACTTTTCCTCAGGATTTACCTGCATTGCTATATGACAGGACTTCAACCAATTTACAGATGACTAACACCCTGTGGTATGGATAGGGGTTGTTCACACTTGGAGGCTTTATGGTTAATGTTGCTTTGGACATATACGTGGCTGTGTTGTTAGTTCAGTTGAATGTGTAACTCGGCAGTGGGACGGCTATGTCACGCAGTCACTGTTTAACTCTGTGGACTTGTCAAATTATTTTCCACAGTGGCTGCTGCATCACTTTAACTTGACAATATAGCAGTACACAAGCGTCCAACTTCTTCCATTTCTCAGAAAAAAAAGAAAAAGAAAAGAAAAAAAAAAAGGAAAAATTTAGGAAGTCAAGCAAAATCCACAGAGGTAAGCCTCACTTACAAAATACAAGACGTGGAAGAAAGAATCTCAAGCATTAAATACAAAATAGAAGAAATGGATATCTCAGTCAAACAAAACATCAAATCTAAAGGAAAACCCAGACACAGAGCATCCAGGAAATCTGGTACACTCTGAAAAGAGTAAATCTAGAAATAATAGGAATAAATAATAAGAGGAAATAATAGGAAAGAGACCAGGTCACAGTCTACAATAGAATCTCATAAAAGTCAGCCTCCAGATAGCAGCTTAATCAGACTTCTATGATCTAAAACACGTAGAAGGAGAAAGTTAGCCAGCACAGAAAACGAGGTTCTAGAAGAGGAAATGCTGAAGACTGACTGGTAGAGAGAGCAGGGGTAAGTGCTCAGAAAGCTCCAGGGAGGAGTTGAACCTCTGACTGTTCAGTTTCCCTATGGGCCTTGTTACTGTTCATTTTCTGCCAAGAAAGGCAAGCCAGAGATTGCTTGGATCATCTTCACAGTACCTCATTTCCCTTTTGTTTGAGACAGTTCTGTAGAATCAAACTTACATCTGAAAGTCCTAGGTTTAGAAACGTCTTGCATTCTTTGTTGGGGAAGCAATTGTGTGACATAATGAATATTAAATAGACTTTTTGTCACTGTTGTGGCTCTTGACATAAGAGCTTTGAAGACTCTTGGAACCTCTTAGGCAATATTTTTTTTGAGGTAGGGTCTCCAACATGTTGGTCTCAAACACACTGTGTAGCCAAAGGTGGCCTTTGAACTTCAGATGGTCTCACCCCACCTGTCCTGTAGAGTGAGGGTATTATAGGCTTCCAACAACTGCACCCAACTACGTCCTTCTATATGTTGATGGAATGACTTGTATCTGGGGTCCCCAGGAAATTTCAGGGTGGCTTCCGTTGTTGGTCAGAGTTGTCAATCTTGTAAGCAGAAGCAGGAACTCTTCTCTTCCTACCTCACAGGAAGGTACTGGGGATTGAGTTTATCACCATTGGCCAATGACTTAGTCAATCTTGATTGCACACCTTCAAAAAAAAAATCTCCTCAGGAGGCAGAGGCAGGCGGATCTCTGTGAGTTCGAGGCCAGCCTGGGCTACCAAGTGAGTTCCAGGAGAAGCTACTCAGAGAAACCCTGTCTCAAAAAACCAAAAAAAAAAAAAAAATCTCTAAAGTTACACATTTTAGAAGCTTCCAGAGTGGGGAACACAGTTATATGCTGACTATATGGTATACCCCAAGTCCATGTATAAAGGACCTGCTCAGGACCTCTCCATCTTCACTGGGATTTCCATCTGCATCATTTACAATATATTAGATAAAGGTAAAATGAAGTTCTGAGTCAGGAGAGCAATTATGGCAAATTCTCAAATCTGAGGTGGGGATTATGGGAACCCCTGGTTTACAGACTGTGAGTCAGAGACTGGGCATCTGAAATGGTAGAAATTGGGGGACTCGGCCATTAATTTGTGGAATATGATGCTGATTTTAGGAAGATAGTGTGGGAGCTGAATTACTGAATGCTCACTCCATTTAGAATTAGAGATGAGGTTGGTTTCCCGCCCATTTGGTGTCAGGAAGGTTGTGAGTACACAGAAGAACTTCCTTTTAGGAAAGGAAAAGGAAAAGTTGTAAAGCACAGGCTTTTTGAGTGGGTGATGAGTGCTTGAAAATAAGATTTGGAGGTAGCAAAAGACTTAGGTACTCACAGGAGCCACACAAAAAAGAAAACTAACTGTAGATGAGACTCATTAGTAAGGGACCAGAGAAGTTAGAAGTGGTTGCTTCTCAGTGATGGACAGAATGCTGAAAAGAAATGCACACTTTTCCAAGGTAGTAGGGTTGGTGTGATCTTGCTTGAGACACAGTGTTATAAAGTCATGGGGACCAGTGTCTCCGGTTAGTCACTTTAAACGGGATTGCTGATACTGCTTTCACTACAGATTTCGTTGTTCTTAGGAATAAGTGACCGGTGAAGACCAGATACTGTGCTACATCACCAAATTCTGAATTAAAATTTGAACAGATTTGAGCCAGTCTTTGACTGGAGGCGTGGCATGGCGTTTACCAACAGGCACCCATATCTTCAAGAAGCTCATCAGAGGCTTTGTACAGCCTTTGAGCACTTCCCTGTGCCTGGCACTGTACTGGGTGTGGGAAGCCAGCCAATGATCCATATACAGTCGTCCCGGCTCCTAAGACTGAGCTGAGAAATGGGGAAAATTTACCTCTTGTCGGTGAGGTGTTGCATACAGGAACACAGAGGTGAGGGTGGGATTCACTGCAGATAAGATGTGGAGGTCTCACTGAAGAAATGGGGGGCTGAATACCATCTCTTTATTGTACTCTGAGTGATTTGATGCAATTTGAGTATCACAAAAATTTAATAACTGTCTACGATTGCCTACATAATTAGGGAAGACCAATATCATGCTTCCAGGTACTTTTGTGACTTCGTTTTCAAATATCTGGCCAATATTTTCTTTTCTTTGCCGGACAGGGTCTGGCTGTCCTGGAAATCACTATGTAGAGCAGACCAGCCTGGCCTCAAACTACACAGATCCACCTGCTTCTGCCTCCCAAGCACTGGTATTAGGATTAAAGGCACTAGATAAACACGATTTATCTAGTGATGATATCCCCTGTTGATTTTATCTGGTTGCATCACATCTATTTTCTTTCGCGTTTTTTCTTTGCCTCATGTGCCTGTCTTGAGGTAAGAGACTCAACTATAGATTTACTCCGGGAACAGTCTTTTTCATTTCCCCCACATTCCTAAAAGTAATGCCTTGTTTTATTCAGGCCCTATGATGGGTGATGGGTATAAAACCAAGTCGGGTATTCTGACTCAGCTGTTTAAAAGATGGTGCTCTCTGCCCCTCCCCAGCCTTTCTCCCTGCTCCCCACGGGGTGGGCGGGTAGGGGTGGGGTTCCGCAGCTAGTTCGAGGTGGTTAGCTGGGAGGTAGGAGGCAGGAGCCAGCCTACCCCTGAAGATCAAAGGAAGTGTTGAGCCAAGACTCCCGGAGGAAGCCGACTGACTCTGACTCAAAATGCCACCTCCTGCTCCGACAGTTTCCACAGGCAGAGCCAGAATTGGAAAGACAGGATGCTGAGCTGAGGAAAGATGCTCTGCGGGCCAGCTGTGCTCAGCTCGCGTGTCCCTCTGTACCGCAGTGACCTAGAACCTTCCCTGGATTGAGGCTCTACTTGGGGTGTGTCCGCAGCGGGACACGCAGCAGCTGTCCTAAGACCGCAGCCGGAAAGGGATGGAGAAGACATTGTGGACTCTCAGGCTGGGAACACAAGTCTCCTTCCCCTTCCATCTTCCGTGAAGCCCTCTTCCAGACTGTAAAACTGGAATAGTCTTTCCCTTCCCCTTCTCCTCCTCCCTCCCTCCTCCCCGCTGCGCTCACCCCCTGCTCGCCTTCACCCCTGGCGTCACGACTTGCACTCAATCACTTTCCTACTTCCTGAAGCCCAGGGCGCTGAATCCTAACAAGCCCGACTTTTTCCACCCGAGTGAGGCAGGTATCTGCAGATCTGGGATTGAGCGGAGGGAATCTCTTGCAAGAAGTGTAAGTCTACGGTGCCCAGAGTTCTTTCTTCCGTAGGGGTCTAAGGAATCCAGCCTCTAATCTACCCAGGTTTGAAATGAATTCATCGACTAATAACTGGAATTTATCTTCGAGGGCACGAGATGAGCACCCACACTATTGGGCCACATCCCTAGGACAGATCTCGTGTTTTCTGAGGATGAGAGACTTGATTTCTAGCCCGGCAGTTAGATGCCTGTTACTCTAGAGTGAACAGAAAACTGAATTAAGTTAGAACCCGGAACTGGAAGCCTCTTCACACACACACACACACACACACACACACACACACACACACACACACACACAAGCATACACACATAACCATGATTCAATTTGTACCTAAAAGATGGAGATCCTATTGGAAAGAAACTTTTAAGTTATCAATAGGTATTTACTATATATATACATACATTACACACACACACACACACACACACACACACACACACACACACGCTTTTCCTTTGCTTTGCTGCCTTTTTGTTTCTCTAATTAAACATCTCAAATCTCAGTTCTAAGTGTCCCCAGACCACCAGCAGAAGCTAGTGAGTGACACCAATTCTAGGACCTCCTGCTCCATACCTCCAGAATCAGTCTCTCTAGAGGATGAGAACTCACGGAAGCAGAGCAGGCTTCAAAGTCACCTGGGTGGTGTTCACTAAGGAATATATATATATATATATAACCAGTGAATGCTGGAGCTCTGTTTACTCTTACTTTTGGAGTAGGTCTTCGATTTGACTATGGGCAAATCTGCTAAAAGTACGTTGTATCACTTATGAAAATTGTAAGTCTTACAAGCATTGGCAGAAAGAGGAAGAAAGAGAGGGAGGGAGGCTAGGAGGGAGGGAGGGAGGGAGGGAGGGAGGGAGGGAGGGAGAGTGTCATTCACTGCCACATTACGAATCTGTGTCTGAGAACTTTTGGAAGCGCTTCATTTTCCTTCCAGATGGCTATAGTGATTTGGTTATTTGACCGGTCCTTCTGAAAGTGCTATCTCTAAGATACTTTTTCACAGCTTAAAGGTCACATGCCGCTCCTCATCCCTCACCCTCAGCTCTTCTGGCTTGGAGGAAAGGTGTCCACTATTCCTGCTTGGCCCACTGCATATTAAGTTGTGGCACAGGGAGCTAGGCTGGGTACCAGGCAGCCAAGGAATTGCACACTTTGGGGGAAGCTGTGAGAGCAAGAGGCTCGGGGAAGATGAGCATGGTGAGTGTGGGCACCATCTGGTATAGAAGGGGGTAGTGACAGAGATGTTTAGGCTGTGAATGGATGAGAGATAGAGGTAGAGATAGATAGATAGATAGATAGATAGATAGATAGATGGATAGATGATAGATAGATAGATAGATAGATAAGTAGATAGATAAGTAGATAGATAGATAGATAGATAGATAGATAGATAGATAAAGCACACAAGCACACTCACTCCCAGGGAGTATTTGAAGCCCAAATCCAGTTATTCGCTCTCAGAATTTACACTCATCCCATCCAGTCTCTAGCTCTGAGGACACAACTCTGTCCAGACCCAGAGCTCAGCCGAACCCCTTGATAGGAACGTTTGTCCCTATCACTCGATGTTAGCATCATCTTGAGCTCTGTCTTTGCTCACCGAAATTTTCTGGATTTAGGGTTTTGTGGGAGTCATCTTGGGAGACAGTTTTGGACAAATCCAGAGAACACCAGAGAGAGGTGGAACCGTATGGGGGGGTCACTGCTTTGAGGAGACACTTTTCAGTCTGTGCAATCAAAAGACCATCGCCAGTGCATTAAAAACACACATTTGAGCTTCCTGCCTCAAACATTTTCAGTTTGGGTGTAGCATAGACACCTGCCAACTCATACAAGTGCTGGATATTTATTTGTTGGGTCCTGTCTGTCACAGAGAGGTCACACATATTATAATCTCATTGAGTTGTATTAAAAGCTCAATTAAATTAATTAAAAGTTGTATTAAAAGGCACTCCCTGAGGAGAATACAAATCCAGTTATTCCTAACGTCATCATCATTTTTACTTGCAAGGAAGAGAAAAGAGGATCTGGCCCTTTGAGGAAACTGCCCCGTGTGGAACCAGGACTTTGGTTTCTCATAACCTTTCTCCTCAAGTCAAGGCTTCGGATTATAAGTAAGAGAAACAACGGCTTTAAAAAACGTTTGTAATAGTAGAGAAAGGGAAAGAAGCTAGGGTTCTGCGGGGTCGCCAGCGCAAAGTGCTCAGAATGTCAAGAATTTACTTGGTTTGTAAAAAACGTGACTAGAAACTTGGGAACGCTTGCTGGGCTAACCGCGCACACGTAAGTGAGTCATGGTGGTGACACCAACCTTCCTTCCCTCAGAATCTCTGGATCAGTCCTTGGTGAGGACTGTGCTTCTGAGTGTGAGCAGGTAGCACCTCCTAGAGTTTGAATTGAGCTCTTGAAAGTCAAGTTGGGAGGGGGTCAGGGGAGTCGCCTGACAGACACCTTGAAATACCCTCCAAGGCAAGTGTGCAAAGGACGTGGAGGAAGAGTCACTAGCCGTGGAGCTTTGCCTTGGTGGCGCGGTGGCTTCCCAGGAGGGACAAGGCTGTGGGGTAGATGTTTCCAGGACGGCTCCGCCCCGCGTGGCCTTTGGGGTTGGCTGGAGGTGTAAGCGCAGGAGAGGAAGTTATCCTAATGCTAGGTACCAAACCCAGTTAGAAATGGTGGGGGGCGGGTGGGGGGCGTTGAAACGAAAGAGCAAGCGCAGCGGAAGTTTCAAGGCCTCTGCGAGGGATAACAGTATAAATAACCGAGGGCGTCTTGTAAACACTGCGGTCATAACCCCGAACATTAAACAGCCGCGGTGGCATCTGGCGCATCGCCTCGGCGGGCTGCGCTGGGGCAGAGGCAGCAGGGTCCCAGGCTCCTCGGCCTCGCCTCTATGTTTATCTCAACCTAATCTTCCCCAATGAGCTGTTCCTCAGCCGGGAAGATGTTTAAGTTAAGATCCGGCCGGCCGGAAGTCTTGGCCTGAGCTGAATGCAAGGAGTAACCGCACCCGAAAAAGCAGGCTCACACGCTTAGTGTTGCAATTAATTAATTATCAGTAGGAAACAAGCGAAATATCTTCTGCATTTGGAATTCACACGTAGCTCCAATTCCTTTTTCACTGGTTTGCAAGCAGGTATTTTTTTTTTTAAATCACAGCCTCACACAGAAAGTTATAAAACTTTCGTACAGTTTATTTCCCCCGCTCTTCTGAACAGCTACACTGTAAAATAGTGGAGAACTGGATTTTCTTTTTCTTCGTTGTCCTCGGGTCTGTGTGACTGGATGACTGTAACCCTATTCACTATTTACAGTTATAATGCTTTTTAGTGGGAAGAAGAACTCTTAAAAATTTTCGGTGGGAAACATGGCTTCTCTTTTCCTAGTGGGAATAGAATTAATCTTTTATTAGAAGTTTGGATTAAATAACCACCTTTAAAAATCATTAAACATTCACATACTTTCCACTGTTCTTCACAGATTTTTAAAAGAAATCACACCAAATGCCTAGGCTTTTTAGCAATATAAAGAAAGATTTATTTCCGAAAGTAGCAAAACCTGTTTGAAAAAAATATATATTTCTTTGAGTGACTTACTTTATAAAATGTGACTGTCAAAGTCAGCTATTCTATGATCTACATTTTACAACATATTGTACAAAAGATACACATTGATAGGCTCTTATTATCTATTTATATATATAATATATATATATATATATAATTACATATTGCACTTGGACCAGCCAGGCTCGCAGTCATCCATGGCAGAAGTTAATAAAGTTAAATAGATGGGAATCTGTAAGTACAGTTGGTCTCCTTTGGTTTGGAAACGAATCTCCTCGTCGCGGTTAAGTGTTCTCGCGGGGTGAGATGGGGAGAGGAGCGACGCAAGGCTTGCAGCGGAGACGGGGAGGGGAGGGGAGGGCAGGGGTCGTCGCCCTCGCTGGCCCACTGCCCCCGGAGCGCACGGTTCCCAGACTCGCACCTCCAAGGTCAGGACGCAGTGGTTCCACACAAGCGGCTGGCGGTCACCACTTCCTTCAAGTCACTCTCGGGTTTGCCGGCCACCATAAAGGGCCACGTCTGCAACACAGAAGAGGGAGGAGGAGGTAAGTACTCTTGGACAGGGGGAGGGGTCAGCCGGAGCCCCAGTTACAGGAGGGGCGCCTGCGTGAGGGCTAGGAGCCTGGAGGGCAGGGATCTGCAGTTTACTAGGTGTGTTAGTGCCTGGCAGGATAAAGCAAACCCCTCCAGGTGGTGGTGGTGGTGGTGGTAGTGGACTTTTAGAACTACTGCTAAAGAGGTCTCATCCTGGGTTCTGAGTGGAACCCTCAGCCACAACCTCAAGGCAGATACTCTAGGAGTCTTAGCAGGGATGGGGAGGATTACTACCCTAACTCCAGGCTGCTGCTGAGGGTCTACGGAGGCACTGGTCCAGCATCCTTGGCCTTCTCGCCTTTATAGACTTCCATTTCTCCCCCAGTGCAGTCCTAGCTATGACCACAACTTTAAGCCAGTCAGTATCCCTGGAGGAGTGTGTGCTGTTAATAAAAGACATAGTGGCATTTTATTAAAGATCCCTCTACTCCAGAGAAAGCAAAGCTCGCCTCTTTCCTTTCTTCTCCCCCCCCCCCCCCCCCCCCCCGGGCTGTTATATAATGAAAAGAATTCAACTTTTCTTTTTTCTTTTAATACTTAAAGATGAAAGAAGCAGCAATTAAAAATGTTCTGATCGATAATCTCATTCTAGTTTTAGACTGTAAAAACGGCTACTCATCACACTAAAAAAAATAAACTTTTATTTGGAGGGAAAATATTTTTCCTGGCAAAATGTGTTTTAGCACCCCCTCCCCCAGTTCCTGAGGGCAGCTGAGGGAGACAACTCAAGCCTCTCTGTAAGTGCTGGCCTGAGGGATATCGCGTCCTTATCATAAGTAAACAAAAGTCCTAGTAAAAGGTGGCGTGTTCTTTAGAGCCTGCACGTTTTAAAATAAAATCAAACGAAAGAGGAAGTTTAAAAAAAAAAAAAAACCCTAAACAGTAAAACGGCTCTAAGAAAATTGGTTCAGTAATGAGCATTTGATTTTTAAAAATTAGGCTTGGTGGACACGAGTTATTAAGGTAAAAATCAAGTCGCTCTTCATTGTGACTGATCAAACCTACGACTGCAATACTATTCAGGACACGAAGACCTGAGCGGATTTACTGCGTATGTGGACAGTGGCTGGAATTTCTGGGATTTAAAAATGGTAATCGACTTAGTCAAGCACAGAATATTTAAGTAGCTGAGGGATTTGCGTGGACAGTTATGGAGGTGGAGGGACATAAATATGTCTGCATTTAATAGTCTTAAATATACCCGGGCATAGGACAGAGTTGGATGTTTACAAGAGTCAGAAGGGAACTTAAGTCTTGCTCCCAGCTAAAAGAGGCATAGTCAGATGTCTTCTGGGTGCTCAGCATCTTGTCAGTTTCATGACAGCGGAAATGGCGCTGGCACCCTTCGCGGGGATCCCTCGTCCTTGCCAGCTGAATACCCTCGGAAATCCCTTAATGGGGTGCCACGTCAAACCCTTGCACAAATCACTCGCGGGCTCGCAGCACTCAGCGCAGAGAGCCAGGGCGCTGGCTGCGTGGAGCCTGCACGGAGGTCCCCAGAAGTGGTAGGCCGGCGGTGGCCAAGGTGTCAGGGGATCACCCGGGTCCCCAGGCCCAGCCAGCGGAGAGGAGGGGGAACTCACCAGGTTGACTGGGTGAATGTAACCGTTCTCGTACTTGTCGTTGGCCAGGATCTGCCTCAAGTGCGCGATGTAGCTGGACGCCAACCTGAGCGTGTCCAGCTTGGAGAGCTTGGTGTCCGGGGGCACCCAGGGCAGGGTGGTCTTGAGCCTGGAGAAGGCCTTGCTCAGCACCCGCATGCGGGCCCGTTCGCGCGCGTTGGCAGCGTTGCGCTGGACCTGCTTCCCCTCCTGGCTGACCCCGCTCAACGGGCTCTTCTTGGTGGGCGCCTTCCTCCTCTTGCCCAGGCCGCCGCGACCCTTCTGTGGAGACCCGTTCTCGCAGTTGGAGCCCTCCTCCGTGCTCTCGTTGGAAGTCACAAACTCCTTGTTGGAGTCCACTTTCAGGGCGTCACATTCCAGCATCTCCACTTCTTGAAGGTCTTCTACATCGCTGAGGGAGCCAGTGGACATGTTTAGAGGGGGATGGAGGGGAGAGAGAGAGAGAGAGACACTGGAACTAAAGGGTCTTTAAAGGGTATGGAGCTGCCACTTCGTGTGTTGGGGGTTCGAGTGGGGATCTGGCAGCTTGGTCTCACAGCTTCCCCTTCGCAGAGTTGTGGAAGCGACCACAGGGGATCCTGAGACAGGGAAACCAGGGCGCTATTTCCCCACCCCCGGAGTCCTGGCTTTAATGGAGAGTGAGAGAGCGCCGAGGAATTTGGTGAACACTAGGAATTTATCTGGGGAATAGAGAGGCGGATCCATGCAGCCCAGGGGAGGGGCCTGCTAGGCCCTGCCGACTTCCTAGACCCCTTTCAGAAGCACTGGAGACTCTCAGGCACAGACCCGGGTTTCCAGCAATCGTTCACCACATTCATGTACCAGTTTCTTTCCTCCATGCTGATTCAAGCCAGGGGGGTACCAGCCCTACTCAGAGCCCTTGCCTCTGCCCACCTCCTAGGGCCCCATTTCTTCCAAGGGAGTCTTAACTGATTGTTACTGAGAACTTCAGAGAAATGGCCAGGTCCTTTGCTCTTCGTGGGCCTTCCCCCTAAAACATCTCACAGGCACCCCTCCTTCCCAAAAATACCAATTCAAATCCAGCTGCCCCTGGCTAATACCCCATAAGACCACAGAGCTTTACGAAGATTGCATTCCCATGTACCGGATGATATCACAGTCCTAAGTCCTATCAGTCACGACAGAGACTTACTCAATAAGTCATGTCCACCGAACCAAATTTTTGAAAAACAAATGCCGGTCACTGAGCCGATTTTTTTTTTTTCAGATGCATTTTACTGTTTAAGTTTTAACTGAGGTAAATTGGGAAAGGAAGTGTGTCACAAAATCTTTGTGGTGCTGGAGAGAAATTATAGAAAGGAAGGAAGAAAGAGAAACTAAGAAAAAAAATCCATTAATGCACTGTCAATTTGAAGGTACCAGGGAACTGCTAGTGCAGAGGGACACACTTGACCATTAAGTGCACACACACACACACACACACACACACACACACACACACACACACAGAGTTGACAGGGGATGGGTAGGGAATGAGAGAGGTCATATGGATCTTGTGGAGCATATTTTGCTAGCTGAGAATCTTTTCCCAATGAGATGAAAACTTTTCGTGCAAATTCTTGCCAGAAATTCAGTCCATGGGGTGTTAAAGAGTCAGCCAGTCCGGAATATCTCTTTGCCTGACACCTTTTGCAAAAACTGCGGAGGATTTCCTGCTCCTACAGCCTTTCTCTTCTCCCATCATCTTGGCTACCAGGGTTCCTCCTGGAAAGCTGACCTAAGGAAACAGCAAGGGAGACCATGGCTTTGGGAAAGTTTCCACCGTTAACTCCATCTGGGACCATCTTTCTCAGGGAATGAGATCATCTTCTGGGGTAGGGAGTACGAAGAAAAGCAAAGGAAAACAGAGCCCAAGGACCGAATAAAATAGATGCCACGAATCCAGGGAGATGAACTTCATTTTCTCCGTCAGATTTTCTTGTCTGACAATCAGACTCTGAGAACAGGGACAGGAGCAAGACACAAGGGTAGCTCTCAGCCTCTGACTCAGAGTCCAAGCCCCGCTGTTCCACTCAGATCTGTGTCTTTAATCCAGGCTCAGCTGGGAATTCACTAACCTCTAAAGCTTTGTTTTGTTAGTAGAGATTTGTTTGCTTTCCCCCTATGCTGTAAACTAAACAGATTGTCAGCAAATCAGTCTTTATTAATGAATTAGTGATCCCTCTCCCCCCCATAATATCTTTCCTGAGGATCCAAAATTTGTTAATCACCAGTGTAGAGATTTATGAGCTCTTATTTTCTGTTGTTTGTGCAGGTGGAGATTTAAATGACCATATCCACTCCCAAGATTTATTGCAAGAGTGATTGATGTTATAAACCAGGAAAGGACTCTTCCCACAGCAGGGATGACAGAAATATCAAGTTGAAGTTGCCTTTGTCTTCATGCACAAATGAACCAGTACTGCAACACAGCCAGTGTTAAGAGAACACCCAGCAAGCTGGCTAGGAGGCTCCCTGCTGATTCCCAAGCTAACCTTCTTTGATTTGCTCAGTACCCCTATTGCTCAGTTTCAGTAAGACGTGAAAGCTGTTGGCTTTAAGAATAAGGGGCTATATGAGAATGGGCCAGCACTTTGTGCGTGTGTGTGTGTGTGTGTGTGTGTGTGTGTGTGTGTGTGTGTGTGTGTGTAGCAACTGAGACATCTGCAAAAACAGCCACAAGTCTTTATTTGCATTACAGAACAGAACGAGGTGATGATTAAGAATATTGACTATGGTGGCCTTATTACCAGATTGCTAAGCTGTGGAAATTTAAATTTTCATTTTTGGGGCCTCACCCCCTTTGTCCTTTCCTTTTCTTTTTGGGGAACAGTGTCAACCACAGAAACACATTCCTCTGAAGACTGCTGTCTTCCTCCCCCCCTCCAATGTTGGAAACTTAAAAAATAGCAGTTTTTAGAAGAGAGCACAGCTAGTCATTATATCATAATCTAGTTTTTATGACTGCAATTAATTTTTCTTTATAGCAATGTAAGCAATAATTAAGTCTCCTGTCCATTTATCTCTTGGTGATATATTCAGGCTGGGAAGGGCCGGCAGATTGATAATGAGGTTTGAAAAATTTCTGAATTTTTTCGAGAAATGGCCATCAGTTTGGGAATAAGATGTGAAAAAGGCTGCCATTTAGGTACCTTGATGCCAAATTCTGAAGAAAGGAAATTAATAATATGCTTTTTTTTCTCTTGGATTTTGTTTCTATCTCTGCTAATAAACATTAAGGGACAAATGGGTGGAGAAAAGTGACTGATTGTTGGATTCCACTGAACGAATCAGTTAGGCTGTAACTTAAGCTTTGCCAAATCCCCCCACCCCCAAATATAAACTATATTCTGTGAGAAGAAAAGCACTTTTGGGAAGCTAATTAACCCTTACAACAACAGGAGGATTGCTTTGAATGTGGCCATTTCATAGCGGTAAACAGAAGACTCCTGCTTTAAACACAGGAGATAGACCCATCCTTACCTTACTTTTAAATCACAGCTCATGTCTCAGAGGCATCTGGCCAATTTATCGCACACTTCTAACAATTTGTTTTGCTAGAAAGGCTGTCTTTGAAAGATTTTTAGGGCTAAGGAAAATTTATCTCCAAAAGTTGTAAAATGAAGATTAGGCATGGAATGTGTCCTTGAACTTCAGTGCTGCTTTATCAGCTGATGCGTTTTCAGGAAGTTCATATTTGATTCAGTTGCTTCCCTTTTTTATGGGAAGGGAAACATCACAGGCTTCTTTTGAACTGAATGTTATACCATAACTTTATATTCTGGGGATTGGAGGAAATCTTCCTTTAAACTGAAATATTTATTCTTTTCTTTTATTCCTAGCACAGGGCTAGAAGGCATCCTGGATATCAAATCACCAAAACGGTGCTAACCACCCCATCTTCAACATTATCAGTGACTTACATGCAGATCAGTTGCCACAGCACTAAGATTTATGGCTGACAAATGACAATAATAATAACTAAAGAAAGATTCTTTGTGGTTCTTTGGATCTAAGAGTTAATCTTGCACCTCACATTTCGTATTCCATATGATCTGTAATGTAGGGGTCTTCCTGCCACTCACCTGGGTCTCTATGCAGCTCAGGCTAGCCTGGAACACCCTATGCAGTCCAGGCTGTGTCTTCTGCTTTCTGTTTCCACCTCTGGAATCCTGGGGTCACAGGCCTGTGATACCACTCTGAGCTCCTAATGTAGTTTTGAAGGCAGCTCAGCCCATGCAGTTGAAGGTCTGGGTTTATTCTAAGGAGCAAACAATCTGAATGGAAATTAGGCATAGAGAGGCAAACACTTCACACAGCCAGATAACATCCTGTTTTCTTTTTTTTTTTTTTTTTTGGTTTTTCGAGACAGGGTTTCTCTGTGTAGCTTTGCGCCTTTCCTGGAACTCGCTTTGGAGACCAGGCTGGCCTCGAACTCACAGAGATCCGCCTGGCTCTGCCTCCCGAGTGCTGGGATTAAAGGCGTGCGCCACCACCGCCCGGCCCAACACCCTGTTTTCTAATACTAAAGAGCAAAACTGATGGAAAGACTTCCAAGGCACTTTTCGCACAGGGAGCTTTGTTTGCATTCTTTCAATTTTTAACGGTCATTCCTTTTTTTTTTTTTTTTTTTTTGGTCATTACTAAAGAAAAACCTACTGTATGAAATTAAAATATTTATTTAAAACATGTTCCAGAGGCTCTTCCAGGTGACAGTGAAGTTGTAGGAAAGTGGGTTGTGATGACTGTCCTGTGCCTTTTTGTTTGTTTGTTTTTAGAGACAGGGTTTCTCTGTGTAGCTTTGGTGCCTGTCCTAGAACTCGCTCTGTAGACCAGGCTGGCCTCAAACTCAGAGATCCGCCTGGCTCTGCCTCCTCAGTGCTGGGATTAAAGGCGTGTGCCACCACCGCCTGGCAATTGTCCTGTACATTATCACCAAGTTTGAAAGTGAAATCTTCTTGCTTTCCTGAGAATGAATCTCATGGGTCATACAGGAGACATCTCTAAATTGCATATTAAACAGTTTATTTATATTATATTGTATATATTATAAGATATATACAATTGTATATATATTTGTATATTCAATACAGTTGCTTGATAGACATGAGGAAGAACAGGTTAACCTGTGGGTGGGGGCCTTCTTGTCAGGTTAGGAGAAGGTGGGCTGACGCACAAGCTTATGATGAGGTTGGACCCTGGAACAGGCTGGAAAGTTCTGAGATAAGTGAATCCTGACTTCAGGAGCATGAAATTTTTCCAGGTACTATCACATTTTAGCTAGAGACACATAGTAATGTATTGTTTGAACTGGATTGGCCAAGGACCAAAGAAGCCTCATATGGTCAAAACTTCTATTCCCACGAGATGTCGGTGACAGTACAGCCATTGAGCCTGTCGCCCGATTAACCTTGTAATGCCCCTTCTACAAAGCCATGGTGCTTTGGATGTTTTCTTCCTTTCTGAACAATCGTAAAATAAGTATGAGGAAGTTTGTACTGTTGTGTCCTGTTTCTTACCTAGAACATTTTCATTTAATACTGAATTATATAAAATGAGATAGATACAGACTTCCCTGGGGAACGAATCTTAGAAACCTGTTTTAGACGGTTTAGTAACACGTATGCCAAAAGGACTTTGTTAAAATAAAAATTTCTTCTCTACCAAGGAGGCTGGATGAGCAATCCAAGGGCTATTCATTCAAGAAACTATACCTACACCCACTCACTATTCATGTCTGCTCTCTGCTAGCATTGAACTTCCTATGTAGCTAGGTCCTTCTGCCTGCATATAAGTGCAGAGATGACTGGTCCCCCCGCCCCCCATGCCTGGTGTTTGCTGTGCTGGGGAACTGACTCAGAGCTCTATGCATTCTAGATGAGCACTCTATCAACCGACTCACATTTCTAACCTTACAGTAGTCAATCTTTCTCCTTTTTGAATTATTTTATTTTATGCTATTAGGAGTGCTTTGCTTGCATGTAGTAGGCCTGTGGGACAGACCACTAGCGTCTGGTTTCTGCAGAGGTGTTAGATCCCCTGGAACTGTTAAGGATGGTTGTGAGTCACCTCGTAGGTGCTAGGAATTGGACCCAGGTCTTCTGCAAGGACCATGCACTTAACCACTGAGTCATGGCACTGGTCCCTGTAATTGTCTCTGAACGTGTCCTTTCATCTCTATTATCTCTATTCTTGTCCCCTTCAAATCTTTTCCAGCAGAGAGATTCAAGTTGCTCCACTGATTAAAATCTCTCCATGCTGCCTATTGGGTTTGACATGAAATCCAAGGTGGGTTTTTTTTTTTTTTTTTGGGTCTGTGTGTTTGGTGTGACTTTTTACTTTTCTTACCACACTTCAAACCACACTGGCCACGTTCATGTCCCTCACTGTACCGGTGTCTACTTTGTGACCCTTTGTCCCCAAGTCCTTCCTGTATGGATGCTTTTGCCTGGCTCTCTGTAGGACTGAGTCCTTATTTTAGGACAAAACTCAAGTGCCATCTTCTGTGAGAGAACTCTCCTGAGTGCAAATTAAGAACCTTTTTATTCCATCATCCAATCTTTTTTTTTTTTTTGAGACAAGGTTTCAACTGGTGTAACACAGGCCAGTTTGGAACTCACTATGCAGTATAGGTTCGCTTCCAACTCATTACGATCAATCTGCTTCAGACTCCCCAGTTCTGAGATTATAAGCACAAGCTACCAAACCAGTTTCTTCATTCATTTTTTTCTTTATTACTTGTGTGTGTGTGTGTGTGTGTGTGTGTGTGTGTGTGTGTGTGTGTGCTCATCTTCATACCATGGCGTATATATGGAGGTAAGAGGTCTTCAGGCTTGCACAATAAAGACCTTTACCCACAGGGCAATCTCACTGGTCTACCCATTATCCTACTTTACTTATTAACAATAAAGGATAGGCACTAACATCTATTAAGTTGCTACCACACACTAGGTACTGTTGTAGTACTTCCTGGATTCACTCATCTAGTTCTCATCAAAACCTTATAAGATGTGAACCTCGTAGACCAGAACAATGGGGCACAGAGAAAAGAAACATGTAGTTCACTGAGTTAGTCTTCCAGGCCTCTGTTCCTGGGCCAATGCCTGGATCAATGATGTAAGTTCTCTTATTTCTCTTGCTACTGTGGGTAGACAGGGCTCTGTTCAGTACTTCTTTCCTGGGGCCTGTCCCAGTAATGTGGGGCTACAGTCATCTGAAGGATTCAGTGGATAAGGCTGAATGTCAAAAGCAAGTTCTTCATTTACTCTTGCAGGCTTTAGCTAGAAGGACACAATAACCAGGCTCTAGCTTGCTTCTCCAGCCACTCAGCCTGTCTCCAGGGCAGTGCCAGGGGCTGAGCATCTTGTCAGATGGTTTACTTTAGTCAGTTTTTCAAAAGACCTGAGTGGAGGTCAGTGGCTTCGTAGACTTGGATGTCACACATTGCTTCTGACTCATTCTATTGGGTGAAACTGAGCCAAGGATGCAGCCTATAGGGCAGCAGGAACACCAGGAGGTCAAATTCAGTGTGTAGGCATGGGCACCCTTCAAGGCAGTTATTACAGTGGCCAAACACCAGAGCCTAGATTTTAACAGCCAATGTGACTGCTGAGCCATTACTTTAACCTAGTAATGTCCTATGATTTTTTTTTTTAATTTTGCTTTGTTTTTCTATCTCCATCTTCTCTCCCCGTTCCCCAACTATATTAAACATTCATGAGTGCAGATATGATGTGTCTTAACTTATTCGAGTTCTCAGAACCTAGAACAGGACATCGACACCACACGCATAATAAGGAGTTATTAGACGAAAGAAAGAACTAACAGGTGAGTGGTTTAGACTATAGCCTGTTTTATTTCTCTATTCCATCACACTTTGGGAAGTGTCACACATGTGTGAAGTTATCTTAGTCCCATCAGTCCCCAGGCATTTCCAAAGAAATAGTGTAAGGAAGACAGATTTCTTACAGAAATGAGATCTGGAAGTAACACAAATCAGCTCTGTTCCTATTCATTAGCCTCTTTGGTTGCAAGTTAAAAGAATATTGTCTCAAAGAATGCAATTTGCTTTTAAGAGAAAACATAGGGTCAGGGGACCTATTGGTAAAAAGAAGAGAAGCCAATGAAAAGGTCTCAGCTAGTATATGCATAGAATAAAATATACATTTAACTCATATAAAAACTTGAATATTTGAGTTGAACAAGAGAGGAAATTCACTGCATGAATAAGTTTGCTTCATTGAAGATATGCAGACCACTAGTTCTCTGTGAGTTTATAATAATTAGTCCACATCAAGTTCTAGAGCATCAGCTCTTATCTCGAGCTCAGAACCAGTTGAAAGATCCTTCATAACCTACCTCTGGCTACATGACTGAGAGTATACTATGTGCAAGCCATCTCAAATGCTGTTATCACACTACCTCACCTACCTTCAGTAGACACAGCTGTATAAAATTATTATTTTTGAGGTTATATCAATACAAATGTGTGAGTCCCTGAATCAGTTTAATAAAAGCCACTGACATTAACTAAATCTTTCCTTATTACTTTTTATCTTAATATCAATGTGCTTATGGATTAGGTATACTACCAGGCAAGAGTAGGTTGAACTTTTTTTGAAAAAGCTTTTCTAGCATGCTTTCAAAGTTTGAAAGAGTTTACTGTTTTAGTAAGATCAGACTGAGTAGCTTACAAAATCAAGGTTTTATTTTCTCATAAGTCTGGAGTCTGGAAGTCCAAGATGTGAGTACAAGCATGGTTGGCTGTGGTCAGGGCCCTCTTCCTGACTTGCAGATGACCACTTGTGTAACATGTCCTCTTAATGTTCTTTCCCCTGAATGCATACACTGAGAGACGGACAGATGCAAGAAGACCTCTTAGAAGACCTCCAGGCCAATGAGAAGGAGACATTGTTATGACCACACTATGACTGAATTACTTCCTAAAGTCCTTCTCCAAATACAGTTAGAATAGGAGTCAAGGCTTCAGGAAATTAATGTTAAGAATTTAGTCCATAGAATTTGCCATCAGAAATTAGAACTCCCAAAATGGTTCTTATTGTTTCTAACTTACAACCAATTGAATGTCAAGATTATGACTTTTCTGTAGCTTTTATACCCTTGACAACCCAACTGTAGCAACAGCAGACCTCAGGTCTTGGATGCCTTGGCTTTCTTTTTGTGAGGGATCTTTGTGATGAAGACCTGTCCATCCAGACTCGTGGTCTGTGATGAGGAAGGCCCCCTGGATTCTAAATCCTGAAATTTGCAAAGAGAGAGGAGGTACATTCTCTAGTTAAGAGATTAAATCAATTTCAAAGAACCATTAGTGGAAGAATTTAGGAATTCTTTATCAGTGCATTTTGAGAGCACCACACAGACCCTACACAGAAATAGACATGGGTTAGATCAATTTAGTCATAAAATGTGTCCCTTGATTGATGGCTAGGGGATGTTCATCTGGTCACTCTGACATATGTAAGATAAAGTCAGTGTTATTTTAAGCTAAAATGTTGTGCAGATACTCAGCTTCTTCTCTTCACATTAATAAGTAAGCTCATTTTTCTTTCAGGCTAATTGCAAAGATGACCATGGCAAAACAATTTGCATGGGAAGAGTCGAATGCTTCTCAAACGCATTTGAGCAGAAAGCTAACCTAAATGCTGGGTGGAAGAGGTGAACCTTATACCCCACCATCTTCTAAAACATCAGAGTCTTTAGTAGAATCATGATCTTGGCTCTTTTTACATTTATCTCTTAAATGAGTCTGTCTCAGTATAAGACTTCTGAACTGAGTGACAAGGGACAGTGTCCAGGTTCTGCATACATACTTATCTAGCTGTATGGACTTGAACCTGGGCAAATCCTTTAACGGGATCTATAAATCTTCCTCCTCAATGTAATGACTGCAGGATGAGTCCTGTAGTGTATGTAGTCAACAGTTATGATATTGGTGATTGTGATGGTTGCTGTTGCTATGATCATCATCTGAAAGACTGTTCATTTTTTGTGTACTTCCACTTTGGGCTAGTGGTAAGACTATTCAGAATCAAAGAATTTCAGCCAGAGAAACAAATTAAATATCCCAGGGAGGCTCAGAATACAGCTTATTTGGTAGAGTACTTTGGTCAGCATGCACAAAACCCTGGGCTGGCTTACCAGAATCTCGTAAAACTGGGCATTGAGGCAATGCTTACATTGGGGAGGTAGAGGCAGAAGGATCAGAAGTTCAAGATACATAGCGATTACAAGGCGAGTCTGGGTTATATGCACTCTTGATTATGCAGGTTAGCAGAATTTAAGTTTTAAAAAAAATACCAGGCAGTGGTGGTGTACATGCCTTTAATCCCAGCATTTGGAAGGCAGAGGCAGGCAGATCTCTGTGTTCGAGGCCAGCCTGGGCTACAGAGCTAGTTATAGGACAGTCGGGGCTACACAGAGAAACCCTGTCTTGAAAACAAACAAACAAACAAACAAAAATGTACTGTATATTCTTTCCTTGAGGAAATTACTCTGAGTCCTGATTAGACAGACATGTGTTTGGTTTTTATGTCTCCCCTTTGGGCCTTTTCATTTTGCATTATTTCTTCTAACCATGCACATAAGGGTGAAGCGATACTCTCTTTTGAAGTTAGAGAAACTTTAAAAGGCCACATGAATATGATATGTTCAGTTCAGGTATGTTCTCATTGACATGCAAAAGTAACTCACATTGCAGAAGACACTGGTTTTAGATACTGAAAGTACTACCTTCCATACCACGTGGAGCTCCCTAAAAAAAGAATGTTATCTCTGAGCTTCTGCAAGTGCTTCTTTGTCTTTAATCTATAAAAATACATCCAGCAATAAAACATTCGTTATCTTTTCCTAGAATACTCATTTTGTTGTTGTTGTTGTTGTTTTGTCAAGACAGGGTTTTACTGTGTAGCCTTGGCTGTCTTGGGACTCTCTCTGTAGGCCAAACTGGCCTTGAACTCACAGAGATCCATCTGTCTCTGCCTCCTGAGTGCTGGAATTAAAGGTGTGTACCGCCGGGTGGTGGTGGCACACGCCTTTAATCCCAGCACTGGGAGGCAGAGGCAGTTGGATCTTTGTGAGTTCAAGGCCAGCCTGGTCTACAGAGCGAGATCCAGGAAAAGGCGCAAAGCTACACAGAGAAACCCTGTCTCAAAAAACCAAAAAAAAAAAAAAAAAAAGGTGTGTACCACCACTGCTTGGCACAGTGTCAATTTTTTAAAAGCAGTATTTTTAATAAAATGTAAGAAAGACATAGTGTGTGGCTATTGGCTAGATGGCATACACTTGATCATCTCCAAATTTTCTCTATAGGAAGAGTGTTGAGAGCGATCACGGCTTTGTTTGTGAGTAATTGTTCCTGCAAATGTGAGATACATCAATACACTTCACTTACCTCGATTCTGTACAGCCAAAGCCATCAAGTGCACTCTCCCCAGGCTGATCTCTGCCAGTTTTCTTCAAGAATATACAGATGGCAGACAGAACGAGTATTGAGGAAACAGCTAAAATTGTTTATGCTTCTTCTTTGTTCCCTAAAGCTCACTCTAAATTTTCAAAGGGTGTTGTGATATTTTATATTTATTTTCTGATAATATAGCACTAAGACTGGGTTATATTGACATAAAAATGCTCTCTTTCATCTGAAATCATATCCCGAAGAGTGAGATTG
Source organism: Peromyscus californicus insignis (assembly GCF_007827085.1). Taxonomy (NCBI): domain Eukaryota; kingdom Metazoa; phylum Chordata; class Mammalia; order Rodentia; family Cricetidae; genus Peromyscus; species Peromyscus californicus. Next base: position 30,310,648 of record NW_026294525.1, read on the forward strand.
ATTTGTTCAGAGCATCCTTAATCCTCTGCTTTGATGATATGTGCAATGGCTTACTTTGACGATCACTTCTATCATTGTCAACGAAACTTGACTGAGAGTTGCAGACTTGTGGGGAAAACAATTGCCAATGACTCTGACAGAAGAGAGGAAGGGTCTCAGGAGAGTCCGCTCTGATGAGGGTGGAGGTAACTCCACAGTGCGATTAGCTATTGACCTGTCTGCTGAATTCCTGAAACCTCTGCCTGAGAGCCAGGAAGGAAAAGAAAGTGTGAGGTGTTTCCTGGAATTCTCCTTCATCCTCACGTAAGATCCTTTGGGATCTGCTACCATTTCAGCATATCTGCTCCCGCGTGGCCTGGTGGTCTGGTGGTCTGGTGGCCTGGTGGCCTGGTGCTGTCTATCCAGTGTGGGAACCCTGCCCCTGAGGAAGTAACTCCATCTTACTCACCCAGTTGCCATCATCATGAGCAGATCTTCTCAGGTTGCTGTACTTTTCCCGCTCTGATTTTCCTCTAAAGCCGGCCCACAGTTTATGTAAGTGTCAAAACTTAGTAGATAATTTTTTTTTTTCAAAAGTAGTGTCACAGCTTTTCATTCCCAGTACTTGGGTATCAGAGTCAAATCGAGCTCTTGTGAGTTCAAGGTTATCCTGGTCTATATAGCAGGTCCCATGCCTGAAGCTATGTAGTGAAACTGTCCCCCCCCCCCCCCCAAAAAAAAAAGCCTATGGTGGGTATGAATAAAAGTGAAAAATAAAGCCAGACTTAGCATTCCAGATATGTCAGCTTTTCATTTATTTTCTCCCAACATAGGGTTTCTCTTTGCAGTCCTGGCTGTCCTGGAACTTGCTTTATAGACCAGACGATCCTCGAACTCACAGAGATCCGCCTGCCTCTGCCTCCCGAGTGCTGGGATTAAAGGCATGCACCTTCTGACTACAGCAGTTCAGTTTTTTTCAACAATTTAATTTGTACATTGTTATTTACAAGTATTTGTTAACAGTAAAACCCATCCTACAATTTAATTCTGGTGAATCTACGCCGTTGTGTAACCACGGTTACTGCAGTCCAACCCTAACTCATGCTACCATTTGCATCTCCTTCTCTCTCCCGTTTCTAGTGCGAGGCTATCAGACTGCAGACTGTGTCTGTAGACATGTCCGTATGACACACGATGTATGGCGCATGCCGTATAGGGTAGAAAGTAGGCCATCATAAAGTATGCGACTTTCCCTCCTTCAATTCGCATGTGTTTGAGGTTCATGGATATTTTGGCATACATTAAGGCTTTATTCTTCTTCACTGCTGACTGATATTGCAATTTTTAATGAGCTGCATGGCACAGTATGGGAGCCCAGAGCCACCTAAAAGCCAACATTTAAGAGCCTTTTTTTCATTTATTTATTTATGTGTGTGTGTGCGTGCGTGCGTGCCGTGCGTGCGCGCGCGCGCGCGTGCGCACACGTGCATGCATGCACACATGCAACAATGTGCATGTGGAGGTCAGAGGGCGATTTGTGAGAGTTGGTTCTTTTTTTTCCCCACAATGTGGAGCCTGGGGTTAAACTCAGGTTTTATTTTTTATAACTTAAATTTTTAATTTTTTATATTTTTTGAGAATTTCATATAAAGGTACTATTTCTACATAATTTCTACCCAGTTCTTCTCCCCACTTCAACTCCTTCCCTGTTCCTCTCTCAAATTTATGACCTCTTCTTCAATTATTATTGTTATTATATGTACACACACACATACAACCCACACACACACACACACACACACACACACAGACACAAAATAAACAACTCCTTCCTCCTCTAAAAAAATCCAAAAACTATTGAGTCCGTCGAGCATTGTTTGGTGCGCATGTGTTTAGGGCTGACTGATTTATTTGAAATTGGATGACCTAACAGGGACCTCATCCTGGAGAAAACATTCTCCCCTTTCCCATAGCCATTGCTCGCTTGCAGCTCTTCCACTAGGGATGGCATCTTGTGAAACTTCAGCTTCCACCCGTGCTGGCATGTCAGCCGATGCCATCACCATGCAGGTCTTGTTTAGGTAATCCCGTTGTTGGGATTTCACGGTGTAGCGCTCAACTCTCATCAAATAAGCGTCTTTCTGCAACAGAAGGAGGCAACTACAGAGATCCACGACAGGTTCAAGTGCAGAGATCAGTGACTGTGTGGTGCCCAACCGCAGTTGATACATCTACAATGCAACCACCATACCTAAGGCTCAGGGAAAGTCACTTGAAGAGAGAGCAGAAAGACTGTAGGAGCCAGAGGACCAGGACACCTGCTGGGTGACACACTGAACCATACCTCCAGCCCAAGATCAGCTTTTTTGTCTTTAATCTTAGAAACTCTAGGGTGTTTAAATGTTTTAAAGAGATCAAGATAAGTACAGTCCTTGGAGTCCCAGAGCAGTGTGTGATGACTCCTTCCTTATGGTCTCGATTTAAGGTCCTTAGGTAGACAGTGCTGTAGTTTGTTCTGGGGAGGCTCAGGGGCATCTGTCCTTTCTTTCCATCATTGATTCCTGAGAAAGAAACAATATCATGAACACAATCTTGTTTATTTTTAAAGATTTTAAAAAAATTAAATTATATGTATGTGTGTGTGTCTGTGTGGGGTTATGTGCCTGTGAGTGCAGTTCAACTCAAGGGCTGGAAAGGGATGTCAGAGTCCTGGAGCTGGAGTTCACATGTGGTGGTTGTGAGCTGCTGACAGTGGGTGCTGGGGACAAACGTGGGCTCTCTGTAAGAGCAGTATGCGTTCTTAACTGATAAGTTTCATGTAGACACTGAGATATCCTTTGTTTTCACTTAAATCCCCGGTGCATTAGATACTTTTTTTGTTTCTGTGATAAAATGACCTGTCCAAGGCAACTGAAGGAAGAAAGGGTTTATTTTAGCTAGAATTTTGAGAGAGAAGTTTGTCAAGGGTGTGTTGGGGGAGAGACATGTGATATGAATGTGAGGCAGATTAGCCTGTGGAATGTCTCACCTACAGTTAGGCTGAGTCTTCCTACTTCAATTATCCCAATCGAGGCACTTTCTCATGATATGCCGAGATATTTGCAACCTATGAATCTAGATTCTGTCAACTTAGCCATCAGTATGAGCCACACAGGTATAAAGAGCCACAAATTGAATAATAAAGATAAGTAAACAACAGCTTAATATTATACATCAGAGAAAATGATATGAACTATACCTGCATTCAACAACATGGGTAAATCACTGAACATACTGAACTATAAGGATGTTGAATGAAAATTTAAGTCATAGAAAACCACACGTGGCATGATTGTCCTAGGGTGCATAACGACACCAATAGAATCATAGGCACAGGCATTGTGGAATACAAAGTTGTTCAAAGTAGTAGTTTTTTTTTTTTTTAATTTGGGGCAAGGTAGAAGAGTATAATTGGGGGAGCACAAACACAGAATCATGGGTACTATGGTGTTGTCCTTCTTATATTGACTCATTGGTTCTAGGTGTTTTTAATTACTAGATACATTAGTTACTTTCCCAAGCTGTGACAAAATGGCTGATAAAAATGACTCAATGAAGGAAGGGTTTATTCTGTTTTAAGGTTTGGAAGGATACAGTCCATCTATCAGGAGAAAGTAGGGTGAGGGGGGGTGAGCATGAGGTGGCTAGTCACATTGTGTCAGTAGTTAGGAATTACAGAGATATGAATATGGGTGCTCAACTCTTTCTCCTTTCTCACTTTATTTAGTCTGGGACCCCAGCCAATATTACAGTCTCTTTCAGATTCATGGTGGGTGTCCCCTCTTTAGTTAGGCCTCTCTTGAAACTCTCTTATAGATATACTCAGAGATGTGTCTCCTAAGTGATGCTGCATCTAGTCAACAATGAAAATTAACCGTCACACTGTGCTTCATAATGTATAAGTGTACCACATAAATTCCATTATTGTGGATAAAATATTAGCTGTGTATCCATCTGATACATAACTATAAAACAAACTGAACTCAACTCCATATACTTGAGGAAGTCAAAAACATGTCTTCTACATCACTATGGAAATATTTATAGTTACAAAATTAATAGTACTGAATATTTCACAACTTTTAAAAGAAAATCCACTTTTTTACTCCAACAATATTCTAAAAAGATTAATTGTTGAAAGCAACAACTGCATTAGTCTCTGGGAACTGATCATCAGCAATTTTTCTCTTTCACCTTTTGAGACTTTTCACTACTCATTAAGCAAAGGAGAGGAGGTGAAATTCAAAACCTTTAATGTTATTTCAGTGTTGGTTAGCAAGCTTTGCTGGTAAGAGCTGCAGGACCGACACTAAAATTAATAGCCAGATTAAAGTTTTTGGATGAACTGAAATTCACTTTCAAATATTTTCTGTTACATGATGTAGCTAACGTCTCAAATAAAAAGAGAGTTTTGAATGGAGTTTGTAACAAATGGCAGAAAACCCAGCCCCACCTAAGGAAGAAGGTGATTGTTCTTGCATATAGGTAAAAAGCCAGAAGACACAACTGGCTCACACAGTGACGCTTAGTGCTTAATTGTTAACTTAGTCCACTTGGGTCTCTGACTTCTGTGGGTTTGACTTCCAGGCTTTAGGCTCTGCAAGGAACCAGAGTTGCTGAGTGTTCTTAATCAACATGTGGATGTCCCACACTACTCTTTTCATACTGTCTCTCTTCTGCACATCTATCTATCTATCTATCTATCTATCTATCTATCTATCTATCTATCTATCTATCTATCTATCTCCTTCCCTTCCTATCTACCTCTATCATCTATCTGTCTATCTATCATTTATCAATCTATCTTCATCCCACCATCAACAGTAGCATCATAATTTATCTCTTATTAATATAGAAATATGGAAGTCTCATTTAAATGAAAGTTGTATATGATTTATCTCAAACACTAAAGTTGAAGTTTTTTTTATGGTAAGCTTAGTTCCCCCTTCTCTTCCCTCTCTTCGTCCTTTTTCTTCCTTTAAACACTGAGTACCCAGGGCCCTGTGAGGGTCAGGCAAGCTCTCCACCACTGAGTTGCATTGTACAGGAGCATGCATAGGTGTTCTTCATTCCGATAGTTGCATTATATTCTACTTTTTTTTCACTATAACTTAACTACTGCCTGATCAATGGGCATTCTGAGTTATTAGTATTTTTCTGTTATTTCAAATACTGATGCATCACTTAGGTTCTTTTCTTTGCTTGTATCCTGCAGCATTACAAAATGATGACCTCAAGTTGTCTTTGACCATAGTGATTTCAAGTGTCCTCTTCCTACACAGCTTGTGGAAATGTGAGCCTTCCCAAGGCTATGTTGTTCATTTTCTCACCTTTAATGACCACAACCATTTCCTTCCTTCCTTCCTTCCTTCCTTCCTTCCTTCCTTCCTTCCTTCCTTCCTTTCTTCCTTCCTTCTTTCCTTCTTTTCTTCCTTCCTTCTTCTCTATCTCCATCCTTCCTTCTTTTCTTCTCATTTTTTTTTTGTTTTCTAAGACAGTGTTCATGGTGGTCTGAATAAAAATAGCCCCCAAGACTCATAGGGAGTGACATTATTGGAGTTATGGCCTTGTTGGAGGAAGTGTGTCACTGGAGGGTGGGCTTTGAGGTTTCAGATGCTCAAGCCAGGCCCAGTGTTACTCTCTCTTCCGACTGCCTGTGGATCCAGATATAGAACTCTCAGCTACCTCTCCAGCACTGTGTCTTCCTGCATGCCACCATGCTTCCCACCATGATAATAATGGACTAAACCTCTGAACTGTAAGCCAGCCCCAATTAAATGTTTTCCTTTATAAGAGTTGCCATGGTCATGGTGTCTCTTCACAGCAATAAAATCCTAACTAAGATGGGACTTCTCTCTGTGTAGTCCTGGTTGTCTTGGAACTTGCTCAATAGGACCAAGCTGGCCTCAAACTCAGAGATCCTTCTACCTCTGCCTTCTGAGTGCTTCGAATAAAGGTGTGTACCACCACCACCACCAGGCAGCATTTTCAATTTTATTGAGCATTTCTGTGCATATAATTCTACAGTTAGTCCCTACTCTGGATTTAGTTTCTAAAGATAAGGAATGAATGTTCACTTGTCCATGGCTACTTTCATATGAATATGTCTTCTAAGCACCATGCTAAAAAAAAAAAGTCTTTATTTTCTCTTCATAGTAGCTCTTGAGTCACCAGTGACTGTTGATGGTGAAAAAGCCCTGGCTACAAACAAGAAGGAAGAAATGGGCCAGACTTTTCAGATGCTGAAACAAGCTCAGGCCCAAGACAATCAAAGTGTGGTTTGATATGATATGTGTATATCATATATGTATATGATACATATATATATATGTATTATATATGACAAAGCAAAACCTAATTAAAAAACAGATATTTTCAACTAGAGAAACCAATAAGGTTTTGAGATATTAAAAATCATCAGATTTGTCAAGGCCTTGTGTGCTTTGGAAAGTTACCATGGACAAAATCCAAAGGGATTCGGTCCTCATCATTCCCTCTTTCTTTTCCTTGTCCTCCTTTTCTTCAAGTTGTACATGCTAGGCAAGTGCCATGTCCTTGAGTTATAGCCACAGCCCCAAAGGAGCTCAGTGGGATCATTTTTTGGTCATAGCTTAAGTCACTTTAGATGATGTGAACAGGTTCTCTGTCCCAAAGATGGATTAGTTATTTAATAACTCAGGTAAATCTTGAATAGTCTGAAAAAAGTAATCTTTCTTGAGTATTTTAATACTATTGTAAAAACACCAGACAGTTAAAATTGAGATAATTTTCTTTAAGTGGGTGAACACCCAACTTTGCCATGGGCCTTCTTAAATGTACCAGCTGTCCCCAGATTTAGCTAAAACAACTGAGGGGGTAACAGAACAGGGAAGCAGAGCTCAGAGGTTTGCTCTGTGTACTCAGCATTCAGTACTTAGCAGCTAAATATTTTGAATATATTCTATCCAGAACTTAGAAAACTATTTTAGAAATGAAAATGAGTCCAAGGGTGATGAAGACATGATTTTAAATTCTAAGTGTAAATACACTTTAATCTATGATGCCGTGGTGGAAAGTTTAAATTTACTAGGATTTATGTGAATCATTTGGAACATTTAAATATGTCTAATGTTTGTTAGTTATAGGCAAATTTGTTGATACCCCAAGCCTCCTCAGATTTAAAGGGAAAGGCATAAACTACAGAAAGGGGGTTGAAGGTTGGACACAACCTTATTTTCAAACCTCATAACCACACTCCCAGGTAGGAGTGTTGGGTATCTTTACAGATGTAAAACCAAATGGTCTTGCTGTGGTGCTATCACCTGTCTATGTTCATTTAGTCCAGGCAGGGAGAAGCTGGTGGGATCCAAGTCTTTCTGATGGACATGTCCCCATTGCTTCACACTGCCTTCTAATTACCTCTTGTGGTTGATGTGGTTCTTAAACTGGGAAATTTCCAAATAGATTTTTTTTTTTTTTGTCAAATGAACTGGTGTTTCCTCAGAGATATTTTTTCAGATCTCTTTTTTAAATAATAATTTAAACTGCCTTAAGGACATGGTCTGGTATCTTTGTAATATATATAGACACTTATCTGCATACATATGAATACTAGCTAATTAGTTATGTTTATATGTTCTTGAGTCTCAAAACTGATATACTCCCACGCCCAAGGGTCTAGGCCAAGGACAGAGAAAGCTTACTTCATTCTTTAGGAGCAACTCCATTGCAGAAACCAGAACCCCAGGACTGATTAGTGAGATCTCCTCCTGTATTTTATCTTCCACATAGGGTAACCCATCACCACCTCTGTGACTTAACTCCCTAGAAATCTTTGGAATTCATCCCACTGTTTCTGTCTTCCTGGCCAACATTAGTATGGAAGCTATCATTCTGCTTCAGACTAGTCCTTAAACGGGGCTCGATCAAAGTGGTCTCTTGACGGCTTTCATTTTACTCACTTTCTCCATTTTTGTGATGTAGCCAGACTGATCTTTGAACACAAATCTACACAACTCAGTGTCTGTTTCTCATTGCATTTGGGTTGAAGCTTGCCTTGGTTGCCTTGAGCTACCATAACAAAATACCCTACAGCAGGTTACAGTAGGTAACTTGTAAGTAGACAAAATTTATTGCTCATGGTTTTGAAGTACTATATACTGTCTCATTAAAGTCAAGGACAAAGGCTGTATTATCTCTGCTAGTATATATTATGGTTCTGGGAGTCTTAACCAAGGCAATTAAGCAAGAGAGAAATTAATGAATAGAACAACATCAGTGGAGGAAATTATAATCACTTTAGATGATAAAACTGCATAACTTCATAATTAGAAGAGTCACAAGAGCAGCTGGAAAGCCATAGAACAAATAAGAGAATAAATAAATATGATAAATTGATATTAAAAGTAACACTTTTCTCCTCTCTCTCTCTCTCTCTCTCTCTCTCTCTCTCTCTCTCTCTCTCCCCCCCACCTCCAGTTTTTCGAGACAGGGTTTCTCTGTGTAACAGTCCTGGCTGTCCTGGAACTTGCTTTGTAGACCAGGCTGGCCTTGAACTCACAAAGATCTGCCTGCCTCCCAAGTGCTGGGATTAAAGGCGTGTAACACCAACACCCAGCTACAAGTAAGACTTTTTTCTTTTTTCTTTTTAAATTCAGGTAATAATCCTCCAGAAAATTAAAAACAAAGGGGGAAATGTTCCATGACAGTCATAAGACATCCAAATATCCCAGCACCTTAGGGCCTCAAGAAGCAAGGTTCAAGGCCTCGGAAGAGAAACAGGTCCTGAGGAGCTGCTCTTGCCTAACGCTGGCTTAGGTGTTGTTTAACTTCTATGACACTGTCCTGAGGGAGGAGCCGTTGCTGTTTGCTCTATCTGGCACAGGCTGCATCTGTGAGCTATGTGGGGATGACTTCAAGAACGTTTTCTTAGTCACTATAATTTCTCTTGTGCAGTATTGACTTCACAGAGAAACATTTAAAAGACTGAGGGGCAGTGAGGGGACAGATTCTCACCTTAAAAACATAGTCACCCTTGACTCTGAACTCACAGTACTTGGAAGATGTTACTTCTTATTTGGCTGATAAGTTTAATGCACTCTCCATAAACATGTATGCAAACGTTTAATAAGCTTGGTTGCTTGGTTCTTATATTTCCATCGCATTCGAAAGTATAAGTAATAACGTTGTGAGGGAGAATTGTGCCATTTACTGGCATTTATGAATGTAGATTAATTTAAATAATTGTGTCTCGACACCTAAGTGAATAGACACATTTTTTTCAATTCCTATAATGAGCCCATAAATCCAAATACAGGTGCAAACTTATGGAGTAAGTGAAATTTTAGATTAATGAAAAAATGTATTTGTTAATTAAAAAAAAAGTCAATTAAGCCAGACACCGCAATACACGCTGTAATCCCAACTCTGGGGAGTTTTGAGGCAGGAGGACTGCCATGAGTTTGAAGCCACCTGAGGCTACATAATGAGTTCCAGATCAGCCTGGGCTATAGAGTGAGACCCTGTCTCAAAAAACAAAGCAGCATGACACAAAACTCAAAACAAAGAGAATGTCATAGATAACTCGATGTTGTCACATGTTCTTCTGTGACATAATTGAGAAAAGTCAGTTCTCATCTTGCACATATTTATTTCCAGTTCTTTTTTGTTTTTGTAGCTTTCTTAAGTAAAGCAATTGCATAGATCCTTAATTTTTCCTAACCCATAAATTCCTCCAAATAGTGCTTAAGTCTTGCTCTGTAGCTCAGGATAGCTTGAAGATCACTAATTAGACCAGGCTGGCTGCCTTTGAACTCTTGGCAATCACACCTGAGCCTCTCCGAGTGCTGGGATGCCAGAAAATGAGCACCACACCCAGCTGTTGATTTCTTCTCTCTCATTGTTTAGGCATCTGTAGAAAAGATCAGTGCTGTGTCTACTTGGACTAAAATAACTACCTGGACTAGAACAAAAATGAATCGATCAGTGTCATTCCCATGCTGCCTAAAGCAGATATTCTTGCAGCCAGTTGGGAAACAGTACCCTCAACTCTAAAGTAGCTATTGTAGTAGAGGACCTGACTGAGCAGAGTCCTCGGAGGGAAGCCCTGAGGGGCCTGTGCAGAACTTGGTAGCCCTCCAGTGCTCTTGCTGAGGTTAGCATGATTGGAGCAGTCCCTACACCTTATTATCATGCTTCACACAACAAACGGGGATAATTTAGCACTCACTCTTCAGCTAAATTGACTCTATTTTCAACAGCCCAGGATGCAAACACCTCCATGTAACAATGTCAAATTTAGCCACCCTGGAAGAGGGGGAGGACCCGTCCTGTGATAAATGACCAGTCAGTCAGTTCATTGTTTTCTTTCCAAGAGAAATCACAGCCAGATTCCACTTTATCTCACCCTGACTTTTAGCAAGATAGATAGCTGTGCAAAATTTTCAGGTTCAAATAGTTTCCATCAAAAGGGATTAAAAAAAAACCACTTCACATTCTGAGCACTCGAAACCTTTTTAACGGAAAGGATTTGATTTCTTTTACAGTATAAAGAGGAACTTGATTCAGATCACTTTCCTAATCTTAGGTCTTTAGCCAGAATGAAAGCAAAGGAATAAACCTTAATGTTTGAAGCACAGTGAACTTGTCACATGAATTGTTTTGTTTCCAGTCTTTAAGACCCATTACATGCTTGCATTTTCCTTGAAGCTGAGGCAAAAGTTGTATCGAAACAAGTACAGTGCTGGTGAAATTAACTGCTTGCGTTTGCATTTGATTGCATTGTAACTTAGAAATTTATCTACCTATGTCGCGGGTGAATAGAGCAAATGTATTTAAAACGGATTTTAAGGAAAGGCGCAAAGCTACAGAGAGAAACCCTGTCTCAAAAAAACAAACAAACAAAAAAACCCAACGGATTTTAACGTAGCACTTAATATGATGTCAAAAAAATCAGACGACAAATTAAGTTAATAAATACAGAAAAAATATTGACAGTAAATTGAACTTTTCAGATTCGGTTTGTGAGCGGTTAAGCGCAAGGGCTGCAATCTAATTGGAGAGTCAATGCTACTGGGGTTATCTCCAATTAAGAACGAAGATATGTAAAAGACAGCCTGAGGCTGCCAACCGAAAGGAGTTTTACCCAGGTGGGCCCTTCAGGGTACCAGGTCACCAGTAGGACACCAAAGCCGGTTATCAGATTTGATGGCCTCACCAGGAACTTGGCTAGAACGGGTCTAGGGAGAAAGAACTGACTCTCACAAGCACACCCAAGCCCTTTGGGCAGCAGTCAATCCCCTCAAACAGGGAAGGGACCCCTGGTCCTCAGGGCTGCCAGGAAGAGTGCCCGCAGGGAGTGCAGCTTCTGGGCATGCCCCTTGGGGACCAGGGTGCGTGGGTGGAACCTGCCTTCTGCTCTGGTATCTCCTAGGGTCACCCGGACCAAACTCAATTTGTCAAGGTCTCGCATCTCATCTAATCAATAACCGTCTCTCCAGACCTTTATGGTGACTAATTCAAATAAATAGCATTCACGTTTGCTGTGCGCCTGGTTTTAAAGGCTCTGCCTTTGGTACTTCCAGGGAGGGCCGGCCACAACCTCTGAGGAAATGTCAACTATCTTTATGGGCCCCTCAGTTCACCCTCCTGGGTTCCCGGGATCGCTGGGAAGAGTGGCAGACGTCCCAAACACTCTGGCATTCTCAGCCGTCCTAAATGCCATCTGTGGTCCCCAGGGTAAAGAGCAGGTAAATCTCACAATGCCTCTTGTCTTGTTTGCTGGGGGGAGGAGGAGGGAGCTGTCTGCCGGGATCTCTCCTCTGGGATCTTGACCATCCCCATTCCTGCTGCACTAAGCTTATGAAGTGTCTTCCTCATCCTAAAGCCCTTTGGCCAAGCAATCCGGATCTTCCAATTTCCTCTGAAATCTTTAAAGCTTTGATCCCAAACTAGCAGCTCGATTTCCCCACTCTGCCCCTCTGGGATCCCCCTGGTTCCTTGCTCAAAATACCTGCTGGCGCCAGAGGAAATTCACTTGTAACAGATACCCAGGGAGTGTAAAAGCAACACCCTGTTTCCAGGGTCATGTTCCTCCGGGTCTTCTGACCCATCAACGTGTCGCTTAGCGAGCACCAACACCCGGAATTACTGTGGATCCTGAGTGCTCGCTGGACAATCGGGGGGCCCTTTTAATAGAGTTGATGATTGCTATCTTGCACGTGGCTTCTAGTGCGCTTTCTCTCCTTCCCTCCCCCAGCAGCTCTGGGCAAATGGTGACTGTGAAATAAACCTGTGGCCAGAGCTGATCCGCAGGTAACATTTGTGAGAGTCTGGAAAGATTTCAAGTAAACTTCAAAGCATCTAAAATAAGAGATTTATCACATTTGTTCCTAAAACAGCTATTGAAATGGGCGAGGGGGGTGACTAAACAAATTCCCCCGCCCCCCCCCCCCCCCCCAATTACTAGAAAGACTTAGCAGGTAGGTGGCTTCATCTTGCAATTGGTCTACTTTTCGTGTTTTTGTTTGTTTGTTTTTGTTTTTTGTTTTTGCGTTTCACTTGTAAAGTGAGCTGGCTACAAATAAAATCTGTGTTATATGAATACAAATGGCCAAGACATTGAGAGAAATTGGCTCCAGAGAGAAATGGCAAGTGTGAGGAGACTTCCTTTCTCTCTAAATATTTGCATTTAGTGGGTTTTTATCTCACGAAATAACAATATTATTTTATTTCTTTCCAAAGAAGCAAAACATACCTGCCTACTTATAAGATCCTTTTGACAGGCTGGAGAGATGGCCATGTGATTAAGAGGCTGGCTGTTCTTGCAAAGGACCCAGGTTCAATTCCCAGCACCCACAGGGCAGCTCACAACCACCTGCAACTCCAGTTTCAGGGAATCTGAGATCCTAACACAGACATATTTGCAGGCAAAACATAAATGCACATCAAAATAAATAAAAGACCCTTTAGACAATTATGGGGTTTTCCTACTCAACACTCTTTTTCCTTTGTGATATGTTCTTGCTATTGTAGCACAGGAGTTGGGTCCTGGGACTCCAAGCAGGCATGACCACATCCAACTTCTCACTCAGTTTTCTTGTCTGGTACCTTGTCCCTTTGAATTCTATACCTCACAGACACTAGACATGATTGTGACTATTGTGCAAAACCTTCAGGCTTAAAATAATGCTAAAAAGAAAGCATATATTTTGTTAGCGTTTGTCGACATCTGAATTTCAGTGAGGTAGTTCTGGATAACTTATTAGAAAATTCTCCTAGCAATTAGATTTCTAAAAGGAAATTGGGGCCCTGGAGTTGTGTTTGCTTGGCCTTAAGGCCCCATGTACTGTTGAGTAGAATTCTTATATTCCCAGTTGTGGTGGAACCCATCTTGATGAATAGACAGGACTGTGTAAGTGCACCTACATCAACCTCATCTCTGACACACTTATCAACTCAGCTTAGCTCAGCTCTTCAGTCAACATCCAGGATTCTCTGTGGTTTACTTTCTTCTGTGGCATCGACGCTTCATGGCTGTGAACTTCTGAGTCTCTCCTGAGCAGAGATTTCCCATATTGAAATGTATAGGTCCTGCTTGCTTTGTTTGAGGCAGAGTCTCAATGGCGGTTAAAGATAAGGCATGGATATACACAGGGTGTTAATAAGATCTTCCTTCCAGGAAAAGATATGCCTTGTTTCAGAGATTGGAGCACTTGATGGAACTAAGAGCTAGAGTGACAGATAGCTTAGGTGACTTGAAGTGTTGTCTCATTTGTTTATTTGCTGAGTGGAGACAGCAGAGGATATCATTATATATGCATGGTGACTAGAAGGCCGTGTCTTCTTGGTCCTGGGAAAGCTACAACTATTTAAGAGTGCCAGGGACAGCATAAAAAATACTTTACAAGCCCCAGCTAAGATGTCCATGTTGTAATTGCTGTTTCTTGAACCTTTTAGGGACTACAAGGGAGGGCCTGGGAGGGAGCTCCTCCGGGTTACCAAATTAGATTGCTAAGCTGTCCATTGTAGAATTTATTTGACAGTTAAACTGTGTAAGGTCAGCTAAACCAATTGAAAAATTTCTTGCCCCAGAATATTTTGGTGGGTGACAGAGCACAATGGTGTTGTTTCAGACAATATTAACGATAGTGTTATTTCTGATAGTATTAACGTATCCTGAAAATAAATCAGTTTTTGATAATGCCCAAGGTGAATGGTTAGCTTCAGGTTAATGCTGACATGCAGAAAAGTCAAGTTTCATTTGGGCTTAGCTGAGACAAATTATTGTAGCCCCAGAGAAGAAAAAGAGTAGCAGCAAGTGAAGAAGATAGAGATAAAAGACTGAGATCTAAACAATAATAATGTCAGTCATGGTAATTAGGTCACTTTTGAGTACCTTCATTTAACATAATAAAAAATTCTACTTTGTGTCTCAGATGCTTAAAAGAAGAAATTTTAAAGCCTGAATTATTCAATAAATCTGAATTGCTATTAAATTTCTAATAATTTGAGTTGTATAGAAAATGGTACCTTCAAATAAATCTCATCTCAGATAATCATTCAGACCTCCTCTTTGCTTAAAACAAAACAAAACAACAAAAACATCAACAAAACTAGCTTTATTGTACAACTCAGGCAAGATGTAGATTTCAAGGATTTTTTAAATAGTATATTTGTTGAATTGAACAGTAGTTACCATAACTTAATTTTAAGTATTTTTATTCCTCTTTCTCTCAGAAAGCTGCATTTCATTGGCAGTTTCTCTCTCTACTCCCTCCCCAACACAAGTCTAGGCAAGCACTTATCTGCCTTTGTTGTCTGTGATATAGATGTGATTATCCAATAGGTGGTCTTTTGTGACTGACTGACACCTTCACTGATGTTTATGGGGTTCAGATACGTCATGGCATAAACCAGTACTTGGTTCTTTCTTTGCAGCTGAATAGCATTGCACCTCATGGATGGCCTGCATTTTATTTATCCACCCTTCAGTTGACAAACGTTCTTCCCATTTTATGTATCATGAATAATGTTGCAACATTCAAGTGCAAGAATCATATTAGGTTCTGCTTTGATTGTGTAGATAGTACCAAACCCTGCTTATTCCACACCTCCTTGTGAAATAAAGAGAATTTGTTTTCTGCTGTGAAGGAAATAATCTATTGGCTGCGTTTCCTATCTTATGAACTGTTTTCCCTGGTATATGCACACAATTTATTTCTAAGAGATCCTGTAGAAATGCTGGAAAAATAGAAAACGTGCTTTGTTGAAGAAAGGTGAATTACTAAAGCAAACCAAAGTAAGCTGCGTTCAAACATTGGAAAGTATTTGCTTATGGACTTGTAGATTAAGATATTTATTTATTTATGACTTTTCAGTGCTGAGGATCAAGCCCAGGGCTCTGTGCATTATTATGGGTGCTAGGCAAGCACTTACCACTGAGCTTATCCTCAAGTCCTTTTCTATGGACAACTGGGATAGCTATCTTTAATTCTGTCAACTCCAAATTCTTGGATGCTTGCTATTGTAGTTCTTTTTCTGTTTCTCTCTCTTTTTCTTTTCTTCTCTTCTTTTCTTTTTTCTTTCTTTCTTTCTTTTTTTTTTTTTGAGACAGGGTTTCTCTGTGTAGCCCCGGCTATCCTAAAACTCGCTCTATCAGCCAGACTGACCTCAAACTGCTATTGTGATTCTTACATTTCCATGAAACAAGGATTATTTTTCACTGTAGACATTTGGTAATAGAGATTTTTTTTTACTGTTTTTGATTTTCCCCATTATTGATTATCTGATTTCTGTGGCTTCAAAGGATAGGTAGAACACTTAGGATATTGTAGCTTATAACTGCATGGATTTTCTTTCTTCCTTCCTTCCTTCCTTCCTTCCTTCCTTCTTTCTTTCTTTCTTTCTTTCTTTCTTTCTTTCTTTCTTTCTTTCTTTCTTTCTTTCTTTCTTTCTTTCTTTCTTTCAGTTTTTTGAGACAGGGGTTCACTGTGTAGTTTTGGTGCCTGTCCTGGATCTTGCTCTGTAGACCAGGCTGGCCTCAAACTCACAGCGATCCACCTTGGCTATGCCTCCAGAGTGCTGAGATTAAAGGTGTGTGCCACTGCCACCCAGCAACTGCATGGAGTTTTGAATGTTTATTGTTTCCAGAGTAACTCCCTGGAGATAGCATGGCACTGTATTAGATGGGAAGGTACTAGCACCTTGTGAATGTTCTCTGTAGAAAGGGATGATAGGTGAATATGTGGATACTGGTATTTATTGTTTGTCTTCAACATAGAGTTCACACCCTGAAAGTTCCTTCTATTTTTCTGATAGAATTAATAATTTGTATTGTTTTTGTTAAGAGACACAAAATTCTGCTCAAGGGTATGTATTGAAAAGATATATAGAGAGGTCAAACTTGTGTTTACGTTAAAACACAAAGGCCACTGGGAGGTGGTGGCGCATGCCTTTGATCCCAGGGAGGCAGATCCAGGCAGATCTCTGTGAATTCGAGGCCAGCCTGGTCTACAGAGTTCCAGAACAGGCTCCCAAGCTACACAGAGAAACCCTGTCTCTAAAACACCAAAAAACCAGAAATAAACAAACAAACAAAAAACCCCACAAAGGACAAACATAAAATACAAAGGTCTTTCTGATTTAGGATTTTGTAAGGCTTCTATTTTTTACATAGATCCACCTTTCAAAACACCCAAGACCTTTCAGGAATTCAAACTGCTGGAACACAGTCTGTAGCAACAGCCATTTGAAGCTTTTGAAACAGCTAAATGTTCATGAATTAAAGTTTGCATTACATGGTCTGAACCACTGAGCTGCTGGTTATTGATAACAGTTAATAAATATTGAGAAAATAAAACCCACCTTGGGCAACATCAACAGCAGTTTTGCAAACATTGCAATCTGTGTGGTGTTTTACAGGAAATAGGTTTCTTCCAGTTCCCAAGCAGGAATTTTAAGGAGACAGATTCTGTCTATTCTGTCTGGACTGTAGTATCAGTTCAAATCCCAACCCCTCCAAAGACATTATGGACACTTTCAAAATCTTAGAAGTCCAAATCCGGGATTAGGTTTCACTTCAAAGAAAATACAGGCATTCCCAAGCTACTGGAGGGGTAGCGTTAATGCTGTGAGACTCAACAAGACTTTAGGGCTTTCCAATTTCCCCTCTCATGTGTCATACGTCTATTCCCAAACCTAGTCACAAGCTCTCTCTCCTGAAGTCTTTTTCAAAATTGACTGAGGTCAGTGATGTGAGGATGGAATTTCAAACATGGCAGCATAGTTCCTAGGGTGTGGAGTTCAAATGAAGTACTTCGATAGGTTGACATCTTTTTTTTTTTTTTTCGTTTTTCGAGACAGGGTTTCTCTGTGTAGCTTTGCGCCTTTCCTGGGACTCGCTTGGTAGCCCAGGCTGGCCTCGAACTCACAGAGATCCACCTGGCTCTGCCTCCCAAGTGCTGGGATTAAAGGCGTGAGCCACCACCGCCCGGCCATAGGTTGACATCTTACTATCAAAGTTCTCAACTCTCTTTATGGCTACATATGTGAAAAGAGATGAAAACATGTCCCTGAACTTTGGAAAGCTGGGCTCCAAGCATACTCCTGCCGCACACGAGAGTGGTATCCACAATAGAATGAAGCATCCTGGAACTATTTGCCAGTGTGCTCAGATATCCTCAGTATAGGGTTGTTTACTGCAAGATTATTGTCTAGTAATTTCCTTTGCAAGGAAAGAAATGATAATCTGACTACCTGTTTATGGAGATAAACTAATCCCTTCTAGAACCTGTCCATGTTTATTTCCTTAATTACTCCAAGCTGTGTAACTACATGCTATTTACATATTATAGTGCAAACTGTGTCCTAACAAACTGTCTGCAGAATCAAACACAACAGTTAATTTTACTATGGGAGTGTTGACGTCAGAAACACAAAAAACGAGCTCTAAGAGCGTGATAGAGACTGACTACCCAGTTAACCTTAGAAAATATAGACGATAAATAAGAGTGAGGATCACCGTTGGAAGGGATGCAGGCCCCTGACTTTAGAGGAAGGAAGGCAAACTGATCATGTACTTTGGACTCTAGTCATGTAACTGGCATTTTATTTCACTCTAAGGATGTATCGAGTTCCCTTATCTCTATGCACTAGAGTAATAGCCTTCATTGCTATGAGCTGCACAGTCACATAGCTTGTTTGTCCTTACAGTATATGTAGTTAAGGCTCATGTTTTAGGGGATAAGGAGGGAGTAACTGGAAAATAAACTTGTATCTCATTGGGAGTTTAAAATTTTTCTTTTCTTTTTGAGACAGGGTTTCTCTGTGTAGTTTTGGCTGTCCTTGAGCTCACTCTGTAGACCAGGCTGGCCTCCAACTCACAGAGATCTGCCTGTCTCTGTCTCCCGAGTGCTGGGATTAAAGGTGTGCGCCACTACCGCCCAGCTTGAAACTGTTTTTATATGTCTTTTTGAGATTCATGATGGGCTGAAACTGGATGTGGAATAAATACAGAGAAGGCAAAGGCAAGCATGCTCAACACCAGCCTTCCTACTCTGAGAACCCGAGCTCTGAGTAATCTGTAACTGTGAGTTAAGGTATCAGAGATAGGGGGGTATTGCTTAACACTGTCAGTGCCAAGGAAAAAGTTAGTGATTTATTGATCAATTACTATGTGCCCAGAAGCACAGCTCTGTTCCTCTGTCTCTGTCTCTGTCTGTCTGTCTGTCTGTCTGTCTGTCTGTCTCTCTCTCTCTCTCTCTCTCTCTCTCTCTCTCTCTCTCTCTCTGTGTGTGTGTGTGTGTGTGTGTGTGTGTGTGTGTGTGTGTGCGCAAGAGCACTTGTTTATGAGAAGAGGATATAAAAGAATTTGAAAGCTGGGCATGGTGTCACATCCCAGGAACCCCAGCATGGGGATGAGAAATGCTGCAAGGTGGAAGCCAGTCCTGGGGCTACATAGTGAGACCACGTTGCAACAAACAAGCCAAGAAGGAAAGAGTAAGAGAAACCCATGGAATTCGAGCTTGCTGCTCTCTGGTGATCGACAGGACGGTGTGTGTAAGTGCAAGTGCACCTGGCTGCTTCTTGTTTAGAACTGCTAGCTGGAAATAGGTAGGGAGAGTTATCAAATATTTGCTTTGCCGCAGTAGCAAGAAGAAATTCATTTTCACAGATATTCCTTTAGCAGAAATTACTATAGAATACCAACTGGAAATCAGTTATCTATTTATTTTTTTCTCCTTCAAGAAACGGAGACACCCGTCTTTTATGTTTGTGTGTTTTGCTACTCCTGGCTCTTTGGTAAGAAATGGACTAGAAAATTGATGGAGAAATCCTCGGGATTTAAGAAAGAGTAATTCTAACTTTTTTTTTTTTTTAATTAGGCATACTTGCTGGAGAGATGGCTCAGTGGTTAAGAGCACATACTGCTGTTGCAGAGGACCCAAGTTCTGTCCCCAGTACCCATGTGGTGTGGGCACACAACTGTAGGTAAGGACATCTCTATGGAATCTTACTCCCCCTTCTGGCCTCTAAGGGCACTGCAGTCTTGTGCGTAAAACTACATTAGCCACATAAGTTAAAGTAAAAATATTTTTAAAAAAATCCTCCTCCCCCAAATCAGTCATGTTTAGCCGGGCATAGTGCTACACACCTGTAACTCCAGTGCTTGGGAGATAGAGGTGGGAGGATCAGAATCTGGCATCAAAGTCACCATTCAAGGATCCACAGTGAGTTTGAGGATAGCTTGAGTTACATAAGCTCCCCTCCCCTCCTGTCCATTTATTCCATTTGGGAAAAAAGAGAAAATGTAGAAATCATGTAAAACAATGATTTAATTCTTGTGTTGGGGAGACCGCTTACTAGGTAAAGTACCTGTCATGGAAGTGTGAGGATCTGGGTTCAAATCCCCAGACCCCAAGCAAAATCAGACATCATAATACATCTGTAATCCCTATGCTTCTACTGTGAGATGGGAGATGGAGATAGATGAACCCCTAGAAGCTGGAAGGTCAGTTGTTCTGTTGTATGCAGAAGTGAACAACAACAAAAGAGATCCTGTATCAACCATGATGGAAGTTTGGTACCAATACCGAAGGCTGTCTCTGACGAACATGTGTATGTATGCTGATGCCCACTCATACACATGGACACACATACATAGACTAGAATAATGGTTACTTATTAATACATTTTTCAAGATTGAGTATCTATGTATACATACACATATATACATACATACATTCTTCCATGTCCTGGTAAACATGTAACACCTGTCTGTTAGAAACAGGCGATATTACAGATGTCAATGGTAATACAGGCATGTAAACCAATGCTTTCTAAGCCCTTTACTACTTTGTACAGGTAAACTGAATTTATCTCATAAGACATATATCAAACAAACTTTGACTTCCCTTTATTTTCCACTTTGAAACTGAGAGTTTATTCAGACATTGGTAAAGGTTTACACATGGTTATATTCTAGGGGAAATGACTTTAAATAATTATCTGCTCTTTTTGGCTATAAAATTTCAAAATATGCTCTAAAATAAGAAATAATGAATTATTGTTGTTCATAATTCTTTCTTTTCAGGAGTGAACTGTGAAAAGCTGATGAGTTATTTGTAACTCAACCCTGCCAGGGCAAATGCAGCCTATAACATCAAAGCTTACCATGAGAAAAGTGTGTATTGTGGCTTTTAGTCTTTAGTCAATACTACTGTGCATGTTTTATAATTTGTTTAAGTCAGAGTTTAAAAATGTATAATTGAATACTAACTGAACAACTCAGAATAGAAGATTTTAACCTTTTTTTGATTGATACTTACAAAAACTTCTAAAAACTACCAAAATGCCTTTATTTGTTTTTTCCTGCCCCCGACTCATAGACCATACTAAGGGAAGATGGATCAGCCTCTTCTCTGATTAGAGATACCGAGAAGGGAATGGGTGTGAGGAATTTCTCTTCTCAACAGGCATCAAAGCATGATAATGGATGTTGCCTTGGGCCTGTGAGGTGGGCTATTTCAGAAAATTGAACACAGGAAGAGAGCGCATGTGGATTCCTGTTTCTTTACATTTTTGGAAGAAAAGAACATTGGTAAAAATAGAAGTTTCATAAGATGTTCATTTCTAAGCATGAGATACAGTGCCTAGCAAAAATATTTATCCCAGTTTTCAAAGGATCAAACTTAAGATACTGTCCTTTAGAAAATGAATGAGAGCAACTTGGCTTCAGAGGACTTAGACTATGGCTTTGAAGAACTTTGAATCTCCCAAATCCCAGGAAGACTGTTTATAGCTCCATGCTGCTTGGTACAAACAACGTTGGTGAGAGGTTTTAAAATTTTCTCATTAAATTTTTATAAGAATGTTTGGGTTGGGAAAAGGAAGTGTCTGAACTGTGGATGATGCCATATCGTTGATTTATCTCAGGAATGGAGAACAGGATGCCTTCTTGGAAAGTTTCTCAGCAACTTGTATACATGAAACCAATGACAACATGGGAAGTCACGTCAACGTCCAACAGGCCTCATAAATGTTTAAATGTGGGTATGAGACATTGACCTAGCATCTTTAGTAGTTTTCTTTTTCTTTTTTTTTCCCCAGGCGGTGTGTGTGTGTGTGTGTGTGTGTGTGTGTGTGTGTGTGTGTGTGTGTATGTGTGTGTTAGATTGACGGAACTCACTAGTCCACATAAGTTTGAACAGATCATGCTCGTTAATAAATGTTTTTCTGAAAAGTTTTACTTTGAAAATGATCAGAATTTATTTAAGACAGATCTGTCACAGACTTGTATGGACACAAAGTTTGTATTCCTCTTTGGAACTGCCAATGGTGAGAGAAGAATTTGCTCGGAGACAAGCATTTTTGTGTCTGGTTGTACAGAGAGTATTTTCTCCCGTATGCTTAGTGCTCAGCCCACTTCGGGCTAGGTGCTTTGTGAAGGTCAACTTTGATCAAGAGAAAGCCAAGAGGGACTAGAGATGTAACTCAGAGGCACAGAGCTTGCCCAGCATTGTAGAAGTTCTGAGCTCTGCCCCCAGCTAGCGAATGAGAGGAGAGACACAGTTGCTACCTTTCTTAATGTTGCTTTCTTTCTTCTCAGCTGTAAGTAGTCTGCTGGCCATTTATTTAAATGTGATTTGCTAATCTAAAATTAAAGGTTAATTTTAAAGTTATCTTTTATTAGTAAGATTTAGTAGAGGAGAGATTATAAAAATTTGGCATATTGTTAACATATGCTTATTATTATATTACTATTACTTGAGACAGGGTCTTACTGTGTAACCCAGGCTGGCCTTTAGCTCACATAGATCCACCATCTCTGTCTCCTAAGTGCTGGGATTAAAAATGCTTGCCACCACACCCAGCCTTATTTTTATTATTACTAACATACACTTATTATTATAACTGTGTTTACATATTAGAAACATATACATGTATTTAATATAACTTAATATAGTCTAACTTATGGGAATTGTATTATCTTTTCCTCCTTTTCTGATTTTGATACAGGTATTCTTCTATCCCTCCCCCCAAACATTGCTTTTAGAGTCAATATTCAGATTGTTAGCACTTTATATCTCCAATACTTTGTCCTTACATACTAATGACATCCTCTTTGATGTAATAAATGTATCTTGTTAAGTTTCTGTTGTAGATTTTTAGTATTTTATTATTGCAGGGAATAATTCAAGATTCATTAATATTTTGAGACTCCCAGCATGGAATGATGATGATGATGATTACTACTAGATAATTTGGGGAAGGCTGTTTTTATGGGGAAATACCACATTTTTTGACACACAGCACTGTATTCTGGACAAACTGGAAAGATTTGTGATAGTGCTCAGTGAGGAGAGCTGAAATTGATCTTCTCATAATTATATTTATTTTCCTTTGGGGATTTGATTTGGTATTTATTGAGAGAATATGTGTTTAAAAAGCCTGCCAAAAGCACATTGTGTATGATGATATTTTTTGAAAAACAACATATATTGAATTAATCTCCAGACATCTGAGAAGAGACACTTTGCACTGTAAAGAGATTTCTCTGTGTTTATATTTATAAAAATTTCCACATTGAATCTTTAGAAATTTATTTATTACTTTTTTATGCAAGGGGTGTGTGTGTGTGTGTGTGTGTGTGTGTGTGTGTGTGTGTGTGTGTGTGTTTGCGTACACTCTTGTTTATATGTCTGGTGTGTGTGGAGTTCAGAGAACAACATTCAGGAGTTGCTTCTCTCCTTCTGCAGAGACTTCCAATGATTGAATATAGGTCATGAGGCTTGTGTGGCAAACACTTTCGAACACTGAGCCATCTTGCTGGTGTGCTATAGCAAGTCTTAGTTCATTTTCTGAGTACAAAGATTTTTTTTGTTTTTGAGACGAGACCTTACTGTGTAGTTGAGCCTGCCCTTGAACCTGTAATGTTCCTGCTTCAGCCTGCTAAACGCTGGGATTCTAGGTGAGTCCTGACTCCTGATTCTGAGTACAACTTGTATGTTATAGGAAGTTTACACTGAAATGCCTGTCATCCTCTTTTAGTGGTTAGCTCAGGGACACGCCCTTATATGAGAACCAAAGTCGGTTGGGGGAGGATGGTTCTAACTTAGAATCCACTGATGTGTGGTTATCTTGGAAACACCCCAGAGACCGTTGCTAGGAGGGTGTTCTCATCTGTATATGAGATCACTGGTGCTCTGGCTATTAGGTCACATGTTCAATTTCCCATGGCCTTGGAACTAAACCTGGTTTTACGAAGCTCTTGTCCCAGGGGGTCACTGATTTATGTCACATTGGCTTCTGTGTAAAGCCAAGCAAGTCTACACAGTATTATAGAAATTTAGAGTTAGTGCTTGCATTTTAGAAATCTAGAATTCACATAAATATTTATAAGCACCTCATGTTATCCAGAGAAAAGTCTTGAAAACCCATACTCCATGATCTTTTCAGCACATCGGTGGAGTAGAATAGTGTCTGCCCACTTAATGAGAGGCACACACTTCTGTCTCCATCTCTTCATGGGAACCACCTTGCCCTCCAGGTCTTTGGGTCTGAAACGTCTGTGACTGACCCTGAATAATTTAAAGACATGAGGCAAGAGTCTTTATGGGCAGCAATGAGGATTGATAAGTAGTGACTTCAGAAGGTTCCAGCTTTCCTTCCTCCTAGTAAACATCACCGGGGAATGGAGCCAAGCAAATGAGTCTCAACTTCAGCATGGTGTCTTTAACGTCAGGCAGCATTAGGAAGCTCAGATTGATAGCATGGCTTATCAATTTCATGACATGTGGGCAGTCGGGGGAAGAAGCAGCAGAGACAATGGCCTTGGCTCACTGGGCTTTCCTGGGATCTGTTTTATTTATTTGTTTATTTTGGCATCTCCGTGAATGGAACCCAGAGCCCCATGCATCACTCAAGCTTGACAAATGCTCTACCCAGCCAGCAGGTGGGCAGTTTTAGATAGTCCAAGGTGATGTTCCATCTGGGGAGTCTTTTTCTCTGGATTCACCACCCCTTCACGTTCATTACAGACTTACTAGCATATCAACTATCGCCTTGGATAGAATTCTGAAATAAGACTCATATTTACTGTGAGAAATGTATTGTTGAAACTCAACTGAAGTTTAAAGAGGGTGTGTTTAGTTATGGTATCACTTTCAGAGCATCCCTTCTGAAAATCAACAATCAAGATTTGAAAGGGGTTGAATGTGAAATGTCCCATATAGACTTGTGTGTTTGAACATGCGGTTCCTAGATGGTGGCTCTATTTGAGAAGGCTGTGGACTCTTTTTGAAGGGGGTGGAGCCTTATTGGAGTGAGTGGGTCCTTAGGGGTATGCTGAAGTTTTTATAGCCAAGTCCCACTTCCTGACCATGTTCTGCTTCCTGGTGACACATAAAAGGTCTTTGGCGACCACTGGCTCCTGCCTCCATGCCTCCCCTGACATGATGGACATGCCCTCTTGAACGGTGAGTCAAAGTAGATCTTTTCTCCCCAAGTTGCTCCTTGTCAGTGTTTGATGACAGCAATGAGACCAGGCGGTACATGCACACCTACTCATGTGTATTAACTAACCACTTTCTGCGATGGGTGTGAACTCCAGGGTGGGTGCAAGCATCATAATTGAGGGTGAGTGGCAAACATTTTATTCAGAGGCAGAAGAAAACCACGTGTGGCTTAAATGGAACCCCAGGTTAGGTACTTGCATTGCCCATAATATGTAATGCTGACAAGTGTTCAAGATGTTGAAACGCGATGTGTTTTGAAGTTCCATTACCCATGTCATGTAGTGATTGTGTGTGTGTGTGTGTGTGTGTGTGTGTGTGTGTGTGTGTGTACAGTAGTTGGCATCTCTCAAGTGTTTTTAGTGAACTATTAGTTTTCTAAAATATTAATAATAGTTTTCTAGAAAATAATAATAATAATAATAATAATAATAATAATAATAATAATCTGGCACTGACTAAACAGCTATTTACCTCATAGCTGCAGTATTTGCTCTGGATCGGTTTTACTTGCAGGAAAATGTTATTCTAAACAGACACATTTAGATATGTGTGCAGAATCTTTCCTCTTAGCACACATTTGCTCCGTGAATTTTAGTCCACATTGACTCACCAAGCTTCCTCTAGCACCATTTTCTTGTCAAGCTAAAAAAAAAAAAAAAAAACAATAAAAAAAAAAACCCAGAGTTCCCTGCAGTTCTATGTGATTGTCCATGAATCTGGTCTAGACTTCTGCGTACTCTTATTTCACGAGCATGTGTTTATGTGTGTGTAGGTGTGCGTGTGTACACAAGCGCATGTATAGGGAGGCAAGAGGTTGACTTTCGCCACCTTTTTATTGTTATCCATCTGAGGTAGGGTCCTTTACTGAACCTGGGTCTTACTGCTTTGCCTAGACTGGCTGTCCATCAAGCCCCACAGAGCCTCCCATTTCCCTCCTCCACCTAGCTACTTGAAATTTTATAAGTTGTCGTGGCCATTTAGTCCATAGGGTATACACAAAACATAGCACCGTAAACATGCTTTTTCTGATTTCATTTATAATTTAATAATAAGAAATGAAAATTTGATTCCTAAATGGCTATTAGCTTAAAAGCACAGTCTCTCTCTCTCTCTCTCTCTCTCTCTCTCTCTCTCTCTCTCTCTCTCTCTCTTCCTTCTTCCTCTTACTTTTCTTCACATGCTCAGCTCCAGCATTTGGCTGACAGTTACGCCTTGCACGTCGTTTGTGAATGCTTTCAAATAAAAAAATGTGCAGAGTTGCATTTATTTTTTTTGGGCCTCAGACGAAGGATGAAAGCTGTTTCTATGCTTATTCTAAGCCAGCTCTGTAAAGAATGGTAATGCTACTTAAATTTAAACAAGTCTCGAACAAGGCTGTGTTATGTTACTCCATCTGCTCTTTCTTTGCAGTAAGAGGGATCATTTCCAGTGTTTTGTAATTCTCACAGTGTGGACATCCAAAGTGTCAGTAGCACAACAGGACCCTGAAAGGGTCTCCAAAGGGAAGACAGCAGAGGGAGTAAAGAATAACCATGAAAACCACTTTCATCTCAGGATTGATGCTTTATTCCATTTGCTTAAGTATTTACTGCGTGTGTGTGTGTGTGTGTGTGTGTGTGTGTGTGTGTGTGTGCACTGTGTGTGTGTGCGCACTGTGTGGAGGTCAGTGGGCACTTGTGGGAATCAGTTCTCTCCTCCTGCTGTGCCGGTTCTGGGGGTGGAACTCAGGTCATCAGGCTTGGAGCTGAGCACCTGTACCTGCCGAATCCTCTTGACAACTTGGCCACTGAGTTTTAAAGTTTTGCATTCACGAGTTTCACTGACAATCAAATGAAAGCTGTTGATCCCTTTCAAGAGAAACGTCCACACCATTGAAAGATCTGACTATTTCACAGGGCTCATCACACCTCTAGGTTCATGGGTCATGAGTTAGAAAACCCAGTGAAAAATTGACATTGTATTTCATAGGTATATGTACAAACATGCATATGTATCTTCATATATATTATAAAAAATATGTGTATTTAGTTATTTAAAAATTTCCTTTAAGATCTACCTAAGCTTCTAGAACCTTGTAAATCTTGCTTTGCTTTTATTGAAGAGTTTGCCTGTTTCCGAAGAATGCCATAGGACACAGGTCCTGTCCCTCAGAACATAGCAGATACATTGTGTTTTAGGAATCAATGTTTTAATGGAACGAAACAGTATGTTTAAAACAAACCTAAAGTTCATTTATGAAATTGCATCTGAGTGAGACCCCTTCACCCTCATTCTCACAGAACATTTGACTTCAAATAACCAGATGACCAACTTTTCATAAGAAACAGATATTAAATCTATTATGTCTGTAGTAGTATTCAGTTCAAAACATTTCTAAATTATTTTCCTTTGTTTTTCTTTATTGAGACAGAGTCTCATTATGTAGCCCTGGGTGGTCTAGTACTCACTCTGTAGCCCAGGCTGGCCTGGAACTCACAGAGATCTACTTGCTTCTGTTTCCTAGAGTGCTGGGACTAAAGGAATGCATTTCCATGTTGGGCTAGTTTTCATTTTGATTTCTTCTTTGAACCTACAAGAAATTTAGAAGTTCATTGCAGAATTCCAATACTACTTAGAAATACTTTAGAGTCTCTTTTATAATAATTTCTGTGTATTTAAGGTTTTACATTTTCTGTTTGTCATTGTGTTCTATTTGAATATTATTTGCAGTAATAAAAAGTGAATATGATTTCAGTCTTCTAGAACTGGTTGTAACTTGGTCCTTGGATGACTTTGCTTAATGTTTCAGGTGTACCTTGAAAAGTCTATAAATGCTTGTACTTACCACTTGGGTCAGGTTGATTGACACCCTCCCTAGTTCTGACAATTTCTAAGACTGGAGTCCTGAGATAACATGCTGTGGGTTGAACGGTGTCCTTTCACAGTCCGTGTCTTCCTGACATTTGTGGATGTGACCTGTTAAAAAAGTAGTTTTTTTTTTTTTTTTGCAAGAGTGATCAAGTTAAGATGACATCATACTGGATTAGGGTGGCCTTAAACTAAGTGTCAGGAGAAACTGAACCCAAACCCAGAGGAAGATGAACACACGAAGACAGAGGCAGAGACTGCTCAGGAAGCCACAAGCCAAGGAGTGAGAGCTGCCGGCATCAGCCAATGTGGGAAGGAGTAGGGAAGGGCCCTTTCCCTGGGGCCAACTCTAGATTCCGACTTCTACTCTCTAGAAGGTCACAGCAATACATTTTTGATGTCTGGGCAAAGAAGAGTTAATGTGTGATTATTTATTTTTGATAGGTTTATTTGGGGGTTCTAAAATTTTTTTTATTATTTAAGAATTTTAACTTTCTCCTTGAAGTCGTGAAGAAACGAGGAATGATCAGAAAAAAACTATTCAGAGACAGGAAATTGCTTTAAAAGACATATGTGTGTGGGGCAGGGCCGGAGATGAATGATTCTTCCTTTTCTTTCAAGTGTTTGTTTTTATACTGTTTTTAAAGCTTTCCTACAGGTGTATAGTGTATGTCAAACATGTTCATCCTCATACTTTCTCCCCTCCCTTGTCTTGCTCCCCTGGTCCCATTAGTGCCTTGGTCTCACAGACAGTTTTGCACCTGCTTGCACGTTATATGTATATAAACACACTTGTATACATTATACAGATTCACACAAGCCTATATATTGATGTAAAAATCTAGGCACCACAAAGGAGTCTCCCAATACGGCGGTACACATTTTGTCAGTTGTACTACCAAATAAAAGAACAGAAAGGTGGAAACGTTCAACCCAATCTCGACCCAAATCATTTATCAGTCATCGACTGTCCTGGGCCAAGGGCTGACTGGTGCTCTGTAGTCTTGGAGGGTGCGAAGTTTCAGAATCCAGTAGGCCTGGCTTCCAGGTGCTGTCTGCACAGCGCAATGAAAGAGCTGTGCGCAGAGACGCTGTAACACTTACCAGACAGACCACTGAAGCTCACAGGTGTGATGCTTCGGAAGCACGCAGTTAATACTGCCTTTTTGGCTAAGTTTCCCCTCCCTGCTCCTGGCCCTTAATGGATCCCAGCGGGCTAAGGAGGAAGTGGGTCCCAGTCAGATAGCAACAGGAAAGACGTCCTCCTGCCTTTGGTTACTTGACAAAGGAGAGGAGCAGATAGAGGATGCAAGAGCCTAAGGTGCCCGTATCCCCTCCTAGGACAGGGCACCCAATGCGTAGGCAAGCAGGGAAGAAAATTCACAACAGGAATCAGCGAGTCTAGAACGGAGTTAGCTGTGTTAGTTTCATGTCACTTTTGTTCTGTTTGAAAGATGTTAACTTCCTGATCAGAGGTCCCGGTTCACAGATCTGGAGAGCGTGGAGAGGAGGGGCAGCTAAGGGCAGGCTCCCCTGGGAGCGCCTGGCATCTCCCTGTTACCTGTCACTGGAGGCAGAGGCCTGGCTAAGCACCAAGGAGAGCAGCGCGTACCCAGGCCAGACTTGGAAGAGGTTGGGCATGTATGCAAGGATGAAGGGCCAAAGCCAGCAGAGAGGTTTGGGAGCACAAACTCCCCACTCCCCGCCCCGCCCTCGCGATATAGGACCTAGCAAGCTGTGTACATTGAGGCCCCATAGAAACGGCGCCCTCTGGAGGAGAAGAGGAGAGGCGTCGGGTGGGAAAAAAAAAAACCCACTTCAGATAGACTGTAGGGAGAAGCTAGCTGAACTTTAAGTTGAAAGGAATGGATACCTTGTCATCTCTGGCCCACATCTGGAGACTACTCTACAGGATAGGGGTGGTTCTGGAAAAATAGAGAATATAGGTCTCTTCGAGGAGTTCCTGAGGCTGCATTTTCCTTGCGACTCTTATTAAATCAGTGAGGACAAAGACTTAGGAGTTTAGCTTTAATGCGTTTTTATTTCTGGTTTCCAGTAGTCTGGACGGGCAGGCTCAACCTTCTGCATGCAGCAAAATAGAACAGGTCTAGGGATGAGTTATCGCTATAGTTAAGATATCTAAATGTCCCCATCTTAAGGGTATATAGATGGATATTTTATATGGTACACACCTCAATATCTTTGTACTTGACAGGTTATTACTCTAATCACACAACTTTGTTGAATGAAGATCAAAATATCATCTCTCCCTGCCTTTACCTCTCTTCAAAAGATTTATTTTTTATTATTTTAAACGACAGGTATGTGTGCACATCTGTCTCTAGGTATGCATACATGAATGTACAGAGGCCAGAGGTGTCATATCCCTTCGGCAGTTGTGAGCAGTCCAGTGTGGGTATTGAGAAGTAAACTCAGCCCCCTGCAAAAGCAGAATGTGCTCTTGACCACTGAGTGGACTTTCTAGCCCTGATGGTTCCCTTGGAAATAAAATAAGAGTGTTCCTGACTCTTGCCAGAAGACGTGTGAACATGGGGCATTGCAGAGCATGCTCTCTCCAGAGACTGACTAGATCCCTTGACAGGAAGAGATAAGATTTCAGGCTTTAGCAGGACATCAGATGAGGAGGCTATCGAGGAGAAAGTAGATGATAGGAAATCGGCAGGTCTAATGAGCTGTTGTTACATTATCTGTGTTACTTTTGTGGTGTTTGACAGACACAATCATATGTAGAGCTTAGTCTTATTTTTTTTTAAATTGCATATGAAATTATCTCAGTAGTTTTGGTTCATGTGTCTCTGAAAGTACTGCCAGGCTCTGGGAAGAATAACACATCTTCTTTTCTCTTTTTGAGATTTTTTTTTTTTAAGTGAAAAGAAGACAAGGATAACTTCCCACTTGACTTTAGAGGGTATTGCTGCTTTTTATTAGGTAAGTTGAGAGGAGAAACATTAAATGTTGTCAATTCTCTGAGAAAGGAAAGAGCCAAGACCCACTGGTTAAGAAGGAAGTTACAGGCATAAATCCCCACCTCCTTTTTTTTTTTTTCTTGTGAGGTGGCTGCTAAAGTCAGTTTAGGATATGTGATTGGGTTTCCAAGCATCTCTGTTTGCAGGACCATGCATATGTGTGTATGCATGTGTGTGTGTGTGTGTGTGTGTGTGTGTGTGTGTGTGTGTGTGTGTGTGTGTATGCATGCGTGTGTGTGTGTGTGTGTGTGTGTGTGTGTGTGTGTTTGTGTTATACAAAGGAGATGAAGACTCACACTAAGGTAGCCCAGGTCCAAGAGAAAAAAAGAAGCATGAATTGTGTGACATTTGAGCAATGAAGCAAGGCTGTCAGAAACCTGAACCACCCTCTAGAACTCCTGCCTGTGGCTGGAGGTGCAGAATCACTTTTACTGGAAAAGAACAAATTCCAGATCTGGACTGCATCCAATGAGTTGATGATTCCCATTTCTTCCTTCCCTCCTTCCTTCCCTCCTTCCTTCCTTCCTTCCTTCCTTCCTTCCTTCCTCCCTCCCTCCCTCCCTCCCTCCCTCCCTCCCTCCCTCCCTCCCTCCCTCCCTCCCTCCTTCCTTTCTTTCTTTCTTTCTTTCTTTCTTTCTTTCTTTCTTTCTTTCTTTCTTTCTTTTTCTTTCTGGAGAGTATGACAGTCTTCAGAATCAGGAACGAGTTGTTCTGGTCGATGCTGATTTTAAAGAAAGTGAAGTTGGGCAGCAATGGAGGGAGGGTTGCTTTGCACCATCGCCCATTAGTAATAATTATCTTGTTCTGCATCATTGCTTAACTATCACAGTCTCTTCGTTGCATTCAAAATCTTTTCATTTTCCGTGTATGGGAGTTTTGCCTCGTGTGTGTCTACGCACCTGGAGACAGATTCCCCTAGAACTGGAGCTGCAGACAGTTATGAGCCACCATGTGGTGCTGGGAATTGAACCTGGGTCCTCTGAAAGAGTATCAAGAGGCCGGGCGGTGGTGGCGCACGCCTTTAATCCCAGCACTCGGGAGGCAGAGCCAGGCGGATCTCTGTGAGTTCGAGGCCAGCCTGGGCTACCAAGTGAGTTCCAGGAAAGGCACAAAGCTACACAGAGAAACCCTGTCTCGAAAAACCAAAAAAAAAAAAAAAAAAAAAAAAAAAAAAAAAGAGTATCAAGAGCTCTTAGGCAATGAGTGATCTCTCCAGGCCCCAATCTCCCTGAATATTCCTGTACTTCACTGTGTACCACATGTTACTGGTGGGGCAGGCACTCTGCCGTTGCTAGGCAACACTCATTATTCTTCTTTGGAGAATTGCTCTGCTTTTTTACTTAAGTTGATAACACTAGTTCTTATTTTTATCCTCAATAGGGCCTAGCAACACTCAGACTTGTCTCAATCCTTTTTCTGACCAAAAAAAAAAAAAAAAAAAAAAAAAAGACAGAGTATTCAGGGCTGGTTGTACAGGGCTATAAACCCTGCTGCCTGGGATTATGATCTCACTAATTTTGCCCAAGATGGACTTGAACTTGTTCTGCAGCCCAGGTAAGATTTGTATTTGTGATCTTCCTAGCTCTAAACAAACAACAAACAAACAAACAAACAAACAAACACAAAAAGAGAGATGTAGTTCACCTCACTTGCTAGCGTATGTGAGGTCCTAAATTCAACCCTCAGATGTAGTTGGAATTTTCTTTGGGCCACCAACCAGCTCCTAAATAAAGACACAGAGGCTTATTATTAATTATGAATGCTCGGCCTTAGCTTAGGCTTGTCCCACTAGCTCTTTTAACTTAATTTAACCTGTTTCTATTCATCTACATTTTGCTTCGAGGCTTTTTACCTTTCTTTCATTCTGTATGTTCTACTTTCCTGCTTCCTCCATGCCTGTCTGTCTAGCTCCTAGTATCTCCCTGGCATCTCTTTTTCTTTCTTCCCCAAACCTAAATTCCTCTTCCAATTGCTCTCCCTGCCCAGAATTCTTGCCTATACCTCCTCCCTTATTATTGGTCATTCAGCTTTTTATTACATCAATCAGGTGCCTTAGGCAGGCAAGGTAAAACAGCAACACATCTTTACATAAATCAGTGCAACACATCTTTGCATAGTTAACAAAGCATAGTTAAACAAATATTCTGCAACACTCAGTACCATATCCCCTATACACAAGTCATATGTTCACATATAGGGGTGTGTGTATATAAAATATATCTTCTCGTCAACCAAAGTACACATGGCATTTTCATGTAACAGAGAACTTCACAGAGCTGAGTTCAACCAATCCTTTCTCAATCCCGAGACCCCTGGGAATAATTTGTGAACCTTTGCCGCCCTGATTCATTCCAAGTGACATATTATAAACTTTTAAAATGTACCAAGTTACTTTGAAGCAGCCAGTGGGTAAGTGGTAAAGCTTGTAAATAACTTCAGGTGACATGTGTGTGTGCTTCCTACACTGCCCAGTGTATCACACACCACACACTCACATAGTCTCACTGCATTCACCAGCCTGACAAGGCCAGCATGTTCTCGATGACTCTGTGAGCCAGGCACTAAGCCGAGCACCCTGATACTCACTGCTTCTCTTTCGAACATTCAAAATAGGAACTCCTAGCAGCTCTGCTTTAAAGGCAGGGAAAGATGAAGAGACTAAGGTCCAGAGAAATTAATTCAGTGAAATTAATGAACTGCTGGGAAGTGGTAGCAGTGGGATTCGAACTGGTGCAACAATCTTAATCATCTTTCATTGTTGTTGAGTCGATTCTGGTCTGGCTTTGAGCTCACATCTGCCCTGCCTCCAGCTTCCAAGTGCTGGGTTCATAGGGGTGTGTGTGTGTGTGTGTGTGTGTGTGTGTGTGTGTGTGTGTGTGTGTGTGTATGACTCCACTTTTGGCTTAACCACCACATTGTCGTTCTTATTTTATACAGGAGTTAGTTGAGGTTTTTCAGAGGCAAATCCAGTCACATTATTCTTGGAATCAATACTAGCTAGTGATTTCCCATTCCAGTTAGAGTGCAAGCCATTTCCCTGTCCTTCTTTGCTCTGTCTTTCTGTGCCCCTAACGTTACCTTCTGCCTCCCCTGGCTCTCCACCATTCACAGCTATACTTGCTGATCCCTCAATGCTCCCTGCAAGGTGCTCCCGCCTGGAGACCCTCATACTGCTGCTTCCTCTGTTGGAAATGCTTTCCCCCCACAATACCTGCTTGGCTCACATTCCTATGTCCTTATATCTGGCCAAGCATCTTATCAGATGGCTCCTGATTGTTTTATGTCGAGTTCCCATCCTCCTTCCTACAATCAAGCTCCCCCTCCCTTTCTTCATCCTTGATACTGTTTATTGATTGCCAGTATTTTTGAATCTATGTACTAATTAGCAGCTATCCCTCCCCTTGAAAATATAAGCTTCCTCGGAGGAAGGCATTTTTTATTTACTTATTTATTTAAAATACGGCATCAGCATTTATACCAGAACATAGCAGATTAACGGGCTCTTGGTGAGCCTTTGAATGAGTGATAAAGGCTCCAGAAACTCACGTCAGGTCAATTAGTAATATGTGACATGAACACAGGGAGAGAGACCCAGCGTTGAGTTCAACCGAGTATCAAATGCACACACTATCTTCCTAGGCTCCTGGCCCAAGTCCTCTGCTCTTTAATTCTAACAGGCCCAGTGAAAGGGAATAAACAAACCAAACAGGAAAAAGGCCGCATTTGTTACTGTCTCTTAAAGTGGGATCCTTGAAAGCGAGATCAAATCAGAGGCCAGGTCACGGAAAGGGGACACTGGTCTTTAACAGAAAGGGAGTTGACAAGTGATGAAGTCAGGAATGTGCTGATGTCTCAGGGCTTCGTGAAGGGGCGAAGTGTGGGAAGGTCCTGGGCGAAGCTGGTGTTGGGTTAATTAATTAGGGTGGGATGCCTGCACATTAAGGGGAGGAAGGAACCGAAGCATTGATTGGAGCAGATTGGAGTCTCAAGTAGCGGTTACAAAGGAGCCTACAGGCAGAGGAAGGATGGGAGAAGTGTTGGGTACAACTCCATTTGGCCAATGGCCAAAGAAACATGTCAGATATTAGTGAAAACAGGCCCCAGCTGCTGCACTTTACAACTAAATGGCAGCCCTTCACTTAGCCCTTCCCCGGCTCCCCCCTTCCTGGAATGGTTATTTTCTTCCTAAGGCAGCCAGTCATACATAACTCAGTTCTCACTTGAGGGTGTACAGGAAGGCGAGTGCTCAGGCCCCGCTGCTAATGGAAAAGGGTTCATAGCCCTAACGAGGACTCAATTTCTCCTGAAATGGGAGAATTTCAACATCAGTGTCCCGAAGTCCAAACCCTTTTGTTCCCAGCACGGTTTTCATAGTCGTGGTTAATTTTCTTTAATCTCATAATATCTACACACGCCATTTCTAAGACTTCTAGAAAGTATAAAAGTTTTTTTTCTTTCTTTCTTTGAAATATTTTTTTGCATATTTTCTATATGTATTTCTCATTCCAAGAAAAGAGATCTTAGACTGCCCCAAGTAAAAATGTATGTATGCGCTGGGCGGTGGTGGTGCACGCCTTTAATCCCAGCACTCGGGAGGCAGAGCCAGGCGGATCTCTGTGAGTTCGAGGCCAGCCTGGTCTCCAAAGCGAGTTCCAGGAAAGGTGCAAAGCTACACAGAGAAACCCTGCCTCGAAAAACCAAAAAAAAAAAAAGTATGTATGCATGTATTCATATGTGTATATATCTTCATGTATGTCCATATGTTATATATGTGCATATATATATATATGCATATATTACATTGGAGAGTTTAAACATAGAACAATAGCAATGGCAAACAACACATATTATTACCGAGTAACAAAACTTGCCTGAGATGGTTCTCCTTTTCCCCTGACCCTGTATCCTGAACACACAAAGCTTAGGCAGAGGTGAGGTGGATAGACCAGGAAGCATGGAGCTGGGGCCAGGTCAGGCTCTGCCACTCTCTAGCTATGTGGTGGTGTTCCAGCTGGTGACTCTTCCTGTTCCTCAATGTTGCTAGCCTGTTAAACGGGGCCCCGGGATAACTTTTAACTAAGGAGGCTTTTGTGAACTTTAATTGATACTGTGTATGTATATGAGTGTGTTGCATATTTAGAACAATGCTAAATGCTATGTAGTATATGATTATTTACAGGCACTGTAAGCTCTTGAAAAATATTTCTGGGGTTTTGTCGTTTGGGAGCCTTGTGTTGGTTGCTTATTGTGTTTTGAGGCTCAAAGACAGAGGATGGTGGCCTTTAACTTCTTGTATTAGCACTTAGGAAAGAGCCTGGACAGAGGTACTTGGATACCCATCATTTTGAGGGAAAGAAAAAAAATTAATATCCAGCTAATGTTTCTTGTTTTTGATGAAAGGTTTAAATACATTTGGAAAACTTTTATTTAGAACTGAAAGTCGATATGAAATAAGTGTGGGTTCAAATGACATTACTTTCCCCCATTATCACCCAGTTTTTGACACCGTTCAAGCACTGTATGCCGTTTCTATTTGAACAACATGGATCTCATTTATATGCTGAGATGGAGTGAGTTCCAGTAATTGCAAGAGCTATATGCTGTTTCATATCGGTGAATGGTGGTTTGTCAGTCATACCTGCTAAGAATGAAGATTTTAATCTTAAGTCATTTGCTTCCTCAATTTTTTTCTCTAAGCTGAATTAATATTAAGCTCATGAGGGCATCAGGAAGTGTGGGTAAAGACTGAAAAACACTGAAATGGAATTATGTTCTATAAAAGTTGCTAATGAATACATTTACCTGCAGTTATTTTAGCGGCGGCGACGGTGGAGGGCGCGGGGGGTGGGGTGGGAACTTTACTATTTAAACATTTATTCTGTTGGCACTTGACTATTTCAGTTATATGTTTAAGATTCACCCTTAAAATAATGGTAGATGCTCTCGAGGGAGCTTGATCTGGGAAGCTGAATAAGATTAAGCCCTGACTTCCACGGAGAGCGACGGTTGCTAGAAGAGCTGCAGATTATCCTGCCCTGATAGCGGGGCAGGTGGTGGAGAGGTAGTGTCTGCACAAACACATGGCTAGAGGGTTTTTACAAAGAGAAGGGTTAATCCTGATGGAAGTGCGGGCTGTGGGTGGTCTTGAAAGACGAATAGTGGGAACATAATTTTAATGTAGGGAGCAGCTGGACAGCACCTTGCCAGAGAGCACTCTGAAGTTCCCAGCAAACAGACTGTTGCACGGTAGTGATTTGTATGATATGCGGCTAAATAAAGGATAAAGCTCCAAACACAGCCGTGGCAATGAAAATGAATTGGAGATAGTTTATTCCGTAGACATTTTATTTATTTTTTTTTTTTTTTGAGGTATGACTGACAAGACATGGTGACTAATGCCTGCGAGGTTTAGGGAGCTAGGAACTGGAGATGGTGTGACTTGAGTTTGTGACATTAGCTGAGATAAGGAAGGTAGCCCTGGGTGAACTCTGCTTTATGCTTTGTATTGGTTAGGTAAGGGCAGATGGAGATATTTTGAGTTTGAGTATTTTGTCACTGAGCAATCAAACCCCTCTTTGCTCTACCATCTCTGGGGGCTGTGTGTTCCCAGCATCCTGACTTACACTTGCACTGTGTTGCACCTCCCTGGACTCTGTGCTCTACATTTTCCTCTCTCACAGAATGTTACATCCCTGCTCCGGAGTGTGTGGATTTTTTTACCTCTGGTGACAAGGACTAGAGCTGACCAGTGTCAACTAAATACCTCCATCTATAATTTGCGTAGGACACACATATAGGTATAATGTAGTATATCCTCCTGGGTCCATTCCAGGTGATGGTTCTGACCTTTGCAAATGTCCAGATCTTTAACTGGTCTAAAAAATTAGCAAAGGAAAGTAAACAGTCCATTTGAACGCACCAGGGAACTTCTTTCGACTCAGAGATGCATTCCCAGACCTGGGAGTTAGAGACTAAAATATTAACTAAACAATTGGAAACATGACTAGATAAAGACAAAGCTTTTAAAGTCACTGAAAAATGTGCATGTTGTGAGCCACTTGGCAGGAGTCTGTCCTTCCTTTTTCGATAGCTCTTAATATTATTTCTTTAAAAATCCGCGTTGGAAGATGAATAAAGATTGTATGTTAGTGGATACTTGAGAATGTGTGCATGTTCATACTCTTCCCCTGAGACCCAAAGCTTCAATTCACATTATTGGCAGATGAGCTGTTTTTTTTTATATTTAAAAATACTTTTGAATTTATGCCACAAGATGTACATGCATTTCAAGATATTTTTTCAAAAAACAGGCGAAGGCAAAACTCTTTTGGTGTGTCAATTGTGCACCTATGTCAGTGTGACAGTGTTTCAAAGTCAAGGTAATGGTGGCTTACATATAACTTCAGCGTGCAGCCCTCTGCTTTGAGGGACCAAGAGATAAGCGGCTGTTTAACAATTTCTACTGTTTGCTTTTAGTCCTATTGTGATTTATTTGTATCCTTTTAAAGGACGAAGACAGAAATAGCATCAATATTTCTCTTTCAATATGACTCTAAGTACAAATGTTGATTGAGTGGAGAAAATTGAAATGGCTGTGCTCAGAAAGTTGAAAAAGCTTGTTTAATACTATGTGCATTTGGACTGATTCCTGTCAATTCTTCCAGTTACTGTGCATACTTGAAAAACTAAATTTCCGTTTTAGAAACCTTCCTATTTCAGTGTTAGGATGCTTCATTGACATGACAGGAATGTATAATACAGTCAGGTGACGATATGCTTTCTTTCTAAGTAGCTGAAAGTCTATTTATTTAAAATCACAGACGCTTTGGATATCTAAAACGCTCTGTGTGTGTGTGTGTGTGTGTGTGTGTTTTTGTGCGTGTTTGTGTGTGTGTGTGTCTCTCTCTCTTTCTCTCTCTCTCTCTCTCTCTCTCTCTCTCTCTCTCTCTCTGTGTAGGGCTCTAATTGAGCAACATAAGCTCACATTTTAAAGGTTTCTCTCTGGCATATTCAATTTTTAAAATAATTTTTATTGCATTATATATTAGATCTGAAAATTTAAAATTGGCTAGGAAAAAAGTGACATTTTAAAAATTATGAAGGATTTAAGATTTAAAAAAATGGTTTTATATTTTTGGTTGTGAGCCTAGCCTTTAACGGCTGAGCCATCTCTCCAGCCCGGCCTGGGAGGAGGGGACTGGACCTACCTGGACTGAGTCTACCAGGTTGATCTCAGTCTGTGGGGAAGGCTTTGCCCTGGAGGAGATGGGAATGGGGGGGGGGCTGGGGGAAAGGTGAGGGGGACGGGAGCGGGGAGAACAAGGGAATCCGTGGCTGA
Source organism: Peromyscus californicus insignis (assembly GCF_007827085.1). Taxonomy (NCBI): domain Eukaryota; kingdom Metazoa; phylum Chordata; class Mammalia; order Rodentia; family Cricetidae; genus Peromyscus; species Peromyscus californicus. The sequence continues at coordinate 30,349,830 of NW_026294525.1, forward strand.
TATGTAGAACTGAATTGTATTGCAAAATAAAAAAAAAAAAAAAATCATGACCCCCCCAAAAAAATGGTTTTATTATTTGAGGGGTTCATTTAAAGGTAAGTTTACCGAATATTTCAGTTCTGGCTGATATGATTGTGGCTGAGTTCCTGCTAGTTTTGAATTACTTCATTTTAAGTTATAAATGCTAGTACCAAGCTTGATAGCAGTAAGGAAGCTATGCCATTTTAGTTAAAAGTATTATATTATTCTTAATTGATCATTTCCCTTTTCGTGGAGGTCACCAGTCAGAATCAATCCTAAGCAGACTGCTGGTGGTTGGATTTCTGCCTCCGAGGCTGTCCCTGTCTGACTACCGCAACGTTGTGGATGAAGTTCCGGAAATGGACGAAGTTCTCCACGGCAGAGCTTCCTGCCTGTGTCCTCCAGTTTCCTTTCATTTTCTCGGTTGAAACTGTCATCTATCTTCTTGGGCTCAAACATTAGACAATTAAAACGTTAATGACTAGCTTGCCTTAGGAACTTTGACTTTCCAGGTAACATCTGTTTACATTGCCAAGCCAAAGAAAGGCTAGGATAAAGCCATGGGTGCCTCTTTGTAACAGAAGCCTTGCCAAGAGTTCCCTAAACCCTACCATAAAGGATATGTTTGTCTGCTTTGGTTTTGTATTTCTATCATAATCCTGTAGCGCATTTTATGCACACAGTGTGAGGCCTCCCAAGGGTGCTAACTGCCCAAGCATAGTCCTCCTTTGGGGCAGTGGTTCTCAATGGCATGATAAGCCTGGTCCAGCCACTCCCCACCCCCAGGACATCTGATAATTTCTGGGACACTTCTTGGTTGTCACAGCAGGGGAGATGCCACTAGCACTTAGTGGACACAGGACAGGGATGCTGCTCATCATCTCAGTCTTCAAGTGCAGTCTCCCACAACAATGTTTACTCAGCCCCAAGGCAAATGGTACTGAGGTGGAGGAAGCCTCCTTTGAGGTCCTGTCAGCCTAGGATATAGATAATCAGTCTGGCCAAAAGGCTGTCTCCTTTTAATCTGGAGTCAAACTTGTAGTGAATTGTTATTTTCATACCAAGAGTGGCACAGAAATTTGTGAAATGGTGTGCTCTTTTTTCCCCCTTTGGTAGACATAAGAAAATAAACACACATTCAGATTTGGATTTAAATTTGGCCTTAATATTATCGACTTAGGACTGGTATATTTAATGATATTTTAGTGTTGTTTTCCTTAACTCATAATTTTTATTTTCTCTAATTTGAAACAAATAATTCAGCAATAGCATGGATTTATGTGAGTGCTTGATATTTATCATTTCCTTCCACCTCTTCAAACTATGTCTGCATTCTAGTCCCTTCAAGCCTTTCATAGTCATTGTTGATCACTGATTTATATATTAAACCAATGTTTATTGAGACTGGGTGACTTAGATGCAGTTTTAGATGATAATATTACAATAATGAACGAAATTGGTAGGTAACGATCTGTATAGTCAGGAAATGTATATTCTAGTAGAGAGAGACAAAACCAGATGAGAACAAGGTCTGTGTGCAGGGGGACCAAGTAAGCAGGACAGGGAGAGGGTGTCAGGTGAGAGGTGGGAGCAGAGACTGTAAGTAGGTTCTCCTTGTGACAGTGGCTTTTGCACAAACGCCTGGAGAAGAAGACAGAGTGAGCTATGTGATCTGGCAGAAGCGTGCTCTGGGAACAGGAGATTCAAGTGCAAAGGTCCCCAAGCTGGGCTGCACGTTGTGTATACCAAGACAGCAAAGGAATCACTGTGACTGGGAGAGGGTGAGCCAAAGATGAAGAGGAGGCAGAGAGGTGACGGGTGAGGAGAAGATCGGATTTTACAAGGCTGTTGAAAGATGTTGGCTTTTACTTGAGTGAGCAAGGAACCATTTGAGAGTTTGGGGTAGAAGCATGTTTGGATCTGACTTGCGTTTTTAAACTATCACGTTGGATACTACCTGCAGGGTAGACTAGAAAGGCAAACAGGGAGACCAGACAGAAATATTAACAAGGGTCTGGAATAGGATATCAGCATAGAAGTACCTAGGTCTATTGGTGGACAAGATTTTTAAAAAGAGAGGAGCTAAACATTTTAGCTGGATCAATTAAAGGACCAATGATAGGTTATTTTTTTATTTGTTTGTTTTTGATTCACTAAATACTTTAGTTTTCTTCAATGTAGGGTCCCAACCTGACACTTCTGGCATACTGAGAAAGCCAAGTGACTCGCTTGCCTAACAGAAGTGGTGGAAGTTTTATCTGACAGCACACACTTTGATTTTTCTTTGATCCTCTGCCACATACCCAGTGAGTTTCAGAGAACGGCTGCTTTCTCCTCCTGGCTCCTAGAGCAAAGCTGATATGGATGCACCTGAAGGAGACATAGATATACTACACCGTAATAAATGAATATTGGTTACTGGAAGCTGGTCCAGTGTTCAGTGTCTTTATCATTGTATCAAAAACCCAGCTCAGCCTGATCAGTGCTGGTGAGGTTTGCCTTAACCAAAAATGGAAGTACCCTGCTAGATCTGTTAGTTTCCGATCTAAGGGTTCAACTTAGGCATGTGAGATATACGGTACCTGCTAGATAACTAGTTGAACATAATTGATTGGAGTCAAGGAAGTGGCCTCGGGAAAGGTATATATTTGGGACTCACTAGTGTGAGAATGAACACAGTTGTCTGAAGTATAAGTAGATATGTAAGAGGTCCAGGAGAAGAGATCTGGGGAATCCCAAATAATAAGACTGAGAAGGAGTGGATGTTAAGGCAGAAGGAAAGTTGGTTCACCTGGAAGCTGAGCGAATAGAATCTCAAGGACAATCATTGGGTTATTGGGTTCTATTCAGTCCAATGGGCTCAGGACTGAGAATTGACCCGGGGGATGAAGCAATGTTAAGCTACTGCTGATCTTGGCAGGAGTGGTATGGACAGTTTGTAGAAAGTCTGAATGAAATGGGCTCAAGAGAGAGTATAGAAGAAGAGACTGCAAGCATAGACACTTCAGAAACGGAGAATGAAAAGGTTCTGTGTAGCGTACTGTCTTTTGGGTAATATTGGTGAAATAATAGAGAGTTGGGTAGCTAATGGAATGATCCAAAATAGAAAGGGACAATTGATAAATGAGAAAGGGGGGAGGATTGTAGCAGAAATGTCATCAGATAGGTCAGACAGGATGGGTTGTGGAAATATTGCACTTTAATAGACCTACATCTGCATCACTTGTGAAGACAAGTTTGAGAGAAAGTGATGTGCCTGCACATGCTGGTCTGAGGCAGAGCTTTTGGAGTTTCTGATTGCTTCTGTTTTTCTCACTGAAACTAAATCCACTGCCGGGGGGTGGGGGTGTTGGCAGTTTGACATCATGTGTTTTCTCCACCCACGTTCACATGGAGTAGGTATGTCCTGAAGAGGGAATGAGTTTAACCGTGGTTGGAGATTTTCCTCACAAGCCCAGCAAGACAAAGCAGGGTGGGGTTAGACTTCATTGTCTAAGTCTGATTGCACCTAGCTGAGAGGTGTGCTCAGGATGGGAAACTTGGAAGGCTCTCCCCAAATGTAGTCTTTAAAGATAATGTTCATGGGTTTGTTTTTTCTCTCTCACTAGTTTCCTGGAATGTATGTGTGATGTCTGAAGCATTAGCAGTGATGTTAGACAGTAATCTGAAGGCTGCTAGCCGTTAGTTGCACTATCCTTGGCGAAGAAGAGCCAGAGGTGCCTGGATTGCTGAATCCACTGTGTCAACCAGAATTTCCCACTGTCAGTCTTCGTGGCAGAATAAACCCTACTTTATGTCAATCTTCACTTTCCAAGCATCTCAACTGAAACAACGTTCAATTCCTAATGGATAAAGGAACAATGATATGGAAGACACAGTCAGTCTTATGAGAAGTCTGCAGACTGATTTCCATAGTGAATGGACTAGTTTACACGCGTACCAGCAGTGTCTAAGGGCTCTATACATTTTCCACATGATCTCACTCCTGGACATCATGTTCCTGATATCAAAGGACCCTGAGTCAACTTATCTCAGAGAGTCTTATACACCAATGTTTATCATAGAGCAATTCATAATAGCTAAATTATGGAACTAAACTAGATATCCAACAACAGAGGAATGGATAAAAAAATGTGGCATATAGACATAACAGAATTTTTTCCCTACAAAGTCATGTCATTGGTAGGGAAATGCATACAGTTGGAGATAATTGTACTAAGTGAATTAAGGCAATATCAGAAGGACAAATAACCCATGATTCCTCTTTGTTTCTTATATTTTACACAGACAGAAATTCATGTGAATATATATGTAAAATATGTTATGTGTGTATGTGTGTACATATGTACATGACAGGAAAATAGAAGTGTAACTGTCTATGATTGTAGCTGTGTATTTAGGAATATATATGCATATATACACAACACACACACACACATATGCAAGTAACAGCAATTAATGAAAAAGGAGGCCATGAATTTGAAAAGAGCAAGGAGGAGTATATGGAAGTATTTGGAGGGAGGAAAGGGAAGAGAAAATGATGGAATTATATTATAATCTCAAAAATTAAAGAAATAATAATAAAAACCCCATCTATAGTAGCAAGAGAAACCATAGGGAAGACGGCAGAGTAAGAAAAAAGAGAGTTAAGGGCACGAGGGGGAACATGTTCAGTATACAGTATATATCTATCCATTTATCTATCCATATATATACATATGCACAAAAGCTTAAAAAAAAACCGGAAAAACCCATTTGACGTCTTTTGAAGCAATTTCCTTTCTTTGACTATTTCTTTTTTTTTCCCCTGACCATTCCTTGCCTCTTCACTACTTACTAGGAGAAGGGAAACTCTCCCATTTTTCTTCGCTGGCTCCTCCACGCGAGAGCAGTTTGCTCTCACTCTGTGAAGTAATCACTCAGCAGTAGTTCTAAACAAGGACGAGGGTGGAGGAGTTGCAGCATCAGCCTGGGGAGTTTTTCCAAACTACACATTCCTGGTCCCATTATCTCTGCAGAGGCTCTGATATTCTCCTACCAACTCCCATTTGAGAATCAGTTATCTGTAGTACATCCGCAAATTTCTGCTTGCTTCCAGTTGGCAAAATTTAAACTAATAGTTAAAAACTAATGAGGAATTCTGCTAAGTGAAAATATGTCTAGAGCATTAGAAGAGATTAGAGAACTTTTTTTTTCATCTTTTGAAATCCATTTAGACCCAGACAACCTTTTTATTCAAACATATTTAAAACTCAGTTGGAAAACTTCAGTCATCATCCTCAAATGACTACATTTTTTTCATCACTTCCTCCCTTGGATTCTTCCTAGAATTACTCTTTCAGGAATATTGGGAGGGAGACAGTCTAGAAAAGTCGCTATGCCCTACAGATGCCGGACTACTATTTTTCATTTTTCAATTGTTGCTGGCCATATTTAGCACACGTGTGGCTTGTGTGCTGCTGTGTGAAGCACTATTTGTACTTGACAATGGCAAAACACATTATCTCCTGTTTTCTCTGAAGGCTCGTCCAGTTCTCTGTGGACGACTCAGCATCTTCTTTTCCACTTGCTTGGTGGGTGGCCTGCTGATCTGAGTGCACACTGCTCAGCATGTACTCATTTGGTCCGGCTTTAATTAGACCAAGATTGTGGCGTGTTTTGCTTTGTCTACAAGGAGTCTTGGTAATAGAGAGGAGACAATGACCCGATCTTGTACACCTGAACTATTTATTTATGGAGCCGCCAGCAAAATCATAAAAATGAAACCCGCAAAACCAGAAAACAAACCCATACACAGGCACACACACAAACCCGAAAGAAAGAAATTAGAAATGCACATGACAAGAAAATCACCCTAGATTAGTCATGAAGCAGTAGAATAGGAGATTTTACAACTGTGAAATAAAGTATCATCTTATTATGTTAACTCCCCAATTATAGAGGACATTGAAACCACAGCGTAAATGTCATGCTTGTCGGAATAGAGAGTGCTGCTTAATGTGGTTCCCTGAGCAAAGTCTGTCCAGGGAGTGAACATTCTTCACTGATAGATCTGAAAACTAAGCAGGAGGCTGAACATGTAGGCCTATAGTAGGTATGTACTTAAGTCCTGGTAGTTTCAATCCCCATGTACTGCCCCCACAAACCAGATAGGTTAGCTTTCACAATGCCTTTGATTTGTATGAGACTGCCAGGTTGCCCGCTGCATTTAGAAGATGATAATGCCTTTGGGTTTTAAAAATCTTTCTGTGTAACTTATATTTAATCATCTCTGCTAATTATTATGAGCTTTTAATGTCAGCATTTATTGGGACATTTATAGTAGTTAACATTTTTTTTTCTGTACTTTGTGTTTTTTGTTTTTTTTCTATAGGTTTAAGAATGGCTGTGACCTCTGCAGGTCTAGTCCTTCTGCTTTATAGCCAGTCAAATAATCAATCCCCAAATTTCACCTCTCACACTCTCTCTCAGCTCTTCACTGAAGTGGCTTGTGTCACAAAAGCTGGGGCTCCCTAGAATGGTCCCCTCTGTTCTCCTTCAGCATCTGTCAACTGGATGGAGATGGCACTGCAGAGGATGGAGATGGAGATGGAGGATGCAGAGACTTGTAGATGGAGGGAAGTGTTCCTGGGACTGTGGTATACGCAAGAAGTGAATTTCCACGGCTTTTAGCTTACAGGAATTTTCATCTGTGTTTGCTACGGTAGTTTAGTGTCTGTTAACCCACAAGTATTCATTTAGTGATAACACAATTCACATCCAACCATGGATATCCTAATACATGCTTGGACTAGAAGCTGATGTGTACTAGGTAATGTGTAAGTATGAGGAAATGACAGTCATGATAGATGCTCTTGAGGAAGGAAGCACAGTACAGGAAAATGGCAGGAGAGGTTAAACACGCATCTTGAGGAAGGGCTTGGATTTTTGAATCCTTCACGTGACCTAAACCTTGGCTCTGATTTCGGGTTATCAGGTCACCTTCCTCGGGGGAAGTGGGCTAGACTACTGTCATTCCCAAAGAGGCTGAATTACTTTTTTTTTTTTTTTTGAGACAGGCTTTCTCTGTGTAGCCTTTCTCTGTGTAGCCCTGGCTGTCCTCAAACTCTCTTGTATAGAACATGCTGGCTTTGAGCTCACAAAGATTCACCTGCTTCTGCCTCCAGAGTGCTAGGATTAAAGACATGTACCACCACTGCCCGACAAGGCTGAATTATTTTTGATGAGAGTATTGCTATAGTTTTTTGGCCAGTTTTTGAATGTGTTTTTTTAAAAGAAATTACTAATAGTTCTGTCCTGTTATGACTTGTCACTGTTGCTATGTACAGTGGCCATGCTTTATGACTGGTGAGTAGAACTTCATCACAATCTGAAAAATAGGAAATAAACAAAAGTGAACCAATTGCCTTCCTCCCATCCTCTTGCTTTACATATTATGCTTCAGTTTACAAAATCAACAACAAAACACATGCATTTATTTGTATATTTAACGGCATATTGAGGACATATGTATTTTATATCTAATAGCATATTGAATATGTTTAATACTCCTAGTGACGTTGAATAAATATTTTTTGATGCTTGGGTCTAGATCATGGTAAATAATTTGGATTATTGGCTCTCTGAGAATCTTCTGTAAGATCTTGGATGCATTCTTTCACAAAGAGTCTTGCCCAAGTGCTCTATGGGGGAAACATGGGCAGGAGAAAGGTGGACAGACTCCAAGTTGGCTTTCAGACTGCTGTGAGTTGTAAGTCTTTGCTCTCCCAGGAGAATTTCTTTTCAGTCAGGGCAATGGAGTTTGGATTCGTCTTTATTCTCAGTTCTCTCTACCGTTGTGTTCCACTGGTGTTCTCATTCTGATTTTAGGGCCCACCTCCTGGAAAATCTTTCCTTTTCCATGCAGGCACGTTTTTTGACATAATCCAACGTGCTGAGTACAAAGTAGAAAGTATTCCAGTAGTGGTATTGGCCATACTATATTTGGTTAACCTAAAATTCCTGCCGAAGCTCTCTAGTAAATTATTTCTGTAAGCAGCCACCCATTAAATTCCTTCCTTCCTCCCTCCCTCCCTCCCTCACTTCCTCCCTCCCTTTTTCTTATTGAGGCAGTATTTAATTCCAAATGCCCGGCATGGCCTGGAATTTACTATATAGCCCAGGCTGGTCTTGAACTCACTGCATCTCTCCCCTAGGGCAGCCTCCCAAGTACTGGAATTGCAGGTTGTAACGTCTTTCCACTAGTAAACTGATTCAATAGAATAAAACAGTGCTTGGGTCCCGAGTTCTAAGTAGAGAACAAAACCCTTAATTTTAATATGTAGTCCCCAGAGAATACAGTTCCCAGTCCTTCAGAAGTAAAGGCATGTTTGCCTAAGGGCTTGTTGTTGCCCTAATCCTTCAGGTGGGCTCTGCAGCTCCTCATCCATCTTTGCCTATTTTTGAGAAAGGTATTTAGACGTCATATGTTCCGTGTGAAGTACTTTCCTTTCTTTGGTTTGCTATGAAAGGGATGCCCAGACACTCCAATGGCATTGATCACCATGCAGGAAGTGTCCGGAACCCCCTTCTCTCCCCCTCATTTCGATGTAGACAGCGGGTCGCACAGGTATCCAAGGCTCATTAAATACATAATAAAACATTGGGAGGGAGGTAAAGGGGTCAACATCCACCCAGGACCCTCCCTGAGAAACTAAAAGGCAAACCGGTCAGAGTCTCCTTGCGCGTGTTTAAATTGTTTTAAGTGAAAGAAGACACTGTTTTTATGGTCTGTGTCAACAGGAAGAGAAACGCTTCGTGTTCACATTCTCGGTAACCTTGAACTGAGCATGTTGGAGTTTTTGCCTTTCTGTGTCCTCGCATCCCACAAAGAGGTTAGCCCACATTCACTTGGCAATACTCAGACAAGCTATTTCCTAATCCTCAAAATAGCTTTTAAGTGTTTCCCAAAAGTCTTAAAATATGTTCACGAGCTGTATATATTTTTCATTTGCTAAACTTTCCAGTTGAAAGATTCCTTAAAGGAAAAACAAAACTTGCAGAGCAACGATTTTTAAATATTGTAAAATCTAGATGAATGGAAAACCACTTTAAAATACCACATCTTTTAGCAATGAAGAGAGAGCATACAAACATTTATATGCAGACTAGAAACTCAACTGGATTAAAAAGCTTAATCTTTATTGTTTCTGTTGTGATTCATGCTAACTTGCTGATATTCAAAGTAGAATATTTTTATTTAAAATGAAATTACTCAGTGGTTAGCAAACAAAAGCTAGTATGTGAAGGGATTTAAAATTAAAAGTTCTTCTCCAAGCCTTTCACATGGACTTTCCTCCAGGGCAATATACTCTTATTTACTGAAATTGTAAACTCACTCATTTTCTCATTAAGCAAATATTTGTTGAATGTCTATTGGTATTCTGATAGAGTTGGTGGTACAATGGGAGCAAGGTAGGCGTTAATTCAACAATCACATCCACAACTATCATCAAAGACTGTATGAAGAGGGAGACACATAGGGAGCCTTGAAAGACCTGAGTTGGGTTAGAACTACTGAGATACCCCATGGGGGACAGGAGGCCACAAAGAAAAGCAGGATCCAGGACAACGCCAACAATTCTGAGTTGAGAAGACTCATAGCCTCTGTGAAGTTCTGAAGAAGGCCAAGGACCCAAAAAGTGAGACAGAAACCATCTCTCCTGGTCAGTGGGTCTAGATTTTACTTATGGCTTTGATTTCGATGCCAAAGCAGTCAAAAGTAGGTTCTTTAATTATTTTAATCAAAAGGGTATAAAAACTATGCATACATACATACACGCACATCTTAAAAACACTGCTGTGGAACTTCAAAGAGAGACCCCTATTCACCAAAATTTACGCCTTTTTCCCCCTCTGGTATGTGCTGGATGACAAATCTCAGTCTTTTGCAGTAACTGTCACCATGTGACCATTAATGTAATGTAAGCACAGGTGATATGCATATTATTTCCGGGCCAAGACTTTTAAGAGACAGATATCACATCGTCTGTCTTCTTTTTGTTTCTTTGGCTGATGGATAGAGACGATAAAGACATATCCCAGGAGAAAGGTGATGTGGCTCAAATGTGAAACGTCCCGCAGAGGCTCATGTGTGTGAACACTTGGTGCCCTTCTAAGGTTGGGCCTTTAGGCGTGGTCTAGCTGGAGGAAGGGAGTCACGTGGGGGCAGGCCTTCAGGTTTCTTAGCCCTGCCCACTTCCTATTTTCTCTCTGAATGCAATATTGCTTTATTCTCCTGCTGCTCCACCTTATCCATCACTATGGGCTCTGTCCTCTTGATCTGTAACCCCCTAAAATCCTTACATCTGAAAACTGCTTCTTCTTAGGTATTTGGTCATAGATCCAAAAAGGGCAGCTAATATAAAAGTCGAAGGCAAGAGAAAGAAAGTTCTTAGATTCCTGATATAAAACATGAAGAAATCCTTTTCCTGCCCAGGAAGATGAACATTGTACTGTTTCCTGAGTAAAAAATCACAAAAAAATAATTTCTATTATGCCTGCATCGCTAGAAATTTTTACATTCATTTGTTACCGCAATTAGACACTTCACTGCTTCCACAATCTCTAGCGCCCTGTTGTAATCCAGTTAGTAGTCTGTAGGTATTGCCTTTTGGTGTCCAGTCACCTCAACTTCCAAATGTGTCACAGTCCTTAAACTTCCAAAACCTTTTCTGACCTGGTAATGGCGCCAGCATAGCAGATGTTATGCAGGCTTCATTCAGAGGAGTCAGCTCAACTCTCGCTTTTCCTCTCTACCCCTCCTTCCCTTGGCCACTCTCTCCCTCCCCATCCTCTCCTTCCCCCAGAAACGCTGATTACCAAACTCTGAACCTCTTTCATGCCAGCAGTGTTACTGCAAATGTTCTCTCTCTCAAGAGGCAGAGGGGCTAAAGTGCAAGCCATGTATGCTGGCACGGTGCTCTGGAGAGAGAGAGAGAGGGGGAGGGGGAGGGGGAGGGGGAGGGGGAGAGGGAGAGGGAGGGGGGAAGGGAGGGAGGGGGAGGGGGGAGGGAGGGGGAGGGAGGGGGAGAGGGAGGGGGAGAGGGAGGGGGAGAGGGAGGGGGAGGGAGGGGGGAGGGAGGGGGGAGGGAGGGGGAGAGGGAGGGGGAGAGGGAGGGGGAGGGAGGGGGAGAGGGAGGGGGAGAGGGAGGGGGAGAGGGAGGGGGGGAGGGAGGGGGGGAGGGAGGGGGAGAGGGAGGGGGAGGGAGGGGGAGAGGGAGAGAGAGGGAGGAGGAGAGGGAGAGAGAGGGAGGGAGAGGGAGAGGGAGGGAGGGAGAGAGAGAGAGAGGACTTCTGTAATTTGGATAAAGGTGGGAGAGCATGTACTTCCTTTCTGATTGTGCCGCCATGACTGTTGTCTGCCTCCTGGTTCTTCATGCTGGGGCAACAGTGAGTACCTAGCGGTTCTTAGTGCTCCTGTGAGTCTTCCTCCTTGTCAGTCCATTTTGCTTGATCTGGTATAATTCATCTTCCAAAGCACTGGTGTCACAGCCTGCTTAGGAAGGTCAGCATCTCTTTTTCCCCAGTATAGAACGCTCAATTATTTCTGTTCTTTTAAAAAATGTTTTTAATTGAAATAACTACATCATTTTCCCTCCTTCTTTCTCCCTCCAGCCTCTCCAAGTTACCTGTCCTTTGAACCCCTTTCATGTCCCCCCCTCTCAAGTTTATAGCCTCTATTTTCTTCGATTATTGTTACACATGCATCTATTGGTTACATGTAATTGAATGTGTATGCACAAATATGCATAAATAGAACCTGCTGAGTCCATTTTTCTTGCTTGTGTGTATATGGTTTCCAAGCTGACAGCTCTGTATTTGACAGTCAATGAAGAGGCTCATCCCTGGGAGAGGCTAATTCTCCAAACAGTCAATAGTTGCCTGTCACTCTTTGTCTAAGGGGAGAATTCCTAGAGATCTCTCCCTTTCCATGCTCTCTTGTCCATTGATATTGCTTGTGTTCCTGCCTTGTTTATGCAGCCATTTCTAGAGGAGACTGTTTCACATCCGACTTCCGGGTATTCTGACGGGATGAGGTCTACAGCCTGTGTTCTACAATCATCTGATTTCTCCAACTCTTCTATTATCCTTCCTTATGCTTCTAAATAAAAACAATAATGGGAGTTTGAGAGGGAGGAAGAGCCATCAACTTTCCAGAACGACGGAACACTTAGCCACACTGAGTCCACACACTAAATGTCAAGGCATCATAACAATGGCATACATATGCATAGTTTTCAAGGAGGACTGGGCCCGGATGAGAACAAAACCAGTATGTGTTTATTATGTTGGCCTCACTCTTGTCAATCTTTATTTACAATTTTTATTCGTTACCACCTCCCCCGTGTCTCTGTGTGTGACAAAGTGTGAATTCTGGAGGTGCATGTGGAGGCTGGAGGATGACTTTCATGAGTTACTTCTTTCCTTTTGCACAGCTTCCAGGAATGGATCTCAGGTCATTAGGTCCGGACCACAAGTACCTGTGCCCGCTGAGCCCTCTCATTGGGATAACTCCTCTAATTACCCATGCAACAGTCCTCTGAGCTAGGTGTTATTCTTTGCTTTTGCAGATGGGAAGGTATTGGCTCAGGGAAATGAGAAGACTTTTATCCAAGAGTCACAGCTTCTGGCTGAAAGGAAAACCTCTCCAGATGTGAATACGAGTGTCCATGTTGAACTACTTGACTTGTTACTCTCTAGTACGTTTTGTTCTCCCCTGATTCTCCTCATTTTGTTTTTTTCTACTTGAACCATTTCCCTATTGGGTTTACATGAGAAAAAATGGTAATGTATAAAATAGAGAACACTATAGACATGTTTAATGAGAAATATTAGAAGTAATGAAAACAATTAAATATCCAACCTTTAAAAATCAGTGCAAACATGTTTTCAGTGTTGACCAGGGAACTGCTTGAAAATCCAGGCTGGAATGATCTCTTTGTGGGTATGTATTGGGCTGGTCTCCATCAAATGGATTTACTTTGAACACTCACGCTATTCAGATTTGTTCAGAGCCTAAGAAAGTATCAATCTATGCATCATGCTTTCCTTCATATTAACTAGTTAATTTCTAAATAAACTAGGTTGTCTAGATACAGGGAAAAGATGAGACATTTTGTTTTGTTTTGGAGACAGGGTCTCACTATGTAGCCCTGGCTGGTCTAGAATTTGTTACATGGACCAGGCTTGTCTAGAAGTCATTGAGATCCACTTGTCTTTGTCTCCCAGGTGTTGGGAGACAAAGGTGTGATTCACCATGATGGACATGAGACTATACTTATTCTGTTCCTTGTTCACAGGAATTCACTGAGCCTTTAAAATTTCTTTCTATAGCTCTGGGAAATTGTGGTATTAATTGCACTCGTTATTCAACTTTTTTCTTCCAATCATCCATCCACCCATTTATCCCTCTCTTTTTCCCATACCTCCATTTATCCATTCATCCATGTACCTATCCGTCCATTCATCTCTATTACACAAAGGGCTGGAGCTATAATGAGTAAGAAGTCATACTTCCAGATGGAAGGGGAGCTGGAGAAGATCTCAGGGGAGTTCGGGGAAGAGAAACTGTAATGAGAATATGTTGTATAAAAAACTATTTTAAATAAAAGAAAAATAGAGAAAAAGAATTCATACTTCTTTCCCCCCCAAGAACATCATAATAAAGGAAGACAGAAGTGTAAAAAAATGAACACAATCATAAAGTCAGTTATAGAAACATAAACGATACTCAAAGTCATCTTTGGTTTTTGGGCCTTTGTTTCAATTGAGGATGATTTGTAATATTTAAAAGAATTATTAAAAATGTGATTGCTTTGATAAATATTGAGGAGTAAGTGATTAAAATGAGTCAAGTGGATTATAGATGTATAATCTTGGATTTAGCTGCAAATAATAAAACCCCAGTGTCTTTGGCCTAAACAGCAAATGGATTCATTGTAAGGATAAGGAATGTTTCATGAAATTAATACCTTCAAATCCTTCATTTCTTCTCCTCTCTATTTTTCTTCTCTTCTAGAATTTGCTCATGTCTCCATTCGGGATATATTTAATTTAAGTTCATTAGAACAGACACTGGTTATTTCTCTTTGGTCTTGTTGCAAATTTCTCTCAGGAGGAAACTGATGGGTTCACGTTGGAGGAGGCATTTAATTCTGGGCCAACAAACCATGACAAGTAGGGTAGGACCATGAGGTGGAAACACGCCAAGGAGCCAGGGAAACATGAAGGAGTGACCCGACCACAGCAGCCCATATCTACCGCAAGGCAGATAACTCCTGAGTGTCATGTAGAGATGGCACTCATGTGTAGTTTACATACAGGACAGATGACGCTATGGACAAACTTCTTTTCTCCTTTCATCGCTTTTTGTGATATTGCCCTACTTTTTTATTTGGGCACACATTTACAATATTATGTTATGTCAGATTATGTATTAACATAACAAAGACATGGCGTTTAGATATAGGAGAACCACAACCAAGGCTTATAATATGACTAAATTAACTATTTCCTTATACCCTTTGTCACCTTATAATCAATTAGGAAAATGCCCTATTCATGAGGTTGTAGTGCTTAACAAATGAAATCATGTTGGGAAAGCATTTCCTAAAAAGTCAAGGACACATTAATTAACTTTCATGATAATTTTTAGCTTAATTTAAAGATTTTTTTATTTTGTGCAAATGTATTAAATGAGTTTAATACTTTCAATCTTAAATTGTTCATGGAATCAAGTGCATAGATTCATTTTAAAACAAACAAACAAACAAACAAACAAACAAACAACGATTTTCCTTGGGGAGCTCTACAAGTTTTCAACAATGTCCTCATCAAGCCAGTTGGCTAACTTGTTGCTAAAGAGATATGGTTAGGGCTAATGCAACATATTTCTACAATTCTTCAATTAAGTTTTTTTTTTTTTTTTTTGAGACAGTGTTTCTCTGTGTAACTGGAACTTACATTGTAGACCAGGCTGGCCCCAAACTCACAGAGATCCACTGGCCTCTGCCTCTCTAGTACTGGGTTTTAAGATGTGTGTTGTCACCACCTGGCTTAAGTTTCTCAAAGCTTATGATGTGTAAAGAATTGTGTTTTATTTTTCTTAAAAAAAAGCAGAAGAAAATATATTTAATACCGTGATTGAACAATTTGTGCTACTACATTAAAAAATTTTGTTCTATTTTTTATTTTTTGTGTGTGCGCGTGCATGGCATGTGTGTTGTGTGTGTGTGTGTGTGCATGGTGTGTGTGTGTGTGTGTGTTGCCTGTAGTGTGTGCAGATGTACGTGCACCTCTCTATGCGTACCCAGGCAGCTGGAGGAGGATATTGGGACAGGAGTTTCTTCCACTACCATTCTTCACCTTAAGTTTTGAAGTTCATTGCTATGGCTAAGTTGGCTGGTCAGCAAGCTCCGGGAACTCACTTGTCTCTTCTAGTGAATGCAAGGATTATAGATCTGTGTAGCCATGTTGGACTTTTATATGGATGCTGGGGATTTGAATTCAGATCCTCTTGCTCATCCAGAAAATGCACTTACCCACCAATCCACTCCTCAGTCTCTGGGCTACTCTTTTTTGATGCAGCGGAAAACTCATTTACTAATATCCTCTAAAGTTCTTTAGTGAGGGAATTAACTTTTCTGCATTTTAAGGGATCAAATATAGTGAAGACATTTTATTTCCCCTTCATTTCTTCAGTACTTCAGCTAAGTGACTGTGTGCCTTGGCTCTACCTATAAAAGAGTGTCCTGCCTTCCTCAAGCGTCTTCTGCCAGCAGTAACCCCAGGATCCTTCTTGAGCTTTCTGCACAGTTCACTAGGCCTGTCCTACTTACTATTGCCCCAGTGAGAGACAGGAGGGCTTAGGAGTCTTATGCCCATGGCTGCTGAAATGCTGATGTTTTGGGCTTTTTACTTCTTATCTTCATTGCCTACTGAAAGAAATTCCTCCAATGATGGAGAGGCATAGCTGCTCACATCAACAGATACAGGCTTGTCCTCATGTAAGGGTGAGACCGGACGTTTGCCTCTACAGTTGCTCTTACCTGCCCTCATTCACACATCATTTTCTCTTGGTCAGACTCACTGGGCCCCAAGAGCTGGGCATAGAAGGGTTTCCAGCCTCAGTGACTTGTTGCTCCAGATCTTTCCCAGACTACATCTTCACACCAGGATGCATGGCATTCAATATAGAGAAAGCTCCATTTGTTACACAGAGACATAGAAAACTTACTCTTTGTTTCTCAAAGATAGTAAACAAATATATCCTTCACAATATGCATAACTGCTTTATTTTGTTTACAATGAACCAAATGAAAGCATGCGTTGTTATTGGGCATATTCTCTGCAAGTGTGACCATTCACACTTGTTAGGGACAACTTGGCCACATCAAGAAGATAGTGGTTTCAGTAAAGAAACTCAAATGGAAAACTGGGGAATAGAATACACAAGTTTCATGTATTTCTAAAGGAATAACATGAGGATTTGCCAATGGGATTATAGGATCTGTTGACTTCAATCTGTGTCAATGTGTAAAACAGTTTCTAGGACTTTCTGGCATCTCCCTGTGTCACACTGCTAAATTACAGAGGGTCCAGGAAAGTGAGTAAAATATCCACAAACAACTCAGAGCACATTTAGGAGCCTTGGGTGTTTCATGCCATCTATATAATAGCTCTTTATGGTCACTTGTCTCCCTACCCCCTGCCCATTGGGTCCCTGCATCCTTTCAACCCCCCACTTCCTCTGTACTTGAGCTCTCCATCTTCTCACGTTTTCTTTCTACAGCCCTGAACATCATAGCCTTGCTTATGGTAGGCAGGTTTTTTTTCCTTTATCTCCTAACAGAAAAATGTCACATCTGTTTATTATTTAAAACGAGTAAGATGTCCCCTGAAAACTATGTTCTCACATAGCTTCAATGAAATAATGGACGCCAGTTTATTTCAAAGCTGTTAGAATTTGGCATAAATAAAAGAATGTAAAGGACACTAATATTATTATTCTCTACTTTTTAGATTTGTTTAGGTGACTAGCTTTATGTGTAAGATCTAATTTTGATTCTATGTAAATACGATGAGGTAAGTACCAAGTACTGCAAGCACCCATCAGGGGTGCCCCAAGGCTTTCAAACCTAGTATGTGTGGTGGGCTGCACTTTACAGAGTTCCTTAAATAGTTTCAAATGCACTTTTTTTTGCACAGTCAAGCCAACACTGAACATTGTAATATGTCTCATCAGTGAGACTTCTCAGACACATCTGAAAGAAGACACCTGAAAGATGAAAATTCAATACATTGGTGCTGCTATCCTGGGCTTATTGTCCCCTTCGTATTTCTGGTCAATTGTAGCTGGAGAGTTTCTCTCCGGGTCCCACCAAGCTTCCGCAGTCCTGCAGCCTACTTATAAAATAATCACGCAGACGCTTATATTACTTATAAACTGTATGGCCGTGGCAGGCTTCTTGCTATCTAGTTCTTATATCTTAAATTAACCCATTTCCATAAATCTTTACCTTGCCACGTGGCTTGTGGCTTACCCGTATCTTAACATTGGCTTCCCATGGTGGCAGTGTCTCCTGACTCAGCCTTCCAACTCCCATAATTCTCCTCTCTCCTTATCCTGCCTACACTATACTTCCTGCCTGGCTACTGGCCAATCAGTGTTTTATTTATCAATCAATCAGAGCAACGCATTCACAGCATCCCCAACAGTCAATGCCATCAAGAAAGAGGATGCTCTTCTTGAAGGAAGGATGCTGGCTGACCACACCTCATCAGGGAAATAGGGAATCTGACCCTCTCCTCCTTGGATTTTGTGTTCATTACTCAGAATATCAGTGGAACTTCTCCCAAGCCAGGAAAACGCAAGTGTTCTATACACACGATGCCAAACACATCTCAGTTCAAAACATCTGTCCGTGCTCTAAGAACCCCAGGTTTTTAAGGACCTGCACAGTCTACGGCCAGGATGGGCCACAAGCCACTGAAGGAAGAAAGGAAAGGAGTGGTAACCACACTGCCTGCATTTCCCTGACCGGTTTTCTCCCCTCATCTCTGGGAAGGCAAGCCTTTATCATCCCCTCTGTCACCAAACATCTAACTCCACCTTCCATTCTTCACTATCAGCTTCTGACCTCACTTATTATTCTCTTGAGAAAAGCAGCAGCATTCAGAGGAGGTGACTTCATCTTGGCGCCAGCAATTTGTCAGCCTCCCTCAGGAGGATGCTGGCCTCTGCGAAGGCCGTGGGTCTCATTCCTTCATTCGATGCTGTCATCTTTCACCATGTCATTATTTCACCTACTTTCTGTTGTGGGATGTCTGTACACTGTGTGAAGATGTGTTACTGTGATTGGTGTAATAAAAAGCTGCGTGGTCAATAGCTAGGCAGGAGAGATAGGCAAGACTTCCAGGCAGAGGAGGGATAATCGAGGTGTGCAGGAGATGCCGTAGAGACGCAGAATGAGTAAGATACACAAAATGGGAGAGAGGTGGAAGCCAAGTGGTAGAATATAGATTAATAAAAAATGGGTTAATTTAAGTTATAAAAGCTAGAGGGATAAGCCCAAGTTAAGTCCAAGCTTTTATAGTTAATAGTAAGTCTCTGTGTCGTTATTTGGGGCTGGTGGCAGAAAAGAAAGTTCAACTACAATTTTCAAATAGAATACTCAAATATTACAGCCTGTGTCTTAAATACAATAACCTCACACCCACCTCTAATCTATTCCTTATGTTTAGTAAGATTCATGGCATGATTTGTATATGTATGTTCAATATATCTTAATGTTCCTCCCCCATTTACACATTTTCCCTAGGTGGAAATTCTGTATAGTGGTCCTACAATTTTCAACCTGAGTTTCCCATACTGGAACTCCACAGATTTCACACCTCAGCCTCATTTACTCTTCTATTTACACAGTTTTCCTAGCTTATCTTGTCAACTAGGAAAAAAAAAAGTGTAACTTTTGAACACTTTCATTCTGTTCAAATTCATATTCTTTCACCAGATTCTTGTCTCTGTACAGGTGTCACCTCTTTAAAGACAACTTCCCCGCGGGGTGGTGGTGGCTCATGCCTTTAATCCCAGCACTCGGGAGGCAGAGGCAGGTGGATCTCTGTGAGTTCGAGGCCAGCCTGGGCTACAAAGTGAGTTCCAGGAAAGGCACAAAACTATACAGAGAAACCCTGTCTTGAAAAACCAAAAAAAAAAAAAAAAAAAAAGACAATTTCCCCAACTCCATGGTTAAGGACACCCTCATCCTTCTCTCATGCTGTTCTTAGTCCCCTCACCCCTGTGACTTTTATAGATGTTATTGTCAGCTGACCTTATTTATTTTATTTTGAAGGTTCATTTTCTGTTTGTTTCAACAAAACATCAGTGCATCGTTACATTTGCAAGACTCTTGGGCATCAGAGACTCTACTTACATGACCTATCTCCTATCTGTCACCCGTGATTTCCAACCTCCCTCACAGATAGGGAGAGAGTAAGCTGGGAGGACTGGGAAATACTTAGTCTATTCTGAGGTGTAAGAGGGACTTTCAGTGAAGTAGAGTCTGGAACCAAGCTAAATTCAAGGTACAACTGGGTATTCTCCCAGAGAAGCACAACTTCACATCAGTGGAGGTTTTTAAAACCAAGCATCCCAGCCTTTATCATCCAGGTTCAAAAGTGAAGTCTCCTAAATATAGAGCCGGCATGTTCTGGGGGACAGATGAGGCTCTCAGATGAAACCTGTTATTTTAATTTACTTATCTTCATATCTTCTGTCATCTCCCCCTCTTCTCTTTTCAATTCTTGCATTTTGTAAGGTTTAATTTTAAAAAAAGATTTCATTTCTAGTTATGTGTATGTCTCTGCATGTGGCTATGTGCATGTGAGTGTAGGTACCCTCGGAGGCCAGAAGAGGGTGCTGGATCCCCTTGAACTAGGGTTGCAGGTAGTAGTGAGATGCCCACTACGGGAACTAGGAACTGAACTCAGGTCCTCTGTGAGAGCAGTGTACATTCTTAGCCTCTGAGTCATCTCTCTAGCTCTGTAAGTTTTAATTTTCATAAATCAGCAGCAGTAACTAACTTATCAGAGGGTAGACTATGTGTGATGGGATTTTTTAATGCAAAGAACTGAGGTTAGAGCGCTGAGTGAAACTTGACTTTACTGGAGCTCATGGAGCAGTGGAGACAGAATTTGATCACCTAATTGCATGGACATGAACACACAGACAAATTATAAACAGATATGAGAGACTTATAATTTTTATGACTACACAAGGAGCTTACCCAGCAACCTGGGAAATCAGGAGTGGCCTCCATGGAGTTCACACTGGAAGGCTGAGTAAGAGTTAAGGGCTACTTTGATGATCTAGGTCTCATTGCTCCCATTTACTAGTTAATACCATTTTTTTTTGTGCAGACTCATAACTAATAAATGTTAACAATGGGTCTAAAGTCAAGTCTGACAAAGTGAAAGAGAAGCTGGGAGGGTTGGAAGCCCAAGAGTTTGTAGATTATTCCGTCAATAAAAATGATCATAGGACTGATTCTGTTTCCATGGAGACAGCATAACCATGTTGGAAGCCAGGTTTTGTGATTCAGCTGTGGCCAGCTTTTCCCCCCAAGATGAGATGATGACCTTTAATAGGAGCCTCATGTGCACAGCCCTTTCTTGGGACCATGGAAGACACTGTTAATTATTAGTAGTCTTTTTTTGGTGAGACAAATCTGGGTCAAAATCGTTTCCAAGAATGCCTCCTAGATGCACCCCTCCAATTGGGTGCAGTTGACATTAAGGAAAACTTGCATTTACTAACCCAAGCAGCAGTATTTACTCACGTTTCCCAATGACTAAAGTCTGGCAATCTGGACAAAAAAGGTATTCATGGTATGATTTCACACTAGCTTTCAAATCTCAGATTTATGCTTTATACTTTCTATTTTATAATAAAGCTTTAAAAATGCAGCATTTACCACAATTGCAATGGATACACTATGTAGCCCATGCCTCTTGTATGGTCCAGGGACTAGCCACAATCTCCACAAACTTGGAAAATGCTACTATTCTGTAGATTGCTCATATTGGACAGAAACCGTCAACTGGGTGCTCTGCTGATGGTAATACTGGTATGTATGTATATGACAGGAGGTTGGTGTAAGTACTCTCAGCTGGATTTGGTGATAGAATCAAAGATAAGATAAAGAAATACCTGACTGGATGAAAGTGCTGTAAAAAAGGGAGGCCATTGTAGTAAGAATAATGTTCCTCTTTTCCTGGATAAGCAGCCCCTTTCAAGAAATTTGGAGATAAATGACATGACTAGTAGATAGGGAAAGGGTTTCCAAATGTCTGTTGTGTAGCTGTTTACTCTGAATTAAAACATTCCTTCCTGGAGGGAAGCTCATTCAAAAGCAGAATGAAAATCAAGCTTATAAGTCTTAAGAAGCAAACAGAATCTGTAAGTCTCAGGAAGTTCCTGAAACATACAAGTTTTACAAGGCCCCTCCTTAAGGTTGTATAACCAGTAACAATTCTTGTAGAAAAGAGACTCTCTTACATGTTGGTCTGTTTGTAATTCCTGTATGGAGCTCCAGGGATATACATTTTCTTAGTCTTTACCCATGCTGGGGTGGGTTTTTTGGTGATATAGCTTCCTTTGAATCACCCACGATTCCGTAAGTAATCCCTCATTCTTTTTCACTCAGTAACCTCAATAAACTCACTGCTTCACTAAACTAGAGCTAGGTGGAATAGTTTTTTTCATTCTGTTGTTGGTGCTTTATCTGGGATCAAAAGATGTTTGTTCACACTGCCCCCAAAGGAAAAGACATAAAACATCGTGAAGCCATGGTTAGATATTGGTGGATCACATGAGCAGTGAGACAATTATTGGGACATAATCAAGGACAACAGTTAGTATTTCTTGTTGCTGGTTAAGTTTCCTCAGTATATCCTGCTTCAGTGTCAAATTTTCTTGTTTAACCAGTGGTGTGCTTTCATAATCACTTTACAGAGCCATTTCTTAACCCAATCAAATTGACAAAATTAACCATCACAGTTAAAGAGTAATTCTCAAAAGGAAGGAATGTGAAATGTCCTTCACAAAACCCGTTTTCAATGAAAATAGAGAATATGATGCTTAGATTTCTAGTGAAATCATATTTTCTTCAAGAAAGTATAATTCAGTGGACAAGAGGACATTCTCTGTGTCAGTTATAGGCAGTTACTGGGGCTGGGTTCTTCAGTGTGGAGCAAAAGTGATCTAGGCTTCTGGGCACCTACTCAATGGTCATGCTACTGTGTTTTATAGCAACTTACCCTCAAGGAAATTGACACTGGATGTTGTTTTCCAAATTTAAGTGCACACCTTCTACTTTTGATAAACTATCTCTTGCCTCCAGTTCTACTGACAGAATTGCTTAGGCCATTGCAAACCTAAAATGTCAACATTCATTAACAGGGGATACTTGTACACACATACTTAAGACTTTCATTGATATCCAAATCCCTCTGTCCTTCTAGCGTCTATGCCCAAGCCTAGCCTAGTTTAGGGTGAGGGCAGCAGTAATTGGTGGGCAGAATCAGGAATACAAGCAATAATGGGATGTCTGAAGATTCTTTGTTCTGAAAAGAGGTGACAACTGCTAGCTCATTCTCCATGTCTCATCCGATGGGACCTAGAAAGCACATATCCAAAGACAACATTACAAAGACCATCAAAATGGTGACCAGAGCACTCAGCTGCAAGTACAGAATGGGGGCGCTTTGAATTGGCCCTCATCACATCTTCAGGAGGTGGTTCCTGTGTCCACATCAACAATCCCAAGAGTTTCTCCTTCTTAAGAAATCACTTTGTAGGAATCTAATAAGTTCTTCAGTGTGTTGGTTATCAAAATCTCATGTAGAACTGTTTATGAATAAAGATTCTTGGGTCCATCGTGGACATTTCTGTCAGTTCCTTCACTCACTCCTTTGTCTTTTGTTGAACACACACTAGGTTCTAAGATTTGTGGAAAGTTTTATGAACAGGTAAAGAGGGTGGCATTCATCATCTCTGTGTTCTTGGGCTGTTCAGTTGACTGGAGGAGTGTTAAAGGTTGAATGTGAAATCTCCTTCACTGGCTCATGCAGTTGAACATTTGGTCCACAGCTTGTGGTGCTGGTCAGGAAGACTGTAAATGGGAGGTGGAGACAGGCTGGAGGAGTGAGCTGCTATGGGGTGTGTGGGTGGGGATGGCTATGAGGGTTACTAAATGCGCCATTTGTGGCATGAACTCTTCTGCCTCATGGTGGGCAAAAGTAAAAAGCTGCTGCTGCAGGCTCCTGCCTCCATGGACTGAGCTCTCTGTTATGCTTGCCCTGCCGTGATGGACTTTAAACTCCCAGAACTGTGAGCCAGAATAAATTCTTTTCCACTTGGGTTGCTTCTATGAGGTGGCAGCTAGGAGATAGCTAATACAAGGTGCTGTGGGATGTTCTGTATGTCAAATATGTTGCTCTGATTGGTTAGTAAATAAAACACTGATTGGCCAGTAGCCAGGCAGGAAGGATAGGCGGGACAAGCAGAGAAGAGAATTCTGGGAAGTGGAAGGCTGAGTCAGGAGACACTGCCAGCTGCTGCCATGACAAGCAGCATGTGAAGATGCCGGTAAGCCATGAGCCACTTGGCAAGGTATAGATTTATAGAAATGGGTTAATTTAAGATATAAGAACAGTTAGCAAGAAGCCTGGCATGGCCATACAGTTTGTAAGCAAACTTATGTCTCTGTGTTTACTTGGTTGGGTCTGACTGGCTGTGGGACTGGTGGCTGACAGAGATTTGTCCTGACCGTGGGCCAGGCAGGAAAACTCTAGCTACAACAAGGTCACAGGCTTAAAAGAAACAAGCCATCAAAAGTTCCCACATGGAGAGTGGAAAGGGTGGTGAGGAAGTAACTAGGGAGGATTCAGCCCGGAATGAATGATGGGTGATGTTGCAAGCCTGGAATGAGATTGGTTTCTGATTATTTACACAACCTTTTCAAGAAAATCTGATGATTAAGCAGGTTTGAGATCAACTAAGTTTCTGTTGGTCTTTGCACTCTCCAAGTCAAAGAGAATTCCTCCTTTAGCTGCATCACAAAAAGCAAGGAGAAATAAAAAAAATGTCATAATAGTGAGTGTATTGTTCTGGTGTGAGCAGTGCCCCTTAGACACTGCTTCTCTGTCCCACCTCTGTGTGAGAATCTGCAATTCCATTGACTTTCCATAAAAGGATGACACATTTCATAGGCACCAAAAAGACTCATTACTGGTTCAAGCAAAGTTGTAGCGTGACAGAAACATGACCTAAAAAAACCACATCTTTTAATTCCCAGTCTATGACAGACCATGAATGTCATCACATGTCCCTGACACTTAATGTCAAACATGAAGTATCCTTGCCTCCTTCATAGAATCACTTAAATATGCTACAGTGTAATTGATAGTGGCTGTGGAAAATGAGTCAGTTTGAGGGAAGTGATTTTTTTTCCTTTTTGTAATGCAGAAAAGCTGTGGCAGTCAGTGTCCCACTCGAGATGCATAGCTCTATTGATCTCTCCATTACAGTGACAGCGAAGGACTTCAAGAACCATCAGATCTGTAAGCCTCCATTAAAGATCTAGGGACGGTAGTCTGTCCTTTCCACATAAAATTCCAGGACATTTCAGGATCACAACCATATTTTAACCCATTATTTCTTGGTGTTGGCTAGTCGTGGCACTTGCAATAAAAAGTCATCTTATTCTACATATAAAGAGTGTTCTAGTTTAGAACTCTGAACAATTGCAACTCAGGGACAGAAGGATTTATTTGGCTTACCACTTATACTCTGTCATCAAGGACTGTCCAAACAGGAACTCAATGCAGAAACATGTTGGCAGGAACTGGACCAGAAACCCAGAAGAATTCTGCCTACTGGCTTTCTCTCCAAAGATTTCTCAGATTACTTTCTTAAAAAAATCCAGGACCACCTACCTAGGAGTGGCATCATTCACACCGGGCTGGGCCCTCCCATATCAATCATTAAGCAAGAAAATGTCTCACAGACGTGCCCATAGGCCAATATAATAGATCTTCAATTGAGATTCCCTTTTCCCAAGTGACTAGTTTGTGTCAAGTTGACAAAAACCAGCCAGTATACACAGGGATTGAGATAATTTGAAGCCAATAGAACATTTTATTCCAATGCTAACCTTTAAGGGTTGGTCCATGCCTTAAACTCTGATCTTTGCTCTTGCCTTGTCAAGTTCTTAAGACCTCTGCTTTTCTTTTCAAAGATACTTGATGTCCCTGGAAGCACATTGGCCTCAATGCTGGACTTTATTCTCTCTGTGTCACAGGAGAAAGAATTAATAAGATGAACACAACTGTCTAGACAAATTACCTAGAGCAATAGGTCCATAGGAAATGTAGAAGTTGGTTAACATTCTTGGAACATAGAAAGGGTAGCTTTTGTTTCTCTACTTTTGGGGTCTTATTCAACAAAGTTATTACTTACACCAGTTGTTTGTATTTCCCTGTTTTCATCTGTTTTTATAAAAAGAGTCTGAGGGGAGTGGGAGATGAAGAGAGAGGGGGAACAGGGGTTGGTATGTAAAAGGAAAGAAATTTTACTAAATAAAAAAATTATAAAAAAAGAGTCTGAGGGTTTCACACACAGTTGTTCAGTTCATTTTGAATATTAAAACAGATTCACTGTTCTTTCTTAAAAAAGAAACAAAACCCCAATACATCAACAAAACCAAAAAAACCCAACAAAATAAAACAATTCCCCAAAAGAAAAAACAAACAAACAAAAACACCAAACTGTAATCAAATAAATCACACATAAAAAACTGTGAAGTCAGTTTCGTGGTTGATATTGATATACTCAGTGTCATTCTATTAGAGAAAACTGATTTTTCCTATCCCAGCAGGTGTAAATGACAGTTCTGTTGTTAGCCTTTATCCTAGTGGTTAGGCCTGCATTAATTAATTAATTAATTAATTCATTCATATTTTTAAAATATAACAAAATAAAATATAACAAGGTAAAACAAAAACTATCACTTCAATGTTAGACAAGATAAAGCAAGAGAAGAAAAGGAGCCCAAGAGAAGACCCACCATTCACACATTCAGGAATCCCATAAAAACACTGATTGGAAGCACAGAGGACTTGGACAGACCTGTGCAGGCCCTGTGCATGCTGCTTCAGTCTCTATGAATTCATATGAGCCTTCCTCATGTTGATTTAGAGGGCCTTGTTTTCTGTGTGTCTTCTGTTTCTCCTGGCTCTTACTTTCTTTTTGTCTCTTCTTCTACAAGATTCCCTGAGTTCTGAGGGGAGGGATTTGATGAAGACATCCTATTTAGGGCTGAATGTTCCAAGGTCTTTCACTCTCTACATAATGTCTGGCCGTGGATCTCTATATTTGCTCCCATCTGCTTCAGGAGCAAGTTTCTCTGATGATGACTGAATATGATGATGATCTATGAGCATAGCAGAATGTCATTAGGAGTCATTTTGGATAATGTTGTTTTTCAACTCTATGGGTTCTAGAATCTAGAACCACCTAGAAGACAAGACTCTGGGCATGCCTATGAGAGATGATCTAGATTAGGTTAATTGAGATGGGAAGACCCATCCTAAATATGGGTGGTTTTATTTCACTGGCCTTAGTCCTCAGCTGAATTAAAAAGGCAGAGTGAGCTGAACACAAGCATTCATCAGTCTCTGCTCCTTGACTGTGGACACAATGTGACCAGCTGCTTTGAAGTTCTTGTCACCAGGACTTCCCTGTCAAGATGGACTGTATCCTTGATTTGGGATCCAACATAAACCCTCACTCCATTGGGCTTGCTCCATGTCATGTGTTTTGTCACGGCCATAAGACAAGGGGCTAATGCAGATATGTCACAAAAGGCTCAGTATCTAAGTACATCCTGTTGGAGCAACCAGATAAAAAGACAGATCTTAAAAATTGCACTTATTTGCTTGTTCATTTACTTGTGTGTGTATATGTGTGGGCCACGCGTGAATCATGTTGCATGATATGAGAGGGCAGCTCTTGGGAGTTGGATCTGTTCTTCACCATGGGGGACTCGAGGACTGAACTCAAGTTATCAGGCTTGTCAGAAAGCTTCTTTATCCACGGAGTGAGTCATCATGTCATTCTCAAGTAACAATTTAAAAACAAATAAAGATTTTGAACATGTGTTTATGTGTACGTTTGTGTGGATGTATGACCCCCACAGGTACCAGAGGGTGTTGGATCTCCTGAAGTTGGAGTTATGGTTAGTCGTAAGCTGCCTGATGTGGGTGCTAGGAACCAAATTCAGGTCCTCTACAAGACCTGCAAAAGGGCTCTTAACCACTGAACAATTTCTGCAGTTAACCAAAAGACAATTCTCAATTAGATCAGAAGAAAGAAAGAAAGAAGAAAAGGAAGAAAAGGATGATGAGGATGATGAGGAAGAGTATTAGCAATACTTGCAAAATCAGTTGTAGTAAAAATAATATTATAGCCATAATCCTACATTTACCAGTAATAATAATTATTACAAATTCATAGACTTGGTATTTAGAACTCAATTAATGTTTAGTAAAATGAAGAAAAATAGCTAAAAAATACACATACACAGAGAGGTTAAAAGTAAAAGAAGAGGAAAAGATAGATATACCCAAATATACTGAAAAAAAAAAACCCAGACACATGTTCCAGTCAAAATGTTGTCTGGGGGAAAAAAATCACTAAGAATAAGGAGGATTTCTAGTCATGAAAACTTAATTCTTCAGATACATTGTGTTTGAACTTTACAGTCAAATTTCAAAACATTTAAGGCAAATCTATAAAAAGAGTGTAAGAATTTAAAAAATTACTACGAGTTATTGGTGAGCCAAGTAACAATTCTTTGAATACATAAAAATTTGGTCAACATCATTAGCAAGCTTAATATGTAAGATATGTGACCCCCAACACAGTAAATTTTATTCTCAACCATACAAAGAAGCATCATGGACACTGGCCCATCCTAAAATATGGATACACAGGTTTTAGCTTCTAGAACTTTTGTAATCAGTTACACATAAGTAACAGAATATATGGGGAAGATGCATACCTTTAAAAATCCATTTTAAAGAGCCGTAAACTAACTCTGTTAAAGCCGAGTAAACACACACACACACACACACACACACACTTTGACTTTTACATTTAAATAGCCTATGAATTAATGTGGATCCAGCTTTTTGAAGTATGGATGTGTGATTTTTAATCAAATTTAATAAGCAGAAGAAAACCATCTATTTTTTGTTTCTTGAGTCAGCTGTTGAGTTTCAGTTCTTCTGAGAAATTTTCATTTTTACCCAAGTTCTCATGTGTCTGAGAAATGCTTATTTCAGCTCTTTTCTTTCAAAGTCCCTGTATTATCTAGTTATCTTATTTTTCATTTTTAAGATTGTTTATTTGTGCCATTTCATATTTTCAAAGATCCTCAAAATGTGTCTTTTATTAGTTCCCCCCCACCGAATGAACTTTTGCCTTAGTTGATTCCCTCTACTGTATATTTGTTTTTCGTTTGATTGATTTTCACTCTTATCTTTATAGTTTCCTTCCTTCTCCTCTCTCCGTGTTTATTTTGTTGTTCTCTTGCTTGAGTTGCTTAGCTCGTTTGTGTTCTGCTCTTCTCTTCTTGTATAAGCCCTCAGAGCTGTAAATTTGCCGTCAGTTCTAGCTCCGTACTCGGGCACGTGAAAAGTGGGGAAGCTGGGGTTCCTCCTGCAACTGACATGGAGGCGAGCCCTCGTAAATGTGGCTGGCAAGGGATGCAAATATGGATGGACTTGTGAAATCAATGCCGGCATCTTGGTACCCGTTTACTGCTTAGTTGTTTCTTTCTTTCTTTCTTTTTTTTTTTTTTTTTTCTGAGAAGAAGCAAATAAGCAAATAGAGGCCGGAAGTTGAATTTGTTGATCGGGGCTGTGACATAAGCACAGTCACATGATTATTGCTTATGCTTCCCCAAACACACCTTAAAAAGGAAACCGGACAGA
Organism: Peromyscus californicus insignis; assembly: GCF_007827085.1. Taxonomy (NCBI): domain Eukaryota; kingdom Metazoa; phylum Chordata; class Mammalia; order Rodentia; family Cricetidae; genus Peromyscus; species Peromyscus californicus. The sequence continues at coordinate 30,378,945 of NW_026294525.1, forward strand.
AAAAGAAATAGATAACAATACAGCTGAGTAGCAGGGTTCTACCTGGAGAACAAAACCAACAGTATAAACAGTAAAGTGGGGCTAGTTTACTGTTTATGAAAACCAGGAATTATAAGACTATGAGAAGAAGTTAGCAAATGTAGACCAAATAACTATAAATAAAATGAAAATGAAAAGACCAGCTTAAGGGGCCCCCTGTCAGTAGGATCAGAATCCATCCCTGGTGCATGAGCAGGCTTTTTGGAGCCCTCTACCTATGATGGGACACCTCCTACAGCCTTGAGGCAGTGAAGGGGCTTGGACCTGCCTCTACTAAATGTACCTCCATGGGAGGCCTTACCTTGTAGGAGGGAATGGGGGATGGGCTGGGAGGGGGAGGAGGAAGGGGTTGGAGGAGGAAAGAGGAGTATCTTTGATTGCATGTAAAATTAATTAAAAAAATTTTCTTAATAAAAAAAGAAAAGTCAATAAAAGAATTTATAAAGATTCCATGCTAGGCAATTCTGAAAACTACAGGAACAAAAAATGCCAAAATTGATATTGTAATAAATTTTAAAAATATGGAGCTCATTAATAATAATTAAAGAAATCAACCTAGAAGAAAAGATGTCATAAAGATCCTCAATTATGATCTTCATGCTCAGAAAGTTCTAGATGAAACTCATCAGACTCTTGAAGGTATAAGAGAAGCCATTTGGCTTTTGAAAAGAGGAAACTACAGTTGACTTTAAGCCTGGCTCAGAAGCTGTAGAGAAAATTTAGCCCTAGAGAAAAGCGTAATCACAAAATTTGTAGGAAAACGGATGCATTTATAATATAAGGAAAATTACACAACCTCGGGAAAAAAAATCCGGGTTCTTCCTCTAATGCAGATTCCATCCAACCATACATGTATATGTATGTGTAAATGAATTTACATGTGAGCACAGTATAACATGTAGAAAAGAGAACAAGGAAGGCTTATTCTTAGGGGATAGTGCAGGTAATGGGCATGAGTTATAAAAGAGGATATGAAACTAGTTGTTTTTATAGTTCTAACTCCATCCTGGATTTTTTGTTTTTGGCAGTGGAAAAGTGAATAAAATATATTTGAGAGTAAAAGTGTGTAATCTAATGTAAAGCTGAACAACTGTATTCCAAATGGCCATTCTAAGTGAATAGACGTTTGTTCATATAAATAGACTTTGAGTCTGGTTAATTTTGTTGTCTGATTTTTTTTTTATTTGCAATTTCTTTTTTTTTTTTGTTTGTTTTTTTTGAGAAAGAGTTTCTCTGTGTAGTCCCAGTTGTCCTGGAACTCACTCTGTAGATCAGGCTGGCTTTGAACTCAGAGAACTGTCTGCCTCTGCTTCCCGACTGCTGTGATTAAAGGTGTTCACCACCACTGCCTAGTTATTTGCCATTTTTAATAATATAATTTATAAATTTTAAATTAATAAAGATAAAAGCCTGGACTAGAATAGTATATGGACAGGAAATTATGGATAAACAATACTTAAGAATAGATTCTGAGAAGCTAATTAAAATATTAGGTAACAAAATAAATGGAGTTAACATTTCCAGAATATTCCACACAACAGCCCAGAGCACATATTCTCCCGGGAGGTTCACATATTAGGGTAGAGGACAAGCCTTAGCACATGTACTAAGGCCAAGATCCTATCAATCCTCTTTTCTGATCAGAGTAGAATGAAATTATTAGTCAGTCACAGGAAGAATTCTAGAAAATTCACAAATACACAGAGATTAAAAAAGGATGGCCCTCAACAACAAATGGGTCAAAGGTAGATCTAAGGGAAAAAAAGATTATCCAACAACAGACAAAAACTGGAGCCCAGCAACCTCACACCTGTGGGAAGCAGGGTAAGTATACCTAAAAAGAGGATTTTGGCCATCCTATCACCAGAGTAAGTCAGTTCGGGCTTTCTCTCAACCATTGCCAGTACTCTATTATGGAGGTATCTTTGTGGATTTCTGTGGACCTCTCTAGCACTTTGCTTCTTCCTATTCTCATGGGATCTTTATTTATCATGGTCTCTTATTTCTTGTTCTCTCTCTCTGTTCTTGATTCAGCTGGGATCTCCCGCTCCCCTAAGCTCTCTTTCCTTCGACCCTTGCCCTTCATTACCCCCACTCACATCCAGGTTGTTCATGTAGATCTCATCCATTTCTCTGTCATTGGGCGATTCCTGTGTCTTTCTTAGGGTCCTGTTTTCTAGGTAGCCTCCCTGGAGTTGTGAGTAGCAGTCTAGCCATCTTTGTTTTACATCTAGTATCCTTCTATGAGTGAGTACATACCGTGTTTGTCTTTCTGAGTCTGGGTTACCTCACTCAGGATGATTTTTTCTAGATCCATCCATTTGCCTGCAAACCTCATGATGTTAATTGTCCTGCTAGAAACCCCATCCAATGACTGAGGGAACCGGATGCAGAGATCCACAGGCAGGCCCCAGGTGGAGCTCCAGGAGTCCAATTGGCGAGAAAGAGGAGGGTTTGTATGAGCGAGAATTGTTGAGACCAAGATTGGAAAAAGCTCAGGGACAAATAGCCAAACGAATGGAAACACATGAACTATGAACCAATAGCTGAGGAGCTCCCAACTGGATCAGGCCCTCTGGATAAGTGAGACAGTTGATTAGCTTGATCTGTTTGGGAGGCATCCAGGCAGTGGGACCAGGACCTGTCCTCAGTGCATGTGTTGGCTGTTTGGAACCTGGGGCTTATACAGGGACACTTGGTTCAGCCTGGGAGGAGGGAGGAGGGGACTGGACCTGCCTGGACTGAATCTACCAGGTTGAACTCAATCCCCAGGGGAGTCTTTGCCCTGGAGGAGATGGGAATGGGGGGGGGGGGGGCTGGAGGGAAGGCATGGGGGGGCGGCAGGAGGGGGAAGAACAAGGGAATCCGTGGCTGATATGTAAAATTAAATTAAATTATAAGATAAAAAATAAAAAATAAAAAGAGGATTTTGTAGCATAAATGCCTCTATCAAAGAGCAGCTTTAGCTAAACATACATACTACGTAGGAGAGGAGGGAACTAACACTAAAGATAACAGAATGCAGCAGGTGGTACACACCAAAGCAAAATAAGTGAACTTTATGTTAAAACGACAGTAGAGAAGGTCCGTGAAAAAGACACATACAACTGAAGAAGCTCTAGCCAGATTAAGGAAAAATAGATTAAAATAGAGCCAGAAATCGAAGAGGAGAAATGGCAACTGCTACCAACAGAACTGGAGAGGAGCATGGGACAGCACCATGGACCATCGACTGTCTACAAACTGGACAGCCTAGGGAAATGGGGACGTTCCTCCTGCTGTGCATAACCGAGTGATGAGTCCAATGATGTCCCCTGTGTCATAATGGGAATGAGAAGGGAGTCACGGCCCAGGGACTCTTTAATTTTAATTAGAAGGCTTCAATACTACCTTTTTTTCCCCTGGCTCTTTCTCACTCTTTGCCTCCCTCTTTTCTTTCTACGTTTTCACTCTGCAGCCCACCCAACTTCTCTCTCCTACTCCCTTTCTTCTGACACAGGCTAAAAAGAATTTTTTTTTTCCAGATAGTGTTTTTAAATGTTCATGCTGAAGACAAACCTTTCTCAATAAATGTAGCTAAGTGTGAGTAGCTCTTAATTTGGAGGAGTGGGAACGTGGGTGTTTGTTATATCATTCCTTGTACTTTGCTATCTTTTGAATGTCATTTTCAAAACTAAGAAAACATCTCATGGAGTCCAGTTTTTGTCCTGAACAGATGTTCTTGGTGAAGTTCTTTGCACTAATTTCTAGAATTAGTCTAAACTTAGGCACCACTGCTTATTAGGAAAGCATTTTACTGTGATTATCTCTAATTTTTAATCGTTAAGTGCTGAATTGCTCGGCATAGTATTCAGTCATTATTTTTTAAAAAGTCAAAACTAGACAGAAAAAATATGCAGTTTCATGTGAAAGCATTCACTTCTTCTGAATACCAGAAATAAGTTTATAGTCTCAGGGATGAAAAGAAGGCATTCAGAATGCTTAAAAGATAAAAGGAATCCTTATCTTGACTTGAAATAAATATGTACATGTCAGTTTTCTCATAAAATTCATTCCTCTGGACTGGCAGCCTTTCCCACAGTCATGGCAAACCTCAGTTATGTTGCCTGGAAGATATCCCTGTGCCCCGGAACAGGGTGGGACACTGCCCCACTAGGCCAGCCTCTTGAGGTGACAGTGACAACATTCTCCTTTAGGGCAGTCATTCTCAGGCACAGTATGATCTCCCATGGGAAGCAGTATTCATGATGTGATGTTACTTGAAGAGAGACCCAACATGAAAGGGGATTTTATTTTTCCTACGACACAGACATTGCTCTCATGATTCTGGTTTTTTAAAATGGCTTGTCTTGGGTGACTCCAATGATTACTGGGAAAAATTGAGTTCCCTGGCATCCTTGCTTCTTGGGAGTATGTCAGCACCACGAGAAAAGTACTTAGGTGATCTTGAATGTTTTAAGGCCAGGAAAGTCAGAGATGGGCCTTGCTATGTGCCAACTTGATTCATGTGCAGAGTACAGACTCCAGACCTAGAAGATGATCTGGGTGGAGTTTCAGTGTGCCAATCTTCCGAAATCTCTTCAGTCTACTTTGTAGATTATGGCTGTTTATAATCTCTCAAGATCATGCTGATGACATCATTAATGAAATAATGAATACAAAGTCCTGATTATTATCACAGGCTGCAATTTGGATCAGCAACTTACCAGGGTTTTATCTCTCTTGTCGTTTGCTTACTCTTATCCCATCTGTTCTATTCATTTGCAGCTTATAGCAACATATAATTTCTTACTTGTATTAGAGAATGCTCCTACTATTAACTTTCCCTTTCTCCATTCTTTTGATGAATATGGGAGATGAACACTACTTTATCACAAGCTTTCATTTTTTCTGTTTTAGATGCCTGCTGATCAATATTGAATGTGGGTGAATTAAACTAAGTAATTTAGTTTGTCATGATTTGAATACATATATGCCACTTTGCCAAACAAATGTAGAGTTTTGGAAGGAAATAATAAATATTTTTGATGCCTTATTATTTACTACAAAATATACACTATCAGATGCATTGCAAATTCTGGCATTGCAAAACCACAAACAAATTCTATTTAATTGTATTAGTAACAAAAATATATTGGTCTCCAATCAATATCTTGCATGTAATAACTGCTTGTAAAATAATACATGTTATAATTAGGAATACACTTTGGTGAAACCATTGGCAATTTTATTCCAGTTATAACTTTTATTATCAAGATTATTTTAAAGGGCTTCTAAAACTAAATTAGAATAACAGAAACTCTTGATATTGAATGATTTATAATAAAATAAAGAATAAAAATCCCCACTTACTCATGCTGTCTTCCAAAAGGAGCTTTAAATCATGTACATTGTTATTGTAGTTCTTTCTACTCTTTTGGGGGGCCCACCACCCAGCTTCTACATAAATACACAGAGACTTTTTCTTACTTATGAATGCCTGACCTTAGCTTGGCTTGTTTCTAGCCAGCTTTCCTTGACTTAAATTATCCCATCTGTCTTTTGCCTCTGGGATTTTACCTTTTCTTACTTCTGTAATCTTACTTCCACTCTTACTCTGTGGCTGGCTGTGTAGCTGGGTGGCTGGCCCCTGGAGTCCGCCCTCTTCTCTTGCTACTTGTTTTTTTTCCTCCTCCTAGTTTTCTCCTTCTATATATTCTCTCTGCCTGCTAGGCCCGCCTATCCTTTCTCCTGCTTTGCCATTGGTCATTCAGTTCTTTATTAGACTATCAGGTGTTTTAGACGGGCACAGCAACACACCTTCACAGAGTTAAACAAATGCAACATAAACAAAAGTATCACACCTTAAAATAACATTCCACAACAGTGCCTCATGAGATGAACACAACCTAACATGAAAATATGTGAAAATATGGTATTTTTTCGTGGACCAGGAGAGGATGTCAAGATCAGAATGACTAGTGATTCCCCTCCTGGCTAGGCCAGTTGGACTGCTGTGTGTTGCTCTGGTTTCATTTTTTGTTGCTGTGATACACAACCCCAACAAAAACCAACTTGGGGAGAAAGGAGTTTATTTAAGCTTAATTTGAAGTTGCAATCCATCATTAGGGGAAGTCAAGGCAGGAATTTTAAACAGCTAGCTGCATCATATCCACAGTTAAGAGCAGAGAGAAATGAATGCATTCATGTTTGCTTGTTTGTTGGTAGCTGGCTGAATTTCTTTACTTTTACACTGTTCAGGATCCCCTGCCTAGGGGATAGTACCATCCACAATGGGCACAGGCTTCCCGAATCAATAAATAATTAAGACAATCTCTCAGAGACATGCATCCAGGCTAACACAGTCTCCTCTGAGACTGTGAGACATTGCCTCATTGAGACTCTCTTCCTAGATTATTACAGGTTGTATTATGTTGACAATTAAAACTAACCATTATAATTTTGTCTGTTGATAGGATTAGGTTGTTGAAACAATGTAGTCACTGAACATTAAAGTATCAGTTTGTGCCACCAAATTTTACTATTTTCTTTAGACTACAGAGTCAATTCTGAAACTTTTTTGGGATGATATATGTTATAGACACATTTGAGAAGATATTTTTCCCCTTCATTGAAAATAGATTCTTTTCTCACACAGCCTATCCTGATTACAGCGTTCCTTCTCTATACTCCTCCTAGTTCCTCCCTACCTCCCCTCCCATCAGGATCCGCTCCCTTTCTGTTTCTCATTAGAACAGACTTCTAAGAGATAACAACAAAACATGACTAAATAAAATGCAATAAGATAAAAAAAACATTACATTAAAGTTGGACAAGGCAAACCACAGAAGGAAAAGAGTCAAGATGGCACAAGAATCAGAGACCCACTCATTCACACACTCAGGAGTCCCATAAAAACACTAAAATGAAAGCCATAATATATATATGTAGAAGTCTCCATCAAATTCCTCCCCTCAGAGCTCAGGGAACCTGACAGAAGAGGTGTCTGAAAGAGTGTAGGAGCCAGAGGGAATGGAGGACACCAGAAGCACAAGGCCCTCTAAACGAACATGATCAAAGCTCATATGAACTCACAGAGACTGGAGCAGCAAGACCAGGGCCTGTCCGGGTCTGCACCAGGTCCTCTCTGTGTATTATGGCTTCCAATTTAGTGTTTTATGGGAAGATACATTTTTGATTAACATAAGCTTTCTTATACTTGCCATTTCCACCCAAAGGGTTCATCCAGTTCACATATGGATGGATGTGCTTTTATATGGATGTTTGTGATATCAAAGTAGATGAAATGATCAATATAGATATCCAGTATCATTTATTTCTAGAGAGGCAGAAACTCAAGTTTCCTAGAAATTGGCTAAATTAGCTTAGCCAAATGAGTTGTTGGATAAAAATTAACATGAAATTTCCAAGGCAAAAAAATAATGATCCCTTTTGCTATTGAGTATATGGTCAGAGGGGCAGAGCCTGATACTGGCCATTGGAAATCACAATCGAAGCTCTTCTGGAGGGTTTCCACATTCTGGAAGATGCTGCTTCTCTTCATGGTAAGCTGCTTCACTACAGCATCCTTGGTGTCTCTAGCTCTTAGAGTGCTTACCTGTGAGGGACCATAGTGCGTGGAATGCTCTTTCCTCCTCCCTCCCCATACAGCATGCAAGTAAGATGATATTAGAGCTTGCTGGCAAGATACGATAACAGCGTGTCTGATGGTTCTCACACAGTGTGTCCTTCTTAGACTCACTCTATGAATCTTTTCCTTGTCTTGGAACATGAGTCCTTCTAAGAATGGTATATATGAGTTTTATTTTCATGAGGAGAAAAGTAGGGAGACTGCTCTACTTTTGCCCAAATAGACTGATCTTGTTCTCTGTTGGTCACATTCTTCCAGCTCCAATTTCCTTTGCTGTTCTCTGTGACCTACTCTAACTATGGGTTCCTTCATTTGTCACAATTCTGTTGGCATTTGTTTTCTGAACTACAGTTGATCCTGGTCTGAGCTGGCTTTACACTTGTACCACTGTGTCTTCTTGATTTTACTATGGATATACTTATCTTCCATCTATTTCTGACTGTCACCCATGGCTACAGCTCCCATAGCTGAGAATGCCAAGTGTCTGTGCTGTGGATATCACTCTGTATAAATAAAATGCTGATTGGCCAAGTAGTCAGGCAGGAAGTATAGGCGGGACAAGCAGAGAAGAGAATTTTGGGAACAGGAAGGCTGAGTCAGGAGACGCCAGCCTGCCGTCCAGGGAGCAGCCTGTAGAGGCAACAGGTAAAGCCATGGAACGCGTGCCAACATATAGATTAGCAGAAATGGGCTGAGTTTAAGTGTAAGAGCCAGTCAGTAGTAGGCCTGAGCTAATGGCCGAGCAGTTTAATTAATATAAGCTTCTGAGTGATTATTTTATAAGCAGCTGCAGGGTCCTTGGGGCTGGGCAGGACTGGAGAAAACATCAGCTACATATCAGTCTATATACACATATTTAAATTATTTAACTTATACAACCATATATGTGCATATATTTTGTATGATTTTGTAAATGCTTGATTATACATTATTTTGTTTGTTGGTGCCGTGTTGGGGAGCCAAGGGTTTCACACACACTAGGCTGCTGTTCTACCACTCAGTTTCAGCTCCAGTCTTGATTGCATATTCCTAATGCTGCTATTCTTTCTCTTGATTTTTCTTAGTGCTTTGAGAGTTAAGACGTCAGAAATGGATTTTTGGGCTGGGCAGGCCTCATTTGGGGTTACTCATGGAGTTGTGGCCAGATGGTGGCTGGAGCTGCTGTCTCCTGCAGACTTGTCTTGGCAAGATGTTCAAGAGAGTTTACTCCTACCAGTGGTGTTTGCTCTTAGTGATGCAGACCGGAGTGCCAGTGGGGAACTCTTTCACATGGTTGTCAGGGTAATTTGTACGTCTTTTGTGATGGCTGGCTTTCTGTTTAGTGAGAACTCCAAGAATTCCAGGCAAAAATTGCACAAGATTTTCTGATCTAGACTCCAAAATTACATGGCTTACATAGTATTGCTTTTTCATAAGTCCATCTGTATGCATCCCAGATCCTGATGGAAGAAATATCAACCAAATTGGTGGCAAAGTTATGAACTGTGATTGTCTGTCTATATTTTGGCCACAAACATGTAGTCATTCTTCCCACATTTTAAATACACTTGTGTCCTCTCCAAAGTACCCCATATGGTATCCCTGATTTCATCTCATATGGCTTGAACAGGGGTTCAGAGGTCCCGAATCTCATGCCCTGGGGAAATTATGAGGAGGAGTCTGTGAGTGGAGTTCCTGGAGTCCAGCCCTATGACTGTCCAGTACCATTCTTGATCTGGAGACTGTAATACAGAGAGCAAAGCACTAAGCCAGATGTCTATTATTTATTAATTATAAATTATGTATTATTTATTATGCTCTACATGACTAATAGAAAAGTGTTGATTAGGCATCAAATGATTGATAATACAAAAGGCATAGAAGTAATGTACATCTGGTGTGCTAAATACTTATTGGGCATTTTAAAATTAGAGGTCAACACTGTTCTCTGGCACTAACTCTCGGTGGATTTTGGTTTGCCTTCGGAATCTTGCTTCTACCCAAACGTGTCTTTTCTTCCCATCAGAACTGAGCCCTACTGCAAACGTCTTCTCTAGTTCATTTCCTGCTGTAAGGCTTCCCTGAATTTCGGACCATGTCCGTGTCAACCCCAAGATGATGGAATTCCTTTAAAACCTTAGAAACTTCCTGTGTACCAGCTTGAAGTCTATCCCACGAGATAAACTCAACACTCATAAACCTCTTTCAGGGTAGCCTGTCTCCACTTTGAGATGCCTGGGAAGCTGTTGCAAAGCCAGACTCACGATCCTCACAGGCTTGTTTAGAAGTGAGAGCCAGAGAGCATGCCTGGAGATATCAGGAAGAACTTTGCTGTTGGAAAATGATTCTGATTCAGACACTTTAAAAATTATCTCCATGTAGTTTTATATTATTGTATGACCACAGTTTAAGAGATTTGATAACAATTCTAAAACACTTTCCTGGGAGAGATTGGAAATCATTACATTTGAGAATACAATCTTGAAATGAAAAACCCTTTCTTTGATCTATCTTGTTTTGGCCATGCATCATGTACGGTTATGAAAACCCAGCTGAGTGTCTTATCATGCACCCTTCCTGGAACAGCTATATCATCCATATCTTTTTTCTTTCTGAATTTTGTGTAATTTTTATTCTTAAACTCTCTCATGTAAATTTTATTTTTTGTCTTTAATGACCTTAGTAACTTTATTTTACCTTTCTTCTGTTTTTCTTTTATTGAAAATAGTTTTTTTCATACAATATATTCTGATTATGTTTTCCCTACCCTCAACTTCGATGAGATCTTTCCCATCTCCCTTTCCATTCAAATACACACCCTTTCTGTTTCTTGTTAGAAAACAAATAGGCATCTAAGGAATAATAATGAAATAAAATAAAGCAAGATAAAGGAAAAACAAACTATAATAGAACAAAACAGAAGAAAAAGAGCCAGACACAGAGACACACACAGGAAAATCCCATAAAAACACAAAACCAGAAGCCATAACATATGCACAAAGGACCTGTAAAGTTAATAACAACAACAACAACAACAAAAGGTCCTGAGAAAACATGAGGCAAAGAACCTCCAAAGATGCCATTGAATTTGTTTTGTGTTGGCCATCTACTGCTGGACATGGGGCCTGCTCCTAAGAGCAGTTTGTTCCCAGTGAAACTCCGCTGGAGAGAAGTAATTTTTCATTTGTGAGTGGCTATCAACTGGAGATGGCTCCTGGGTGAGGGATGTGGGCTATGTGTCCACTTCTCTCAGTGCTGGGACTCCCTCTGGCACATATCTGTGGAAGCTCTGTCCATGTAGCCACAGTCTCTATGAGTTCAAATGTGCATTAGTCCTGCAGCATATAGAAGGCCTGTTTCCTTGGTGTTTTCCATCCCCTCTGGTTCTTAGAGTTGTTCTAACTTCTCTTCCACAGGGTTCCCTGAGCCCTGATGGGAGGGATTCGACAGACATCTATCTCATTTACAACTGAGTGTTCCACGGTCTCTCACCTTCTGCATATTGTCTGACTTTGGGTCTCTGTATTTGTTCCCCATCTGCTGCAGGAGGAATCTTTTCTGATGATGGCTGAGCAAGGCATGGATCTCTGAGTACAGCAGAATGCCATTAGGAGTCATTTCATTGCTACAGAACAGGAGTATTTGGTTTTCCCCTAGGTCCCCGACCTATCTAGTCTCAGGTTCTTGGCCACCCAAGCAGTGTTGGGTATGGGTTCCATCTCATGGAGGGCCTTAACTCCAATCAGATAGTGGTTGGTTACTACTACCAATTTTGTGCCACTGTTGCATCAGCGTATCTCGCAGGCAGGTCACCATTGTCAATCACAGGGTTAGCAGCTGGTTTGGTGTTTACCTTTCTCCTTTGGGAGCATGCAGTGTCCTAAAGGGTGAAGGCTTTAGGTAGGCAGCAGCTCAGCTTCTCCGTGTTCAGTGAGTTGTGCAGGTATTGTCTTCACTTTCAATCACGCTTTATTGTCAGTTTGTGAAGAGCAACCAATAGCCTTGGGAATAGCCTGGGTTGTTTGGGGGTTCCCTTTGGCCAACAACTTGATTAGCTGTAACTCATGTTCCGGTACTGGAAGCTTCCTTTGGATGAGAGATGTGTAGTTGGGCCTCTGACTCTCCTGTTATTTGGCGATTTCATTTAGATTGTTTATATATATATATAGATTGTTTATATTTTTATATTGTTATATATTTCCTAATATATATAGATTATTTATATATATATGTATATATATATAAACAATCTATATATATTAGGAAGCTTCTACTGTATTAGGTTTCCATATGTATTATGGAATGTTAGTTGAATATGTATTACATTCATTTATACTGTGGAATATTTGTTTAATCATGTCAAGACGTGTTGTATTCTTTTATGTTGCATTTGTTTAACTCTGCAAAGCTGTGTTACTTTGCCCATCTAAAACACCTGATTGGTCTAATAAAGAGCTGAATGGCCAATAGTGAGGCAGGAGAAAGGATAGGTGGGGCTGGCATGCAAATAGAATAAATAGGAGGCGAAATCTAGGCTTGAGAATAAAGGAGAAGGAGAGGAGGATGCCAGTGGTAGCCACCCAGCCACACAACCAGCCACAGAGTAAGAAGGAAAGAAAGATATATAGAACAGAGAAAGATAAAAGCCCAGAGGCAAAAGGTAGACAGAATAATTTAAATTAAGAAAAGCTGGCTAGAAATGAGCCAAGTTAAGGCCAGGCATTCATTAGTAAGAATAAGACTCCATATATATATATATATGAGATGGTTGGTGGCCCCCAAAGAGCAAAGAGTAAAAATAAAAGGATACATGTGACCCCTGAAATGGCCTTTAGTTTTAGCTGTCCCTCCCTTCCCTCCACTGTCTCCCCTTCCCTCAGTGTGATATTCCTGTTCTCCTCGCTCCACCATTGTCCATCCATTACTATCCGTTCTATTTCCCCTTCCTAGGGAGATTCCCCTGCACCCCAGTCCCTTACTCTACACCTATCCTTAATCTTAGTGGTTATCTAGATTGTAGATCGCTAATCAAAGACTTAACAGGTAACATCTACATATACTTTGTTTTTCTTTCTGGGTCTGGGTTACCTCTCCCCGGATGAACTTTTCTAGCTTTATCCACTTACTTGCAAATTTCATTTTTTTTAAATGGCTGAGCAATATTTCACTGTGCAAATGTACCACATTTTTTTTATCCATTCATCTATTGGTGAACATCTAGACTGTTTTCAATTTATGGCTATTATAGATAGAGTAGAAATGAACATGGTTGAGTAAGTGTTTCTGTTGTAGAATGAAGCATCCTTTGGATATATGCCCAAGAGAGGTATAGCTGGATCTTGAGGTCAATCTATTCCAAGCTTCCCAAAGAACCACTACACTGATTTCCACAGTAGAGGTACAAGTTTGCGCTCCCACCAGCAATAAATGAGTGCTCCCTCTTTCTCCATATCCTCACCAGCATGAGCCATCATTTGCTTTATGGATCATGATCATTCTGATTGATGTAAGATGAAATCTCGAAGTAGTTTTGATGTGCATTTCTCTGATGAGTCAGGATGTTGAACATTTCTTTAAATATTTTCATACATCTGCATTTTATCATTTGTGAACCTCCAGCTTAGTTCTGTACCCCATTTTTAATTGGGTTATTTGTTTTCTTGATGCCCAGTTTTATATATTTCAGATATTAGCTCTCTATCTGAAGTGTAATGGGTAAAAATATTCCCCCCTTCTCTAGCCTGCTGCTTTGTGTGGATGGTGGTGCCCTTTGTCATACAGAAGCTTTTCAGTTTCATGAGGTTTCATTTGTTAATTGTCAATCTTACAACTCATTATATCGGTGTCCTGTACAGAAACTCTTTTCCTGTGCTAATAAGTTCAAGACTGTCCCCCACTCTCTCTTCTATCAGATTAAGGACATCTGGGCCTTACATTAAGTTGAGTTTTGTGCAGTGTGATTGGTATGGATCTGTTTGCATTCTTCTACATGAAGCCATCCAGTTTGACCAGCACCATTTGTGGAAGATTTTTTTTTTTACAGTGTGTGTTTCTGGTTTCTTTGTCAAAAATTAGGAATTCAAGGTGTATGGACTTATGTCTGGGTCCTCAATTCGATTTCATTGATCAACGTGTGTGTGTGTGTGTGTGTGTGTGTGTGTGTGTGTGTGTGTGTGTGTGTGTGTATGTTTGCCAGTTCCAGGCTGATTTTATTACTATATCATTGTAGTACACTTTGAGATCAGGGATGGTGGTACCTCCAGCAGTAGTCCTTCCTCTTCATCATCTTCCTCCTCCTCTTCTTCTTTTTCTCCTCAGGATTGCTTTAGCCATCCTGCTTTTTTTGGTGTGTGTGTGTGTGTGTGTATTTCCATAAGAAGCTGAAGATTGTCTTTCCGAATTGTGTTGGAATTTTGATGGGAATTGCATTGAATCATAGATAATTTTTGGTAAGATGATCAGTTTTACCGTGTTAATAATTTACCAGTCCATAAACATGGGAGATCTTTCCATCTTCTGATACCTTCTTCAATTTCTTCCTTCAATATCTCAAAGTTTTTATCATATCCATCTTTCACCTTTTGCTCTTTAGGTAGGTGTCTATTTACATGTCTTGCTTGTTTGGGTTCTTTTAGTTTTTGTTTTTTCTGAATACTCATCCCTCCTCATATGAAAGCTGGGCATACATTCTCTCTTTTGCTGGTTGACTTTTCACTCTACCAATTGTTTATTCTACAGATCCTTGTTAGCTTCATAGAACCCCATTTGCTCATGCTTGCTTTGTCTGTGGTTTTAGATTCTTAGCCAACAAATCATTGCTTATGCCCATGTCTTCAAATATGTTCCTTGTACATTTTAGGAATTTCATAGTTTCATGTCTCACATGGAGGTATTTGATAATTTTTTTTACCAACTTGATAAGCTGATATAGACTCAAAGATAGGAGTAGTTGCAGTCTTCTACATGGGAGTATCAGTGTTTCCCAGCATCCTTTACTGGACCCCCATGCTTTCTCCCATATGCATTTTTACCATTTTGTTGAGTCAGCTAGCTGCATAGGTTTATTTCTGTTCCATTTGCCAGTGGGTCTGTTTTGAATTCAAGATAAATTGAACACCTACCTATAAGATGTGAAACTCTTAGACTCCTATTAATAGATGAAAACAGGGAAAATATTGATAGTTGGTGTAAGTAATGACTTTGTTGAATAAGATGCCAAAAGTACAGAAACAAAAGCAAAATAAATAAATGAGATTAGGCAAACAGAATTAGAGGCCATGCTCTTTTGATTACTATAGTTTCATGGTATATTTAAAAGACAGGTAGTACATGCCCATATGCATTTTTTTTCATTTGAACCATTTCTACTTCAGGCAGAAGTTTAGTTAGCTGAGCATTTTCACTACAGAGCAGGGTCTCACCTTCTACAACTTTTAGTTACATTTTTCTCAATTCTCTTTAAGCTCTGATTGCTAATCTCTTCAATGGCAATTTGATTTCGATCAGCAGACTTCGTAAGGCTTTTTTTGTTCACTTACTACCCAGTGCTCAGGCTCAGAGTCAAGATACAGTCTATGGTTTTTGTTGTTGCTGTTTTTATTACCCACAGCACACCACTTCCAGAATACCTATTCAGCTTTGCTTATGATTGCTGTGTAACCCATTATTCCAAAGTTCATCTACTTAGAGATCATTTTTTATTTTTTCCTCACAGTTTTGGAGTGTGAGAGTTTGGAAAGGCCCCTGAGAGCCCATTTTCTCTTGGCATCTTTTATGGAGTCTTAGGCAGCATTTGTTGAGATATATGGTCTGAAGGCTCAGTTGCACTTGATATTCAGGATGCCTCACTTCTGCCAGATGGCTGATGGTGACTGTCCCCACCAAGCTCAGCTGGGCTCTGACTGACAGTCCATGCATGGACTCTCCAGGATGGTGGCTGCAGGAGTCAGACTGCCATGGTTACTGACTTCTTCCACAAAGTTTCTCAATAGGAACTGAGGGAAGTTGTATGGCCTTTTCTGACTTAACCTTGTATGTGTGCATATTCATGTTGGTCCATGTATGTGCATGTGTGGTGTGTGTGTATGTGTATGTGCATGTTTATGTGTGTTTGTGTGGCATGTGGAGCCAGAGGACAACTTTGGACATTATTCCTCAGAAAGGGCCTCTACTTTTTTTCTTAAAACATCCTGTCATTGGCTTGGATTGCACTGAGCAGGATAAGCTGGCTGTAGTCACCAGACATCTGCCTGACTCTGCCTTCCCAATGTCTGGATTATGAGCCTGTGCTACCATGCTCAGCTTGGTAATGTGTGTTCTGTAGGTCAAACTCAGGCCTTCATGCTTATGAGGCAATCACTTTGCCAACTGAGCCATTTTCCAAGCTGCTCAGCGAAAACACTTATTATTCTGTTTACTAACTTGACAGAATAGCACCTTGTTCAGATGAGCAATGGCCTTCATGCCACATTGATTAAATTGTTCCTGAAGATGGCCCAAATGTGCTCACCATGGCAATACATCTTTTCCTCTAATAACAGGATGGTTGGAGAAGCTGGCTGTAAAATATGAGACACAGCATCTTGGCAAAAGAAAACAGAGCCATCAGCAAGGCATCACCAAGAACAATTTTCTGAAGTTTATTTTCCAATGTAGACATGTGGTTTATCCAAGCTTTTTTCTTAGTTGATTGAATAATGACAAGGGTACACCTAGGCTGTATAGACTGTACACACACACACACACACACACACACACACACACACACACACACACACGACACATAGTCACACACACACACACACACACACACACACACACACACACACACACACACACACACACACATATAGAGGGGCAGGCGAGAGAAAAAGAAAGATGATGGGATTTCAAGCAGTCCTCCAGGATAATGCTTGGCTTAGCTAGTAAGGAACAGTTCTATATGTGTTTTGAAAAGATAAGCAGTCAAACTAGAGACTGCAGATTAGACTTTTCATGCTGGAGAAATGACTGGGGTCCACTGTGAACAGATATCTATGTCACACACCAAGGCTGTCATTAAATGAAGAGGTGACACTTTAGGCGCTCACATAGAGAAGGTGGCTGTCAACATGAATAGCAGAACTCTTGTAAGTTCAGACCAACTCGACCTTGTTTTGTACTGTGGTGGTTGGCATCACTGTTGCTTAGGTTGGCATATCGCCTTCCCACACAGGGTGGAACCGAGGGACAGCTAGAGCACAGTTATTAAGTTACTGTGGCATCAGAAAGGAATTCAAAGTGCCGAAAATGATTTCACTTAAGACAAAGATAAAAAGAATCGGAGTTCCTTCATCATTAATCTTGTATTCTTATCTTTATCCAGCCCAGTCTTGTCCTTCCTTGGTGGTCTGGGGACTTCTTGCCCTTCCCCTCTGCTGGCTCTCTTCCAAATCATTTCCACTGCAGTACCAGATCTCTTTATGGTTTCCCCACATTGTTAAGCTTTCCATAGACTGCTTGCTTTGCCTCCCCAGGTTAGCTAAAACATTCATTTGCTTGGGTGACGCTTTCTTCTTCAAATCCAACCAGAGTTGGCACATTCTTTTCTCCAATCCTGGGGCTAGGAGAATGGGTCAATGTTCCTCGAGCAAGCTCACTTGGCCTATCTGTGATAGTGGCATGGATCTTCACTTCCCTCTTCTTGAACTTCTCTGTTCTCTCAATTCCCAGTTGATTTCTCTGTGCAGAACAGTTTTAGAATTGCTGTCTTTTCTCTTTCCGTTTGTCTTATCCTTTCAGGATTGGTATTTTCTTAGGATTTTCCCTGTCTAAACTATGTCCAAAATCTCCAACTTGGTCTATCTCCTCACTCTCTATTCCACAATACACTGCCAGTTCTTATCTTAGGTGATATATTTATCCACTCTGGCACCAAGGTTCCATGTCCACAGATGCATGATTCTACCCTGGAAACACTCTCCAATCCAGCCTTCATACTTCAATAAGTGGATCACATGTCATTATGACTTGATCTTGTAGATTTCCTATCTGATCTTTCATGTCTTTGGAAACTATGAAACCACAAAACCATCCTAAGTGTGGTCATTATGATCTTATGAAAACAAAAGTAGAATAATGCTATGTTCTCATTTAGCATTTCCTATTGGTTCTGTCTTCTGTGAGATGATAGCAGCCTACATCTTTAGTTCAAGCATTGGCTGATTTGCTGGTTTTTCTTTTCCTATCACAGCACCTAGGGAAGAAAAGAGAGAGAGAGAACTAACAGTATTTTTTAAGATGTAGGTATTAACCAAAACATTCAATCAAATGTTAAAAAACTGATACTTCACTTACTCCTTACAAGTAATTATTGTCACTCCATTTTCTAGGTGAAGATTTGACTTCAGGGTGGATGAATAACATCTTGAGAATGTTAATTTATGAATGACAGAGAATATATCTACTTAGCTCCATGTCCACAGCACCTAATTCAGTGGCTAACAATGCAAGCATTCAGTGAATCTTCTTTGGAGGAAGAAATGTAGAAGGTCATTGCATTAAAGTACGGGCTATGGAGAAGTCCAGATATCTACAACAGAAACTACTGGAATAAGTGGGGCTATTGTAACACAGGAGAAGAAATAGCAGTAGAGACAGAAAGTCAGAAATAAGTCTTCACAAAGGGCGTGTAATATTTTGACTGGGCTTGTGGCTATAGTACTTTGATGTTGATATCCATGAGAATCTGGTACCCTTCCTCCCCCATTCACATGCAGTCGATTATAAGACCCCCGAGTAGATGTCTGAAACTGAGGATAGTACCAAATCATATGCATATAAACACCAATGATAAAGCTTACGTTATAGGTTGGAAACAATAAGAGATGAGCCGAAATTAATGAAGCAGAACAGTTTTAGTGATACACTCTACTAAAATGGCCAGCATTATAAAGTAGAATAAGGGTAATTTGAACACATGCAATTGTGATTCCTTGAGATCTGATGTTCAAGACAACTACCAAGTCAGGTAGCATATAGAGTGTGGATATGCTGGACAATGGGAGGTTCTAGACACAGGCAGGATGGAGCCGACAGTGTGGGATTTCACTATACTACTCAGAAGCATGTAATTCACAACTTACGAATTGCTCATTTCTGTTTAATGGCTTCAAAGTATGGAAGACTGAAAATTCTAAAAGGAAAAACAACAGAAGGAGATGTAGCAGGTTTTTTCTTTTGGGGGACCTCCACCTAGCTTCCAAATAAAGACATGGAGACTTAGGCTTACTTACAAATGCCTGGCCTTAGTTTAGCTTATTTCTAGCCAGCTTTTCTATCTTAACTTAGATTATCCTGTCTTTTTTTTTTTGTCTTCTACATTTTGCCTCTCGGCTTTTTACCTTTCTTTATCTATATGATTTTCATTCCTTCTTACTCAGCAGCCGGCTGGGTGGCTGGCTCTTGGTGTCTCTCTTGTTCTCTCCTCCTTCTTTTCTCATTCTTTTTTTTCCTCTCAAGCCTAGATTTCTCCTCCTATTTATTCTCTCTGCCTGCCACCCTGCCTATCCTTTCTCCTGCCCGGCTACTGGCCTTTCGACTTTTTATTAGACCAATCAGGTGCCTTAGGCAGGCAAGGTGAAACAGATGCAACGTATCTTTATATAACTAAACACACATCCTTATATTGTTAAATGCATTCAGAATAAAAATAGTAACACACCTTTACACAGATGAAGTAATATTCTGCAGAATAAACAAATGCTACACATCTTTGCCTGGCTAAAATAATATTCCACAATAAGAAGATATTGCTACTTGTGAGCTCAGCGATTACAAAGGGTTGGTCTTTGCATGTGATGTTGGTAGAATATGGCACATGATTATATACCAAATAAAAAGTGAGTAAGATGCGGACAATGAAACATCGGTTGTATTTCTTCCAGCTGACATCATTTATGAGAATATTAAAAATCAATATTATATGATTTTGTCTTTTTTTTTGCATCTTACCATGTTCTGAAACAATTACATTTTACAGGAAAGTTTATCCTAATATATTCATAGAAATTATAAACTTAGGGATTTCAAAATTCTGCAAGACTTTAATGTTTTCTTAATAACCATGTACTAATGCTTATTTAAATAAAACTATAGAGTGATATAATTTTATCTTGCATTCAACTGTACCATGACAAGGCCCAAGGTGAGTAACATGAAACACTATAACAATCATAAAATGAGTATTTTAAAACATAGAAATGCAAAAATAAACATTCAGCTTGATAATGAAAAGGTAGTATTTGTTAAATACGTATCAGAAAAATACGTGGTAATGTTTAATAGGATTCGTCTACCACAGACCAAGAGTACTTGTAATTTTAGTGTAGAGTTTTGAGAACATTCTAGTCCAAACCCTTGGCTGTTAAGTAAGTAACATAAATCACAGAGGGTAAATGATTGATTACAAAGCAAGGCGAGAGCAACCATTATCTGCAAACACACTTCCAAGTTTGAGTTTACTTTATGGTCACTATTAATTTTGATATAGTATTTTGCATTTAGATTTTGAAAAGTTCATATGTGCATGCAATATATTTCAATCATATTCATTTGGCATTCCTCCCTCTAACTTCCAACAAATCCATCTCCCTCTTCAAATTCATATTCTTTTAGAAAAGATAACCAGCTGAAACCAGTTTGTGCTGCATGTATCCTCATGAGCGCGTTGACCTACCAGGGACTGTAACCTGACAGAAAGTTGACTCTCCCTCCCCCAGAAGCCATAGTTCTTCAGCTAGGGAGTGGGGGCTGGTGAGCCTCCCTTCTCCATGCTCGAATGTCGACAGGCTTGATCTTGTGCAGGTCTTGTGCAGATACTTAGGTCTTCTGTGATCTTGCAAGCTCATCGCTCTGGGCCTACTCCATCTCTGGCTCTTACAACACTTCTTCCACTTCTTCCTTGACGTTTTCTGAGTCTTGGGGGAAAGGGGGAGAAAAGCAGTTTCCTTTTTCTGTTAGAGTTAGAGGTTGAACCCATAGCTTCACTTCGCCTAAGCCCACAATCTACCATTGAGTGACAGGTTGTGTCTTTTGTTATAAATGAAACGAGAGCTCCATTCTTAGTGGATGAACGCAGGTGTCTAGCTGATGGCAGAAGGACATTGGCAGTAGGTGTGTTTTGTTAAGGAAGGAGGTGGGCAGATAGAGTTTCCATCCTTTCTACTGAGAGTCCCATGGGGACTAACACTGCAGAATTAGAGGCATAGAATGTGATAAAAAAAAAAAAGCCCCCAAATATGCTTTGAGCCTTCAACATGAGGAGTTACAAAGAACACAACCTGGAGAGAGACAGTTGGGGGGATGTACTTACCTCAGGTTTTGCAGATGACATGTGACCTTGAACTTTAGTACAACACTGCCCAAACCAGCAATTCTTTGGTTTATTATGGGGGTAGGGGCGGGGAAACAAGGTGGGCATTCAGACAAGTCAATTAAAAGAAGAAATTCTTGCTTAAGAATTATCTTTATGGCTTGTAATTATAAACTCCTCTATACTCTCTACTTGTGAAATAAAAATTATTATTCACAGGCTAGCCTCTCTTCTCATGCTTGAGTCTTAAGTTTTCCTCTGAAGGGCTGAAGGGTCTGCTTTTACTCAGGGTTTTGAAGATTTCCAGAACCCGGGTCCTTGCCTTTCTCCCACTAGTACTTATCCAAAGCTGAGGTATCCGGCTCAGGGCTGTTTTAGAGAAAGCCCTTTGATTTGTCCTGCATCTGGCCAGCTTCCAGCCCTGCTGCATGATGATTAAGTGTGCTTTTACCCCAAAAAGTTCAGAAAAGCCTCAATTATTCTCAGAACCCAGCAAGTCTTATCATCAGACTTTATACACAGTTTGAATCCCAGATAATGCCCGGTTTTCCTTTCTTGAGACAGATTCTGCTACGAGACCCATCAATATCCACAGGGAAGAAACTGAGGTCTAAACCATGAGAGGAGAGCTTGTCTTCCTGAAATCAGCACCAGGTGCCCTCACGTCCCTCTATGGCTTGCATTTCCTGCCCTCTTTTCTGGCCTTTCTCAATATCCATACATTATGTGAACTCTCATTATGCCAAATGCATGGCCTTATGCTTACGAGTTTACAGAGTTCACTTGGCTTCACTGACCACACTGTTGAAACCAGTACAAGGACTCTGAGGACATCGGGAAAGACGCTACAGGAAAAGAACTCTGCAAAGGATAGGGGATGGGTGAAATGCCTTGGAATTTAGGAGATACTAAAACTTACGTTCTTTGAAATACAAGGTGCAAAGTATTTATGGGGTAAATTTTTAAGCTATTAACATGCGATACTACTTATCATGAGTATTTCCATACTTGGGGCATTCTCTTTTGATAGAGAACAAAAAACCAAGTTCTCATGCTTTTCATTTCTGCCAGGGTATTTTGTCACAGCACCAGAAGGAAAATAATATAGGAAGGAAGCCAGTATTGGAGAATGGTACGTGGGACATGGAATGTGAGGTGATTGGCAGAACCAGGAGCTTGAGTGACAGAGGAGAGGGCTTTGCCCGTCACAGAAGCAGTTTGAATAGAACCTCAGAGGTAACATGGCTAGATTCTTCTTGTGAAAAAGGTCACACTGACGAAACACAGAGGGATAACCAGGAAGCTGCACACTTGTCTAGGCAGCAAGTTTGACTAGTTCCGTAGCTTCAAGGCAGGCTGCAGGGCAGTGAGGAGAAAAGAGTTTCAGAAGGTGGGACTGATGGGCAGTCAGACTGAGGACGCGCAGAAGGCGAGGGAGGGAAGGCCATGTGCCTGCATCTCTGCTTCTGGATGCCTCTGATGGATTTTTTTTTTTTGAAGTAGCACAGGAGGAGCACTGGATTCTCCTACAAGGAGCACTGCTAATAGTTTTCTTCTTCTCCTCATCACCTTAGCTAGCTTTGTCTTTCCTCCTGTCCCATTCTCTTAACAAAGAATTTAAAAATGCGATTCTCCCCCCCCCCCCCCCCCCCCCCCCCCCCCCCCGTGTGTGTGTGTGTGTGTGTGTGTGTGTGTGTGTGTGTGTGTATGGACACGTATGAGCCATGGTACACATGTGGGAGTCAGAGGACAACTTTTGGGAGTCAGTTCTCTGTTTCTGCCTTGTCACGAGCTTCTGGGTAGTTCTCCCATCTTGGCCTCCCATCTTGCTGTAGGAGTGCTGGTTAAAGACTCAAGTCACCGCAGCCAGCTTCTTGTGCATTTTGGGGACCAGACTCAGGTTGACAGCTTGGCACGGCAAGTGCTTTTACCCGCTTGCCCTCTCACCAGACCCACTTCCTTATTTTGTGGGCTGTGGCCACATTTCACCGAAACAGTTTCTGGTGGTATCCTGTTTTACGAGTGTTGACTTTTCTCGTATGGAAACCTCCTCTCCTATGTTGACTTCCTTCTTTATGAGAAATCGTATCCATGTCTATTATTTTCCAGGTAAAGTTTGGCTAATTTATATAAAGGCAGACCAGCTCTGACCTCCTCCATGAAGCCATTTGTAGATCCCACACGGAGGGATGAACCCCTTCGTTAGCTACTTTTTCTGTTACTGTGATATAATATTCAGACAAAAGCAACTCAAGGGAGAAAGGGCTTATTTTGCCTTACATTTCCAGAGGGACACAATCTTTCCTGGCAGGGATAACATGCTGGGAGAAGCAGGAGGCTAGCTGGTCACAGTGCATCCACAATCAAGAATCAGGGAGTGAACAGGAAATGGGGCCTGCCTGTAAAGCTGTAAGGCCTGCTCCCGGTGACATAGTTCCTCCTGTGAGGTTCTGCCTCCCAAAGATTCCACAACCTTTTCAAGGAGCACCAACTACCTAGAGATAAAATATTTGAAGACATGCCTATGAGGATGGGTCACATGAGACCACAGCAGTCCCTGACTCCTCCATATCACCTGTGCATGGCTCCACAACAGAACGTACTACCCACTATAGTTTCTATCTCCTCCCCCAAAACTTTTTACTGTCTCAACACCTAGTCCAGGTTATTAGCATCTCTTTGGATACAGGGATTCAATCTTTTTTTTTTCATATTGGTATTGTCATGAAGGGAAAGGATTGCCCATGTTAAATGTTCACCAAGAGTTCAGTGCAAAATAATGAACTGCCATGTTTTCTTTACAAATCCATTTCCATGTGCAACTCCCTCAAAACCATCTTTCAATTATGTTCCCAACCCAGCTTTATGAGCACATATTTGAATCTCAAGCTTATTGTGAAATGCTATGTTCAATAAAAATCAAGCTGTGTGCCGTGTTGAGTCTATTAATTCTTTAATATCACATACAGTACTGTACATGCGGGGTTAGTTGTGACACCTAAAATAAATTACTTCAATTTGCTTTACGTTGAATTACTGCAAGCTTTCTAAACTTCTAACATATTTAAAACTATAACAATTCCTAGCCCATTCACTTACAGTAAGAATTGAGAAAAATGCCTTCAAAGTTTTTAGCATAATATCTATAACACAGTAAAAAATGTCCAATAAATAGAACCTATTAATCTCCAATATCTCTATAACTAAAATGCATGTATTTTATGATTTCTGTTTTTTCAACTTTAACAGACTCTGTGTATGTGTGAGTATGTATGTGTGTGCATACATGTGTGCATTTTGCAGATGGCCAATCCATTTCTAAATAAGGCAGTGAATATTAAATACATTTACTTTGTCAGGAAAGCTCATGATTTCTATGCTTGTCTCTGGCAACAGCCTTGTGTAATCTCTTGTTTTGCTGTTAATTTATGTAAATTTTCTTCAATGTTTCTTTTTGCTGCAGCAGAAGCCATATCTGCTGCCTCAGATCCCCACAGTGCCAAGCACTTTGTTTTGTGCTTATTAGGCACTCAGTAACATCTGAACAACTCTAGCCTTGCTCTCTTGACCTGGAAACATGGGAGAAACTGTCTAATCTCTCTAGTTATGTCTGCAAAGAGCCCTGGGCCTCTGGAGGAGAGAGAAGGAGGTCAAGAATGGTCGTTTCCCATTAGTTCAGAATGCTTTGAGTCTTCTCATCTTGTTTTCTGAAGTTGGAGGGAGTTCTTTTTGCTCTTACCAGTGTTCATTCCCAAGTGAGTTAAAAAAAAAAGCTGAGGGAATGCAAAGGCTGATCTAAGGTGCTTCTAATGCCCATCGTTTCAGAATTCAGAGAACCAACATTGGTATTCAAAAGGGATGAAGTGCCCCAGTGAAGCCTGAGCATGAAGACATTGGGTTATGCCCTTTAACCATGCCACCCCAACCATTTGTAAAATGACATTGCATACCCTTTCATTCTTCTGCCTTTATTTTCTTCTTTTCTCCCTTTCTCCATGTCTTTTCCCTCTTCCTGCCTTTCTACTGCTTTCCTATCCCCTTTTTCTGGTTAGAAATATCTTTTTTAAAATTATGAGTGCTTATTACAAAAACTTCAAGTGGTGTAGTAAAGTATTTTTTTTCTCATTTAGAGTAACTTCAGAATTTCACTAGCTCCGTCCATCTGGGACTAGAATGTAGGGCTTATTTTTGGGGTCCACTCATGTCATAATAATGGCACTCTGATAGACCAGGTGTTCAGGCTGTCTTCAGAGACATCTCTGCACCATAGCATGGTATGTACTGAATCTACAGGATGCTCCTTTGGGGTATAAGTTTTGTGCTGTCAGGTTTTATTCATTCATTCATTCATTCATTCATTCATTCATTGGAACAGATTTATTTAAGGTGTAAGATATTTATGGACACCATGGGTTGAATTGACTGGTCTTATCCTTCTTCCCTCTCTATAGCATGTGTGCTTCTAACCATCCTCAAGATGCTGTTTGCAAAGACTTTTCTGGATGGAGTCCTGGTTATCATTCCAGTGTACATGAATAGATGTTGTCTTCCTGAATGACATCTTTAGTTGTCTTGCAAAAACAGTACCTTTTAAGAAAGCAATGGAAGAGCTGTATGTTTCTGCAAAAAAATTTTTTTCTTTGCTCTTAAAATGAATGTGCATGTTTCAATTCAGAAAAACAGCCTTCAAGTTTAAATACTCTTAGATTTTGGGTCTCAAAGCCATATTCACTATTGTTTCTTGGTACAGGGATGTGTTTTTACCATGTGTTGCCAGAGAGATGCTGTGGGAATGCCTTTGAATTTCTCATTCCATTCAGTTATGTTTATGATATCCAACTGTAAGATGGAGAAATGTATCCCCCTCCTGCAAAATGGGCACAAGATCAACATTGTTGCTGAATATGGGAGTCAGACTACCACTGAGCTCTTTAGAAATTGGATGGCTTTGATAGTGTTGTTTGTACATGATCTTAATATAAGACATTTTGAAGACCGGGAAGGGTACTCTGTTGGAACGACAACCAGGGCTCCACTCAGAAAGGCCTTACCAAATACAGACTTGTGGGTAGGAATAAGCATTTATGGTACAAGAGAGAAGACCAAGACTAACCAGTTCAACCCAGAGGGCAAATGAGTTTCAATAAATGATGTTTTTGTAAACCCTTGATAATTTACTTTGCAATAAAGACATTGTCAGGGGGCATTAGAAGTGCTCTGGGCTCCCTTCAGAGCATTTTTCCATAACTTCTCTGTTCCATTGGAATCTCCCTTTTCCATACGAATTTTGCCTTTTTGCCCATCTTTTTCTTGGTGCCACCCAAACAGTTGCCCAACTGTGCTTCCACATTCACCATCTCCCTACCTAGCAAGGAGAGGCTGAGAAGTACACATGCACAAGACATTGAATGCTGGTTCACCACCGTGGCATGCACAGTCATGGATCCTAAAATTGAGTCTGATTTTATAATGTGGAGTACAAGAGGGGCATTAAGTGGGACATGGCGTTGAGAAAACTTGGCTGGAGTTTATTTCTCCCAAACAGCACATGTACTACAGGGCAGGTGCCCTGATCTGATATAGAGAAGTGGGAAAATGAGAGGGATATGATTTCTATACCCACAATTCTGATAGTCTGGGTCGAAGGGGAGAGAGAGAAATCAATCATAATTCAAGCATTTCCCTTCTGCCTCGTACTTCTTCCCCCTTCCATTCCTTCCCCTCTCTCCATTCTTTCCTCACTCCGGCCATTCTTTTTCTCCTCAGTTCCTCCAGCTCTCTCTTCCTCTGTCCCTTCCCTCCTTTTCTTTGTTCTGAAGATTGAACCAAGGACCTTACACATGGTGGGCCAGTGATCTACCACTGAGATATACCCCCAGCTTCTCCATTAGTAATGTCAGGTTTGAAAAAAAGTGAGGGCATGTACACTTCTGGAGAAAGGCATGGGAATCATTGCTTTCATTATTACTATTTATTGTTATTATTATTAGTATTGTCATTATCATTATTTCATTAGCGTCCAATGAGCACTGGCATTAAAACCTCCAGAGCCAAAGCTGGGAAGGCACATTCTGAAAACCATTCATCATAAAACACTAGCATTCTGCGAGCTTTTTCTTCTCTCTAAAAATGACATGAGAAAGAGATATTTTTAGAAATGGCTCACCCATTTCACAGATTAAAATATGATATTTGGAAATGCTCCCAGATTTTACAAAGAAAGCCCAGGGCAGATAAAAGCTGGAAACTTGGGAATTTATTCCCTCATCTCGCACTGAACCAATTGGAGACATGCTGTCTCCAGACTCTATTTTCTTTTTCACAGCTATAAAGTGAATGAACTCCAAGGAAAGTCTAGTGTCTTGTGGCGATTGATATAAAAAAGACAAGGCAAGAAAAGATTCCTCATTAATGGATGTGTATTCTAGCGATAGGGCTAGCGGGTGGAGAGGTCATTTTGAAAAGTAAAGTGAAATATGGAGTATGCACAGAAATTATCTCGTTATCTGACTCGGAGACACGAGGCTGCACGTTATCCTCTGTCCGTTTATTTTCTTCTCCTGGTTTTTCTTTTATTTTTAGATAAATGTGAGCCAGACGGATGAGATGAGAGCAATTTTTAGAAGCTCTCTGTTTTTGAGAGCTTGTGGGAGCAGAGTTTTGCTCTCCTTACACATTCTGATTAGAAGTGTCATTTGACTGCTGAGGAAGAGAATCACGGAGCATGAAATTGAGTCAAACATCTTGGGGGAGCGTGGCTGAACGAAATACCCCGTAAAAGTTGAAATGTCCTGTTTGTTAAGTGTGTTCCATCACAATCAGACAAAATCTAAAACGATGTAAAAAGTGAAATTGACGTTCTCTCCATACACACCCCTTTCTTTGGGTGTGTGTAAGAGAGAGGGAGAAAGAGAAAAAAGGCAGAAAGGGGAAAAATAAGGGAGGTAAGAGGGTGGGGTGGGGGAGGAAGGGAGGTTCAATAACTAAGGACATTTTAGTTAAACTGAAGCATGGGGTTAGAAGGTAACTATTTAGGTAATCCTGTGCAAGATTCTCTGCATTATAAACAACTTCAGTTAACTTTCAAGTACTTGACCAGGGATGTTTTCTTAAAAAAAAAAAAAAAGGTCATTGAATATTTTCAGATGCTATTTAAATGTGCTGTCTGCCGTATTTGAGGTTCAAATCCAGCTTTGCGTAGGCCAGACTGTCTCCTCTCCCCCACCCACAAGTCCTCCAGGTAGCTCCTAGTGTTGATGTAGGTGAGTAAAGGTCCTTCCATCCTCTTTCTCCTTACTTCCAAATATCTCCCCGAGAGAGACACAGCTTGCGACTTAAGATACACCAGACACAGTTATAACACAAGGAGGAAAAGGTCAGGTGTGTTACGTTTGGTGTGAAATTGAGTAGTCAGGCTATCACGAAGGGGGAGAGAAAGCCAACTGAGATGAATCTTCCTGTCCAGAGGGCATAGTAGGTTATCTGAGACGGTGGGGGAAAGCCTGGACAAAAAGGCTTGAAATAGCACACAGGGGCTTTGTAGGACAGAGCATAGAATTGAACTTCAGATAAATGACACGTAATGTATCCGTGTAAGAACTCAAGCAAGGTTTGGAATATGCTTCTAGCAACTTTTGCTTCTTGACAATTCAAATTGAACTGGATATTCAGTCAATGACTTGTTCACAACACCTTATGTTGTGCTTTGGGGCATATTGGAGTGTAGCATTTAAAGCTGGGAGAAACAGTAGGCATAAAGAGAGCATAAAGTTGAAGCTCACACTTTGAAGGCCCCGTTGTGTCCACATGTAGATAAGCCAGATTAAAAGCATGATTACTCCACACATCCTTATGTTGGCGTCACATGTGCCAATGGTAACCAATTTGAGCATAGTGTTGTCTCTACTAAAAAGGACTTTCTGGTCAAAGAGTCACCCGGCAAAATGACTTACAACAAACTCTCATCTGATTGTTCTTTTGGACATGAAATGAATGTATGAGAAGAGGAGGAAATGCTTGGGTTAGAGAGAGGAAAGTTAAATAAAACCAGCAGGATAAAAAACAGACACATTTGTGTCACGTACACCATGTATATGCGTTTCCTGTTTAATTTGTAAGTGGGGCAAGAGACAGATGGAGGAGCCTTACCCTGTCTAAATCCCGTCTAAATCAAATCGAAGACACACTGCTCTGACTCAGTAGCCACAGAGCCAAGCACTGCATGGGGACTATTGGGGATCACCCTGAGCACGGTAGATGGCATCTTCACATTTATTTGAGATCTCAAGGCTGTGAGAATATTCCAGAAGACATTTCGATTGTATTTGTACTTTAGTTGGTCTGCTGTATCCACGTGACATGGGGTGATGTAGGACGTCTCTGCTTGTGAGATTGCTTCAACTAAGGCATCTAAACACTTCAACAGGACATTTGTTGAACACAGAGGCTTGGGGGAGCAGCAACTGCAGACCAATGTAGAATTTTCTCTTCATCCTCATTAAATATGTGGCTGTGTCTTTTGTTTATTCTTTTTCTTTCTCTGGAAAGGATTTAAGACCACTCATAAATATGTGTGAGAGCAGTGACTCCTACTCATGTGGTTCCTCAAGCATTTTAATCATTGTCCATTTTAAAGTCAGATACAAAGACTTAT